>NC_140491.1:102849002-103449002 GCF_964271855.1 Acomys minous
ACAAGGACTCAAACTTGATGCCTAGACAGCACATAAAAAGGATGTGCCCTCAGAGGAACTAGAGACAGGTGGAGCACTGGGGCTCAGCTATGTTAGCCTAGTCAGAGATCCACAAGGCAGTGAGGAAAGACAACACACACACACACACACACACACACACACACACACACACACACACACACACACAAAACCTCAAAGTGGACAGCACCTGAGGAACACCCGAAATCTTTCTCTGGCCCTCATGTGCACATACAAACAAACTTAAAAATATATCACTGTGAAATGTACTAAATGAACAGATTATCAGGAGAGGCATGGTGGTCCATTTTAAGTGCAAAAGATGGAGAGAAAATAGTAAGTTGTCAGTACATTTCAACACTCACCAATAAGAGCATGTATGCTGGCATGTATGATTAGATGCTAAAATTATACATCACAAAAAAGAACCAACTGAATCCCCAGCAGTTTAAATAGCATACTTATGGTGGCCTATTTTTAAAGGGATACTATATAGCTTCCAGTGAACTTACTTTGAGGAGAGAAGTCCCTGAGAAACACAGTTGTCTTCCAAGCCATGCACATCTGAGGGCCATAGTACACCTATCCAAAGGTGTGCAAATATGATGCACATTTCGAAAATTAGACTTTTCAAGTAAAATCTTCTGTTCAAACAGCTCTTCCTTACATGGCAATGTTATACACCATTGTCCAAGATGAATACTGCTCTGATTTCTCTGTCTTGTGGTGGCTTTTCTCTTTTTGAGAACAATGTAAACTTATGTAATAAGAATTAAAGTCTCTGTACCACTTTAAAGTAGACCATGTACCTCACAATTAACCTGAAATTTATATTCCCTTAGTCTCATTTCATGTTAAAGCACTAGAGAGAATTCCATGTAGTGTCAGACTCTTAATTGCAAACAACAAAACTCACTTCTGGGGGCTAAGAGGGACAAGATATCTTAAAAGAGGGTGGGACCCATGAGCCTTTGCAAGGGTGTGACATGGTTTGGCCATGAGCAATGTGGCCCTCAATATTGGTAATTCTTTGGGAGCTAGCTTAGTGGACATCTCACTGCTGCCACAACTAGCAAACTCTCTCTACTGTTTCAAGAGAGCCAGGGATCTTTGTCAGTCTGTCTGTTTTCGAGGTGACCCACCAGCCATAAAGTAACCACCCCTGGTTTTGTTCACTCCTGCATCTTAGTCTTACCCAGAGGCATCTGATGGAAACTAAGTTATGCCTCTCTCTAGTTGTAAAGGAGGCTGGGAGGTTAAATTGTAAGTTTTAGCTTCTTTTACATTGGCCTATTTCCAGGGAGAAAGGCTAAAGTGAGATTGGGATGGGAGATGAATTAGCAATGCCTTCTAAACATGAAGAGTTTCTTAGCCATGGCCACATGGCTAGGAAATAGTAGCACCTGAGATGCCAAATCATATGATTTTCCCAAGATAAAGGATTGCCATTATGATGGATAGCTCATGTGGCCTTTAGAGCTCAGTACGTATACCTTTAGGATAAGCTGCTTTCTCTTCTTCTAGAATTACATACACTCCTAACAGCATTACTGATCTGCCTACCAAAATATCTTAATACTGTGATAGGAGCAGCTCCATGAGTGAAGAGTTCATAAAAGAAGTATTCTTCTTTCCTGGCTTGATTCTCATTTAAAACACCAACTGTCACAGCTGTATGTGGTGGTGCATGCTTTTAGTCCCAACACTAGGGAGGATGTAACACCAAGAGGACCAGGAGTTCCATGTCAACTTCTTCTGAGCTACTGGAGGCCCTACCATAAGAAGTAAGTAAATCTGACTGACACAAGCAACGCTAGCTCTGAAAACAGACACTCAGAGACAAGATGAGATTCAGTAAGGCCATTTTCTCTACCCCTCATATTCCCTACAGATAAGGAAATAATTAAAAAAACCTGACTACCATATAAAAGATATAGAATACATATGGACTGAAAAGGTGGTCCAGAGGTTAAGAGCTTTTGGTTGCTTTTCCAGGGGACCCAGTTCCAGTTCTCGCCCCTATCCAGTGCCTAGCAACCATCTGGAACTCTGGTTCTAGGTATCCAATGCCATGTTCTGGCTCCACAAGCACTGTCTGCATATGGTGCACAGACACACATGCAGGCAAAACACTCTGACACACAAAATAAGACATTTTAAAGAGATAAAACAAACGCTATGTTGTGATGAACCACACATTCTTTAATAGCCTGTGCTCAGAACCAGGTATATCATCCTGTCATGTTTGAAGCTGAAGCCATCCTGTCCACTTCTTAGAAGTAAGTGTTTCTAATATTGTTATTTGGTTTTGTCTTTGTTTCAGATAAGGTCTCACTATTTTGCCCCAGGCTACCGCAAAGCTCATGACATTCCTCCAGCAAGTTCAACGGCTGGAATCATAGATATATTATCAGAGTTTTCTAAAAAAGAGAAATGATAGCATATGTATTTAGTATATATTATGCATATTATGTTATATATTACAAAATATATTCTAATCTAACATACACACACACACACACGTACACGATGAGGTCAGGGTCATCAAACAATGGCTTTCTCAGAGTGGAGTTGCCCAAAGCTGATAATTGCTCATCATGCAAGGCTGAATGACTGAGCAGTCCGAGCCTGGTGCTGAAGGCTCACATGACTCCTGGCAAGCTGCCGGTCTCCAGTCTCTGTTGGAAAGGTGAGGAAATTGGTGGTAACTTCAGTGTGGGGATGCCATGGGAGAGTTACAGAGTTACAGGTATGAGCTACCACACCACACTTTTCACAAGATTATATATGCTATTTAAAAGGGCTTTGTTTTTTTTTTCCCCCGAAGATTTATTTATTTATTATGTGTATAGTGCTCTGCCTGCATGTACAACTGCAGGCCAGAAGAGGGCATCAGATCACATTATAGATGGTTGTGAGCCACCATGTGGTTGCTGGGAATTGAACTCAGGAACTCTGGAGGAGCAGTCAGTGCTCCTAACCTCTGATCCGTCTCTCCAGCCCTGAAAAGGGCTTTGTATAGTGCTAGGAAACCAGTAGGTGTAGGTATTAACTAAACAGAAACCATCATTTAACTGAAAACATGTAAATATCATAAGATTGATTTAATAAATCACAGAAATTATTTGCTGTAGAGTTCTACTCAGTCATAAGAAAGGAAAGGAAAATGAGGTATTTTCCCCTTTAGTTTCTGATGAACATTTGTATGGTCCTCTGTTTAAACTGAAAGAAATGACTATTTCTATTACAACTGACCTGATTCAAATTGTACTTGAGACCTTTCTTAATTTCTCCTTCTACAAGACCTTCAAACTAGCTGATGGACTTTGAAATTGTGTGCTAAGAAATGAAAAGAAAATAACCTAAAAAATGTTCTTAGAAAAAAAATCACTTGTACCATCTGGCCAGTACATGTTGGGTAAAAAAGACTATTAAAATGAAGTCTTTAAATGAAAAATAGTCTCAGAATTTCACAGAACGTCATCTCTAATGGGCCAAGAAAAATGTACTTTAAATGGGACATTTTACAACATTCAGAGAGTTTCAGAAACAGCCTTCCATCTCAAATGTGACAGTGCACGAGGTGCAGGGGATTGTGTTTTAACCTTATGTTGTCATGAGCAAAAAAAGGCACCATCTTTGTTTAGTTAATCTCTGACATACACTCACCAGTCCAAGAGCCTGGACTTAAGCATTTGTGTTGTGAAATATATTTCTAACAATAACAAAGCACAAAGAAAAGATAAGAAGGCCTTCTCCTTTCAGTACAAACTCATCTTTGTGTCCAGGGGAAGAGAATGACGCTGAGGATGAGAAAGGGAGTGAAGGGCACCAATCTCTGTGCCACCTTTCCATGCTTGCCTGGGAAGGTGCATCAGAGCCTTGCTTTTAAGGAACTGGGTGTCTGTCCTGACGATACTGGAACAAAGGCAAGAGTCCTGCCTTGGGGAATTAGAAGTAAATAAAAGAAGAGAATGGGGGCATGGTGGGAACAACACCTAACAGTAGAAAGAGAAGTTAGGATTGTCATACAGTCAGCAGACTGCAGGAGCCACAGAGGTGAGGCACTGGGGCAAAGCAGGAGAAAACACTCCTTTGGGGGCTAACCCAGACCCAGAAAGATACACGTGGTATATACTCACTTATAATTGGACACTAGCCCAACATGATGTCCTCTGAGTGTCTTCACTCAGCAGGGGATAGGGACAGATGCTGGGACTTGCTATTGGGACTCCAGGTGAGAGAAGTATGGGAGACTGGGGAAATAGAAGGACCAAGTGGGTCCTAGATCCCTACAAGACCATCAGCATGGACGGATCTGGACCCAGGGGAGTCTGCACAAACTACTGTAGCAACCAAGGACAACGCATGCAGTAAACCTAGAATCCCTATCCAGATCCAGCCAATGGACAGCACATTCTCCACAGTTGTGTGGAGAGTGGGGACTGACTGTGACATGAACTCCGGTGTCCCCTATTTGACCACTTCCCCATGGTGGGGAGGCCTGGTGGCACTCAGAGGAAGGGGAAGCAGGCTATCCAGATGAGACCTGATAGGCTGCGATCAAATGGTGGGAGAGGAGGTCCCCTTCTGTCACAGGTCTATGGGAGGGGAATAGGGTGAAAGAGGGATGAAAGGGGGAACGGGAAGATACAAGCGAGGGGACAACCATTGAGATATAATCTAAATAAATTATTTAAATAAAAAATTATATAAAAAAAAAGAAACCAAGGAAGGAAGCATGTCAAGCATGGGAGGTGATGCCAGACCAGGAACAGATGGTGGATGTGCAGTAGCTATTCTAAGTACAGAAGCTCAAGGAAATAGGGACAATAAGGGACATCCTTCTCTGAGGGCTTTTCAAAGTAAACACAAGTGGCAGGATTTCTGATCAGGAAGAATTGATAATATATTTAGAACAAAGAGATATTTTGAGAGGATGAAATTCTAAGGAGCTTTCATGACAGACCTACATCTACAATCTTAATTTCTATGAACTGGTGACTCTGTACTTTATCCAGGAAACCAGATGTCTATAAGTCTCTCTGACTACAAAACTTCAACCCCTGAACATTCTAAAGCCCAAGTAGGAGGTGAGAGATAATTGATAATTACAGAATATGGAAAAAGAAAACTGGTGTGTCATAAATAAAGTGAGGATCAATTTTTAAAAAAGAGACCAGTAGAGTTTAAAATGGCAATCTCTATTCATGGAATCCTGATTAGAGGAGACACAGATAACCTAAAGCACATGTAAGAGTGACTTAAACATGTATTCAAGCACTATATATATATAATCTGGGTCTCTAAGCACAGGTGGAATTCAAGTATTTTGTAGAAATAAAGTCATAAAAAATTAAGAGGAAGGAGAACATAGATGTGGAAACACACATGTAGAAGGTAGTATTCACTGCAGAGGAAGATGAGCAAATATTTGGTGATCAGTTTGTGTGGCATGAAGGTGAGGGCAGGCAGAGGTGAGGACAGAGGAGACGTGGCCTTGATGATAGGATAATGACTAAACAAAAGAAACAAATCATGTTTTAGACAATATGTACCTGCTAATAGCTCCCCTGTTAAACATGCCTGTCTGCACATAACTGTGGCTTTCCTTTGTAAGCATCTCTATAATAGTTCACACTGTTTCCAGTACCGAGAGTTACTAGGCCTCTTAGGTAGTTGACTGGATGACAATATACCTTGCAGTTTTGCATTCTAGTAGGTTCTATCACAACCTTAACAAACTATAAAGTAAACGTACAAAGTTACATTCCATATCTACTTTCTTAAAACTCTGAAAATAATCATCGTACAGCTCCTTCAGGACATTTTTGTATATTTATAGTGTTAATTATGGCTACCTATAAGCTATTTAGAAGGCTGAATTTGTGGACTTTTAGTATTCTAAAATTACATATGAAAAATTCTAAAGCTGTGTCGCATGGTAAGTACTAATAATAAATAGTCATGATGACATTTCCTCTCTCTAATATGCCCTCTTTATTGTATAATTGCGAGATCTTTTTATAGAAATATTATAAAATGAAATTGAAGCTTCATATGAAAAGAGTCAACTAGAGGTGCCAAGTTTTACTTTTTTACTTTTGAGCAACAGCCAAGTAAGAAAACTTTCTTTGCACCAATTATTTAACATACACAGGCTAATAAAATTCCTTGTGAAACATTTGTGTGGGCATGCATGTACTTCTCTCTCTCTCTCTCTCTCTCTCTCTCTCTCTCTCTCTCTCTCTGTCTCTCTCTGTCTCTCTTTGTCTCTCTCTGTCTCTGTCTCTCTCTGTCTCTCTCTCTCTGTCTCTCTCTGTCTCTCTCTCTCTCTCTCTCTCTCTCTCTCTGTCTCTGTCTCTGTCTCTCTCTCTCTCTCTCTCTCTCTCTCTCTCTCTCTCTCTCTGTCTCTCTCTCTCTGTCTCTCTCTGTCTCTCTCTGTCTCTGTCTCTGTCTCTGTCTCTCTCTGTCTCTCTCTCTCTGTCTCTCTCTGTCTGTCTCTGTCTCTGTCTCTGTCTCTGTCTCTCTCTCTCTCTCTCTCTCTCTCTCTCTCTCTCTCTGTCTCTGTCTCTGTCTCTCTCTCTCTCTCTCTCTCTCTCTCTCTCTCTCTCTGTCTCTCTCTCTCTGTCTCTCTCTGTCTCTCTTTGTCTCTCTCTGTCTCTGTCTCTCTCTGTCTCTCTCTCTCTCTCTGTCTCTCTCTCTCTGTCTCTCTCTGTCTCTGTCTCTCTCTGTCTCTCTCTCTCTCTCTCTCTCTCTCTCTCTCTGTGTGTGTGTGTGTGTGTGTGTGTGTGTGTGTGTGTGTGTGTGTACATACATGTACATAGCATTGGCCACCTTCCCCATCACATCCACCTTAGTTTTTGAAACGGGGGTCTCTCACTGATCCCGGAGCTCCAGGTTTGCCAGCCTGCCTGCCTATCAAGCTCCTAGGATCTGCCTGTGATTGCCTTCTCTACCCCCAGCACTGGGGTTACCAGCACAGGCTGCAGCGTCCGGCGTTGTTACGGGTGCTGGGAATCAGAACTCATATCCTTGTGCTTGTACAACAAGCACTTGATTCACGGAGGCATCTCCACAGCCATGCTTTACAGGCAAAGTGTCTCTGTCGTTTTCTTTACCCGGTTTGCATTGATAATGAAAATGATGGGTGTTCTTGCAGTAAGAATCAGCTTATATGCAATTTTCCAACAAGTTATCTCATTGAACCTTGCAATGACTTCACAAAGCGTGGCTGCATACTATTACTCTCATGTGATAGATGAGGGACTAGAAGCCTAGGTTTGCAGCCTTCAAAACTGATGACCAAAATTCTAGAGGACAAATCTAGGTCTTTCCCTACGATAAGATTAAATGCCTACAGAATCATTCCCGCGACGGCAGCTCCATTTAATTATTCTAAGCTATTATGGTTTCTAATAAATTGTTCCATAAAGAAATACTTCAATTAGGAAACAAATGAGAAGAAAATTAAAACTCACAAATTCTCTTCTAGATGTTATCAGTTGCTATACAGTACTGACCCCATTATTTTTGAAATAGGACCCAAAGTAATACTATGCTTTTGTAGTGAGGTAAGAAATATCTCCCTACACGTTGTGTATTTTACATATGGTAAACATGCTAGCATTTTCCTGACTCAAATACCTCTATTTATACCAGTCTACAACCCCAGGGAAAGGATCAAATGAGCACTGGTTTGGAATTTCAGAGTTCTTGTGAAGTTGTCCAGCAGCTTTCTCTGGTAGCTGGATGTCTCTTCTCTCATCTTCTTCCATAGTTCTAATAAAAACTAGTGGTGATCTCTTTTCTACGTAGGCCCATCAAGAGGCCAGCCTTCCAGGTGTCCCTAGCTAAATAGGTAGTCACCCTGCCTGTTTCTAAAAATATACCTTCCATAAGGCAGTCAGGACACAATATCCACGACGGCAAAGGAAGCAAAGCATTTATTTAGCATACTGAGATCTTCTCATTTTCATTTTTTTTCCCCCTGAGAGGATTGCGATGATATTTAAAAAGTAAAATCCTTCTCTGAATTCTAGAACTAGGGCAGCACATTGATTTTGAGAAAGCTATAATCTTCCTCTCTAATTTGAAGTGTGCATCCTCTGCTGCCGTGAAACAGATTGTGGCTTTCCAATTGCAAGCGCCCTGAGCCCACGCAAAGATGTCCTCACCCTGACCATCCTTTCCCAGGTTGACACCATTCTTCTAAAGGCAGGATTTATAAAAACCTTTGCTATAAATGTCAAGGTATATTAAATGAAAAAGGAGAAAGGTACAAATCTTTTTTTTCCCCATTCTGTGAAGAAAAATGATTCCAACTGCCAACCCCTATTGAATAACACTTTTTGCTTTAGGCTGTTTCCTTATTGTACATGACCGACTAAGTAAGTTCAATCCTGGGGCCTCTCTAAAAAGATTCATAATTAAAATTTTAAAGGGAACAAATAAACTTTTAGACTTTCAGCAGCAGAGGAATCAGGGCTTTCACTCCTTTCAGGAACCAGGGATTTGTTCCATTCATAGTTGGAGCCTGGCTAAAAAGAACCTACTAAGAGAAGCCAGCACTCTGTGAGTCGGATCAGTCAGCAGTTTGGATGGATAGCATAATGGTTTATGAAACTCTTCCTTCAAGGACTATTATCTGGTGGTAACGATGTTTTATTTCTTCCTCTCCTGTACTTATTTACAGTCTAATTGCAAAAGTGAGGAAAAGGGAGAGCCAAGCATGAATATAACCATATGCCAGATTAGCACAGCCTGCTAGAAGCCTCACGCTGTGGGGCTCATTTGTCATTTAGTTCTGCTCCAGACTGAGCTGTATTTCCCCAAAGAATGAAGGTGCTTTTGTTACACTCATACACCTTTTCGTTCTCAGAAAAGATCCCTTTTGTCGTAGTCAGCATCATGATACAGGACACAACCAGCACCTCACACGTCTTAAGAACATTGCCCAAGCCCTCAGTCCTTCCCTCCGTCCCTTCCTTCCTTAAGTTTTGGGTTTCCTGTCTTGCCTAGCTCTTAGTGAGTTTCTTTTTTCAAATGCTTTATCTTTCTTATTTTGTAAAGCTCCATACAAGTGTCTTTGTGTTAAAGTACTTTTCCAGTAGCATGCACTCATGTGCATATTTAACACTGACTCTGAATAAGAGAAAAGCTGATGGTTTGAGATGAGATGGGAGAAATGTTTATATCAAGAAACCAAGCCAATGTCCTCTGAAATGTGGCTTTAGAAAATGAGCCACAGTCCTGACTTATCTTTGTCAGCAAGTGTGAAATCTTTCAAGACTCAGAAGAAAAACAAAACAAAACAAAAAGTTTCGTGGGAATAAATGACCGCTTCAGACTGTGACACGATTGTCATGTGGTCCTACACTGCTCTGACCCTTCTTTTTGTTTATAATCTAAAAATAAAGCATTTTTTTCTGATCCCTTTCACACTTGAGTTTCGTTCTTCCTTGAATGCTAATTGTGAATAGTTCACTCTTTGAAATCTTGAAAATTAAATGTGCAGGAGGAAGGCATGTTTGGCAGAGCATCTCACCTTGCTGCTACCCAGGAATGTGGAATTGATGCTAAACTGGACCCAAGGAAGACACATCGCCTCTTAGGTCCCCGTACCTCAGAGCGCAACAGTCTTCATGGTTGTGGTTTAGATAACATAAGGTCATTGTGGTGGCCCTAATCCAATATGGTGATGTCCTTGTAGAAGAAACATAAGACACAAAGATAAATGCACAGGATGAAAGCAGGAAAAAAAAAAAAAAGAAAGTAGAAATCAAGCTGACATCTACAAGCCAAGGAATTGTAGGGATGGGGGATGCCAGCAAACTTCCAGAAGTCAGAGGACAGTCCTGGAATAGTCTCCCTTGTGATTGTATGAGTGACCTCAGTATCTGCTATAATGCCTCCCTTTTCATCTCAGCTCCCTCCACCTTTTAGTTAATTTGCTAAGGGTTTTCCAGTCTTGTTAAAATTTTTAAAAAATTTCTTCATTCCATTGATTCATATATATATATATATATATATATATATATATATATATATATACTGCATACACACACACACACACACACACACACACACACACACACACACACACACACACACACCCATTTGCTTGCTTCAATTGAGCCCTGAGTTCATTTCTTGCTGGTTACTCCTCTAGGGGAATTATTTCTTGTTCAGATACGTCAGTAAGTTATTAATATGAGATCTCTCCTGTATTTTTATTAGTTTTTATTTGTTTGTTTATTATGTAGGCACTTAGTGCCGTGAACTTGCTTCTTTGAACTGCCTTCATGATGTCCCATAAATTTGGGAATGTCGTGTTTTAATTTTTCTTTTAATTCTAGAATGTTTTAAATTTCTTTCTTTATTTCTTGACACATTTTTAATTCGGTAGTAAGTTGCTCAGTTTCCATGAATTTGTGCTTTTTCTCCTTTTTCTATTTTGGTTGATATCCAGCTTTACCACATGGCGATCAGATATGATGCAGGGTGTTATTTCAGTTTTTTTTTTTTAATATCTGTTGAGACTTGCTTTGTGTTCTAAATAGTGATCAATTTCAGAGAAACTTCTTTGAGCTGCTGAGAAGAAAGTTCACTCTTTAGTGTTTGGATGGAATATTCAGTAGATGTGTTCTATGTCCATTTGACTTAGGATGCTATTTAACACAAACATATTTTTGTTTAATTTTTGTCTGGATGATCTGGTGAATGTCAAGTACTAAAGTCACTGTCACTGTGTGAGAGAGTCCATATGGGATTTTAGCTATATTCATCTTTCTTTTATGAACTTGGGTGCCCTTGTGTTTGGTGTATCATTGTTTAGAACTGTAATATATTCTTGGGTTTTTTTCCCTTTAATGAATATATAGTGTCCATCCTTATCCATTATAATTAATTTTGCTTTGAAGTATAGTTTGTCTGATATTAAAATAGCTACAGCTGGTTGCTTCTTGGATCCTTTGAAAATCTTGAGTCCTTGCTTGGCACGCACTTTTGCTTACCCTAAGATAATGTCTATTCTTGATGATGGCTGGTGAGTTTATTGGATGCAGCAAAAAGATGGATTCTGTTTGTTTATTTGTTTATTTATTTATTTATTTAGGTTTTTTGAGACAGGGTTTCTCTGTATAGCCTTAGCTGTCTTGGACTCACTTTGTAAAACAGATTGGCCGCCAACTCAGAGAGATCTGCCTGTCTCTGCCTCCCAGAGTGCTGGGATTACAGGCATGCACCACCACCATATCTGGCTGATGGGTCCTGTTTTTAAATTCAATCTGTTAATCTGTGTCTTTTTATTGGAGAATTTATACTATTGCTGTTGAAAGTTATCAATGAGCAATGTTTATTGATTGCTGTTATTTTGTTGTTATGGCTTTACCCCGTCTTTTGATTTTATGCTCTGTGATAGCTTATTCCTGTGTCCTCTGGGGTGCGATTACCCTCTTAGGAATGAAGTTTTCTTTTTAGTGCCCTTTGCAGAACTATTGCTCAAATTTGGTTTTATTGTGGAATATTCTTTATTATAAGCATCATCATGATTTTACTTTTTTATATTTTTATTAAACATTGTTTATTTTTACATATACATTTATATTATTACACATATATACAATAAACTACCGATAGCAAGAAGAACCATGACACAATCAAGAATTATATAAATGTTACATTTTTAGTTTTTTGGCTATTTGCCTTTTTGGTTTGTTTTTTTTTTTAATTATGTTTCCTTTTTAACACATACATTTATATTATTACACATGAATAAAATAAACTACATACAGCAAGGAGAACCATGAGACAATCAGGAATTACATAAATGTTACATTCATGGTGATTTGGCTATTGGTATTTGGAAAACTTGAAGCAAACATCTTTCCTGTCTTGTTGGTCTAAATTCCTGAATGAAGATCAATATCTATCATATCTCTATTAAGCTGAAACATCTGTCTTGATCTAAAAACATGTTAACACCTAACCAACTAAGGTTAATTGAAAGACTAAACTATCTGGTCTTCAACTCCATTGGAGAATTGAGAAGGAATAAAACTTATGAGTAAACCAGAAGTGCAGGTTAGCAGCTATAATGAAAAAAATGACTGAGACAGTTTACTGCCTCAATAGTCACCCAACACTGCCTATAGCGTTGGAGCATCATCTTCAGCCTTCTGGCCCAATATATCTGACAGACATATTTGTGAGGCAGGAACTACTGAGGACTTGCTCACCCTGACTAGGCAGAGTTTGGCTGTCAACTCTGCCTGCATCCAAGCTTGCCCTTCTTTTTTGGCAGAATTCTGTCTGTGGTAGAAACAAGAACATTTTTCCCAGTAGCTTGTTTGTACATTTGAAGCCATCTCCATAAGGGTATTCTTTGATTCTCATCATGCTCTTTGAGGTAGGCTGGGTGTTTCCAGGAGATAACCTCTCTCATTGTTAATGAGTCTTTAAAATAATAAAAACTTTTAAATGCCACATTCTGTATGTCTCTGAGGGTTATGAAAGCCTTGTCTAACTATTTTACCTTATCTTTCTAGCTGTTGTGCTTAAGATGTATAGTCTTATGATAAAAGTAGACTAGTGATTGACATGACCATGATTTGATCAGCTAAAAATTAACTTGTATAACTTATTTATCCTAAACAGACAGCAATAGCACTTTCAAAGTATTGGAAGTAAACCTTATATTATAATTGAGTTGTATGGGTACAATACCTCATATTAGAGTAGAAATATATATAATGAAGAATAATCTTACATTTGAATTCTATACCACTGTATCTAAAATTAAACTTATTTTGCATCTAGATACAAAATTCTATACGGTGAATTAAATAACCTTATGAGTGACAATTGAGACACTAAGTTGAGGAGTAGATTTACTAATCTACCTTTTGATCTATCTTCCCTATATATTTCTATATTCCCACTTCTTTCTTTTCAACCCCTATCTCCAAACCTAAGAATGGGAGATAAAGGAAAAGAGAGACATCCCTGAGTCCAAACTTTTTTCTCTCTAAATGAGACCAATTATAACTTATAGCCAACTCCCATTGAAAATAACCCTCTATAGCCCAAGAAAGCAACCAAAAACCTACATAAACCCCCTTAAAGGAAATGTGACATCATTCTCTTAAGGTTTCTTCCAGCTGATTTGGAACAAATAATACCTCTGCCTTTTAGTTAGTTTGGCTAAAGGTTTATCAATCTTGTTGATTTTCTCAAAGAACTAGCTCTTGGTTTCATTGATTCTTTGAACTGATTTCTTTGTTTCCAATTTATTGAGATCAGCCCTGTCTTTGATGATTTACATCCATCTATTCCTCTTGGGTGTGTCTGCTTCTTTTTGTTCTAGAACTTTCAGGTGTGCTGTTAAGTTACTAGTATGGGATCTCTCCAGCTTCTTTATAAAGGCACTTAGTGCTATGAACTTTCCTCTTAGCACCATTTTCATGAAGTACATAAGTTTGGGTATGTTGTGCCTTCAGTTTTGTTGAATTCTAGGAAGTTTTAAATTTCTCTTTTATTTCATCCCTTACCCAGATGTCAAAGAGCAGGGATTTGTTCTGTTTCCATGAGTTTGTAGGCTTTTGGTTGTTTCTTTTATTGTTGAGTTTCAGCTTTAATCCATGGTGGTCTGATAAGATGCAAGGGATTATTTCAATTTTCTTATAGCTGTTGAGGTTTGCTTTATGGCCAAGTATGTGGTCAATTTTGGAGAAGGTTCTGTGAGGTTCTGAAAGGAAGGTGTATTCCTTTTGTTTGGATGAACTGTTCTATAGATATCAGTTATGCCCATTTGTTTCATGATGTTTATTAGTTTCCTTGTTTCTCCATTTATTTTCTGTCTTCATGATCTGTCTATCGGAGAGAGAGAGGAGTGTTGAAGTCTCCCACTATTAATATGTGGGTTTCAATGTGTGATTTAAGCTTTAGTAATGTTTCTTTTTTGAATGTGGATGCTCCTGTATTTGGGGAATAGTTGTTCAGAATTCAAACATCAACTTGGAGTATGTTTCCTTTTGATTACTTTTGGTTGAAAGTCTATTTTATTAGATACTATAATGGCTACTCCAGCTTGCTTCTTGGGTCTGTTTGCTTGGAATACAATTTTCTAACCTTTTACTCTGAGGTAATGTCTATTTTTATTGCTGAGCTGTGTTTCTTGTATGCAGCAGAATGATGGATCCTGTTTTTGCATACATTTTGTCAGCCTGTGTCTTTTTACTAGGAGAGTTGAGGCCATTGATGTTAAGAGATATTAATGACCAGTGGTTGTTAGTTCCTTCTATTTTGATGTTGGTGATGGTAGTGTATGTGTGTGTTTCTGTGTTTCAGATTTGTGGGTGTGGAATTATTTATTTCCTGTGTTTTGCTGGTGTAGTTAGCCTCTTTGAGTTGGAGTTTTCCTTCTAGTATCTTCTGTAGGACTTGATTTGTGGTTAGATACTGATTTAACTTGGTTTTGTCATAGAATATCTTGTTTTCTCCATCTTTGGTGGTTGAAAGTTTTGCTGGGCATAATAATCTATGCTGGTATCTGTGGTCTCTTAATGTTTGCATGGCTTCCATCCAGGCCCTTCTAGCTTTCATGGTCTCTGTTGAGAAGCCAGGTGTAATTCTGATGAGTTTGCCTTTATATGTGACTTGACCATTTTCCCTTGCAGCTTTTAATATTCTTTCTTTGTTCTGTACATTTAATGTTTTGATTATTATATCGCAGCAAGATTTTCTTTTCTGGTTGAATCTATTTGGTGTTCTGTAGGCTTCTATTATGTTTATGGGCATTTCTTTCTTTAGGTTGGGGAAGTTTTCTTCTATGATTATGTTGAAAATGTTTTCTGGGCCTTAGAGCTTGGACTCTTCTCCTTCTTCTATTTGGAGTCTTCTCCTTCTATTCCTACTATTCTTAGATTTGGTCTTTTTATAGTGTCCCAGATTTCTTGGGTGTTTTGTGTTAGGAACTTTTAAGTTTTAACATTTTCTTTGATTGATGTACTGATAACTTCGATCTTATCTTCCACAGTTGAGATTCTCTCTTCCATCTCTTGTATTCATTTGGTGTGGCTTGTGTCCATGATTCCTATTCTCTTCCCTGTGTTTTCCAACTCTAAGATTGCCTCAGCTTGTGCTTTTTTGCTTGTAATTCCCTCTTTAGGTCTTGAATAGTCTTATTCATTTCTTTCTCCCATTTGATTGAATTTTCCTGTAATTCTTTATAGGATTTATTCAATTCTTTCATGTGTTTAGATGTATTTTCCTGTAATTCTTTATAGCATGTATGCAATTCCTTCATCTCTTTGGATGTATTTTCCTGTAATTCTTTATAAAATTTATTCAAGTCCTTCATCTGTTTAAATGTATTTTTCTGTGTTTCTTTGAGTGATTTAATTTCATCGTTCAAAGCTCCTATCATTTTTATCACCTTAGATTTGAAGTCTTCTCCTTGTATGTCATGGGTGTTCATATCACCAGGGCTTGCTGTGGTAGAATCACTGGTTTCCAGTGGTGTTATATGGCTCTGAATTTTGTTGCTAGGCTTCTTGCACTGTCCTTTAGGCATCTGGTTGTCTCAGTTCCTCCAACGAGTTTGCTGTCTGTGTCCCACATTGGCCAGGCAGGTTGGGAGCAAGTAAAGTGAACTCCAAACCAAAGTTTGTTTGCTAGGGCTCCCCAGGATAGTGGGTGTTAGAGCCTGCACCCAGCTCTGCACCACTGGGTTTCCTTACTGTATCCTAGTTGGGTCAGGCAGGAGAGGAGTGGGCTGATAGATTTCCAAGCCCAAGGTACACAGGTGCCCTACAGTCCTTTTTGAGATGGCATGGATCTGCCCATTTCCTCTGTGTTCCAAATGGTCTAGGCTAATATGCAGCTGGAGGGCTGTGAGAGATTCAAGCTTGGATCTGCTCAGGTACCCTACAGATCTTTTGGAGATGGCAGCAAATATGAGTCTTAATCTGCATCAGACATAGCTCTGGCTATCTTCTCTGTATCCCAGTTGGGCCAGGCTGGTAAACACCCGAGAGGCTGAGGGGGACAAGAGCCCAAAGCTGCTGATATGTTCTACAGGCCTTCTTGCGATGACAGGGCTCTGCTTATCTGCTCTGTGACCCAGTTAGGCTAGTCCAGTAAGCAGCTGGCTGGTGGAGAGAGATTAGAGCTCAAAGTTGCTTATGTGTGATGTGGCCCACACAGGTCTCTGCTCTGCATGTCTGCTCTGTGACCTAGATGGATTAGGCCAATAAACTGCAGGTGGGCAGAGTGAGAGCAGAGCCAGAAGCTGCTATCCTGCAGATTGTGGCCCACCCATGTCTCTGCTCAGCCTATTTGCTTTGTGTCTTAACTGTGTCAGAGTAGTATGCTTCAGGCCAGTAGCTGACACAAAGGAATGAAGATGAGCAATGAGGATATGCTTTAAGGAAAGAGGAAAGAGCCAGAGAACTTGGATATACACCAAGAGGTAGAGTTCCTAGGGAGTGGAATTAGGACCAGAGGGGGGGCTCCTTCAGGTAGGCTGCTACAGAACTAAGAGTAATTCTGAAAAGTCCAGAATGGAGAACAAGAGTAATAGTAAAAATTGTCTACTTAGATGTAATTTATTGTGGACACCGGGACTTTCTGGTAGAAAGTATTTTTCCCAGGTTTAATGGGGACCCAATGGAATAGAGATGGCCTAAAAGGAATGGCTGAGAGAGTCTTCCAGAAAGGGCTAAGTGTACCATAGGTCTGCACCAAGTGGCAAAGTCCCCGGGGAATGCAGAGGTAGGGTATGAGGAAATGACTCCTGCAAGTAGGCTACAGAAGGGCAAAAAAATAAGTATGGAAAGACGGGGATGAAAGAAGCAGAGTCCCCAGGGAATGGAGGAGAGGTGAGAGAAAGTACTTCTGTAAACAGGACTAAGTCTGGAGCGAGTGGAGTGAAGGTCGGGCAGGATAGTGAAAGATCACCTACCTCCATGCCAGCCAGTGTGGTTGCTGGAGGGCCCAGGTAGAAAGTGGTTCTGCAGACTGGCAGCTGTCACAAGGGAGTGGACATAGCCTATCCAGGAGGACGGAGCGGGTCAGTGGAAGAGAACTAAGAGGGTCCTGCTACTCAGGCTTTTAACAGATTGCTTGACACCCACATGCCTTGGTAAGAGACTTCTTATTGTCTATTTCTATTTCGTTTCTAATACTTTCACCACCTGAAAAGACATATATAGAAGCTCTTTGGGCATCCTTTAGCCCAGTTAAGGTGAGCAAGATTATTAGCCTTCTCCCTGCCTGCCCAGTGAGGGACACGGACACACTTATGCAGAGTTCATTTGGGACACTGAACACTCCATTCTAAGATTTCCCTCTGGTCAAACAAGAGTACACTTTTTAGAAAATTTTGGGCTTAAAAAATTGAATTATTAAAAAAAAAAAAAACAAGCAATCCACCATGCCATTTCTAAGAAAACATGTGCTTCTTAAATTGAAAATTCTGCCTCATTAACTCCCTGAAAAGTGAAGGTGGGTGTTTACTGGAGAGCTCTGTGAACGAGCTAATCTGCAATAAAGTGAGACCCCTGGAAGGAACATCTTTCAAATGTTCTAGCTGAATGTTCCTATTGGAGGGATTTGTATTTAACGGATGACAAGTTAATGTGTCTTTAGTGTCTTGAAGTTGTGGTAAAACTGCTAAAAGGTATGATAAATGCTGTGTGTGCTATTATCTATTTTACTGATATATTAACTTGCTCGTTAAGCAGGATTCTAAAAAATGTTGTCCAACTCACCAGAACGTTTATTTGGAAGTCAGTATTGTGCTTAACTTCCCAGCTGGCTGTTTTTCCTTTTGACTTTTTAATGGGTCTCTGGCTTTGAGTTTTTGAGGATGAAAAGAAATGTTTTTCAGACATCTCTATTGGCTTCTCCCAAACCCAGAAGGACAAACCAAAACACCGAGACAAATTCTATCTACTTAAAAGAACCAATCAATCTCTATTTTCAGGATCCCAAGCCATAAGCTGTCAAAATCTTCCTATCTGCTGAATTTTAGCTAAAGCCTCCCCTCGGAAACAAACGATCTAGCAATGGTTGTGAAGACCTCTGACACATATAGAAGTAAACAAGCAGGTGTTATTTTTGCTCTTACACTGAGACAAAGGTAATCCAAATCACAACATAGCATTACATAAAGAGCAAATGGGAACATGCCTGGCCCATGACCAACAACTTCATCTGACATCCAGGAGGCTAATCTTTAGAGCTCTGTGTATTAAGTGACTCAGTGTCATCTTTAGTCATATTACTTCCTGACCCAGAGGCATAGCTTTGTGCGGCCACTGAAGAACTCCGTTTTGTTTCTCCCCTACCTATAAGTGCACATTAACTTTGGCCACTCTTCAGATTCCAAACTGTCTTCCTTTCATATCTCACAGACCTTGCTTTATGTTTTCTGATTCAGTAAAGGCTAACTTGCATTTAGTCTTGACTGAGGTGTGATACTATGCCTATATTCTCACTTCTGATGCAAAAGAAGTTCAATAGAAATAGTGATTCGCTTAATAGGTACATGGGCTTCAGCACTACCTTGTCCTCTATCTTGACTTAACCATTTACAGTCCCTTGTGCACATCGTGTTCTTTGGACGTGCTCTGTAGTTTTTTCTGTGCAATCACTATCTAGATAAATCCCCAGCTGTGTTTGAAACTTCAACTTAGGGACCTTTTTTTCTGACTTACTGACTCCATTCATTGTCTCATCCCTGCTTGCCTCAAGGATGCGTAGAGAATGGGGCCTACCCTGTGGCATGTATGAATGGTAGCCTCTGAAGTGTCTCTGGGCCTGATCTACTCTACTGGGCCTTTTTCTCAAATACTCTTTCCCCCCAGCCCACTCCTGTATGCTCCAGAAGCCCCAGGGTGAACATTAGTTTTAATTGTTTGCTTGAAATCTAACCCCTTAGTGGAGCATGGCCCAGGGCAAAGTTTGGGCTCTAGTCCTCTTTTCTCAGTACTCTGTAGCAAAAGGTGTGACAAGCGTTGGATTAATTGGTATGTTCATGGTTAGTGAATTCACAAATGAATGAACTAATTTTGAACGAAGGCAGCTGTAAAGTGGAGGATAGTAATTTGCCTCTGTAAGGACAGGAAAAAAAAAAAGGAGATCAAATAAGTAAAGAAATCCTCCGTTAATCATTTGATTAATTTTTCCCTGAAGATGACCTGGTTCCACACCAAGCTGCTTCAGAGTTCCTTGGCATCTTAGTAATAGTTGGCCCCTAATTCAGTAGGAAAATATACAAGGGATGAGGACAGAAGAGTGATAAAGGTATTCTTAAAGAGCGGGGTATATAACACGAGATCATGGTAACATTTGGTTTTCTGATACCGTCATGATACTCATTCAGCAGCCTTTGTGAATGAAAATGAAGTCAATATTTGTACATCCCAAATTGGAAAGTCCCTTCCCCATTCCCTACTGCTAGTTTTCCTCAGTTCTTGTTCTTGCCTCAAAATCAGCAATTCTCAACCTTCCTAATGCTGCAACTTTTTAATACAGTTTCCTGGTGTTGCAGTGACTGCCCCCCCCCACAACAACAAAAAAATATTTTGTTGCTATTACATATCTCCACCTCTGCCACTGTTTTGAATTGTAATGTAAATACTGATACGCAAGATATCTGATATGTGACCTCTTTGGGGGAAGTCACGATCTACAGCTAGAGAACTACTTTTCTCTAAAGGGTCAAAACTCCCTGATTTGCTTGAAAACATTCATCCTGACCTTGTACCTTAGAGCAGAAATCTTCTCCAGGAGGCTAGGAATACTGGATTATATGTTACAGAGGTCTTACTGGTTGACGTCCTGACTATGCAGAAGGCATATGGCTTGAAACTACTCTACTATTCAGTGAGAACCATAGCCAAAATGAATTATTGCTGGTTTAACTGTTAGCTCTCAACGGTTATCTGTGGTGTTACATATCTTGTCTTTTTGTTTCATCATGATTATTGAACTTGGAAATGATTTTCCACCCACGATCTTAATTAAATTCTCTATACATGCATATTGAAGCACAAATCTAGTTTGCTTTCTGTTGCCGTAATGAACACCCTCACCAAGAGCAACTTGCAGAGGAAAGGGTCCTTTCGGCTTACAGATTGCAGTCCATCACTGAGAGAAACCAAGGCAGGAGCCTGGAAGACAGGAAGGGAAGCAGAGGCCACGGAGGAACCCTACTTACTAGCTTGCTCTGCTTGTTTGATTACACAACCCAGAACCTCCTGTCTCCTGGTGGTACCATCCACAATACACTGCATCTTCCCACATCAATTATTAACCAAGAAAGTGTCTCATGGGCACAGCAAAAGCCAGTCAGAGGGAGGCAATACTTCAATTGTGTTTTTGGTTTCCCAGGTAACTTTAATTAGTGTCAACTTGGCAAAGACTATGCAGCCCGAGCACCTAGTTGTCTCTGAAGGAGGCTGTTGTGATTAGCATCCCTGCCTCTGCCTTCCAAGGCTTTTGAATTCTGCTCTAGCTAGGAAGGAAGAAATAATTGTTTATGTGAGCGGGGTTTGTAATCTGACACATATATTTGCCTGGGATGAGTTTATAAGCTCGAAAAACAGTGGCACCTTTAGAAAGGATTACTGTTTTAAAGACCAACTTCATTTGAATACTCGTTTGTCTTTTGTCACGTCTTCCTTGAATTTGTGGACTTTAAGCTCACCTGTCCCTCTCATTATATTCATCCAATGAGTATAGCTGCATGTCAGTAAGTGAAATACATTAATGAATGAATAGATGAAAAGAAAATGTAAAGCCCAGCATAATATCCTTAAAGAAATATGTAGTGACGTTGAAAACTGAAAATCCCATGCCGTTTACAACAACTCTGAAATCAATACAACCAAGACGGTCAGTTGGTAGTTTCTATGTTTCGGTTACTTTCCTGTAACTGTAACCAAAGTCGGTCAGAGAACAATACAGAAGAAAGGAAGATATATTTCGGTTGGCATCTTCAGAAGTTTGGCTTCCTATTTCTTGGCTTACTTCCCAGTCTGGACTCCCCTTGGTTCCTGAGACCATAGCTGAAAGGATTTAGACAAGCTATGCGGAGCCCGGTATAGAGGGGAGGTAGAATGTGTCGCACAGAGAAGCAGAGCACAGTCTGAAGAGAGAGCGGTGCTCAGAGAGACCACTGTGTCGGTCGGCATTTTAAGAAATATTTATACGGCTCCTAAAGCCTTTAGACCACGCAGATCTACCTGAGGGACCTTGTCTTAGGCATTCGAGTAGTTGGCAGAGCATTTGAATTGACTCTTATTGGAAGGGGGAACACCTGTGGCAATGGAGAATGCCCAAGAGTTAGGATTCCTGGAGCCAGATTTAGATGGTTATCTACTAATTATATCCCAGGCAGTTTAGCGAGGCAAGTCTCCCGCACCCCCACCCCTGATAGTGAGTGGTATGACTAAGGGTCCATTCCTCTGACCAGTTATTAGAGTCCCAAAATTCCAGTCTTTGTTTCCTTAGCTGTTGAGTGTGAGGGAGGAGTCTGACTCGGTGTCCCCTAAGCCTATGAATGTGTAAGTAGACACGTAACAGTGATGAAGAAGCATAGTGGCGAAAGAGCGCAGAAGTGGAAACCGTTCACCTCCTCTAAGAAGGACACAGACAATGAGGAAGGGAGCAGAGATGAGGTGCATGCTCCAAGGCATAGCTCTTGGGGTCTCCTTCTTCCAGCTATGCCCCACCTTTCAAGGGTCAAACTTTCAGTAAATGAGTGTCATGGGGTGGCACTTTATATCCAGCCATAATATAGAGTACAAATATTTCCTGAAGCCTTGGAGAAAGCAGAATTATGCTGTAAGAGCTATGCCTGCTGCCAGGTCAGGAGCCGGGGGTAATTCTCCCTGCATCTGAGCCAAGAAAGTACAGTACCAGCAAAGGTATGGGGTGGTGGATGACAACGCCTTTTCAAATGGAGAACTGGAGAAAGCAAAGCTTTAAAAAAAAATCAAAACCAAACAATTAAAAGCCCAAAGTTGGAAAAAATGAAAGAGATCTGAGCTCTGTGTGAGCTTTTCTAAAAGATTTTGAGCCAAAAAGTGACTAGCTACAAAGCCAGGCTGTTCTGAAGATGGAGATCACTTTTAGAAAGTTACTGACGATATAGCTTTATTCCCCAGTCACCTAGTGCTCACGGTCAATGTATTCATGTATTGAATATCAATATTCATAAACAATTTCTGTTCACAGGAGAGGAGAAACTGGGAGGTTAGGTCTGGGGCTTCTCGGGGTTCATGGAAATGAATGACCATGTCCATTTTAGTCATCGTTGGGAATCTTACATCATCATTGTGTTTTTTCAAGACAGTAAAAATAAATGGCTAGGTACGCTTAAATAAAACTGTGCTTTCTTGATTTTGCAGAGTTCTGAGGCATGGAGCTTCCATCCGGTTTAGAAGGAAGTAAAGTGCATACGATGATGCCACAACACATATAAGGTCTACAGACAGCCACCAACTAACTCCTCGGTTGCAAAATTTTTAGATTGCTGAGTAATATGCTGCCTTTGCAAGAGGACAAGAAATTAGTGCCCAAAAGACGTGTTCTTCAGTATTTTGACTAGACCTGCTCTCAAGACAATGGCTTCAAAGGTCTCCTGCCTGTATGTATTGACCGTTGTGTGCTGGGCCAGCGCTCTCTGGTATTTGAGCATAACACGACCTACTTCATCCTATACTGGCTCAAAGCCATTCAGTCACCTAACAGTTGCCAGGAAAAACTTCACCTTTGGCAACATAAGAACTCGACCTATAAACCCACATTCATTCGAGTTTCTTATAAACGAGCCCAACAAATGTGAGAAAAACATTCCTTTCCTAGTAATCCTCATTAGCACCACACACAAGGAATTTGATGCCCGCCAGGCGATCCGGGAGACATGGGGGGATGAGAACAACTTTAAAGGGATCAAGATAGCCACACTTTTCCTCCTGGGCAAAAATGCTGATCCCGTTCTGAACCAGATGGTGGAGCAAGAGAGCCAGATCTTCCACGACATCATAGTAGAGGACTTCATTGACTCCTACCACAACCTCACCCTCAAAACCTTAATGGGGATGAGATGGGTCGCCACTTTCTGTTCAAAAGCCAAGTACGTCATGAAAACAGACAGTGACATTTTTGTCAACATGGACAACCTTATTTATAAACTTCTGAAACCCTCTACCAAGCCAAGAAGAAGGTATTTTACCGGTTATGTCATCAATGGTGGGCCGATCCGGGATGTCCGCAGTAAGTGGTATATGCCTAGGGATTTGTACCCGGACAGCAACTACCCTCCATTCTGTTCAGGGACTGGCTATATCTTTTCCGCTGATGTGGCTGAACTCATTTACAAGACCTCGCTCCACACTAGGCTGCTTCATCTTGAAGATGTGTACGTGGGACTGTGTCTTCGTAAGCTAGGCATACATCCTTTTCAGAATAGTGGATTCAATCACTGGAAAATGGCCTATAGTTTGTGTAGGTACCGCCGTGTCATCACCGTCCATCAGATCTCTCCAGAGGAAATGCACAGAATCTGGAATGACATGTCAAGCAAGAAGCATCTCCGGTGTTAGGATTTTTATCAATGTAAATAAGTTTCTTTTCTAAGAAATGGGGACCAAGGTGTTGGTATTTTACAGGTGTCACCGAGGGAACATGAAGTGGTAAGGGGTTTTGTAAAGTTTTTTGCTTCCTGTTTCTAGTTTCTTTCTTGGATTAGTAATTTACAAGTATTGGGCTCGGTCATAGAAACAGTGAGTTAGTTAGAAAGGCCAGATTTCATTCTCCGGCCCTACGACATTGCCATTTATTTTAAAAAGCGACTCTAAATAACTGCTAGGCTTCATGCACTGTGCATCTGAGATAAAAATCTGGTCAGGAAATAGAAACTCCCAGCAAGATCTTCATACCATCTCTGCAAAAGTAAATAGTAACTCTCTTTGAAAGATAAAAACAAGTCAGGAAGACACACTGGATGTGATTATCAACGCTGTGTGTTGTTGTCACATTGCATTTTTACACTGCAACACAATGTGAACAGAATTTGAGATCCTACCAATAAGTGATTTTATTCCTGGTAGGGAGACCATGATGAAACAGATGGGAATTTCAACTTGGGAATCAACTATTCTGTATGTATAGAAAACACTTCAGCTTGTACTTCCAAGGATTAAATCTGGTCATCAGGTGGGATGTACATAAAATGCTACTTTAAGTAAGCAAATAAACATTTTTTTTTTCAGAATAAATATTACATGGTGCCACCAAGGAGACTGCCAAACGTAGTGCTCTCACTTGCTTCCCTCCATATACTGCCCTTATGTGCATTTTACAGTTTTTGGAACAGGCAGGTGTATGGCTCCATGCGTAGAAAACACGTTGGTAGGAGGCCCAGAAACAATATAGAACAATTGATAAATTAATAAAGTGCAAATTTAACTATCCATTCTAACTAACATAAGCTTAGCAGTAGTGTACAATGCCCCTCTCAGACATTTGTCAAGCACGTAAGAAAGATATGATACCTGTGGTACAGGCACTGAAAGATGTGGCCCTGCTACCGATAGAAGTAATGCTCTTAACATCTAAAATATTCAAGTACCATTAGCAACAAAGCTGTTTGAGATGTTCTGGAGGTTCTGTGGCTGAAATCCATGGGAAGAAAGAGTGGGGAAGCCTAAGTTCAGATCCCATTGATGCCACAAACTTACATGGACCATATGAACAGGCATCTCATTTTTGAGGTACTTCTATATGCTCATTTGTAAAATGGCTAAAAAGAAAAAAAATCTACCTCACAGGTACTGTGAGAGCAAATCACATTTGCTAATAGGTATTTTGAGATCTTAAGTTTAAAAGGTGCTACGTAATGCCATATACCATGCATTATGCTAAATGCTAAAAATGATTATAGTAATTATAGAGATGGTCATCTGTTGTGGTAACATCATCTTAATATAATAATTTACCAAAATAAAGATTGACTGTGAACTATCAGTGTACCTAATTCTTCCAAGACTTTGATGTTTCCTTGGTTGTAATGTAGTTGACTGGGGAAGCTTGGATTTCTCTATGTCTCTGGTTGTGATGACAAATGTGTTATGTCAGTGTGTTGCCTTGGTACCCCAGGATGTTTAAATCAAGAGCATCTGCTTTGATTTGGAGCGGAGCTTTGCATATGTATTGCAAAATGCATCCTGAAAACTTAAATTATAGGAAACATTTGCTCTGAATTCTTAAAAGTTTTTAGGACACATAGAGCTAATCTTCTCTACCAGAAGATGAATAAATGCTCAACATCCCTACAGGTTGCCCATCTACCATTCATTAGGGAACTCAAGGTTGTCATTTGAAGAACTCCCCACAGATGAAAGAGTGGTTTCCTTTCTCTATTTCATTTGCATCTTGACTCTGGAATACCCGCCCCCCCAGAGAAGCTGATGGCGATGGGGAAACAATGAGATAATAATCACATAACCCCTTGCTAGGAAACACTAGATCTCTCATTAGACCCAGAGTACGAAGTGATACAGGACTTCCTGTCCTTTAAAATGATGGGTTTTGATTACTGAGCACTGTCAGGTGGCCTGGAAAGACATGAAACAGGATAAGATGAGCCACCCTCCCACCATCTAGCTGTGAGCTCCAACTCCTGGGAAAGTCAGACCTTCTCATGCCTTGTTTTCTTCCCAGTTGCACAGACAAATGCAAACTCTGTCTCCTTCTATGGCCTTGCATCTACCCCATGCTCAGCCAAGCCACTTTTCATGTCAAGAATTTCACGTTATAATAACCATTTATGTACATCAATGAATTGCTTTATACGTATGTACAGAATATGCACAGAGCCCTAATCTTGAAAAGGAGCAAAAAAAAAAAAAATCAGAAAATTACATGTCTTAAAGGACTATTTCTTAACTTTTTTATGCTACATAGTATCCATATGGCAAACATGTAAATAGACATCCAAGATTACATGTGTATATATTTTAAAGGCACCTTTTTTGTCACCCCAATTGTATTTACAGCTAGAATCTGCTTGACATGTAACATTTTCTTCTGCATGGAGCTTGATGAGGCAAGGCCATTTGTCCAGTATTTAAATAGCCTTAAGCATGATCGCTCTTTGGTTTTTGTTTTTGTTTGTTTGGATATTCAAAAAATGTTTAACTTGTCAAGGAAAAGCTCTAATTTTTACTTTTGTTAGTTCTATGACAAAAAACTAGTCAAATTATTATTGCATTTTTTTTGTTAAGCCATTCTTACCATTCCTTTGAGGAAAAAAATCATAATAATGGCAGTATTCTGGGGCTGGGGTGTGACTCAGTGGTAAAGCATTTGCCTGGCATGCAAAGGGCTCTGTGCTCAGTCCTCAGCATTGCAATAATATTGTACCAGAAGCCATTCAAATAATCTTTCTAAACACTATCTGATTCCCTATTATTTCTCCATTATGTACTGGATAACGTGAGCATCTATAATCTTAAATTTTTCTTCATGTATTTCTTAGAGGAAAGATGATTTCTCTCTGGTGCCTCGTTTATGTGGCTTCGTGTCCTCTTGGAGCAGTTTCAATATACAACAACGTACTTTTCAATAACCAGATTCAAAACATGAAGATAATTTTTATTTGAATTAAATCTAGAAGAATAGAACCCCTTGTGTGATAAGATATGGAGGGGAAACAAACTCTTTACAGAGAAGTCAAGGAAGGAGTTTCTCAATCAAATTTCTTCTAACAAAAGACAATGGAATATTTATGTACAGTGTGTGGAATTCATTTTCTACCTTTCCTAATACGTGGGTTCAATGGGGGAATTGATT
Organism: Acomys minous; assembly: GCF_964271855.1. Classification (NCBI taxonomy): domain Eukaryota; kingdom Metazoa; phylum Chordata; class Mammalia; order Rodentia; family Muridae; genus Acomys; species Acomys minous. The sequence goes on from NC_140491.1 coordinate 102,875,886, forward strand.
GTATCATTTCTGTAAAGGTGAAGATACTTTTTATAAGCAACAAGTAACCTGTGAATGAAAGAATTCACTAGAAACGCTTGATGATAATTGACCTTTAGGTATATTGTTATATATGAATGATTGTATTTATGTATTTATTTGTTCAAAATTGTACATATGGTTTTGCCAAAAGTAACTGTGTGTTAAAGTGCACTCTCTGGGTTTGTAGTACTATTTAGGGTTACATGGGTTGCCAATCAAGCTGCTAATCAGAATACTATTTTTTTGTATCAGTGTTACAACATGTGACAAATAGCTAAAGCTGTCTTTTCATTCATTTTCTTTCCCTTCCTCTTAAAATGTAAACTGTGGGATGAAAGCACGATGCGAATGCACAGGCCCATCTGTCAAGAGGAAGATCATGGTTCCATAAAGCTGATTTTTTAAACTCCTGGGACAAATAAACAAAAGAAGAACTCATTCTGTTTTCTGGCTCTCTTTGGGGAGACGTCACTGTTGATGTGATGTTGTCTTTCTAACAATTTCAACATACGCAATGGCTTAAACAACTCAGAGCTTGTCCATAGCAACGCGAGGCAAAATAGCGGTGAACTTGTAGACTTTTAGTACAATAAACAAGCTATGGACTACCTCTGGATGTAGGACATGTGATTCTCACTTACTTCTCATTGGCTTCAGGGAAGCATCTTTCCTATCTAATTGTGTGTGTGTGTGTGTGGCTTCAGGGAAGCATCTTTCCTATCTAATTGTGTGTGTGTGTGTGTGTGTGTGTGTGTGTGTGTGTGTGTGTTGAAAATGCCAACAAATTCAACCTACAGAGGAGCAGGAATGTGCTCAGCAAACCAGGGCCCCTTAAATCTAAAGCAAAATAATCATTTGATCTTTCATCCACAGATCTATTTTGGAATTTTCACATACAGCTTCATGAATGGAAAAGTTATTCCAACATTCTATAGCATAAGCAAGTAGATACTGACTCCTGATTGCTAACTGTAAGCAAGAGGCTAAGATCAATTTTAGAACAAAGAGGTTTTTAATATTATTAATAATTTTGATCCAGCTAAAGAGCTCTTCACATTCTAAAGGAAATGTAGACTTTGGTTTAACTCCTCTTCTCACTATACCTCAAATTCCACAAAGGCAAAGTGAGTAAACAATAAAAACATAAAATACGCAGTTTTGTATTCTGTGTGACTTTTTAGAAGAGCCGGTGTCACCAGCAATATTCTCAGGATCTTGTACCAGACCAGAAAAATCCTGTTCATTTATGGAAATAGGAGAAATGCAAGTTCTTTAGCTGTTCCAGATGTAGCTCAGCAATGTATTTTAAGAAGAACTTGAGGTGACCTAGACATATACTGATGTTGAAGGCACAGATCTAATGCGGAGTCTGTCATAACACAGCCCATGAACTATATCCAGCCCACTTCCTGTGAGCTTAGAAGGATTTCATAAAGAATATGTGGGCCCTTTCACTGATCTCAGACTATATAATATATTACCCCAACAATAGGAAGTCTAGTTGTTCCAGTAGTAGATGTACACTAAGAAAATAAAAGTCACACCTCTATTATATTTTGGATTTCATCAATCCAAAAAGCCTCAACTTTACTTTCTGTCTTGTTTTAAGTGCTTTTATATATCTACAGTTTTGTGTCATAACCTGCATAGTTTAAAATATTTAACATCTGGCCCTTTATCAGAAAAGCTTACCAGCTTTGAGAGAGAGAGAGAGAGAGAGAGAGAGAGAGAGAGAGAGAGAGAGAGAGAGAGAGAGAGAGAGAGAACTATAAAAGGTGTTAGATACAAATCCCTACACTTATGAATAAGGAATCACAGGCATGTTAATATTGTCTCCCCGTGTAGCCAGAGAAATGACAATCTGGTCATGATGGCGAGTGATGTTGAAAACCAACAGCTGCATGTGTTTTTAAAATAGTTCCTCTCTCTCTCTCTCTCTGAGTGATTTTTAAAAATTATAAAGCTTGATTTTAATTATAACAATTACCCACAGCTTAATTAATATATTGCTTAAAGATGTCTGGGTATCACACCAAAGAGGGTGGGTTTCAAATAGCTTGATTGTCATAATTACAAGCATTCTGTTTGCTCATTTACTTAATTGATTGTCATAGATTTCCAGATGAATTCACACCGCTGGAAGAGAACTGGATGCATTTCTAAAAGGGAGAAAAAAAATAACAGAAGTGGGGCTATTTAGAAAAAAGGCATGTAATCCACATGAGCATAAAAAAATTGCCCTTGATAACATCTCCTTACCTTTTTACTGGTTAAAATGAGCATATTTTTAATGTAAAAGAAATGCATTAGGAAGTGTTGTGATTCAGTACATCTGTAATAGCAGTGACTCAGCTATGTCTGCAGCCAGAAGTGCCCAGCACTAAAGAAACGTGTCCATTTCCTTTTCCTTCTTCAATCTATTAGCTTAATATCAAGGATGTATGAGGCCTTTTGCAATGACCCCAGTCCTCACCTGAAGAGAACATGGCGTAAGAGGTGATTTATTTTCACTCTGAGTTTTACTTCAGAGTGTTTATTCAGCAGGGACCACTGGACATGGTAAGCCTGGAGGAGTTGCCTGCAGTGGGGGTTGGGGTGGGGGCTCTGGTGCTTGAGTACTGCTTTTCACGGATGACGTCAGCAAGTGTGAGCCCAGGGAGAGAAACACTAGAGGATGTATGCCAATGCAAAGTCTTACAGTGTGTTTAACCCTAACTGCAGCTCCATGCAGTGGCTGCTGCTTTCTCTCCTGGAAGATGGGGTAGCAGGTAGCAGAGAGAGAGAGAGAGTTTTGTAACTTAAAGGGTGAATTCAAGCCTCTAGCTTTAAAGTCTATATTCATTGCCAAAATGGGTGGGGGAAAAACATAAAGCAAAGCAAAACAAACATAACATCTGAAGCCATCATTTAAGCAACATGCAAGTGAAAGATTCAGGCATGTTTCCCTCTTAGTGTGGTGAATAGAAAGGGATCAGAACTCCCTGACCACACTAACTTGGGTATGCCCACCTCACTAGGAAGTTGAACAGAGATTCTAGCTCTCGGAACTCACATATGTTTCAGAAGAGGGAGTGGAGGGTCTATAAGTTCAATGCTATCTTTTCCCCAGTGAAAGCAAGGGGTCCCCTGGGGAGACATTTGTCATGGGCTAGCTCGTTAAGAAGACAAGGCCTCTGCACTCTGTGTCTGCTCCATATCTGCACCCTGCCTTAGACTACGCTCAGTTGGGCTCTTCTGTGTCTGTTTTGCTTTTCTTCTACTGGGTTTCTACAATGTACATTTCCTTTAGGAAAAAAAAAACCCCAACAACTTTATAACTACAAACCTCAACCATAAAAGCGTCTGGGTTAACCTGGAAAGCATTACACCTGTGTCAAGACACCTTCTCTATCAGGTGGGTACAGACCACAGACAACATGGGTGTGAAAACAACTGGATAAGGGAGTGTGTATTCCTTAGATTGCCCTGTGGCTAGCCACTAGCTGGGAATCTTAATAAAATGGTGAGTGGTGGCTCCGAGGTGCCACCCAACATTCTAACTCTCTTCTATGCTCAGACAATGCTGACACCATTGGTGCATGATCACACAAGGCTGGATTCTACAAAGCACTGCTACCACTCGTTAAACGTCCATTTGGGCATGCGTGAGTGTGTGTGTGGGGGGGGGGGAGTGCTTCTGTGTGTGATCTCCTTTGATACAGTCCCTTTTAAGCATTCACACAAAAAAATAAATAAAACAAAAACTTGAAAACAATATTATACATTAAATCTTGAATTTCTAATCTCTGCGATCCTGGTATTAGGAAGTTAAAAGTGGGAGGATCAGGAGTTCAAGCCCAGCCTTTGCTATATGATTGATTTGATGTTAGCCTGAGGCCTATGAGACCGTGCCTTAAAACAAAACAATACAAACATTAGTACAGTTTTAAGTCAGAAACTGATTCTGACTATCTATCTATCTATCTATCTATCTATCTATCTATCTATCATCCATCTTCTATTATATCTCTATCCTTTTTATATATGTCTCATGTGTGTGTTTTAATGTTTTCTCTAAGACCTGTTGAAGTGAGTTGAGATTCCACAAGAGAGATGGGGGTTGGGGGGGGGGGAGAAACGGTTGAAAGGAAAACATGACACTCCTATTTTGGTGTTTGTTACAATTTTTGAAACAAGAAGTAATGAGCAAAAGTCTCATTTATTGATGTCTTGGTTCCATGCTAAGCAATCAATCACGCACATGTAGGTTAACTGATAAAGTCATTAATTCCCTGTTGGATTAATAACTTTGTCCCTACTTGATAAATAAAACCAGGCTGAAGGTATTGAGTATCTTGGAGGGTATCCTGTCTCCATGGCCCCTTCCTGCCTACCTTTTTGGTTTGTGTCCTCCACAAGGTAAGTAGCTTCGCTCTGCCGTACTTTTCCACCATGAACTTTGTTTCTTCATGGCTCAAAAACAGTAGCTGGCTGCTCCTGACACTCTGACATTGTGGGGCAGAATAAATCCTTTCTCCCTTTAAACTATTTTTCTTAGGTTTTTGTCACACCAACAGGATAGCAGACTAAAGTTTTTGTTCAGTGCCTAGTAGCCAAATACAAGCTATTATATTAAAATTAATTGAAAACAAAGTAGAGACTCATGACCTACCAACCATGTGAAAGTAAGGCAAAGCCACCGCTTATCAAGACAAAGAGCAGGCACACTGATTAGCACAGAGAAGGGACGAAAGATGAGAAGCTCTTCTGTGCTAGAGGGCCCCTGATTCCAGACCATAGAGACAACAGGAAGCTGGAAGGACAGCATGGGGAAAAAAACATGGAAATCCACTGTGTGTTGACAAATGTTCACCAACCCCACACATGCCACAGAAAGGGCCACACTGCTCCCTGGGAACATGACCACACCAAATGATTTACCTCTTGAGAGGACTGGTGTTTAGGGGGAGAGGACAGATACTAGTTCGGGCATAAAAAACAATAAAACAAAATTGAAGTTACCCCTCCCCCAAAATAAATTCAACATTTATTGTTGCCTCCATTTGGTGCCTGGGAAATTGAGAATTTAAGAAGGCCTTACAAACTAGGACTCACATTTGTGGTCCAGTTTCTGAATGTTGAGAAATCCCAGGCTTAATTATAGTCCAGTGTGGGCAGTCTGAAATACTGGAGCAATTGGAATTGGAAGCTTTCTTCGAAGCTGTCCTGGGAGCTGTCCTGTTCTGATGAGGAACAGCAACTGAAGCACTTGGTACTGGAACATGAAGCATGCAGGATGTCAGTGTCCAGCATGCTGAGAGGAATGATTCCTATCAGGTCTGATCCAATGTCAGTGTTCGGTTCCTTTGTTCTGAGTGCATATACTTTCTCACAAGCACTATACAGTCCTAAAATTGTAAATGTATAAGGTGTGCATGATGCACAGAACAATCAAGGCTGGTGTTCTGCTTTTGTATCAGCAGGAAAAAAAGACATTCCTAAATCTTCATTCATGCCATACAAAGTATGGGATCTAACAATAAATCACATGGATTCTGCAGCCAACAAGAAGCACGGTCTATGTCTAGACATTCATGCCTCAGCCAGTCTCAGAGCTATTCCCATGTAGTGGGGTTAGCAAAACACGTTACCTGCTTGCTCTGCAGTTCTTCAGATCCAGACTGTAGCCCCCTCCCTCATTGCCTCCAGATCCCCACTCCTTCCCTCATCCTCTCTCCCTCCCTCCCTAGTCCTCAGAAAGGGGAGCCCTCCTCCTCTGACATCAGGCCACATCTATCAAGAAGTGTTCTTAAGAGAAATGTAACTTGTCAAAAGACAGACAGTTGGACAGCCAAATCTGGAGTCCATGCCTAAACCTCTGCAAGTCACCTGAGCTCATCTCTCTGTTTCTATATCTAGGCCTTCTGACAAGAGCCATTCAGAGGATCACAAAGGAACTAAATTCCCTTCTTATTTTTATTTTATTTTATTTTATTTGGTGGGATGCACAGAATAGTCAAGGCTGGCTCTCTGCTCTTTGTATGAGAAGAAGAAAGACATCTGCAAATCTTCATTCATGCCATTTGAAGAATGGCATCTCATAATAAGTCACAGGGATTCTGTGACCAACAAGAAGCATTGTCTATGCCTAGACATTCATGTCTCAGCCAGTCTCAGAACTATTCTCATATAGTAGGATTAGCAATATATTCATTGTTTTGCACCCCACAAAAGTGCTATCCATCCCAAATCAGCCAGAAGAAACCTTAAAAGAAGGACACCCTATTTCCCTTAAGGAAGGTTAGGTAAGCTTTCAGTTGCTTTCTTGGGCTATAGAGGTATATTTTCATTTGGAAGTGATTATAAGTTATTAATGATCTTATCCAGAGAGAAAACAAGATTGGACTCAGGGATATCTCTTATTTCCCTTATCTTTCTTTCATAAGTTTGGAGATAGGGGTTGAAAAGAAAGAAAGGGGAATATAGAAATATATAAGGATAATAGGACAAAAAGTAGATTATTGAATCCATTCTTCAAATTAATGCCTTGTTACTCACAAGGTTATTTTTCATTCACTGGTATAGAAATTTTATGTTGAGACAAAATAAGGTTAAGTTTGATACATTGGTATAGAACTCAAATTTAAGATTATTCTTCACACACAGCATATATATTTCTACTCTAATATGAAGTATTGTACCCATCCAACTTAACTATAATACAAGGCTTACTCCTAATACTTTAAAAGTGCTATTGAAAGGTGCTTAGGATAATTAAGTAATACAACTTAATTGTTAGTTGACCAAACCATGGTTTTGTCAATTACTAGTCTATTGCTATCACAATATACATCCTAGGTTTAACAGATAAATATGATTCTATAGATAGATAAGGTAAAATAGTTAGATAAGCTCCTCAAAAACCTCAGATACATACAGAATATGGCATTTAAATATGTTTTTATTAAAGATTCTTTGACAACATGACAGGTTGACTCCTAGCAACAGCCTATCTCAAAGAAGATGATGAGCATCAATGAACCTCCTTATGGGTTGGCTTCAAATATGGAAAACCAAACACTGGGCAAAATGTCGTCATTTCTTCCATAGACAGAATTCTGCCTAAAAATGAGCAACTTGGATGCAGTCAGAGTCGACGGCAAAACTCTGCCAACACAGACTAAGCAAGTCCTCAATAGCTCCTGTCTCACAAATGTCTGTCAGATATATTGGGCCAGAAGAAGGCTGAAGATGATGCTCCAATGTCATAGAGAGTTTTAGGTCACTGTTCAGGCATCAAACTGCCCCTGTCATTTTCTCATTTTGGAAGCTGCTTACCTGCACTTCCTGACTACTTACATAATTAATTTTATTCCTTCTCAAGTCTTTGATGAGATTGAAGACCAGATAGTTCATTTTTACAATTAAGCTTAGTTGTTTTGGGGTTAAGATGTTTTTAGGTCTAGATAGATGTTTTAAGTTGATAAAGATGAGATTTGATAGATATTGATTTACATTCAGAATTTTAGATGCATCAAGATAGGAAAGATGTTCTCTTCAAGATTGCCAAATACAAATAGACAAAGCACTATGAATGTAACATTTATAGAATTCCTGATTGTTTTGTGATTCTTTTTGCTGTAGATAGTTTATTGTATATATGTGTAATAATATAAATGTATATGTAAAAAAGGAAAAAATAGATCTTTGTCTTATATAAATGAATGCCTAAATATGAATATAAAGGTTCCCTTTCTGTGTTGAAAAAATATTAAGAAATGTATATGAATGCATGCTAGACCCATGCCATATACCACAGTCTATGAACCATCCAGTGAGTTATGGAACGTGGATATGAAACAAATTAAAATGACAGAAGACACAAGTTTATCTACATTGTACAAAATGCTACACTCATTCCTGTATGTGAAAATACATTGAGATGAGAAAAGTGTTGGTTGGTATTTTCTTCAAAAATAAAACAAAATAACATTGCTTTTTAATGTAACACACACACACATACACACACATACACCCCAACACACACACACACACACACACACACACACACACACACATACATATAGTAGCTGCTTCATGCTCTAGGATGACCTTCTACACCAACCTCAACTTCCCCAAATATTCAGACCCAACTCAGATGATACTTACTCGTGGGGTTCTTTATTATGCTTAGTCATAACAAAAATAAATAGATAAGATATACTCAAGTATGCCTATCATGTATTATGAGGGGTGTGAGGCTTCAATACAGTTAAGGATGAGTCTTTACATTTTTACTTATTTGTTAACTTTACATCTTGGGCCCCCTCCCTCCTCCTCTCCAGGTCCTACCCTCCTTCCCCAATCCTTCCTCCCCTACTCCTTGGAAAAGGAGAGGCCCTCTACCCATCCACCCCAGGTCGTCAAGTCACATCAGGGCTGTGTTCGCCCTCTTCCCCTGTGGCCTGGCTGAGGACGACTCTTCATTTCCCCTGGTAAAGGTCACCAGATACAGTGTGAAGCAGTGAACAACCCCTGGCATAAGAGAATTTGCTGGCACACCCTTTTCCTATTTAAAGTGCAGGTGTCATTGGAATGGAGAAAGCCAATGATAACCAAGAGTGAAGTTTGCAAACGTGATTTATCTTCTCCACAAAACCGTTTTTCCCCCATATCATGTGGGCACTTCCTGGACATCAGCCTTGATGTCCAAGAATCAGCCTTGCTATCTGCCTCAGATGAGAGAGGATTGTGAAATTTGTCTTTCTGAGTCTGGGTTGCCTCACTCAATATGTTCTTTTCTGGGTTCATCTATTTATTAGATTAGACCCTGGAGAAGAATGAAAAGACAAAATTCTTGATATGACCTGTGAGGTCTTACATGTTGGGGTCTCTGTTTGGGAACTTATCTCATGTCCCCAGGCCCTTGTCGCATTGTACTCACACTGAGCTCTCTTCTTCCCCAGGACCTAGTCTCTGCTGTGCTCATGTAGTCTTAACTCTCAGAGTTCCCCTTTCTGAAGGACTTTGAGAACTTCCTTTGGAGAATCTGCGCCATCTGAAATTGATCTCTCTCCCTCCTTTTTGTTGTACCATATTAGATTTCTCTATCAGGGTTATCAATATTTATAGCTGTCAATTTACTTGTGCATTCTTTTGCTCCATCCACTGGTTTAAAATGCAAGCTCCATGAAGACCCATGCCTGCTTTGTCCACATCCGATGTTGACCAACACTTAACATGGAGTTAGACAAGGGCAGTGTCCATTAAGAAACTGTGAAGCAACTAAGTCACCTAAGCTCATGGGCACCTCAAGGGAAATGCCAACCTTTCAGGCAGTTCTCAAACCCAAGGGGTTTCCCCTCATTCTAAGTTTTAAAACTCTGCTCTGTCCTTTAATGGTAACAAAATTCATAAACTTAATCGAAGATGTTTCAAGGTCTAAATGTATGCTTAGCCATTAGTGATTTCATTTCAGAGGCAGGGGGCTCACACCCAGGCCCTGTCTGGGTCAATCACTGCCCTTCCTTCAGCTTCTAGGAAATAACTATCATGTTGTCCCTTGGTCTTCTAATTTTTTTTCATAAGCCTCCTACTATTGAATATAATCTTTCTAACATTCGGAGGTCTGATTCGATTATTTCCTACCAGTTACTCTTTCAATGGGATAATGAAGGATGAAGGCAAGATTCCTTAAACGTGATTACCTGACCCACGGGAAGCCAGCCCCCGATTTCCTCAATCCTCCCTTAACATCCTGGACTCCAACCTTCCTCCTTGCGCATCTTTCATATACTATCTTTTCTGCTTGGAAGCTTCCTTCTCCCATCCTCTTACAGCCCCCACCTTTTCGGCTGGTAGTTGATTCTCAGGCTGTAATTCCAAGCTCCTAAATCCTTGTGGACATCTTCCTCTACACTTTTTCTACCTCATAGAAACTACATGTCTGTTATAGGCAGATAAAGCAGCATGTTCTACCTGGCCATTGCACTTTAGTCCTTGTCCCTGCACCTTTGCATATCTCACCTAGACAAAGCTTCACAAAGGCAATGTGCCAGCCTTCATCTCTTTGCTTATTCCCTTGCACAGGTAGCGTCCCTGGCACTTATTTTGTGTGAGACATATAATATGAGTACTGGGGAATAGAGCCACAAACAAATAAGCCAACAACAGAAGCACAACCATCACAATTCTGACTTGTTCATAGATAATTCCACATCTGTTTTTTTTTTTCTAAACAATGTTGGGTCAAAGCATGCAGACCCTAGTGCATTTATCAATTCAGCTGTTATACACTGCGCATTTGCTGTTTGCCTAGCTCTAGAGTTTGGAAGATAACAGCAAAATTTTTTAAAGGCTTATATATTTTTATTAAACTTTTTTATTTTTTACATATACATTTATATTATTACACATAAATACAGTAAACTACCTATAGAAAGAAGAACCATGACACAATCAGGAATTAAATAAATGTTACATTCTTAGTGTTTTAGCTATTTGTGCAATTTTTTAAAAATCCAATCTTTACCCTAAGCACTTGGAAGACAGCTGAGAAGACAAATTTCAAGCTAATAATATACAACTAGGCATTCAAAGCAGAGACTCAGTCTCCTCACTGTTGACTGTTTATTTGCACTCTGCTTATTTTACATCTCCACTAAGATACAGGTCAGCAAAACATAACACCCCATGTGCTTCTATTTAGAGACTGTCTATGTCTACTTTGACTCTTCAAGTCTGAATTGGACCTTGGCAACCAAGATTGTTTATCTACAGAGCTTAAATATTTACTTTGTGGCTATTAACCATCAGCCTCCACATCAGAGCGTAATGAAATCTATTTATCGGGTTGGCTAGCATTATTTTTAATGGAATGGGATGGAACAGAATGGTTCAAAAATTGATGAAACTGAGAAGAATGATGGAATGGAATGGAGAGGAGGAGGGAGGAGAGGGGCTTGGAGGGGAGGGGAGAGGAGCTTAAGGGGAGGGGATTGGAAGGGAGAAGAGGGGACAGGGAGGGGAGGGAAGTCGAAGGGGTGAGGGGAGGGAAGTAGAAGTCTAGCTAAGGCAGCAAGAACAGGCAGCAGCTACTCACACAGCACCAGCAGGCAGGAAGCAAAGAGAGATAAATGCTGCTGCTGAGCTCACCTTGCCCCCTTCTCCTTATTCAATCCAGAACTTCAGCCTAGAGAAGGGCGCTGTCCACACCCAGGGTCTATCATCCTTGGTCAGCTAACACTTTCTGAACACAGCTTCCTAGATACACCTAGCTGTGTATTTCCATGGGTGACTCTAAGCCTGTGGAGTTCATAATGGAAATCAACCATCACTGTTAGGACTGGAGTACAGCTCAGAGAACAGTACTTACCTAGTATGAATGTGTGCAGCATCCCAAATGACAATTTTGGCAGTAAAAACTTTTTATAGTGTTCTTATATCTTTTAAGATGGAGCAGATGTTTAGAGTCTTATCCCATTATTACATGAAATAATCTTTGAGAGCTCATTATTTCAGTCATTCACAAAACAACAGAATAACATGAGTCAATGAATGAATGGTGATTATTTTCCATTTAACAAATATTTGCAATTATTTATTATATATGTAAACATTATGGTGTGGTCTATATGAAACTTAGTAAGGCAAAACCCTCTTTTAAAAATTTTTTTATTAATTTATTCTTGTTACATCTCAATGGTTATCACATCCCTTGTATCCTCCCATTCTTCCCTCCCTCTAATTTTCCCTTTATTCCCCTCCCCTATGACTGTTCCACAGGGGGATTACCTCCCCCTGTATATGCTCATAGGGTATCAAGTCTCTTTTTGGTAACCTGTTATCCTTCCTCTGAGTGCCACCAGGTCTCCCCCTTCAGGGGACATGGTCAAATATGAGGCACCAGAGTACCTGTGAAAGTCATACCCCACTCTCCAATCAACTGTGGAGAATGTTCTGACCATTGGCTAGATCTGGGTAGGGGTTTAAAGTTTACAGCCTGTATTGTCCTTGGCTGGTGCCTTAGTTTGAGTGGGACCCCTGGGCCCAAATCTGCCTATCATAATGTTCTACTTGTAGGTTTCTAGGACCCTCTGGATCCTTCTACTTTGCTATTCTCCCATGCTTCTCTCATCTAGAGTCCCAATAGGATGTCCTCCCCTCTGTCCCAGTTTCCTGGTAAGTGAAGGCTTTTGTGGGACATGCCCCTTGGGCTAGTATGCAGATATAAGTGAGTATATACCATTTGAGTCTTTCTGCTTCTGGGTTAACTCACTCATTATGATCATTTCTAGCTCAATCCATTTGTCCACAAATTTCGGGAATTCCTTGTTTTTAATAGCTGAGTAGTATTGCATAGTGTATATGTACCACAGTTTCTTTATCCATTCTTCTCCTGAGGGACACTTAGGCTGTTTCCATGTCCTGGCTATTATGAATAAGGCTGCTATGAACATGGTTGAGCAAATTTTCTTGTTGTGTGCTGGAGCATCTTCTGGGTATATTCCAAGGAGTGGAATAGCTGGGTCTTGAGGAAGCCCTATTCCTAGTTTTCTGAGATAGCACCAGATAGATGTCCAAAGTGGCTGTACTAGTTTGCATTCCCACCAGCTATGAAGGAGTGTTCCTCTCTCTCCACATCCTCGCCAGCATGTGGTGTCGCTTGAATTTTTGATCTTAGCCATTCTGATGGGTGTAGGATGGAATCTCAGAGTTGTTTTGATTTGCATTTCCCTGATGATTAAGGAGGTTGAGCATTTCTTTACGTGTTTCTCAGCCATTTGGTATTCCTCTGTTGAGAATTCTCTGTTTAGTTCCAAGCCCCATTTCTCAATTGGGTTATTTGGTTTGGTGGTGTTTAATTTCTTGAGTTCTTTATATATTTTGGATATTAGACCTTTGTCAGATGTAGGGTTGGTGAAGATCTTTTCCCAGTCTGTAGGCTGTCGCTTTGTTCTGTTGATAGTGTCTCCTGCCTTATAGAAGCTTCTCAGCCCTATGAGGTCCCATTTCTTAACTGTTGACATTAAGGCCTGGGCTGTTGGTGTTCTGTTCAGGAAGTTGTCTCCTGTGCCAATATGTTCCAGGCTCTTCCCCACTTTTTCTTCTAAGTGACTTAGTGTCTCTGGTTTTATGTTGAGGTCTTTAATCCACTTGGATTTGAGTTTTGGGCAAGGTGACAAATATGGGTCCAGTTGCATTTTTTACACATAGACATCCAGTTAGACCAGCACCATTTGTTGAAGATGCTATCCTTTTTCCATTGAGTGGATTTGGCTTCTTTGTCAAAAATCAAGTGACCATATGTGTTTGGATTCATATCTGGGTCTTCAATTCAATTCCACTGATCAACTAGCCTGTTGCTGTGCCAGTACCATGCTGTTTTAATTACTATTGCTTTATAGTACAGTTTGAAATCAGGTATGGAGATTCCTCCGTAGCACCTTTTATTGTACAAGATTGGGCAAAACCCTCTTGTAGGAGGAATTTAGTGTGTGGGGAAAGAGAAAATCCTGGTATTACAATTCATGCTATGGGGCCTTGAGTAATGATTGTAAAATAATCCCAGCAAAGTAAGGCGAGTCCAAGCTTATCGGGAAGAACACACAGACACCAAGGAAGGAGAATAGCAGTGTGAGAGAAAGCAGAAGGGGGAAAATGCTGTTAGTGTTTTATCTGGCTGTAACTTAATGGCTGCTCTAAGAAATGGGAAGTACAATAATTGAAAAGTTTGATGGACAGGACATTCTCCGCCGTTGAGTGGAGAGTGAGGTCTGACTTTTATACAAACTCTGGTGCCCCATTTTTGACCATGTCCCCTTGATGGGGAGGCCTGGTGGAACTCAGAGGAAGGATAACAGGTCACCAAGAAGAGACTCGATAACCTATGAGCATATACAGGGGCAGAAGGTCCCCCTCAGTCACAGTCATAGAGGAGGGGAGTAAGGGGAGAAGCGGGAGGGAGGGAGGAATGGGAGGATACAAGGGATGGGCTAACAATTGAGATGTAATATGAATAAATTAATAAAATATTTTTTAAAAAGAGAAAAGTTTGAAAGCTAAATGGTGATGATACTGGAGTATTCAAGGAGAGTTTGCATTGTCCTGAACATGTATTTGGACACAAGTGACAAAGGCAAAGAGACTAAACCATGGTGGAGTGGTCAGGTGCAGCGTGCTTACAGCAGCCACATGCCACAGTTCCTCCTGACTGAGATATTTTGTCAACACTCCCTGCTTGGCTGATGACCTCATACTTAGTAGGACAGTCTTGGTGTGCTGAGTGCTCCATCACCAGTAAATCAACATAGTCACTGTGGTCCAGCAAGACGAACATTAAAACCTGCATTCAACCCAAACCTCTAGATCTCTTTCCCATATAAATGCCTATCCCTTTTCTTACTTGGTAATGAAGGAACGCTTAGGGGAAGGAACCAGGTTACAGCAGCCTGCTTGGCTGTTAGGGGGTCTGCACTCAGCTAGCCGCCGCTCTGAACTAACCTTCATCTTAAAATATTAAAACACTTCAGTGCCAAAGAGAAAAATATGCATCAATCTCACCATCATAAGACACTTATTATTATTTAAATTTTTAAATTTTTAACAGGCATGGGCTAATTGCCCATATGTATGGACTATAGTGCAAAATTTCAACACATGTGTGTAACATGTAGTGATCAAGTCATCTGTCACCTCAAATACTTATCATTTCTTTGGTTTGAAACCATTCAAAATATCTATTAATTATTTTGACATATTCAACTATAGTTCTTCTGCTGCGTATGTACTTACTATTTGGTACATTCCCTTAAGGTAAGTGCATGGTTATGCATTAGTGCTAACATTAGGGGTATTTTCCACATTATCTTGAATCCTATTTTATTAAAGGCATAAATATGTATGTGTTTTTCACTTATTGCATATGCCATTTGAGTGGACACATTATATCTTTGCTGTGGTACATATAACTTAATCAAAATGTCTCCCAGTATCAGATGTTTCTGACAAGCAATGTGAATTCCAAGAAGACAAAAAAAAAAATGCCTGAGTTAGGAAATTGCATATTAAAATTATTTATTTTCTTGCTTTCTAGATACAACTATTGCCTGCCATGAGGAGCACCAAATCCACAGAGGAGGCTCCAATAGGGACGCACAGCTTGTGCTTGGCTTGTACTTGGAGGCTAGAGCATCTTCTGGCACCTTGGGAGAAACCATGCTGTCACTGCTCTAAGGCGCCTGGTGGAAGCCTGCCTGAGCAAAGCTTGGCCTTTGGCTTCCGGAGGAAGCAATTTCTTCCAGCACCACAGAAGTCACTAGCATCCAGCCCATCACATTGATTTCAGCTTCCCCTTTAGAGACCTAAGCGTGTCTTTATTTCTCACAAAGGGGAATCAAATGCCTGCATTTGAGCAGGAGCATTTACGTGGTCTGGGCAGCTCTCTGCCACGGTTAGCTCAGAGTTTATTTTATTGTGTTCCTGGGAAAGCAGTCTGTGTAAATCATTAAGCAGAATCTGGACTGCGGAACCCAGTGTGCCCTCTTCACATGAAAGATCTCCTTCAGTCCACTGTATGATAAGCTCCTGCTGGGAAGTGTTGCTCTTCCAAGGCGTGGGGAAAGAAAGACACAATAGCGGACATTCACTCGCAGGTCCAGAAAAGATGCAAGGACCAAAACAATGGCCATCCCAACATGTTAGGTAATTAATAGTACTACACTATATCACTTACAGTGAGTAAAAAGAAAAAGATGTATTTTTCTTTGTGACATCCCATTTCTCATTCTGCCCTTCACCCTGAGGGGTAGGTGCAAGCTAAGTTTTATGTGGCTGCACAAATATAGGCCAGAAATGATCTTTTCTTTTGCTTGAATAAGCTGCAACTTCAAAGACTCAGGCTCCACATGGAAGTTTGGGGTGACTGGGGTGAATGAGGGGACTATGAGCACATAACCAAAAGAGTGTTTCTCTGCTGGAAGAAGAATGGAGAGGAACAATCTCAGTGTTGAAAGAGTTTTTGAGATGCTCTAGCCCCGTGACTCTCCAATGGCTCCCACTCGCTGGGCCCCCTGACTACGAAAACCACACTACTCAAGCTTTCTGAAATACAGACAGCCACATCCTGACTGCCCAAAACAATAGGACAAGACCATAGGTTGCTCTCCTGCTAAGCCAGGTCTGAAAACCAATAAAAGAATCCAACTTATTATATTGCAATAGAAGAATGGAAACCAGAGAGGAGGGTATTCCACCAGCTACTTACAGGGGCAAGAACAAAATTGTAGACCTACTACACTAAAATTATATTACCTATAACCACATGCTAAAGCTTTCAGATGTAACTTGAGTGTTCACTAAATATGTGAAGTAAGTAATAACACTAGTGTGTATTCACTTTTAGAGAATACAGCTATGTTTTCTTCACCGAAAAGAACCCTGGTGACCAATTACCTACAAGGAGAATGCTAGTCACCATATCTCCTCTGTTTCTTATGTTCTGCCTTCTTTTCTCAACAGCGACTCACAGGGAACAAGGAACAAATTTAGAAAATATTTCTAAGGGATTCTAAGCCCATCCAAACAGACCAGATTTTGCTAGGCCCTAGTAATATAGTTAATAAACAACAAAAAAGGAATATTCTCTGCCTTAATAAAATGTATACTTTAGTGGAGTTTGAGGATAATTAAATAGGCAGTTTATAATTTAAGTTAGTGAATATTATGATAAGCTAATGGGTTACAGGAAGTGACTAAACCACTAAAGCTTTCATATAGTGACAAAGAAATGGTTTGCACTAGCAGACAATTCCTATTGATTCATAACACTTGGAGAAAAAAGTTTAAATGCATACATAACCAGCTATAATTTCAGCAACTCAAAATTCCATCTAGGGCTATGATGAAAATACACAGCCTAGAACACCCTCCCCCAAACACCAAAGCAGCAATACAAACGAGTAAAATGATCACAAACAACTCTTCTGGAGCCCTGGAAATAAGCTAAAAAGCAAACAACAATTTGAGGGATTGTTTATTCATTTTAGAAAAAAAGCTGTCAGAACTTTATGTAGAAATAATGCCAGTTAAAGATCTTGGCGACTCATGGTCCTCTTTCTTCCCCCATCTAAGGTAACGTTTTTGCCAGAGTGAGACTACACATGGGGGCAGCGGGTGGCGGATGTGAACGTTGTCACTGAAGGGTGCTGACTTGATCTGAAATGGAAAGTGGAAAAGGAGTGCCTCTCTGCTATCAGTGAAAGTAGGTGCTGAGATCAGTAGCTCCAAGGTAGTCGGTCAGTTGGTCAGCGGATCGGCTCTCAACACCAGCTAGGAAGATAGTATGACTGGACACCAGAAAACACCAACCAACATTGCAGTTAGTGAAATATCACCTTCCTTCTAAGGGTGAAAAAAGTGAATCACTTCTGTTTAATATTTTTGTTGTTGTTCGTTTTGTTTCTTGTTTTTTGAGACAGGGTCTCTCTGTGTAGCCTTGGCTGTCCTGGACTCATTTTGTAGACCAGGCTGGCCTCGAACTCACAGTGATTCACCTGCCTCTGCCTCCCAAGTGCTGGGATTAAAGACATGTGCCACCATGCCCGGCTAATAGTTTAAAGAATGTTTTAGCCTTCCTCTGAGTGCCACCAGGTCTCCCCCTTCAGGGGACATGGTCAAATATGAGGCACCAGAGTACCTGTGAAAGTCATACCCCACTCTCCAATCAACTGTGGAGAATGTTCTGGGTAGGGGTTTAAAGTTTACCGCATGTATTGTCCTTGGCTGGTGCCTTAGTTTGAGTGGGACCCCCGGGCCCAAATCTGCCTATCATAATGTTCTTCTTGTAGGTTTCTAGGACCCTCTGGATTCTTCTACTTTGCCATTCTCCCATGCTTCTCTCATCTAGAGTTCCAATAGGATGTCCTCCCCACTGTCCCGGTTTCCTGGTAAGTGAAGGCTTTCGTGGGACAAAACACAAGGAACAATGACCAACCAAAAAACCCTCCAAAACATCAGATGTTATCAATGAATTCAGTGAGCTTTAGCTTTATATGATCTTTATATAAAATCATTTGGATTTCCTTATAATTGCAGTAAAAATTCAACATAAAACATCAAAACAATTTATTCTCTAAGCATCAAAATCAATGAAATATTTAATTTGTTAACAAAAGAAGTTGAAAATCTATATAGTGAATACTGAGGTAAGTTACTGAGTTAATAAAAAATTAAATAAAAGGAAACATCTTATGAGTCTGGCTAAGACTGAATAGCTAAAACACTGATTATTTTTTTGTTTAGGGTTCTTTTGTTCTTGTGTTTTGCTTGTTTGTTTTTCAAGTCAGGGTTTCTCTGAATAACAGCCCTGGCTGTCCTGGAACTCACTTTGTAGACCAGGCTAGGTTCAAACTCACAGAGATCAGCCTGCCTCTGCCTCCTTAGTGTTGGGATTAAAGGCATGAGCCACCACTGACTGGCTGTTTTATTTTCTGTTTTGTTTTTGTGGGGTTTTTTTTCTTAATTGAAAGATTGGCTTTAAAGTTTGCATATAAGGAACTTTTAAATGAATGGTCAAGACAATTTAAAAAAAAAATAAGAAAACTTAGAGAATTTGTGTCAACCAATTTAAAAATAAATGCAAAGTAAATCAGTAAATCAGGATAGTGTGACATTAATGTAAGATAGAAACTGAGATTAGAATATAAAGCTAAGAATTCTGGAAGAAACCTTTCCATTTTTGGTTCAAGCAATTCTTAACAAATAATCAACAACAGTCAGATAACATTATAAAAAATAAATGACTTTAGACTTTTACCTCATGCTCTGCCACCAGCCCCCTCCCCCACACAATACATCAAAAACCTAAATATAAGATCTATAGGTATAAGTAGTTATGTCAAACCCAACACCAGAGAGATGGCAGGCAGGGCAGATGCCTGTCTGTATTCAGTAAGTGTCTGTTGACTGAATGCTGTGCTTGAATATTCAGGAGGGGCTTCCCTAAGAACTAGAGATGCTCTGGGGAGGACTTTGGGAAGAAAGACAGAATTCCCAGCTGTGAAGAAAAGGATGAATCCCACACCTGGCAGCACAATATCAGAACTGCATCTTCCCTGCAAGCTCCATTTTCTCCTCAGTGAGCACCTTTGGGGAGGAGAAAATAAATTCCCTCTGTTGAAAAAAGGACACGCTGCAATGAAAAACAACTTTAAAGACACTTCAGCACATAACGTCTTTGAGCTACACCACTGACAATGCTTTACAAATTTATTTCCAATTTGCAGTTATGCTGAGCAGACATTTTGGGCTGTGCAGCGGCAATCCGGGCTGTGAGCAACCAGTCTCATCAGCTGAGTGTCCAAGAATGTACGAGTGTGCATTGTCACAGGCCATCAAGTGCACATTTATCCAGAGGCATCACCATGAGATCACCAGCCAAGAGAGCCCCAAAGTTATTTTTCTTACCCTTTCTTTCTTTCTTTCTTTCTTTCTTTTTCTAAATATACAACTCCATGAAAGCATATTTTTTTAGTAAAGAATTCTTCTGCACAGAGAAAACTTTGAGCAGAAGCAAAGCAAGTGTTGAGTTTTAACCATTCTTGGATCCCAGTCCTGGCCCTTGCTAATTGGCAACCCTAGGGAAAGCCATGTGAACCCTCTGAGGACCACGCCCTCTTTACAACACTGTGGGAAGGATACCTCGTTTATAAAACAGTGCTGCAGAGAAAATCAAAGGAGATAATAGCTTTTATTTCTTATGTTCTATAAAAAAAAAGGGGGGGATATTTTTGGTCCACTACTATGTCCCCAGCAATTATCAGTGCAGTGACACAAAAGAGGTCCTTAGCAACTCGGCCTGCGTAGAGGAAGGCATGAATAGACACTCCATAGACTGACATTTGGGGACATTTCAAGACTTGTGTTCTTTTTAATTATTTCTTCTCTCTCTCTCTCTCTCTCTCTCTCTCTCTCTCTCTCTCTCTCTCTCTCTCTCTCTCTCTCTCTCTCCAGTTCCTCTCTGGGGTAACTGCTCCTTAAGATTGCTGCATGACTTTCAACCTCAGAATTGCTTCAAGCAGTGTTTCATTTGTGTTTTTCTGCTTTCTACATCCTGTGCCTTCTATGTTATTAGCATATTCCCCTCACTGAGCTTTCTGAAAGGAACAAATTGAAGGGAAACTTACAGCGGCTTCAGATCTAAACGTGTTTTCGTTCTGTCCTCTCACTGATAAGTGAGTGAGCTGCTAGAGAATTCCTAACTGAAGACTCTTTGCTTTGAAAATGTAAAAGCAATTTCATATTATTTTCTAAATTTTAGTATTAGAATTATTGGAGTTTTTTTTTTTAATGTAAGAAGGAAGACCAAAACCAGCAAAAGATTCCCACTCAGAAACAGCCCTATTACTGTGTCCATACATGCCCTTGGAGGGCACAACACACACAAAACCATATTGTAAATATCTTCACATACATATACATACACATCAGTGCATATAGTTTTACATCCTGGTTCATATAATGCTGTACCATGTGCTTCTCCTGTCAGGATATATCATTATCTTACTTTAGGGCCCTTTTCTACACTAAAGATCAATACATCGATGATTTGTTAAGGCTAGATTGTCACATATGGACGATTTCAGTACAAGCATCAGACAGGTTAGGACTGGATTCCTTGATGCTAGCATGAAACAGACCTGTGGCGGCTGGAGATAAGGTTAACTACCTGCCAAGTGCTTTTCATTTAAGGATACAGAAGGTTCTCGGAGAGCATAAAAGAATCAAAGACATATTACAGATGTGGTTCAATAAATCACCCGTGTCTAGCCTACAGTCAGGAAAGCCATGTTAGGTTTGGAGAAAAGGGCATAACTGGGTCTCCAGAGGAGGAAACACATTGTGTCCAGCCTTTAGGATGAAAGCAGACTATGTTTTCACAGAGTCTCAAGGTTGTGAATTGGAGGCAAGCAACTAAAGCCAGTTTCAAAGGCCTACAATTACAGATGACAAGTGACAGCATAAGCGCTGCCCACCTGAACAGAGAAAGGCTTTGGGGCGCTAAGAGTTCATAGCTGAGACGGGCTTCCAATAGAAACGGAAAAGTAACAAAGAAGAAGAGGTAAAGCGAAACACAGCTAGTTCCAGGGATGAGGAGTAGTGTGCAGAGAGGGTGGCTCCAGCTAAGGACACAGCCTGGCCTCACTTCAACAGTACAGCTGCCTTTGCAGGCCTGCCTACCATGTTGAGGCAATGGTGGCCATCCACCCTTTTCAGCATTGTGAGAGACAGAGGTGAGTTATGGGGATGGGATGGAGCTGGAAATCAGAGACACTTATCAACAAGTTGAGAGTCTGGAAGAAATGTCTACTGACCAATCCCAGTGGGAAAAAGAACAGCAGAAAGCAAATGTTTCAACATGGGAGATGGACAACAGGTCCACTCAGAAAGAAAAGGGGAAGCGGGGAGGGAGGGGAGGGGAGTCAGGGGGAGGGGGCAGGGAGGGGAGAGGGGTGGGAGGACCTCCTGCTTCCTCACTATCCAAAGTTAATTCATGATCTAAATAAGCACAAGTTTTTAGGGCACCAGTTGAAGTTCATTTCCTTCTCAGTCACCTAACTCAGTCCGGACTGCACTTACTTGTCATTCCTAGGACCTATTTCTATTGCAAGAAATTACCAAAATTTTAGCTAGCTAGAATGCAAGTTCATAACTTTGTGGCTCTGCAGGTCACAAATCTTACTGGGACCCTGTGGACTAAAATGAAGACGCTGATAGCCCTGTGTTCAATCCATCCCAGAGCATAAGTCATCACCTCACCTTTTCCAGCATCTGGAGCCCACAGCAGTCTTAGCATGGGGCACCCTTCCTCCCTCTTCAAAACCAGCAAAGCAATAGTGGTCAAGCCCTTTGCTCATCGCCTCGCTCTCTTCTTCTGCCTTCCTCTTATACTCCAACAGCCTCTGTGCTTTCTTCCCATCTGGTAGGTGATCTAGAATGGTCTACCAACAGGGAGTCAGTTGGCTAGCAATCTTAATTTTATCTACTATTTTATTCTCCTTTGCTGTCCAGAAGAACACATTTGCAAGTTTCAAATAGTAGGAGAGGAACATCTGTGGGAGGGGGCATAGTTATGGATCAGGGATTATTATTAAAAAAGAAACACTTCTGAATGCAGGTGTGAAACTTCCATGGATTGTCCTTTCTTCCTACCAGATACACAACCTAAAATCACACAATTAATTATTACCTTTAGCATGATCTACTCACTGTTTTTGTTCATCTACTTTTGATGAATTAGCAATATATTATCATGGTGGAAAAATAGGAAAGTATTAATATAATCTTATGTATCCTATAGAGCATATGCATATTCAAATAAATGAAAATGTATTTGTACATTTATTAGCTTTTTGTGTTTTGGAACCCTCTTAGTTTCACAGAGAAATTGAGCTAAAGGGACAAAAATATTTCATTAATAACAAGCCAATCTCTCTATCAGCGTCTGCCATCAGAGCAGTTACGTTTATTACAATAAACAAGCACCTGCCCAGAGTTCATAGTTGACATTAGTGTTTACTCTTTGTGCTATGTACTGTGGCTCTCAGCACACTTATCTGTTCCTGTCTCCACCACTAAATGAGAAGGTGTGCTCACTATTCCACAGTCTGCTGTTCTCTGCCTTATTTGTCTTTTCCTCTCTCCAACACACCGGCAACTTCTGGCCCCCAAATTTCGCCTTCTCTAGAGTCCCTGAGCAAGAGTCACATGGCCTGGAAGATAACTTCGTTTATTACTGAAAAAAGTTGGATTCTTGAATCCACATTATAGTTTACTTTATCATCCATCTCGGCTAATTCCAAGTTTAGGTAATTATTAATAAAATTGCTGAGAACATCAAAAAGTAAGTGTTTTGTATAAACAAAATCTTTGATTCTTGGAGTAAGCACACTGATGCTCCAAGTTTGTACCACACTCATGGGTGCTGGTACCTAATTGTTGTTTTACCTTGAAGTCCCCTGATGACATTTGCATCTTTTCAGCTTTTAATTTGCCAAGTGTAAATCTTCCTTTCCAGGAGTGTTTTTTAGGTCTACTGTCTACTTCTACACTCTTGTTTGGGTTCTTTTTCTTTCCTTATTTTTTCTTTATCTGTGTGTGTGTGTGTGTGTGTGTGTGTGTGTGTGTGTGTGTGTGTGTAAAGTCTTTTTAGAGTCTAGATAAAAGTTCTCTCTGGATTGTGTATCTTGTAAACATTTTCTTTCCGTCTGTGACTTGTCTTTTTATTCTTCTGACAATGTTTTCCACAGAGCAGAAGATTTATTTCTAAGAAGTCCTCTTTGCCAGATCCCCCTTGAACCACACCTTTGGCATCACGCTTGAAGAATTCCTGTTAAAACCAAGGCCCCACAGGCTTTCTCCTCTGTTATCCTCTGGGAGATTTATAGCTTTATTTTATGCATCGAGTCTGTGATCCATTTTATTTCAAGTTTATATTTGTGAAGGCTTTAAAGCTTGTGTCTAGATTCATTATTTTTGCATGTGGCTGTCTCGTTGCTCAGTGTTGTTTTTTAACACAATCACAATCATTCAATTTTACCAATAAAGACTTGGAAGCCAGATGCTGGGGTGAAAGCTCACTAGCTCTGAGAGTCAGAGAAAGAACTCAGCTGACCTTCCTCTTCAGCTGATGTCCCAGAAGGAGGGGGGAAGCTTCTGTCTCAAAAACCCTCAAACTAAGTGTCCCTCCCTTCTATTTCCTGTGCATCTCTTTGTCCATCCTCCTAACTTCTTACTTTCTTGGGTTTTTTCCCTATGTTCACTTCCTGTCAAGATGCCTGCTCTGTCTCTTGAACTATGGATGACTTTATTTAATTATGTTCAAACAGAAAGCTCTTGGATTAAAGGCGTGTGCTTGGGTTGAGCCACACGACCACTAGAAACAGTTTTTTTCAGTAAACAACACAATTTTGAGGTTCACAGCGTGACCAAATATTTTGTGATAGCTCAGTCAGTGCTATTTGTTGTAAAAAAAAAATCACATTTTAAATATTTATTTATTTATTTAATCACTTTACATCCTGGTTGTAACCCTCTCCTTTCTCTCCCAGTCCCACTCCCTACTAATGCCCTTCCCTATTCCTCAGAAAGGGAGACCCCCCACCCCCCACTAACCCTATGGCATGTCAAGGCATTCCCATCAGGAGGAAGTGATTGAAAAGCAGGCTACAGAGTCCATGTCGGAGAAGGCACCCACTCTCCTTATTAGTGGACCCACATGAAGCCGAAGCTTTCCATTGGCTACATCTGTGTAGAGGACCTAGGTCCAGTCCATATATGGTCCTTGGCTCGTGCTTCAGACTCCATAAGCCCCTCTGGGCCCTGGTTAGTTTGCTCTTTATAATTACTTATAAGAACGTTTTTAGCCATTTAGTACAGGATAGACATACTACAATGCACAGAACCAAAGAAGATGAATAATAAGGAGGACCCAAGGGATGATTCTTAAGTCTCACCCAGAAGGAGAAATAGTATAGGCATAGGTAGTGGTTGAAGAGAGGGAACAAGGTAGGAGAGGGCACGCAGAGAGAAATAAGGGTGGAGGTCAGACCTAGGAGAGTAGGGGCAGAGGGACAGACGGCCTGCAAAGAAAATATAAACTGTAGGTTGGGGAATTGCTGTGACAAGCTAGAGACCTAAGTCAGGATAGGCCTCTGGTAGGCTGTAAGGGGAACTATAGCTGAGACTCCTAGCAGCAGGGGCCATGGAGACTGAAGAGGATGCCCTCTAACTAGACAAGACTCCTAGTGAAGTGAGGAGAATATCAACCCACTCACAAAACTTTCATCCAAACCTTACCCTGTCTACAAGACCTGCAGGGATAAAGATAGAACACATAGAGCAGAGATAGAGGGAATGTCCAACCAATGCCTGGCCCAACCCAAGACCCCACCCCATGGGAGAGAGCCAACCCCTGACACTATTAATGATACTCTTGCTATGCTTGCAGACAGGAGCTGAGCAGAGTTGTTAACTGAGAGGCTTCACCCAGCAGCAGGTCAAAACATAGGCTGAGACTCACAGCCAAACATGGACAAAGCATAGGGAGTCTAGTAGAAAAGTGGCCAGAAGGATAAAAGGACCTAGCGGTGACAAGAGCTCCACAAGAAGACCAACAGAGCAAAAATCACATTTTCAAAACTATGTACGGTCCCAAATTTTTAATATTCTGTAAAATATATTTTTATTGTGGTAAAAATAGATAACAAACATTGCCATGTTTTCTTTTTTCCATTTTTTATTAATTTATTCATATTACATCTCAGTTGTTAGCCCATCCCTTGTATCCCCCCATTCCTCCCGCCTGCCCGTTTCCCCCCTACTCCCCTCCCCTATGTCTGTGACTGAGGGGGACCTCCTCCCCCTGTATATTTTCTTACTGGACAGTTTGATAGCGTTAAGCAACCAGTTCTCTTTATTTTTAGTCTTAAAAACCTGAAACTCTACCCAGTATAGCTCCCACAGGCCCTGGCCTCAGATAAACATCACTTTGTTCTCTGTTTCTGTTTATTGAGATACTTTACACAGGTAAAACCAATATACTATTTATCACTTATGATAATGTATTTCATTCAGCAAATGTTCCTGAAGTTCATCTATATTGTAGTGTGTGTTGAGATTTCATTTCTCTGTAATCTGTAGTGTGTTGTATCACATTTTATTTATCTACCTACCCACTGATGGATGGATACTTGAATTGCTGTTAATCCTCTAGTATGAATAGTGATGGTATGAACATGCATATGTAATACATTGTTGTCTTTGTTGCATCGATGGCATAAGTTGGAGCTCTTTCAATATTATGTACAGAGATTTTTGTTTTTATTTATTCTTTGAAATTTTTATAGTATATTTATTTACTATATTCTTTCCCATCCCCTAAATCCTCCTAGTTTTCCTTCCCCCATCCATATGTATAGACTTTCATATTTTCTCTTTCCTAAACAAAAAAATTAAAAAAAGAAAGAAAGAAAGAAAGAAAGAAAGAAAGAAAGAAAGAAAGAAAGAAAGAAACACTATTAGAAAACATGGGGTCTAATTTGTGTTGGCCAGCAGGTCCTGAACATGGGTATTGTCCTAGAATATGGCCCTAGCTGTGTATATTTACTTCATTGAAGAAAACAAGCTTTCCCTTCCTCCAAAAGCTGCTATTTGTAAATAGCTTTTTGAGTAGGTATGGGATGTTGTGCCCACTTCTTCTTCCTATTGGAATTTTGTCTGACTTGAGTTGTGCAGGCTTTGCATGCACTGTCACTTTGTGTGAGTTCATGTGTGCATCTGCCCAGTTGTGTCTGCAAAATGCTGTTTCCTTAAAAACTGTCAACCAACTCTATCTCTTACAATCATTCTGCCCACAAACCCTCTGCATAGATCCTTGAGCCTTGAGAGGAATGTGGTAAAGACATTCCATTCAGGGCTGAGAACTCCAAAGTCTGTCGCTTTGGAGAAAGAAGAAACCACTCTGATGAGGTTTCTTTTTCTATTTTTTAGCATAGCTGCCATAGTTCTTTTCTTTATTATTTTTTTAACTTCTTTTTCATTGACAGAACACTATGCAGTTACAGTCAACTGTCGACAGAGATCCATGATGGTTACATTTGGTTGAATATTAAAGATGAAAAATGTGACCTCGTGAAACTGAAAAGCATCTGTAAGGCAAAGGACACAGTAAACAGAACAAAGCTACAGCCTACAGACTGGGAGAAGATCTTTGACAACCCTACATCCGGCAAAGGGCTAATATCGAAAATATATAAAGAACTCAAAAATTTAAACCCTACCAAGCCAAATCTACAATTAAAAATGGGATACAGAACTAAACATAGAATTCTCAACAGAGGAATATCGAATGGTTAAGAAACCAATTAAAGAAATGTTCAATGTTCTTAGTCATCTAGGAAATGCAAATCAAAGCAACTTTGAGATTCCATCTTACACGCATCAGAATGGCTAAGATCAAAAACTCAAGTGACAGCACATGCTGGTGAGGATGTGGAGAAAGGGGAAATTTTCTTCAGAGCTGGTGAGAGTGCAAACTTGTATAACCACTTTGGAAATCAGTCTGGTTCTTTCTTAGAAAACTGAGAATAGTGCTAACTAATGACCCAGCCTTATCACTCCTGGGCATATACCCTAAAGATGCTCCACCATACAACAAAAAGAACATTTGCTCAACTATGTTCATAGCAGTCTTATTCGTAATAGCCAGAATCTGGAAACAACCTAGATGTCCCTCAACCAAAGAATGAATAAAGAAACTGTGGTACATTTACACAATGGAATACTATTCAGCTACCAAAAACAAGGAACCATTTAAATTTTCAGGCAAATGGATGGAACTAGAGACAATTGTTCTGAGTGAGGTGACATAGACCCAGAAAGACATGCATGGTATATACTCACTTATAAGTGGATATTAGCCCAACATAGATGTCCTCTGAGGGACTCCACCCAGTAGGGGCTTGGGACATATATTGAGACTCAAAGATGGACTTTTAGTTAAGAGCTGAGAGTTGTGTGGAAAAGATGGGGGATGGAAGGGAGAGGGGGAGTGGTGTTAGGAGCTCCACAAGAAGACTCTCAAGGCTGGCTGATCTGAACCCAGGGTGCCCTGCACAAACTGATGCACCAACCAAGGACATTGCAAGCAGAGAACCTAGACCCCCTGTTCAGGTGTAGCCATTGGACAGCTCATTCTCCACAAAGTGGAGCGGGGAGCAGGGGACTGCCTCTGACATGAACTCTGGTGCCAGCGATTTGATCGCTGCCCCTTGGTGGAGAGGACCTGTGGGCACACAGAAGAAGGGGATGCAGGCTACGAAGACAAGACTTGATAAGCTGTAGTCAGCTAGTGGGGGAGAATGGACCCCTGTCAAAGGTCTAGGGAGGGGGGGAACACGGTAGAAGAGAGAGGAAGGGTGAGAACAGGAATATAAGAGTGGGAGATTACAACCAGGATGTAAAGTGAATAAATTATAATTTTAAAAATCTTATATTAGAAAAAAGGATGAAAATATTGGATCCACATATATCTACCAGGTTGCCTGTTATGGGAGAAATCAACAGTAAGGTACTGTGTGTTTTAAATGAACCTCTGGGAAGAAATTAAATTGGCAGTCCAGTTGATCTTACAAATATAAACATCAAGACTAAATCTACCCCAGCAGTTGCTTCAACTATGCAAAAATAGAAAGATAATTTAAGAGTGAATAAATCTAGATGGATAGAATTGAAAGTATTTATAATAGGATAAAATAACAGTAATTCTATAACATGTCTATACAACTAAATGTATCATAAAAATAGAAATTAAATAAGATTCAATACTAATAATAATTTCAAAATAGTAATAAAGAAAGTTCAAATGTTATAACAAATAGAAAATATAAAATTAGAGAAAATTAATATTTAATAACATCATATATGTTGAAAATGTCTATGTTTTTACTTTTGACTACTACAGTTCATATTAAGATTACAGTGTTATCATTTTAAGTTATATGTATAGGTTACAAGTTAGCAGAAAATAATCAAATATCTGTGCCCCAAATCCTAAGAAGAAAATGGATAAAAGCATTTAGAAATAATGAAAACATCGAGGAAGGGTATAAAAATTGCAATACAGGAGAACAGAATAACACTGCACAGAAAACAATGGAAAGGAGATTCATGGAGCCAGAGAATAGAGTGAGATCAACAAAACTATCAACTCAGTGAATAAAGTCACCTAAACAGAAAACCACGCACACAGAGAGAAAGTCAGAATCACTAGCACTATGAAGTCACATGGAAAGAAAACCACAGAGGTCATACTTGAGAATATTAAGACAAATATACTTCATTTAAGAGGACTTGGCGTTGGGATAGTGTCTCCCCTAAACACCTAGTAGGGATAGAGGAAACTAGGGAATGGAATTCCTGGGTACAATTTTGGCTACTGAGATCCTGAATGACTCAGGAGGAATTACCTATAATGAGAGTACACATACGTGGGCTGTGCCGGCACATGCTAAGGCTAGCAAAACACATCAGCTCCCAGAAGAAATGTGCAAAGACAGTGAGCTAAGAGTTCACTCTACTTTCTCATATGAGATGGCATAATCAATCCACTGCCTGAGACAAATCTGACAAGAAAAACATAACCTCCAGAGTGATAGCTGAGTTAGGATCGGATTAGGGCGCACTCCAGGAGCAGAAACACAAACCTAACACTGCTAAGATGGCCAAGCACATGAGACAAAGTAGGTCATGGTCCCTAGGGAAAACACTATTAGCAGTTCTTAATCTGTGAGTCACAACACCTTTGGGGTCAAATGACCTTTTCACAGGGGTTCCACATCAGAGATTCACTTTATGATTCATAATAGTAGAAAAATGTAGTTATAAAGTAGCAATGAAAATATTTTTATGCTTGGGGGGGTCATCACAGCATGAGAAGCTTATAAAGGGTCACAGCACCTGGAAGGGGAGAACCACTGTGCTAAAGGAATGTAGGAGTAAAAGCCTCCTAACGACATATTGCTGCACCTGTAAGACCAATGTCACACAGACCTCTCATCAAAGACACTTCATCGTGCAGTAAGTAGATGGGAAATAACACATAGACTCACACCTGAACAATTTTCAGAGACAGAGAAACTTCAGAATACTCAATCCAAAGTTTGTGAAACCCGTGCCCTCAAGGCTCAGGGATCTATGTGGAAGAGTAGGCGGGAAGAAAGATTGTGAGATCTGGACGATAGTCATCTACACAAAACATGCCTGAGGTGCGTACGAACTCACAGAGACTGTGGCAGAAGCACAAAGCCTGTCAGGGTTCAAAGCATACAAAACTCCCAACACTGGGAAGGGAAAGTGCTCATTCACCCCACCTCTAACCAGGAAGCTAAGGGAAAATCAGTTTTCTCCAATGGAGTTGCACGGAGTGTCTCAACCACACTGCAGGGTCGGGCCTGCGCTCAGGAGTAGTTGGCCAATGGAAATCTAATTCTGTGGGGTTTGGGTTGTTTGTTTGTTTATTGTTTATTGTCTTTGTCTTGGATTCTTTTGTTGTTGTTGTTGCTGCTGCTGCTGCTGTTGTTGTTTTGGTTTAGCTTGTGGTTTTTGTTTGTGGTCTAATTGGATTTTTTTTTAATTTTCAATTTTTCTCTTTTTGAGAAGAAAAAAAAAAGAACATGAAGTGAGGAGGGTAGAGAGGTTGGGGAGACAGAAAGAACATGATCAAAAATATATTCTGTGAAAAAAATTAAAATATATTTTTAAAGTCACAAGAGACCTAGGCAAACCTTAATAAAATCTTGAAATCATTGTAAGTAACATGTTTAGGGAAGGATATGATTTCAACCATTTTAAGAGACCAGAACATAATTATATGAAAGAGACTTGGCTAGTGGCATTAGTACAATTAATTTGGAGGTAGGAGAAAAGTTGTAAAACATAAAGGAAAAGGTGCAATCTTTTTTTGATGATGCTACGAAATTGAGAAAAACTCATTTATTAAAAGCTAGGGATTCAAAGTTCATCCAGAAGAGGGGACAAGTCCTTGCAATTATAATAGCTCAGAAAGGAAGCCTCAGAGGACACCCATAGGAGCCATTCGGCAGTTCAGATGAGATCCTGGAGAAGAATACAGGACTAGAAAGCAGACCAGCTCTGACTGTCCCCAGCAGAGGCTGGCAGTGGCCAAAGCATCCAGTTTCTCAATGGAGAATAAAAGCAGGGAGTTATAACAAGGAGAACTGGTCTTCTTCTTTACAAATGAGCACAAAGATGTGCATACACAGAAAGCAGAAACTAAAATGAAAGTTTTTCAGAGATACTCTATATATCTTCACGAACTGTGGATAAAAAGGAAGTGTTGATGAGGATGGTGGCATAAGCCTATAATCCCAGCATTAAAGCAGTAGAGACAGGAGGATGTCCACAAGTCTAAGACCAGCTGGGGCTACATAGTAAATTGCAGAGGAGCCAGGGATACAGAGAAAGGCCTTATCTCAAAGAGAGATGGGGGAGGAAGAGAATGATGAGGCACAAGACTTAGGAAGACAGCGCAGTGGGTAAAGTGCTAACTTCCCAAGCAGGAGAAGTGCAGTTTGGCTCCCAGCATGCACAAACGCTAGGAGGGCTTCATCCCAGGGACAAGCTAGCTAGCTATGTCTAAAAGAACATGGTAAGCTCTGGGTTCAAGGGACACTGCCTCAATACATAAGGTAGTAACTGATTAAGGAAGATACCCAATGTGAACACACACATACACACACACACACACACACACACACACACACACACACACACACATACACACACACGGACACCCTCTCACATACCCACATGCATGGACACTGACTCTCTCTAACACACACACATGTACACTGACACACATGAGAACATACCTATACACATGCATGCCCACCGCACACATACGTGTACCCCCCAAAAAAACCCTAAAAATTGTTTATAAGCCAAATACATATCAATACATGTTTTTTGATGCTATGGAAGGTGAATTCATAGGTGATGTGGAGATCTCCAACCTCAAGTGAAATCAGAAGGAGCCTGAAAGTGGGATGGGCAAGGGGACTGCGGCTCGGATGAGTTATACAATGGAGAGTGAGTGACCAGGGGCAAAAAGCAGGCTAAGACATCTTGGTGATCTTTTCTGGCCTCAATGGTGTCCTTTTTTTCTCCTAGTAATATTCTGAAGCTCCGAAACTGGAATCTTGAGAAATTGGGCAGATTTGCCAGCATGCCAGTGGGAGTTCTCCAAAGAGGAGGATTTTCGAACAACTCTGCCAGGGCTCCTCTGTGCAGCCCACTTCATTAGGACCGCTGGATCAGAGCACAGGTGTCCGTGCTTCTCTCCTCCTGGCTCAGTACTTGGCAGTTGGGAAGCTATTATCCTCTCCATGGAAATCGTCAGAACAGGCACCTGGCTCCTTGGAACGGAGGTCAGGAAGCACCCTGCTAGCCTGAACTGCCTCTGTGCATCAGGCGGCCCATCAGAAGCTCTTCCATGCTCGCCCTGGCTTGGCATAGGCTCTCCTCTGACCTAGGAAGCTCCTCTCCTCAGGGGCTGTCTACCCAAGCCTCATTATCCTCCATCATCATTAGCTCTTGTCATTCCTCAAGGAAGCCAGGCCCGACTGCTCTTCACAGTCCTATCACACCCGTGTGCAAATGATAGAATCTGATCAACAAGAAGTACGTTTGATCACTATTGTATCTTTAATGCAGAGGAAAGCGTCGTATGATACATATTGGTTATATGAACGAATGAATGAATAAATGAATGAATGAGTGGCAATCTCTGAGAGGAATGGTACCTTGAAGCAGCAGTTCTCACCATGGTCCCTCATCCGCAAACAACAGCATCACTTAAGAACTTGTTAGAAATGCAAATTCTGGCTCCCTACCTGCATCAGCTCTGGAGATTAAGCCTCTCCATCCATGTTCCAGCAAATGCTCCTTGGGATTTTCGTGTTTGCTAAGGTTTAAAAGCCATAACCCTGTAGATAAGTAGTAAGTTTGTTTCTGATTTGGGGGCAGGGGCAAATGACAGAGCATTGAGGAAACAGGTGCTAAGCAGCAGGGACAGCTGGGGACTGTGGTGAAATAGAGCACGAGAGCAAGTACCCCCACCAAAGGTGACCGGGGGCTCTGCACTCTCAAGTGCCACATGCAAGGTCTGTCTGTTTTCTAAGAGTCTTGGTATCTTCTTTTAATGTGACCCTCGTGAATGGTTAACTTTTCAGGCTGCCTGCAGTACATTGGCTGGTCTGATGCAACCTGTGTGTTATGCACACAAGGCATCAGATGGCCTGTGTTCATTGCTGGGTGTCCTAGGCAAGGTCTTAGCAATAAGAGAGATGTGCCTATGTGGTATTTTTTTTTCCTGGCGCTGTTCCTGGTTATGAGACAAAAAGAAGGAAATATTGGCTTTAACCAGCTAAGTCAGCTTTCCCTCAGCCTAGCAGCAGACTTATATAAAAGCCTAATCAATACCTCCCCTTGCCTGTAGAATGCTCTGGAGAATTGGATATAGAAATTTCGCAGGTGGAAACACTGTAATACACTTAAAACAAAATGACAGGTTTTTACTCCGAATATCACCCCCAACCCCAAATTATGCAGAGAGAGGTTGAGATGAATAAAAAGAAAGATTTTGTTGTTGAGTTTCATTTTCAGGCCGGTTTTTTTTTTCATTTTCTGTATGTAATTGTTCAAACTTCTACAGCTATAAACAGACCATTTAAAAACAGCGTCAAAATAAGAATAGCAACCACAACAACAACAAAACTAAAATCAAAAATCGTACCGCAAGTGCTTTCTCCACCCTCGCTCTGACAGTGACACACACACACACACACACACACACACGCACACACACACACACACACACACACACACACACACACACACACACACACAACCATGCATGCATTTCTTATGGAGCTGGGATGCTGACAAAGGAGGAATTCAATGAAGAGGAGCCCTGCCTGGGCCACAAAGCACTAATCTTTAAAGTTCTTTATGGGCGTTGTTTGCAAGAAGGGTTTTAATTTCTTAAGAGGTTCTATAATGATAGCTTGTGTCTCCATATCAACTGGTAAAAGGACAGCAAAAACTCAGAGGAGTTCTAGAAAAATCCACACATTAAAAACACTAATGAGACAGCTAAATTATCCACTGAAGGACTAGAAAGGCAAAATCGACAGGAATTTATTCAAAGGAATGGCCTTGTCTTTCAAAAAAAAAAAAAAAAAGACTAGTGAGCAGATAAAATGGAAAGAAGAATGCCTAGTTGCTGGGGACTCTCTTGGGAAAGAGCAGCTACAAAAATCTGTAAGCTCAATTACACGGTATATCATGGTGAGACTCGGTACAATGGGAGGCCGTGGGTTGTGTACCATAGGAGGCAGTAAACCATAGTAAGGCTGTATACTACGGTGAAGCTGTGTTCTATGGTGAGACTATATACCAAAGTGTGGCTGTATGTGTCTTGGTGAGACTGAGTAACATGGTGAGGCTGTGTAGCATGGTGAGATTGCATACCATGGTAAGGCTGTGCAGCATTGTGAGGCTGTGCAGCATGGTGAGGTTGTGTATCATGCTGGAGGCACATGGCATGCTAAGGCTACATATAAAGCTGAGGTCGCATGCCAGCTAGGCTGAATATCATGGACTTGAAAATAAGCAGGGAAGAGGGCCCGAGAGAGAAGTGCACCTTCAGGCGTGAAGCACAGTCACTGAGTTCCCCTCCGGTGAAAACTTCTACTCAAGGAAGAACACACACTTTCTAGGTCTTTGCCAGAACACAGAGGCATGTGACAAGTATTGCACACTCTATTTTTTTGCCCTTTTTATTAAAAAAAAAAGTAATACAATATATTCTGGCCACATATTGTTCCGTTCTTAACAAATGCCAGAGTTGTCCTACAAATAATAACACCTCCTATAAATTTTTCATTTTTAGAGAAAAATCATGTTTTGAGATTATAAGAATGATGTGTGTAATTATAAAAAGTCTCAGAATACAAAATAAAGCACTGAAAAGAAAGTCAAAGGCATCCACAATTCTTCCACTTGGAAGCACCTATTAATATTTTGTATGCATCACCTAGCCTTCATGTAGCCACATTACACAGCCAGAAAGAAAGAGTTAAGCATGGGCACTAGTTTTCATTTTGAGACCAAACTAAACCATTTCTAAAATAACTGGCCAAATCACTTAATATCTTTTCTTCTTTTCAAACATAATACTATCTATCTCTTCAAATGTTTTGTGTTACTTGGCATTCTTATTCAATCTGACTTTATTGTTTCTTTTTACATATTTTGAGTGTAGCATATTTTAATCAGCTCCTTTTATTACTTATTCTTTCATGTGCATATTTGTCAATACTTCTGGCTTTTTCCCCAAGTAAAGAATTTGGATTGGAATTGTTAAATTAACTCTACTAAAGACCCCAGAGGCATTTCTTTACCAAAAAAAAAAAAAAGGTAATTGAAATACATAAGAAATAAAGAAAAGTTTGGCCAGTAAACCAGTGTAAACAAAAAGAAAGCAAGAGCACACCATCCTCGGACAGGTAACAGGAATGGGTGGAGCTGCCACAGTCTCGCATTTTTCTGTTTGCACAGGTTTCATGGCCCAACTCTTCACTCTTCAACTGCTTCTCTTGGGAAAAAAAAATCCTGCTTTTGAAATCTTTGCAGTGTGTGTGTGTGTGTGTGTGTGTGTGTGTGTGTGTGTGTACATAAAGAGTCAAAATGAAGTTACACTAAAACCAGCTAACAATGCCTTTACTGGACACCAGAGGCTAACAACAGAAAAGCTCAAGGCCAGAAATTGGTAACGTATTTTGGAGTTCGGGGCCAGCAAATCCTACAGAGCCCTA
This sequence comes from Acomys minous, assembly GCF_964271855.1. NCBI lineage: Eukaryota > Metazoa > Chordata > Mammalia > Rodentia > Muridae > Acomys > Acomys minous. The sequence goes on from NC_140491.1 coordinate 102,911,339, forward strand.
ACAGTTTAGGGTATTGCCAATCTACTTGGCTACCCCCTAGAGCAGTAGTTCTCAATTTTACCAAAGCTACAATCATTTTATACAGATCATTATGCTGTGGTGACCTCCAACCGTAACATTGTTTTATTGTTACTTTATAACTGTAATTTTGCAGCTGTTATGAATCACAATGTAAATACCGGATATGCAACCCCTGTGCCGCTACTCCAGAACTAGATGGTGAAACCATGTCCTGGCTGATTTTTATGTCAGATTGATACAGGACAGACTCATCTGAGGGGAGGGATTCTCAATTGGGAAAATGCTTCCATAAGATCAGGCTATTGGAATGATTTTGGGCATTTTCTCAGTTGGTAATTGATGTGGAAAAGCTCAGTACATTCTGGGTGGGGCCATTCTTGGACTGGAAGTCCTGGGTTCTATTTTTTTTTTTAAAGCAGGCTGAATGTCAGAAGATGTGAGGAGAATTCTAAGTGTTTGTGAGAAAACTCCAAGAAAGCAGGAGTCCTGCAACATTCATTTTTTACAAAATATGGAAACACATTCCTGGGATGTGTTTTGTGTTCCACCCAGGCATAGCAGACAGAAGTGAGTTTACTTCAGATTATTCATTATAACTGTTATTATTATTTGTTTATATAACTAACTCTCTGGGGAAAACCATGCTTTTTTCCAAGTGTGGCTTTCCTACTGTGTGCAACTTTCCCTGATGATTGGACACTTTAATCATGTGACTCCTCTTAACCCTTGGAGTATAAATTATCTGATGCTCTGAATAAAGTTTATTACTTAAGCCTTTAGTCGGCCTTGTTTGTCAGCTCCGTTCTATGGTCTCACCACCTCTAGAGTGGTGACAGCTGAGCAAGCTGTAAGGAGTAAGCCAGAGAGCAGCATTCCTTCATGTCCTTTGCCCCAGGCCCTGTCTCCTGTCACTGCCCTGCTTGAGTTTTTGCCTTGACCTTCCTCAGTAGCAGACTGCAGCCTGAGAGTTGAAAGCTGGAACAGACCTTTTCCTCCACAAGTTGATTTTGGTCTTGGTGTTTTATCACAGCAAGAAAAACGCTACAACAGCTAGGACAGACCCTATTGCTGAAGACACCACATACTTGAGTCATAAAACATGGAAAAACCAAATAGGTACTGAGCTCAAAACTTCATCCCTCCGGGCTAGCTTTCACAGTGCTGGAAGGGGCTATGTACACAACCAGGGGGAAAAAGCTATGAAGTTTGCAAGCTTCCATAAAGACTGGCCTGGAAAGGAGTGGCCACTGGTGCAATAGAGGCATGAGCATCATAAGCATAACCAATCATTTTCTGATTGTATTTAAGACCCACTCTACAAGATGAAACCCATAGCCCATAGCCGGTACTATAATGAGGCCATGAACCTATCCCTAGACAGGTAATAGACCCTAGAGGAGAACATCCAAGTATTATTCAGCCAAATGGACAATTGAAACAACTCTTATTTACTTACTATTTATTATACCCATAGATCAATGCATCTCTTAGATCTCACCAGAAAAGTTTCTGTTTGCAATAGATGGTGATTAATACCGAAACTCATGATTGGTCAGCATGCAGAGATAAGAGACCACAGAATGCTCAACTCTCCTCTCAAGGTCCAGAGAACACTACAGAAAAGGGATGGAAAGCATCTAAGAGCGAGAGGCAGTGCTTGACTACACAGAAACAAAATCTTGTGCACACATCAGGGCAGTGCACATAAGAATTCACAATAGTTGTGATGGCATATACGAGACCTCTGCAAGCCCAAGCCAGGCCAGATTCTGTTATGGAGAGGGAAATTGATCACGAAGTCTACTCCTAAACGAGGAGCTATCATAAAATTTTAGTATCCCGAAGAGGGAGATTTGTTTTTTTTTTTCCTGAAACTATAGCCAACTATAACTGTAACTAAAACTATAGTCAACCATTCTCCAGTGGAAGGCCACACAACAAAGGATATTTGGGTAGCACAAATTTGTCTTGATCATTAACAACAACGACAACAACAACAAAATCCACAAAGTTAGGCGAGAAAGGTTTGGGTAGTGGATCTGGGAAGAGTTGTGTGACAGCAGAATAGAAACAAAATATATTGTATAAAATTCTCAAACAACTAATAAATTCGCTTTAAGAAAGAAAGTAAGAGCCTTGATTTTAATATCAGATAAGGTATAATTCTAGACAAAAACGATAGCAAGGCGCAGAGGGTATCTAAGGAGATAAAGAATAATTTCAGCAATTTCAGTAGCTATAAAATCACTATAGGAAGCAAGATGTTTGAGGAAAAATAATTTTAAGTGGGAAAGGTTTCTAACTTGTTTACAGTTTCTGGCTCTTATGGGTAGAGTTGAAATAAACATTGTTGAGCAGATGTCCATGAGGCAGGATAGAGTGCCCTTTGGGTATAAGCCCAGGAGTAGCACAGCTGGGTCTTGAGGTTAAATCGATTCCCACTTTTCTGAGGAACCACCATATTGATTCCCACAGTGGTTGTACAAGTTTGCACTCCCACCAGCATGGAGGAGTGTTCCCCTCACTCCACATCCTCACCAGCATGTTCTGTCACTTGTGTTATTGATCTTGGCCATTCTGACAGGAATAAGATGGAATCTCAAAGTGCTTTTGATTCGTATTTTCCTGAAGATTAAGGATGTTGAACATTTCTTTAATCAGCCATTTGTGATTTCTCTATTGAAAATTCTCAGTCTAGATCTGTATCTCATTTTAAATTGGATTATTTGGGGAGATTCTGATATCTGGTTTCTTGAGTTCTTATATATTTTGTATATTAAATGTCTATCAGATGTGGAGTTGATAAAGAGCCTTTTGCCATTCTGTAAACTGCTGTTTTGTCTGATGGATGGTGCTATTTGCTTTATAGAGCTTTTCAGTTTCATGAAGTCCATTTTTAAATTGTTGACCTTAGGACTGTGCAATCAGTGGTATGTTTAGGAAGTTGTTGCCTGTGCCATTACAGTCAAGGCTATTCCCCACTTCCTTTTCTATCAGGTTCAGTGTATCTGGTCTTATATAGAGGTCTTTGATCCACTTAGACTTGAGTTTCACACAGGGAAAAAAACATGAGTTTATTTGCATGCCTCTACATGCAGATTTTCAGTTTAAAACACATCATTTGTTAAAGATGCTTTGTTTTTCCCATTGTATATTTCTGGCTTCTTCATAAAAAAAAAATCAGGTGACCACACATGTTTATATTTATATTCGGGTCTTCAGTTTTATCCCATTTATCAACATGTCTGTTTTTATGCCAATACTTTGCAGTTTTTATTATGATAGCTTTGTAGTGCAACCTGAAATCAGGGATGGTGATATTTCCAGCAATTCTTTTATTGTTCACGGTTGTTTTAGCTATCTTAGGAATTCTTGTTTGTTTGTTTGTTTTGTTTTGTTTTGTTCTGTTGAGAATTATCCTTTCAACAATTATAGAATTGTTTTGGAATTTAGATAAGGATTATGTTCAATCTGTAGATTGCTTTTGGTAAGATGATAATTTTATTATGTTAATCCTACTGATCATGAGCATGGGAGATCTTTCCATCTTTTGATATCTTCTTCAATTTCTTTCTTCAAAAACTTGAAGTTTTTATTATATAGGTGTTTCACTTGCTTGATTAGAGTTACATCAGGTTATTTATATTATTTGTGGCTACTGTGAAAGGTGTTGTTTTTGATCTCTTTCTCAGCCTGTTTATCATTTGTATATAGGAGGGATACTAATTTTTTTTAGTTAATTGTGTATCCAGTAACTTTGCTGAAGATATTATCATCTGTGGGAGTTCTCTGGTAGAATTTTTGGGGTCTTTTATGTATACCATCATATTATCTGTGCATAGTGATACTTTGATTTCTTCCTTTTCAATATGTATCCCCTTGATCTCCTTTAATTGTCTCGTTGCTCTAGCTAGAAATTCACTCACTATCCTGATTAAATACGAAGAGAATGGATAACCTTGTCTTGTTCCTGAGTTTAGTAGAATTGCTTTGAGTTTCTCTCCATTTCATTTGGTTTTGGTTATGGGCTTGCTGCCAACTGCCTTTGTTATGTTTAAGTATATCCCCTGTATCCCTGAGATCTCCAGGACTTTTATCATGAAGCATGTTGGATTTTGTCAAAGGCTGTTGGCATCTAATGAGATGAACATGTGAGGTTTTTTTTTTAACAGTTTATTTGTATTGTAGGTTACATTTACTGATTTTCATATGCTGAACCAACCCAGCATCTTTGAGATGAAGCCTACTTGATAATGATGGATGATGGTTTTGACATGTTCCTGGATTCTGTTTGCAAGTATTTTGTTGAGTATCTTTGAATCTATGTTCACAATACAAATTGGTCTGTGATTCTCTTTCTTTGTTGAGTCTTTATGTGGTTTGGGTATCAGGACAATTATGACCTCATAAAAAGAACATGGCAATGTTCCTTCTGTGTTTTATTTTGTGGAATAATTTTAGGCATATTAGTGTTAACTCTTATTTTCAAAGTCTGGTAGAATTCTGCACTAAAACTACCTGGCCTTGTCTTTTTTTTTTTTAACTTTTTATTGATTCTTTCTTAATTTTACATCATGTACTCCAATCCCATTCATCTCCTTATCCCTTCATATTTGCCCTCTGCCCTTATAAGTCCCCCACAAAGAAAATAAATAAGCTGTAGATGTCACAGTGTGTCCCGCAGTGTACCCTGTTGTCCACACATCTTTGCTTGCAAATGTTCACTACAATGAGTTGTTGGTCTGGTTTGAGGCCTCTGGCTTTTGCTACACCATCAATATTAGATCTTCATTGGGACTCCTTTTCAATATCCTGTTTTTGCTCTGTGTCATGGAGGCCATACTGCTTTGGCTGTGTAGAACCACCTATCTCAATGATTTCAGAAGATCATAAATGGGGTAGAAGTTGGGATGGGCCAACTCAAAGACTTGGATCTAGGCCTGGGAGGAAGCTGAGTTGGTCAACCTGACAGCTTTCTTGAGCCAGTATCACCAGGGTGAGCTCTCCAGCACTACTTTGACTAGCTCACCTCAATGCGACAGTTGGCAAAGGGCAGGATCAGCTCTCCTGCTCTCATGTGCTCAGGCCAGCTCATCCACATCCCTGCTTCCTGTATCAGCTCTACTGTGCTCCCCAGGTGAGGTGCAGGGGCTTGGGAGACTTTCAATGACTGCTTCCATTTCAAAGGAGATTGGAAGGGACATTACATACTCAACAAAAGCAAAATCCAGCAAGAGAACATTTCAAATCTTAATATCTATTCCCCAAACACAAGGGTAGCCACTTTTGTAAAAGAAACATGACTGTAATTTAAATCACATATTGACTCATATACACTGATACTGGGAGACTTCAATACCCCATTCTCACCAGTGAACAGGTTTTTCAGGCAAAAACTAAACAGAGAAATGCTGGAGCTAATTGCTGTTATAAACCAAGTAAATGTATCAGATATTTACAGAACATCTCACCCAAACACAAAAGGATGTACTTTCTTCTCAGCACCTCACAGAACTTTCTCCACTTACTCAGACACAAAGAAAGTTTCAATAGATACAAGAAAATTGAAACTGCTCCCTGCATCCTATCAGAGCACCATGGATTAAGGCTGGATATCAACAATAACAGAAATAGCAGAATGCTCACAAACTCATGAAAACTAAACAACTCTTTACTGAATGAAGTGATGGGTCAAGACAGAAATGAAAAAAGACATTAAAGACTTTCCATAATTCACTGAAAATGACTACACAGAAAAAAAAAAGACTACACAGCATACACAAACTTATGGGGCATGATGAAAACAATACTAAGAGACTTAGTTCATACCACTAAAGCCTTCATAGAGAAATTAGAGCTCTCATACTAGCAACTTAACAGCACATCTGAAAGTTGTTTTTCTTATGTTTGTTTGCAAAAGATATTTTTAAGAAAGAAGTGTCCTTTAAAAATAGTCATGAATATGGTGGCACATACCTTTAATCCCAGCACTTGGGAGGCAGACACATACAAATCTCTGTAAGTTCGAGGCTGGCCTGGCTGACAAAGTTAGTCCAAGACAGCTAAGACTACACAAAGAAACTCTATCTCAAAAAAAAAAAAAAGCAGTTTTTTGTTTACTTGTTTGTTTGTTTTTTGTTTTTTGTTTTTTTTCTCTCTCTTCTGGTCCCAGGTGCTGCGGAAGCTGCCGGTTACCATGCAACATGGCCAAGTCCAAGAACCACACCACACACAACCAGTCCCACAAATGGCACAGAAATGGCATCAAGAAACCCCAGTCACAAAGATACGAGTCTCTTAAGGGGGTTGACCCAAAGTTCCTGAGGAACATGCGCTTTGCCAAGAAGCACAACAAGAAAGACCTGAAGAAGATGCAGGCAAACAACGCAAAGGCAATGAGTGCCTGTGCAGAGGCCATCAAAGCCCTTGTGAAGCCTAAGGCCATTAATCCCAAGATGCCAAAGGGCCCAGCCGCAAACTCAGCGGGCTCACTTTCATCGCTCATCCCAAGCTTGGGAAGAAGATTCGAAGCTACATGAGCAAGGGTCGTAGGCTGTACCAACCACAGCCCAAGGTTCAAACCAAGGCGAAAGCCGCAGCTAAGGCCCAGGCTGCAGCCCCAGCTCAGGCTCCCCAAGCTGCCCAGGCCCCTGTGAAGGCCCCATAGAAAAGGCTTCTGCCTATGTGAAGACAGATGGACTGGTGTGACACACCCACGACACACCCACATACACACTATTTACAGATGACTAGTGTCCTATGCTGTTTTTACAAATAAACCTGAGGCAAGCTCTAAAAAAAAAAAAAAAAAAAAAAAAAAAAAAAAAAAAAAAAAAAGGCCATGAATAACAATCAATGTATTTAAAATGAAAAGAACAAGAGTCAGAATGGCACACTATACTATATTATAGTAAAATAATAACACAGTGTACTACTATTATAAAAAGGAAGAAAATAATATCTATAGGTATTGCCCTGCATACTATAAAACAGCTCTTTGAAGAAACAAAGAAAATTATGTTGGCCACTCCTGGAAGTGGCACTTTGTGGAAGGGGCATGGGTAGGAAGGAGACTCCTCTCATCAAAGACACTCAAGCTTCCAAGTCACCAGAAGTGGCCAGTGCCCAGCTTATCCCTTCCCTGGGAGGCACCCTCAGGTGGTAATGGCTGCATGAAGCAGTGTCGTGCTCTTAGTGCAGATGACAGGTTGAAGGAATAGTAAGGTGGCCACTTGCCTTGTAGAAGGACGTGTCATAAAAGGGTATCCTAACCACAGGACCCCAGGAGCTACAGGCTGCTCTGAGCTCCATGCTTTGTACTTAGCTGCGTCCCAGCTCTGTACTTCCCTCTGCCCACCCTGGTTTCCACTGTGCCCCCTTTGGTAGAACTGCTTTAGGCTCTCCTCATACGATTCTCCATCCAAGAGTCTGTTCATCTCCAGAATATAGCCTAAGATAATGTTCTCTTGTTGAATGTTTCTGATGGGATTCTTCATATAGATAACTTTCAGATAAGATTCTTTAAATTCCTTATTACTTATATAATTTTAAAACTTATTATTGATGTTAACTATTAAAAACATAAAAACTTAGTACTTGTGGGGTGCCATGTGATGTTGACTTAGTACTTGTGGGGTGCCATGTGACGTTGACTTAGTACTTGTGGGGTGCCATGTGATGTTGACTTAGTACTTGTGGGGTGCCATGTGATGTTGACTTAGTACTTGTGGGGTGCCATGTGATGTTGACTTAGTACTTGTGGGGTGCCATGTGATGTTGACTTAGTACTTGTGGGGTGCCATGTGATGTTGAAGTGCATGGACACGCCGTCTTATTTACATCGTGTTATCCATTGTCCCTCAGCCATTTATGATTTTTGAATGGTAAAACATCCAAATTATTTTTCACTATGACAGTAAGACTTTTTTTCCTCTCATAATGTATTTTCTAATTCTATTTATGCCTTATTATATTTTTAAAATTTTAAACTTTTGGTAGTACATCTTTTAGGCAATATTTTTGAGCATTAAATATGTTGATAAGCTGTGCTGGGTACTATAGGATGTCCAAGGAAGAATGAAGTGGGATTACTGTCCTCAAGGTCATAAAATACCAACTTTTAAAGATCATTTTAAAATAATGTGACTTGAAAGTATAATATAGTGCTCAAACTGCAACAGCTGTCTTTTTTTTTCCCCTCTTAAGTTGTGAAAGAAATCTTTCATACTAAAATAGAGGCAGGAAATGGGAGGCACTAAATTGACAGTCCTTGATATACAACTCAGAGGAAGAAGCTTATTCCAGAGGAATGTGGCCATGTTATATTGATTGAATACATAAAACTGAAGCCACTGTATGCCAGTGAGTGGGTAGTGGAAAAGAACTGGAACAGGGCTCCAGAGATAGAGATCTGTCATACGGACAAAGAAGGAAGCTGAGCATGTTTGGACATGAGCACGAGCCCAACTGCCACTGAGCACGTGGAACTGGATAGATAAATTGTGGTCAGATTAGAAAGGGCACTAGATGCCAGGCTAATGAGTTGGGGGTTTGCTCATCAGAAGCTGCCTCAGATTCATGGGCAGTGTAATAGAGTGATGGAAGTAGCATTTTTAGATCGATGGCATTTTGGCAGCCAGCCAGATAGATTGGGGCCAGGAAGAGAGGCAGGGAGGTCAGAGTCTGGTTTCCACTACGGGCTGAACATGAGCTAATGAGGGCACTGAAAGGGTACCCTGGAGGATGAAAGAAGCGTGTCAGAAATAGGAAATATATGAAAACGGCACACGGTAGATAAGCTCATGATTTACAGTGGTGATGGACAAGTTCTTCAAGATGGAACACACATCTGAAACCTTGGTAGCCAAGACAAGGAACACCACCACTGATCAAAAACAGAACAATGACAAAGCCCGCTGATTTATAACAAAGATCCACTGTGCATTTGGAAGGTCCCACCCAGCGCCATAAAACACAATAAACCTGAAACTTCAGAGTTTAAACCTAAGGCTCATAGGCAGGTGGCACAATGGGAGAATGAAGTGAGGGTGAGACTCTGTAGTGAGAGGGGTGATGCTCATGTTGGGTTGTGCTCACATTTCTGAATGAAGGAATCATAGAGATGGAAGAGAATGGATAGGCATTACATTGGTACATGCTTTGAGAGGCAAAGGGGAAAAGAGGGTGATAAAAAAATGTAGAGACAGGAGGTTAGCTGTGTGAGATACTGCAAAAAAGGATGCAGAGAATGACGACTTAGTGACGTCAGTAAGAGTCAGCTCTTTCGATGTCAGCACACAGTCTGCATAAGACAGTCTGTAAGGATAGTCCAGGATGCTACAGAACTGGAGAAAAGGCAATACAAACGTCTAGAAGGGGTTTTGCACTTGAGATCAGATTGCCTGGGTTTCAATGTTACGTTTCCTGCCTGTGTGTTTCTCATTTGTGTTTCTCATTTTCCCACCTTTGAGATTCTAGAAACAATGGCTATCCCAATACTTCTCTCCCAGTGTGAGTGAAGCTAAAGGTGATGAGCTTACATTATTTAATTCAGTGGAGGGTCCAGAGTAGCACTGCCGTGTTCTCAGTAGTTGCCACTGGTAGTATTGGTATTGTTAGGGAACTGGGTGGCATCTAGCCCAGGATCTTAGTGGGGGAAAAAACACAGGAGCAAATCAAAAGGATAGCTGTGTGGACATCATCCAGCATCCAGACACAGGTGTGCTCCTATCTGGAGGTAACTGGGATAGTGCCAAGGCAGGAGGAGAAGCTGCAGTTACAAGGAGCAGGAGGAAGAGCAGGAGGAGGAGGAGGAGGAGGAGGGAGGGAAGGAGGAGGAGGAGGAGGAGGTGGTGGTGGTGGTAGAAAGTAGCAGAGCATCTGAAGTGAGGTAGAGCTGACTGGGGCTGAAAAGATCAAGTGAGTCACCAGCATAGCAAAGAAGAGCCAGATGCCTCCTGGGATGAAAAAGGAGAAGAGTCATCATAGAAAGATGGCATTTTGGGGAGCCCAGAGGGGGCACAAACAAGCATATACTTTTGTCCTTCACCCTAAAGGGAGCAATGAGGTCATTGGCCACAAGCGAGAAAGGCTAAACAGGAAAGAAGCCCTGAACACTTTTGAAAACATGGGTAAAATCTAGTTTTGAACTGCCTTCAACCTTCTTTTTTTTTTTTTCTTTTATGTAAAAGCCCACCATTGGTCCAAATAGAAAGTAAAGAACAAAGGCATGTTCAAAGCAACCTGGCATTGTGGTAGGATTAACCTGGTTCGACCCTGAAGTATTGATCAGGGGCCTGGCAGTGGGAAGCAGCCCTCCACCTGACCAGTCCATGTCCCCCTGCCAGGAGGCAACCAAGAAGAGCAATCCCAGGGGAGGCCATACTCCATCAAAGGTCCAAGTGAACCACACAAATACCTTTTCATCTGATGGTGCGAGCAGTGATCCCACAGTCTGGAAAGCTGAACCGTCAAGGTCCTTTTAGATATATGATTTTAGAGTATGTTCCATGTTTGCTTATAATAGAATTAGATAGGTGGTCTCCCAGGTTTTAACTCCTTTATGGAAACAGAAATTGAAGAGGGAAAAAAAACCTATCCTCTCAATAAAAGAAAAATCATTTTAACAAAAACCGTATCTACTGTGAACAAGCCAACTAAATCTGGCAGGTTGGTCCCTTGTTTCCAAAATGGTGTTGGCCAGTTGGTGGGGAGTGTGTGATCGTTCTCAGCAATGGGCCTCGTAGTCAAATGTCACCCATATGTGCTTTCATGGGCTTTGTGAGTTTTCTCTATGCAGTACTTTCTCACGGTGCAACAGCATGAAATATTAACACAGAAGGTGCACAGGAGAGAGCTTATCCTGCAGGGCTACAGGCCTGTTTGATCTTAAGAGAATATGAGGGCTTCCGATGCTATAAACAAGCAAACGGAAGGAGCTGATGAAGAGGAAATGCTGGGTGCCATAGCTCGTTATTCTGAGCAGCACTGAGGCTGCCTGCCCATTAGACTTGTTTCTGTTTTTGCCATCAATACTGCCCTGGAGATGGCTTATTTGTAAAAGGAGCAGGGTGTAGAATATGCATTCATTTGTAAAAGATGCCTCCACACATATTCTGGAGCTAATACCGTGCTCCTGAACTTTACCTGTGACTAAATACATTTTATTTCTTACAGCTGAGCTTCAGTAATTGGTTTTTGCAGCCTCAGACACATCCAGTAAGGAAAATATGAGAAGCCCTAGATTTCCTCCCCGCTTTCCGAAATGGCTTTTACTGCAAATGGGAAAAGCCTTCTCAGCTCTGAGCTGGCAGTTCCCAAGGTCAAATCTCAGAGAACCTGGGAACTCAAGCGAGGAGCAGGTGGCTTTGGAAAAACAAATGACCCGAAGGGCAGGGAGAAGCAAAGAGGAGTGGAGAGAGGCTGTGGTCAGACAGGAGAAATGACCAGAGTCTCCACAGACATTAGCCTCCCATCCACGGTTCATGGCAGCTCAGCCCGGTTTGTTTTCCTGGTTCGAATGCAATCAAAGATGTCTGGAACTGCTTAGTAAGCCATCAAATCGTACAGCACGGTCAATGCCAGACCCAACTACCATCAGAGGCTGGGGAAATCATTCTGCTTTGTGAGACTCAGCTGTGAAAAGAAAATGTGGGCTCATCCACTGGATTGATTTGTTAAATTCATTCAGACAAAAGAGAAAGCTAAGTATGCGGCAATTGATTTGGCCTGGAAAACACTGCTCCTTAGGTCCCACATCACCAGGAGGTTTTGACTAGTTGCTATTCTTCTGTTCTGTGTATAAACTTGAGAGTGAAACAAGCACTGGGATCCTACACATGAATCAGTGGATATGCAGAATTAGCAGCTTTCCCCCTCTGGGGAAAAGTACATAGTACAAGGGAAAGGCTTCTAAAGTTCTCAGTTCCTCTCCTAAAGTCTCTCCTTTGCCTTTCAATATCTACTGCTTTTTCCCTTTCGCGAGAGATCCCTTTGTTGTACACCTGTAAGACCCAATCCTTTGCAAACCCTTTCACCACCTCTGAAGCTCAATGTATAAACTATTCCACCCTATTCCAATAGAGAAGGGCCAAGGACGGACTGCTCTCTTGCTGCCTTTTGTAATTGTCACAGCCTTCTAGTCATATACAGAAACAGGGCTGGGAAGGAGATGTTGGGCGCAGTGGAGTTATTTGCAGGACACCTCATAAAGCAAGCATCATGAAGACTATTAGGATCCTGCTTTACCTCTGAATTTCTCCATTTGTTCATTTGCCCTTCACAAACCATGGGGCTTTCTGAGTAGAGAGCTACTAACACATGGTGTTGGAGGGAAATTGTGTTCTTCTCATAAGCTCCTGCTCTTGAGGAAGAGAAAGAACAGCTTTTCATGGAGTTTTTCAGATGTTGAAACTGTAGGTGTAGTGTCATTAAAGTCCAAAGTAGGGGATGCTTCAGGGAAGATAAGAGGTCAGTGCATTGTTGGGGTTTCAATGGGTATATCTTTTAATGTCCTGGAGGCAAAAGCATAAACATAAGTCCAGTAATAAAAGTTGCAATCAGTCTGGAAGAAAAACATCTCAGTGGCCTTTGAACAACTACGTCAAAGTCTCCTTCATCTCTCAAGAGAGCCTTCAGACCCTAAAGACTTAGCTACCAGGTAAGAGGAAGGCTTTGCTGGTTTCTGGGAAGTGATGGGACTTGTGAGAGTCTTTTTCTGAATTATGTGTACTCACAAGCCCAGTACCAACCTAGATCCAAGCATGCGCCTCTCTCTTGGTCAGAAGGTTACAAATGAAAGCTGACTATTGGATTCCACACCAACAGTGCAGCACCTCCAACACACCACATTACTTATTACTGTTCTGACTTTCATACAGGAGAGCCCCATGAATCAGAAGACAGGGTAAAGGTTCAGAACTGGATTGATTTCTATCCCCTTTCTATTTGCTTGTGAAGAGATTTATTTTTAAAAAAAAATCTGTTCCTCCCTGTTTAATCCTTTACTTGCATTATTGAAAACAATGTGTTTTCATTAACCTATAATGATATCTAAAAATTATACCTGAGAGTTTAAGATGCTTGGTTAAGACTATGGGAAAATAGGAGGGACGGAAGAATGGGAGGATACAAGGGATGGGATAACCATTGAGAAGTAATAAGAATAAAGTAATAAAAAATTTTAAAAAATAAACATAGGATTGGAAAACAAAAAACAACAACAACAAAAAAACAAAAAACCAAGACTATGGGCTTGAGAGTCAGATGGCCCACTTCAAATACCAACTCTTTTGGCTACCGGTACATAGAATGTCAGCAAGTAATTAATACTTCTTGCTTACTTTACTTCATCGTGGCATGGGGATTGTATCAGTGGCTTCCTTAAATGGATGTTATAAGTGTTAGATAGTGTAATGTGTAGAAAAACACTCAAAGACATGCCTGGCGTATTGTAAACTAAGTACCTGTATTAGCTAACATCATATGTAAATGTAGCTTTTATTCTCCCGCGTACTTATCATCTCGGAGGCATACTGCCTCCATCTGCTAAACTAGACCTGGTCCTGGAAGCTTCTGACCTCCATACAATCTTATCTAGGCCTAGAATGTTTTCAGCTTCTGAGACTTACTGCTGAATAAGCTCACCCTTCCTAGTTCTTTCTGAACTCTGGCTGGCTGTTTCAACTCAGCTGCTCTGGCTCAAACTCCTTTCCAAGCTGATTCAATCAGCCTTTCTCGGCTTTTGAGTTCTTGATCTGCTTGGCATCAAACTAACTCTAGCAATCTGTTCTAATCTTCTGGCTTCTTCTCCTTCTCTGGCTCACCTGTCTTTACCTGTGCCTACCTTGTTCTCTTTTCAACCTCTCTCTGTAAATCTGTCCCAGCAAAGCTGCCTCTGATTTCCATGAACTGAACTGTCAAGAACTCAGCTCCACTGCCTTGCCTTTCAGCTCACTGACTCAACCAAACTGCCTGACAGAACTGACTAGAACTCAGAGATCGGCTGCCCTCTGTCTCCTGGGATTGAAGGCATGTCCATATTCCAACTCGATCACATACACCTAGAAGGTCTTTGGATATGATTTCTTGCCAGAGCATTCATGTTCAAAATTAAAATTCCTCCACAGTCATCCTTCTCATTCTTAGCTAGGCACATTTTTCTCTTTCTAATCCTTCACTCCAATATTCAGGAGGAAAGAGCTATGGCATGTTTCAAGAACTAGCAAAGATATCCTGGACACACCCAGGGGCTGCTGCAGCAATGAAACTAACTGTCTGCTTCCTAGAACTGGGAGGCCGACTCCTTACAAGGGGGATGTTTTCTTTGCTCATCTGCCTGCTTACTGGTAAGATGTGGAAAGATGGGACACATCTTCTGTCCCAGACACACTTCACTGTTGTGGGGTAAACTCTCTCTTGGGAAAGGAATATAGGTCTGCAATGCTGTTTAGAAAGTCTTTTAAAAATCCTTTGTGTTCTTAATGGGCCAGGTCAACAGGTAGGATTCTGAAAACAAATCATGACAAGTCAGCACATGTGCAGAGCCGAGACCATGATACTTGGTAAGTATTACCATTTAGGTAACTGAAATTGACACATAATTATCATCATATTTATTACTGCTATGATGATGGGTGTGGATGGGTGTTGACATGTGTGTCATTATGTTCTTGTGGAAGTTAGAAGGCAACTTTATGGAAGTCTTTTCTTCCACATGTAAGTGGGTTCAAGAGATCAAATTTAAGTTGTGAAGTTTGCATGACAAATGCCTTTACCATTGAGTCATCTCACAGACCCAGAAACACTAGCATTTTAAACTCACTATACATCTTGTACCAAATACCAATTTAGTTCTGAACTAATTCTCATGGAATCTAATCCTTACAGCCTTTGGCTTTCCAATTGATGCTCTCCCTTCTCTTTAGCTCCCTTTCTCAATGACTGTCAGGCTGATTTTCCTGGGCATTGTTCAGTTCCCTTCACTTTCCTGACAGAGAGCCTCCACTAGCTCCCTAGTGGCCCATCTGCTATTAAAAATGAATGAAGTTATTGGGTTGTGATAAAGGTACACCTTGGATCTGAAAGCCATAACTTTCTGTAGGGCACATGTGCCACTTCAATTTATCCAGCAAATGAATCCCCTCTGGATCCACAGTTGCCTCCCTATTATTCAATACTACACACTTTTTAAAAGAAATAGCTCACTTTCTACTTTACCATATGAAATACAGGCCACCCAGCCAAAAGACTATGCTAATTAGTATCTAAGCTTGGTTTCAACAGAGATCAAATTATCACAGTTTTTGTGAGATATTATTTATCATTTACATGAAGGTCACTGCTGGTATGTCAAGGTGTGGGGGTCCTACTTAATTAGATCAAATAGAAACTCTAAGTTTTCAGTAGATCAGAAGAGCCCTTCATCTCTTCCTTATTGTCCTCAGTTGTGGCTGTCAGATCATGGCCCAGGGACTCACAGAGGTTATCTGTGACTCAGCATCTGCTAAGTCAAATAATTTTTATTAAAAGTACTGAGATGTTTTGCGGCTATTCTCAGTCTCCTTTTCCAATAAGTGTATAGTGGTTTATCCTATATTCCTAAGATTATTAAAAACAATAGTGAACAAGTTTGAACGAAGAAAATTTACTTTAATGTGCTTAATAGTCTTACATTTATTTGCGTTATAGTTAGCTACCAAGCACTTGTACAAATATAGTTTACAATCATTTGATACATATTACAGACCAGTTCTAATAGGATATCCCTGGATACAGTGTAGACCAAGGACGCATCCTGCCTTCAAGGTGGCTAATGTGGACTTAAGGTGGTCTAAAGTAGATTGTTCACAATCAGGAGAGTGTGGCCAGCTAGAAACACAGTTCTTTGGGCATTGCAAATTTTGCATCATTCCTTTTTCCTTTTGAATTGTTGATCAATGGAGTCAAAGTGACCCCCCCGCCCCCAAATACCAGGCTATTGCCACCATCGCTCCCGGTTGCCTCTCAGGAACTGAAGATAAGACCCCAATACTAAAGACACTATCCAATTCAGACAGAAGACTTGGAGAAACTGAGCTGGAAATGACCTGAAAGTCTCCTTCCTGAGGAATAGCTCTGATAGTACAGGGAGGAGCTATACAAGCTGTCAAGGGAAAGAAAAAAAAAAAAAAAACAATCCATAGTGCTATCCAGGTGCGATGCCTATAGACAACAACAATGACTGTAATTTCAAGATATCCTGAAATGTGCAATAGTGCCACTTATATCCTGCGAGGAACCAACAAACATCTCATCGGATTAAGGCCTTCTCAATAGGAAGGAATGCATGTCTGGTACTATTAACCTATCCTACAACGTATGGCTGATGAGGCTACGGACCCTGGTAGAGAACCTACTGCTACCATCTCACTAAACCTAATTTCTAACTGAGTTCTAAGTCCTTATCCTGTCTAAAGCCATATAACTCTGAAAATGGCCACTCCCTAAATACTTATCCTTACTTACATAGACAGCTGTAACGCTCACTTCATCGAGGAAGCTTTCTAAAACCATTATAGAAAACCAAAATTGGGCAAAATTTAGGATATTGACTGGGTGTGTCCAGCCCCACGTGATATATGTATAACACAAATCCTACACCAAAGGTTTAGGGAACAGCACAGAAGAAGGGCTGGAAAGATTTTTTTCTTTTTTTTTTTCCTTTATTAATTTATTCTTGTTACATCTCAATGGTTATCCCATCCCTTGTATCCTCCCATTCTTCCCTCCCTCCCATTTTCCCCTTATTCCCCTCCCCTATGACTGTTCCTGAGGTGGATTACCTCCCCCTGTATATGCTCATAGGGTATCAAGTCTCTTCTTGGTAGCTTGCTATCCTTCCTCTGAGTGCCACCAGGTCTCCCCCTCCAGAGGACATGGTCAAAGGTGAGGCACCAGAGTACGTGAGAAAGTCATATCCCACTCTCCACTCTACTGTGGAGAGTGTTCTGTCCATTGGCTAGATCTGGGTAGGGGTTTAAGGTTTACCGCCTGTATTGTCCTTGGCTGGTGCCTTAGTTTGAGTGGGACCCCTGGGCTCAAATCTGCCTATCATAATATTCTACTTGTAGGTTTCTAGGACCCTCTGGATCCTTCTACTTTGCCATTCTCCCATGCTTCTCTAAGAGACAGAACACCAAGATGGGAAGTCTGCTGCGAGAAGTGTCTTCCATGTATGGCAGGGGAGCTTTGCCCAGGAAATCTCAGCAACGTGATTGCTTTAACAAGACTTAGAATTTTTTGACAATGAACATGCCAATGTGGATGGTGGAATTCTCACACAGCTTCACCCTAGAAGAGCTATAGGTGATTACTGGTAGCTGACAATCTGTCTCCTCAAGAGGCGAGCTCCCTAATAGACTAGCCAATCCCAAGAGGTCAGGTCAATATATATGAGAAACACCAAGTAACCTCAGCCAGTTGCATTTATAAACTTATGAAAATATATGTGCAATTATAATTAATGCAAGTATAATTAAAAAAGAAACAAGATTCCGTGAATTTGAAAAGGGAGGGGAACACATGAGGAATTGGAGGAAAGGAGGGGGGAGCTGTGTAAATAGCATGCTTATATAAAATTCTTAAAAAAAATAAAAATGAAAATGGAAAATAAGGAAGCTTCTACCATGATTTAGAAGGTATTGTGGATCATTTATGACTTCTTTTCAACTAGTAAAAGATACCTTGAGGTTCTAAGTTTTAGTATGATCTGACTGTGAACTAATTAGATGTGATTTATACGGATGTACTTGGTTAAAGATGAGATCGTTACTGTGGGCTCTAGTTGGTACTATCAGATGTTCTTATTCAATGAGTAAATTTGGATTGGACACATATTCAAGAATAATTCCATATGAAAATTAAAGAAGAGATGGCACATTACAAGCCAAGGAATGCCAGATATTTCCAACAACCCACAGGAAGCTATGAAAGAGTAACGGACTAGAATTGTCTCTCACAGGCGTCAGAAGGAACCAACCCTAATCCATTTTGATCTTGGAGTTGTAGCTATGAGAAAATGAATTTCTGTTCTGTAAACCACCCAGCTGGAGGTACTTTAAGATAGGCCCAGAAAAGCATCACCAAAAGCAAAGAAGCAAAAAGAAAGTAGCTCGTTCAATGAAGGAAAATAGAAATTCCTGGCAGAGATGCACTGGTGGTTGAAAAGGTAGGTCCTTTTATATCTACTTTTAGGTGCCAGCTTCACAGACCAGCAGATGCCCAGAAGTTGGGCTAAACATCAATAAGGGTGGTAGCTGGGGGAGTGTTTCTGAAAGAGATTAAGGTTTTAATTAGTAGACTGAATAAAGCATTGTCCCCCCTCCCCAGTGTGAGTGGCCCCTATCCAGTCAGGCTGAAGAGAAACTGGTGAATAACAGAGAAGTCAGCCTCGCTGCCCAATGGTCTTCCTGCTGGGGCATCAGACTTTCACTATTTGTTTATTATTGTATTATTATTGCATTTATTCAATGATATTACTTATAATGTGTTTGTCACATTATAATATTCCTATATATGCCTGTGCTCTACTTTGTCACCTCCCTCCTACCGGTTCTTTTTAAATTTAAAAAAATTTATTCTTTTATCATACAATACACCCCAACTGCAGCCTCCTTCCGCTCTTCCCATTTTCCCCTTCCTTCCTCCCCTCAGATCCACTGCTGCTCCATTTCCCTTAGGGGAAAAAAAAAAAAAGCAGGCTTCCCAGGGATATCAATCGAACACAGCATAACAAGATACTGTAAGAGTAGCCACAAACACTCATAACAGTGCTGGACAAAGCAATGCAGTAGGAGGAAAAGGATGCAAGAGCAGGCAAAAGAGTCAGAGACATCTCTCCCCACGGGAAGCAGTCCCACAGACATTTCAAGCTAAACAAGCACACATAGGTGCAGAAGACTTAGCACAGACCCAAATTCTGGTTCCAGGATTATCTGTTCAGTCTCTGTGAATCCCTATGAGCCCTGCTTCATTGATTCTGTGGGTCACGTTCTCTTGGTGGCCTTGACCCCAACAGGCTCCTACAATCCTTCCTCTTCTTCAGAATTCTCTAAGCTCTGCCTAATGTTTGGTTGTGGGTCTCTGCATCTTCTTCCATCACCTCCTAACATGTCTTAGCCTGTCATTTCTCTTTCCTTTTTCTCTTATAGTCCATATTTGATGCTTATCTCAATTTACTTTATCTTTTCCACATATGGGAGAAGATATTTTATAGCTATCTTTCTGGGTCTGGCTAACTTTCCTTTAAAACGTTCCATTTATTTTTCTGTATATGATATTATTTCCCTTTTCTCTATGGCTAAGTAAAAAAAATGTGTATGCGAGTGTGCGTGTGTATGCATGTGTATGTGCCTGTTATAATTTGAAGAAGGGTTTTGACTGAGTCTTGAGCCAATTGTCCTTCTGACTTCTAATTTTGCATCAACTCCTGGCTTGCAGGCCTTCAAATGCAGATAGGGAATATCCCATTGCTTTCCTGGGTTTCTTGCATGCCAATACAGATATTTTAGTGTTGTCAGCATTTGTCATGCTGCAAGCCAATATTGTGTCATCCATTATCACCCTGACTCTGTTTCTGTGAAGAATTCTGACATCATCTGTGCATTTTTCAAAATTCTGTTGGCAACATCTACGTGTGTTAAGGTGAGGAGGTTTTGTTGGTGGCCTCATTACCAGCTACACACATTTCTGTGTCTGTGTGATGCTAAGCTTTTTCATGAAGCTCCTAGATTAAGTATAAATGGAGAAATCAGAAGTCTATTTTCAGGTTTTATTTACCTGTACTTAATTCCCTGTCAGCAATATACTGGCTGACTTGTGCAAATATATTACCTGGCACCTCATTGTAAACATGGCATTAAACAAATACAATTTAGCTTCAAAAGGACAATAAAGCATTCTTTCTAAATATCAAAATAGGCCTGAATAAATCTCCTTTTCTTTCCTCCTCCTCTTATTTCATTCTGAAATCAATAACACTCAACAAAACATGTTCTTTGGAATTAAACCTTGAAAGTTCAGGCTGTCATGAAAATGTTACAGCTATTAAACTTCAAGTGTAAGTGGACCAGTTCTCAGTCTTAAACTTAGCAAGCCCTATGCACGGCCTGCCCAACATTCAGGACTCTGGAAAACTCACAGATAACACAATGCCCTGATATGTGCCTCCCTAAAGCCTTTGCCAATTCCTCTGGTGACTTAATAAAACCAGGGGGTCAGCAGAAAGGCATTCCAGTGATAAGTGTAGTTAAGGCTGATTATCTGGCCTCCTAAAAAGTGAAGTGTTAGTTACCCAATGAATTTATTTGAATCCTAGTTTTAGCTCTATCACTACCAGCTTAAGAAAGGTTGATAGCAAACCTTGTATGGGCATGACTGGAAACGGAGTGTGTCAGATCTGTGGTTTCTGCAGAGATGCTCTCCTGGTTGTAATGAAAGCTTCCTAGTGTTTGGATATCAGTTATTTTCAACATCCAAGAAATGGGAGGCAGTTAAAAGTTTAGCTTCCCTTAGTATTTTTGTTTATCAGCCCTTTTGATATTTCTATCTAATAAACAACTATAGGGTATCTGTTTAGGTACTAGCCATTTGGGGGAAATTTGATTGCAGAGTTCAAAGAACCTATGCTTTCTCCAGCTTGCTGAAGCTCTCTGTTGGTAACTGAGATTGTAGAGAAGCAATGTGTCCTGGGTTCAGCGACATTCATGTGAGATTTCATAGAGCCCTAGAACAGGCTTACAGTGGAGTAAATGCTTTATCCATCTTTTCACCAAATCTGAAATGTTTCGTATTTCATGTTCTTTGGAATTAACTGGAGAGGTTTGCTCACTAGGCACCTTGTGTTTCCTGAAGTTTTGTATACCGCCTTCATTTGAGGCATCATGATTCCTTTTATTAGTCCATTTCTTTTGAATGTTGTGTTAGTTCTAATGATGGCCAAAACACCTGGTGGAAACAATGTAAAGTAGGCAGCTGCTGGATCTTTCAACATCTCACAATTTTAAGGGAGCACAGTCTATTGTGATAGGCAAGGCAGGTGGAGCTCATGGTATTGTTAGGGTGATGAAGAAGCAGAGAAAAAATAGAATCCAGGGCCAGCTATGACCTTCAAAGATTTACAACTAATGTCTCTTTTGGAAAGTTAGACAACACCCCCTTCTAAAGGTTCCATAGTTAAACCCCAAACCAGTGCTACCAACTAGGGAACAAATATTCAAATTACGTGCCTGGGGGTCATTATAGATTTAAACGACAACAGATTTTATGACAAAAATATTGGTGACACATTCCATAAGCAGAGAAAATATATATATTTGAGATAGTGCTATATGATAGGGTCACAAAAATAAGGCAGGAGTAAAGAGATGCCCTATTCAAGACTGTAACAAAGACAGTGGGCTGAATGCTTTTACTAGCATCTCATTGGTTTGGCCACTTTATGGAGCATCTTATATGCTGAATTTTCAGTGAAAACGTGTCTGAGCTTCGTTTCAGAGCTGCTGGATTTGGTGACTCTAATTTTGTGACATCATTACATGAAAACTATCACAGAGCCATCTTTTGTTGCTGCAGTAAAGCGGGTCTTGGTGTTTAAATAGTTTGAGTAGGACATATGGAAGAAAGGGCTTCTTAACAGGTCATCTCATGCATCTAGAGCTTTTATTGGGACAGGAAAAAAATAGAGAGCTCTCTCGTTCTCCTTTTCTCTTAACATGCATGTTGTTTATAGACTTCCAAATTCAACTCCCCTTTTGGGACACCCAATGGTAAAAGTACTTACAAAAGTTACCTTCAGAGCTGAACATACACTGATTTGTTTAAATATGTGTCTCTTCATGAGAAGCCCTTGCAAATTACCAAACATTAGTGCTCTTGCATCCTGTCCTTATGCAGGCAAAGAGAGGCAGTTATTTCCAATGTTTTCCCACTTTTCACCCAAATTATTCATTTCCACATCACCAAAAGGCATTTGGCAACAGAGAGATGTGATGTTTGTTCAAATTAACCCATTTTAAAAACACTTAAGGAAACATTGTGAAATCGCGTAGTTCCTATAACAGCACTACCAAGTAACAACTCTCCAGGCTCCAGTTTTGGAGGGGAAAATATCTGACTCATTTTGCAAAGGAAACAAGCTGCGCTTTGCCTCTTTATTTATTGAAGGGTGCAAGGCCCAGTGATAAGGATGTTTTGCTAAAGAAGAAAATGCAACTCTGAAGAACACCCATCAACTGTATTTTTTCATGAAGTTGGGCACACTTTCTTCATTCTGAACAGTCTACCAGAGGCTACAATAAATCCTTGTGTTTTTCTTAATTAAAAAGATCTCACCCAACTTTTCCTATATTAGTGGGATATGTATGCCCTACACATGATGCAGGTGTTCACAGTGTGGGGGTCAGGTATTCTGGTGTAAAATAATGCCTTGCAACAAAGACAGGTGACTTAAAGGCACCCTCAAGACTTTTTTGTGACATTATCAGTGTGCAGGTAGGTAGGATCATCACTCAGCCACTGTCTAGGCTCCTTGTCATGCTCTCTCTTTGAGATCCAGAGCAGTTGCCCAAATAGCAAAACTCAAGCATCCTCATCTCTAGGTCAAGGCTACCCCACCCTCTGCAGGGGCTGCTATGAGGACCAAATGTAATCTAGCTTGTGTATTGTTTGGTAAGGAGTGCACAGTAGCTAAACAGGAATCAATGTTACTCATTGCAGAGGACTTGAAACCATGTGTGCTCCGTGGAGGGCATTTTAGCACTTCTGTCTAGGCATCCCTCCATTTGGCTCACAGGGAAAGACATAATGGCCCAAGAGCTCATGGGTTTTCTCATCCTATTCTCTCTTCCTTGCTGACTCAAAACTCTCAAATCATCCTACAAATAACCAGTTGGTTTCCAGGCAAATGAGAGGAAAATGACTTGACTTAGCAGCCCTGCTGAATGAGAATGACCAGAAGCTTTTCAACATGAGCTCTTCAACACACCGCTGTTTTTGCTAACCATGTGTCCCTTCACCATTATTATCATCACACGGTTCATTATTTGGTTCAGGGTGTGTGTGTGTGTGTGTGTGTGTGTGTGTGTGTGTGTGTGTGTGTGTGTGTGGTGTTGAATTTAAAAACATTTCAACCATCAACATTCTAACAATCATAAAATAGCTCTAAAGTGGTGTTTGTGTGGGTTGGAATATTGGCATTATTCATGGTGGCCAAATAAATTATGGAAGTGCCACAATGTTGGGCAGCAAAATCTGCACGGCTAATCAGCTGGGCCAGCCTGGATGGAGCTGTATGGAAAACATAGCCTCATTCTTTCTAGATGAAGCGAATCTGATGAGGTTTTCAGTCTCCTGGCAAGAGATTCATTACGAGCTCCAGGAAATCAAATGCCCATCCCTATTCCTATTTAGTCCTTTAAATAAGTTCCTGTTGGGCACATTTGGGGACATCGGCTGCACCTGGCCAAAGGCTGGTAGTGGATTAAGGGAGGAAGTCAATCACCTAAACAAGTTTTTCTTGGAGGGATTTTGAAAAGATCATAGAAGCGAAACATTAATGTGTAAATGTGATGGCTCCAACCCCATTGCTCCAGACTGAGCCCGTCCTTCTGCTTCCTGCCTCCTAACTTGCTCTGAGCAAGATTTCTATGGTCCCTAAAGTAGTCTATGTTCCAAAGTATTCCAGTAGCCCCTTGACATTCCTGTTCTCATCTGAAAGCTGCTGTCTCCTAGAGCCTGGCAGAGTGATGAGCTCAAATGATTGCACAGTAATGTTTAGAAGCTGACAGCCCTTGCCAACACTGCTATGCTATTTGTACTTAAAAAGATAACTCCCTTAAATGAAATAAATCCATAATTGGTAAAAAAAAAAATTCTACTCAGCAGGAAAATGGAAAATAACCTCTGAGAACAAGATTCATTGGATAGCTTTTCCTGCTGTTACTGTTGCTTCACAGAGTCCCCCCATGTTTTTACCTAGGAAATCCTTCATTTATCCATCTTCTTATATTTACAGAGAGACCATAATATTCTCCTTACTGTTCTCAGAGCTCAAATACATC
Organism: Acomys minous; assembly: GCF_964271855.1. Taxonomy (NCBI): domain Eukaryota; kingdom Metazoa; phylum Chordata; class Mammalia; order Rodentia; family Muridae; genus Acomys; species Acomys minous. The sequence goes on from NC_140491.1 coordinate 102,935,455, forward strand.
AGAAAATAAAATCAAGGTCTCTAACCTTGGAGAGCAGCAGACACGGAGCATACTAATATGTGGGTATGGGTTAGATGATAATAAGAGCTTCTAAAAACACAGAAGACATGAGGGATTAGGAATGCTAGGTGGGTGTATGGATGGGTGACATCTAACTACAGATACCAGCAAGGCTATGGGAAGGGATACTTGTACAAAGACTTGAAGGAGGAAGAGGAATTGGCCCTGAATATCTAAAGAAACCTGCCTACAAAGAAATGGGTACAGCGGTCCTGGTGTGTTAGGAAACAGCATGGCCACTGCATGAAGTAGGCAGAACAGAGAACAGAGAAAGAGGTGGAGACATCTGTGCTGGTTGTTTTTTTTATTTCGTTTTGTCAACTTGACACAAGCTAGGGTCATCTAGGGAGAGGGAACATCGATAGATTTTTGTCTTGTAGGCAAGGCTGTGGGGCATTTTTGTTGATTAATGATTTATGTGGGAGGGCCCAGCACACTGTGGGTGGGGCCACTCCTGAGCAGGCGGATCTGAGAGATATAGAAATATGGCTGAATGTGAGGTGTATGTGTGTGGAGGGGGGAAGCAAGCCAATAGCAGCATTTCTCCAGTGGCCCCTGATTCAGTCCTGCCTCCAGATTCCTGCCTTGACTTACCTCAGTTGGCTGTAATTGGGATGTGTAAACCAAATAAACCTTTACCTCCCCAAATTGCTTTTGGTCATGGTACTTATCACACCAATAGACAGCAATAGAAAGCAAATGAAGATACTACTTATGCTATGTCTCAGCTACCCAGCCAGACTCCTAGTGCAGTGGGCGTGGTGGGTGGTCCCTCAGTGGAATATAGAAATGCAACAAAGGAGGAAGGTGGTTCAATCTGCACATAAGTTTTAGCTTGGTGTAGTGGTACACACATGTAAATTCAAGCACCCAGGAGGCTGAGGCAAAAGGACCACACCTTTCAACCAGACTGTATAGTATAGCTCTGTATTAGAAATAAATGTATAAGCTAGAGACTGATGGTTATATTTTCCCAAGGTCAGTATAAAGTCACAGCTTTATATTGACACAAGAAAGGGACATAGGGAAAACCATTGAACCTACATTCTCATCTTCTTGTATTCTGAAAAAGGTGGACAACGTGTTTAAAGACTGTTTGAAGAAGTCATTGTAGTCAATGCTTGGATTTCATTTCTCTTCTAGATGGACTCTGATCAAATAGATGCTCTGACCATGAACTGTGCAGACATCGACAGCTTAGAGTCATCAGCTGCAAACCCAAGGGCAGGAAATGAATAAACCCTTAGCCTCTCCAGACATCAACACAGACTGTAGGTGTAGGGAAAGCTCCCTGGCCCAGTCACTGTTGAAAAATTAATCACTGCTCTGCAGCTGAGGGCTGCAAGGTGATTTTTTTGGTAAAACTTTAAGTTTATAAATAAAATATCTGCTTGTGTACTCACATGTTCATTCCAAACCAGACGTCTCTAATGTTGACATTTTGGGATCATCCTACCTTTAATGTATTCTTTCTTTGATTAAAAGCTTCAGTGACCTCTGGGCCCACTCAGAAAATAGATCTGAAAGACCTTTCTCGTTTAATACCAGGGAAATTAGTTTCTGGGCACAGCAGGAGAAACATAAGATAAATAAAAGCTGACTTCCATGGAAGACTTGTGGGAGAATTAATCTCACGGTCTCTGAAATCCCATGATCATTGAAAAAAAAAATCTAATGAGTCTAAGTTTGAGGAAATTAGCACAAACTAGATATGGTATTCATTCATTCATTCACCCATTCAATAATTGTTACATCATTATTGCAAATCAAGTCCTATTTATACGCAGGTAAACACAAAGTTTTTTTATGTGTCCATGGTACTCCATAAGTGTCAGCATCAAGTAGCCAGGACTGTCTTAGTTGCTGTGGCCAATGAAGACGGAAGAATCAGCTATGAGCAGAGTCCCTCACACAAATGGAGCAGAACCAGAGACACTGATGACATCCTTTCTAAAAACCAATAATGAACTGCATCCTGAAACCAGGAGGGTCTTACAAAATAGAGTTTATTATCATACCACTGTTCAAAACAAGAAGGCAAAAAGCCATCTAAAATGGGGGATGGAACGGCTTGAAGCTCAAAGGTGATCTCTCAGCATGGTGAGCATCATCCAAATGCTACCTATAAATGAACATTAACCTTAAAAAAATCTGTTGATATTGAACAGTTCGGGGGGGGAGGGAACCTGACCTTTAAGTCCTATGGAGTGACAGCCATGTGCTCTCTTTCTCTCAACACAGAACCATAATCCTTCTGTTTCACAGTTCCTGGCTGAACTTTGTAGCAATTTGCTACTTAAAGTCTACTTAGCTGTCAATCACTCCTAAATTCCTTTCACACAGTTGATGCTGGTGCTATGCAGTTCTCTCTTAATGCATTTAAGACGTTGTGACTTTGAAAGGCTGCCAACCCAGAGGAACAGATGAGAATGCTACTCCCCAGCCAGACTGTATTGTCCCTTTCTTCCTCAGCCTGACAGTACCATTCACAATTTGCATAGTCTGGACTCATTGCTGTTCTGACTGCAATCGTTAGTTTTCTGCAATATACTCCTCCTGATGGATTGGTTTGTTGCCCTGTGCTGTGGTTTGCCTTTTATATTATTGGATTTTCCAACACATTGAGTGATGAATTGTTTAACATCTCTTAGCTTCATTTGAAACAACTCCTATAAGCTCACACCCTCTTGTCAAGATGAAAGGCAGCCAAATGACATAAACACTGGAACATGCGGATTTAACTGGCAGACAATGTGGCACTGCAGGAAAACACAGACATGTTCTGAGCCCAGTACCGCCATATCCTAGCTATGCATCCATGAATATGTTTTTTAACTTCTCTGAACTTCATTGCCATGGCCTGAAAATTGGACATGAGCATTGCGTAAATATTATAAGCTGAAGTGACAATACATAACAAGCCCCTAGAATGTGTATGTTGTGACTACTACTTCTAACAATACTAACCACCTTTAATAATTTTGATTTTTCAATTTTATAAACTATTATAAAAACGTGCAAATAAACTATTTTTGTTTTGTTAGTAACTATTCACAGAATAAAACTGCTTGTAATGCAAGGAATATGTAGTTTTCAAGATGTGGTTTTTTTGTTTGTTTGTTTGTTTGTTTGTTTGGGTTTTTTTTTTACATCCTGATTGTATCCCTCTTCCTCATTCCCTCCCAATCCTCCCTCCCTCCCCTAGTCCTCAAAAGGGAGCCCTCCTCCCCTACATTCTGACCCCAGTCTATCAAGTGTCATCTGTATTACTGGTAACCTCTCCTTCTGTGGCCTGGCAAGGCTGCCCTGTCACAGGGACGTGATCAAAGTTCGGTAGCCACAGTCCATGTCCGAAGTAGTTCCTACTCTCCATATTGTGGGACCCACAAGGAGACTGTGCTACTACTTCTGAGCAGAGGGTCTAAGTCCACATCATACATAGACCTTGGTTGATGTATTGTAGTATAGTTATCCTAATATCCACTTAGGAGTGGGTATATACCATGCGTGCCTTTCTGGGTCTGGGTTACCTCACTCAGGATAATCTTTCCTAGTTCTATCCATTTGTCTGCAAATTTCAATATTTCCTTGTTTTTAATAGCTGAATAGTATTCTGTTGTGTAAATGTACCACAGTTTATCAATTCTTCATTTGAGGGACATCTAGGTTGTTTCCAGATTCTGACTATTACAAATAAAATTGCTATGAACATAGGCGAGCAAAGGTGTTTTGGATATATTTGCAGGAGTGCTATGGCTTGGGTCTTTTTTTTTTTTTTTTTTTTTTTTTTTTGGTTTTGGTTTTGGTTTTGATCTTGGTTTTTTGAGACAGGGTATCTCATGTTAGCCTTGGCTGTCCTGGACTAGCTTTGTAGACCAGGCTGGCCTCGAAGTCACAGCAGTCCGCCTGCCTCTGCCTCCCGAGTGCTGGGATTAATAGTCTGGGTCTTGAAGTAGAATTATTCCCAATTTCCTGAGAAATCTCCAGATTGATTTTGAAAGTGGTTGTGCAAGTTTACACTCCCACTAGCAATGGAGGAATGTTCTCCTTTCTAATGAATCTACTCCTCAACTTAATGTCTTAATTGTCACCTACAAGGTTATTTTTAATACACTGGTGTAGAATTTTGTATATAGATGAAAAGTAAGTTGAATTTTAGATACAGTGGTATAGAACTCAAATGTAAAATAATTCTTGATACACGTTATATATATTTCTACTCTAATATGAGGTATTGTACCCATATAACTCAATTATTATACAAGGTTTACTTCCAATACTTTGAAAGTGCTATTGCAGGCTGTTTAGGATACGTAAGTTATACAAATTAATTGTTAGTTCATCAAATCATGGTCACATTAATTACTAACCTATTTTTACCACAAGAATATACATCTTAGGTGTAACAGATAGATATGATTCTATAGAAAGATAGGTAAAATAGATAAGGTCTTCAAAAACCTCAGAGATATACAGAATATGTCATTTAAATATGTTTTATTATGTCAAAGATAGATTTACAATGAGACAGTGTAACTCCTGGCAGCACCCAGCCTACCTTAAAGAGGATGATGAGCATCAAAGAACCTCCTTATGCAGATGGCTTCAAATGTGGCAAACAAGCCACTGGGCAAAATGTTGTCATTTCTACCACAGACAGAATCCTACCTAAAAAGAGGCAAGCTTGGATGCAGGCAGAGTTGACAGCCAAACTCTGTCAAGACAGGGAGAGCAAGTACCCTACAGTTCCTGTCGCACAAATACGTCTTTCAGATATATTGGGCCAGAAGGCTAAAGATGATGCTCCAACATTATAGACAGTTTTGGGTGACTGCTCAGGTAGCAAATCATCTGTCATCTTCTCATTTGGGAAGCTACTAACCTGTATCTCCTGTATATTCAGATAATTAATTTTATTCCTTCTCAAGTCTCTGATAGGGTTGAAGACCAGATAGTTTAGTTTTACAATTAAGCTTACTTGTTTAGTTAGATGTTTTTAGGTCTAGATAGATGTTTTAAGTTGATAATGATGAGATATGATAGATATTGATTTACATGCAGAATTTTAGATACACCAAGATAGGAAAGATGTTTCTTCAAGGCTGTCAAACACAAATAACCAAAACACTAAGAATGTAACATTTGTATAATTCCTGATTGTTTCATGGGTCTTTTTGTTGTAATTTATTGTTTTGATGTGTAATAATATAAATGTCTATAAAAATAAAAATATTTAATAAAAATTTTTTAAAGATTTAAAAAAAAACATGGATCCAAGAAGACAACCAAGACATGGATGTAATTTTTCACGGTCACCTCTTGTCTAACTTCTTTGGAGTCTCCTGAAGAGTCATGACTGATCTCATTATCTGTTGGTTAAGATTATTTTCTCAACTTGTTTTTGTAAATTGAGGTTACCTGACGAATAGGAACAGGGCCTAGGCTGCCTCCTAGATGCCCTCCCAGCTCAACAGTGTCTAGCTTCTACCTAACACAAGTACACTTATCTGAAAGCCAGAGGTGCCTAATGCATTCTGCTTCCTCAGCCTCTTTCCTCCCTACTCATCAGATCTCTGTAAGTGGCTCCAGGGGAACAACCAGAAATCAGCAAAGCTGTGGAGCTGGGCTATGACAGGACACGCTACCTCTTTCTAATTTCCATTAGGCTAACCCTGACTCCTCCTGTACGTACAATAGTGTGCTATAACAAAGGATGCTAATCAGGTGATGGCAATTTCTCCAACCTAATTCATTAGCAGTCCAGCTGTTACAAGTGAATGGGTGGGCAGGTTCAGCTGAGCAGCAACTGGCCTGTTCCTTCCTCTGCTCAATTACACCACTGGAATGTTCCCGTTGAAGAGAGAGTTGACTGGATAATTAATCCTCCTCTGTCTAAGCATGAGTTTACGGAGCCTGAATGGTGTGAAGTGGAACTTTCGTGCTCGCAGACCTCAAGGAAGCTCAAACAGGCAGGTTTATGCTTTACACATTAATACCATAGAATATAATTGTTCTTCATTTAAATTATCTGAGGTTCCAAAGTCTATTTAATATCAAAAACAAAACAAAACAAAAACAACAAAAACAAGCTGAAGCTGTGTTTTCTCATACAACTGTCTGGTCCTTTGATGTCAAGAACAATATTTATCTTCCTGTATTTACAGGACAGATCACAAGATTCCGACGAACAAAACTTCAGGGCTCCTTGCTTGACTATGAATCCCCTACCCTCAAATAAATTAATGTCTGCCCTGAAATGTTCTAGACTGTCCCTAGACTGTGGAGATGCTTTAGAATCCCACTGTCCAGGCTTTAAATCCAGACACACCAAGTGGTTGATCTGGAAAAGTGGCCTAAAGAAACGATTTCTGCATCCACAAACCATATCCAATAACATCTATAAGGTTTAAGCAAAGTGCATGGAGGAGTAAGCCCTTGCTTTCATGCTGCTCCAGAGCAAGTCTGCAATGAAGTGTTTCTTGTATTGCATCAGGAGTTTGTCTCATATGATACTTAAGAGTTGGGGTGTTCTGCTACACAGTATTAATATTTACTATATTTTCTTCACACCATAGTTTTTTTCAAGCCTTGGTTTTCTTACTAATCTCTGATAGTTGTTTAAGATTAAATTCCACAATGCAAAGTGCTTAGCAGATCCTGACTGCTTCAGACTATAAGCAACAGCCAAAAAAAGAAAACAAGCAAAACAAAACCAAGAAAACAAAAAACTCTAAAACCACTCAGAATGCATTAAAGCAATAGCTTTTAAACTTCATGGCACAACCGACAGGACCAAATGGCACTGATGTTACTTATTGCACTTACCTACATGCTGAAGGGAACAGTGGGTGAAATCAACCCAATGCTGAGTACAAGTCTGCTATATAATGGTGAATGGGAAAATGAAGAACGGGGCCTCTGAATTCATGCTCTCCCCAGACATGAACAGGGCTGGCATCGCAGAACCACATTTTTTCTATTTTTTCAATCATCTACTTCATTATCATTCAGTTATTTAACCATTTTTTTTAATCCAATATTTTAGAGAACAGAAGGCAGGCTCATGAAAATTCTACCAGAATGTACTCTGCCTAATAATGATTGGATTAACTTTGAACTGTATGTTACTTAACCCATCATATTGCTGCTGTCCTACCGTACAATACTAAACTGTTTGGACACAGGGCCGTTTGAAAGGAGGGTGATACTCTACTTCTCCCAGATTATGGTCCCACTAGTTTACTGAACACTGCTTAAACAATAAATACGCTTCTATAATAATTTTTCTCTGTGATACACATCTTTGGCCTTCAAGCCAGTATTCTGATGAGGGATACAAGTGCTGCTGAAGTAATTGTCACTGGCCTTTCAGCACTTAGCAATAAACCCAATAATAAATGACTAACTTTAGATAACATCCCTTGCCCTTCAATGAATTATGAGTTATGGGCTCAATAAATATCTTTAGCTATTGTTTGTTTTAGAGGCTATAATTCATGCAGGGGGACTTTTTTTTTTTTTGGAGTGGGTTACTTTGATGTCGCTGTGAGCTCATTTGACAAAGGAACTCAAGGTAAGATTCATTTTGGAGCATGGTTTCAATCTATCTTGGAAGGGAGGTCACTGCAGCAATGTTGTGTGACTGTTCATACCATGGTGGACCAGAAAGCAGAGCCCAAGCTGCAACCCAGGGATGGGCAGATAATCTGTCAAAGCCCTATGCTTATGATGTACTTTTTGCTAGTTTGGTTAGATCTCATCTCCCAAAGGTTTCACAATATCCCATGATAACACTAACAAAGTGCAGAACATACTTTCACAACATGAATGTGTGAGGGACACTTCAGATCCAAGTTGCAACCTTTGGTGTACGTTTCTTGGTTGTGTGGACCTTGTTCATGTGAGTCTTCCTTAGTGAAAGCAACATGCACTGGTTTGGCCTAATATATGGTGACATATCATCTAGTTTTTCAGATTGTATTTGCACTACTTCTAAATTCTCAGACTAGCTGCACATATGTTTGGTGGACAAAAGATAATAGAGGGGAATCATTACTGCTTGATTATGATTTCTGTACCAGAATTGCATCTAGGCAATAACTGAGGTATTTTGGAAACAGACACCTTTGCCTAACTTTTTTGGCTTGTTCATTCCTGTGGGCCAGGTAAGCACTTTTCTGAGCAATGTTTTGGATACAAGCTGATACTGTGTCTAGAGGGTTGAACAAGCCAGTCATTTAATCATGTTATAAACACATACACTTATAATGCATTTATATTATATAGCTTAAACATCAGCATGAATTAAACATTATAATCATTGTAACCATTCCTGACAGGATACATTCCAAGCTGAAAAGCCCCAGGAATGATTGTAGCAACTTTAGGAAATTCTACTAAAATAAAAGTCATTATCCTGCAGTTTCGTTTTATTTTATTTTATTTTATTTTATTTTATTTAGCTTGTACCAATAGACAATGGAAATTCCTACTTACATGCAATTTATATATGACCAGCATTTCCTTTATTCCTTTTTTGCATGAAAGTGGATTATACTTAAGGTGTATACATTTTTATATGCATAGCACACTGATCAATACAATCAAGATAACATATACACCTGTCTCTTCGAATTCTTAACCTATTTTTAAGTGTGGTGAGAACAGTTAGGATCTACTTTAGTGAACTCGAAGTCTACACATTCAGTCACAGGCAGATTGAATGCATAGACTTGTAGTGACTCACGACCTTCCTGTCTTTGCCTCTCAAGAACTCTAAGACTACAGACATACACTACAACAACTGTATCTTTTCTATTTTAGATTGACTGCATGAGTGTTTTTAGCTTGCAAGTGTGTACATTGAATATGTGAGTGCTGGTGTGCTCAGAGGTCAAAAGAGGTTGTTGGATCCCCTGGAATCTGAGTTAAGGATGGTGTGAGTTACCATGTGAGTGCTAAGAACTGAGCCCAGGTCTGCTGCAGGAGCAACAATTGCTCTTAACCAGTGAAGCATCACTCTAACTCCTTCCTATACATTTTGCATATTAATTTATCAGATACATGGTTTGCAAACACACTCATCCGATTTTTTTCATTTGTTGACTATTAGCTTTTCTTAGTAGAAGCCATTTAGTTTGAAGTAGGTCAATTTGTGTGCGTGCGTGTGTGTTTTGGGCATAACATCCAAACAACTAACTGCTAAGATTATTGTCAGTATCAGAGATGTCCCATTTTCCTCTAGGTATTTTCCAGTTTCATGAGTTAAACTTTAAACCTTAGCCCACACAGAGGTCATGTTGTATATGACATAGAAAAAGGATCCTGAAACAGAAGTCTTGTCTTCTCAACAGCCTTCACAGAAGACACATTCCTTTTTGTATTGTATGTATTCATTTTAAGTTGTGTGTAGGCTTATTTCTGGGATCTCTACTCTGTGTGCATGGGGGCGGGGGCTGCAGGTCTATTTTATGACACCACAATAATACTTGGCTTATCAAAAGCTTTGCCTCCTATCTAAGTACTGACTTGCCCTTCCCCGCTGAGCTTCTGAGATCAGAGATCAGTTGTGTTCATAGTGGTTTGGTATTAAGGTTGTAGAGGATCAAAGCCTTGTAGCAAATATGAAAAAAAGGGAATATGACAGCCTGTTTCTTTCCTAAGACTGCTTTAGCTATCTGGTTTTTATTGTTTTTGTTCTATACCAATTTTAAGAGTTTTCAGCGTTTGTGAAAAATAGAACTTAAGGAATTAAATACACTATAATGGCACAAAGTTCTTCAGTCCTTTTTAGTAGGATATGAAAGTCTTATCACATATTTTTAAATTATTTAATTAAAATATAATTTCCTAATTTCCCACTCTTCTTCTGTCTGCATGTCCCTGATCACCCCCTTCTTTAACAACTGTGGTACATACACATCTAAAGGAGTGACCAGATAAGTTTAATCTGCTGAGTCTATTCCCTGTTGCCTGGATAGGATGCTTACCACTACAAATTGGATAACCAATCAGGGGGTTAATAATCCCTGGGGGAAGTTAGTTGTCCTTCTCTCAGCACTTGTAGATTGCTTGCGGCTCTTCATCTAGGATAGGGCCCTGGAAGGTTTTCCATCTATGCTGGGATATCAAGTGGCATTAGTTAGCATTGTGCAGGTCTTGTCTGGATAACCATGTTGTTGAGATTTCATATGGGGAGCTTCCGTGTGTCACTGCTAGAAGGCACGATCTCACAGCAGACTTTCTGGTCCTCTTCCACGATGTCCCCTGAAGCTCAGGTACAGGGGCTGTGTGGTAAATGCATCATCGCTTGGGGCAGGGGAGCAGCCAACAGTCAGCTGTTCTTTGCGACTAACTCGTTGTGGCCTTCTATAATGGTCACCTTTTGCTGCAGAAAGCAGCCCTCTTTGATGAGAGGTGAGAGCTACACTTATCTGTGGGCATAAGGACAAGTAAGTATTTCGAACGCAGGTTGGAATTATATTGGTTTAGGAAAGTAGCAGTAGCAGGTTTCTCCTGCAAGATCTGTGACCTCTTCTGAGGAACAGGGGAGGGGTAAGTGGGGGGGGGGAGGGAGAGGGAGAGGAGGGAGGGGCTACATGATGGGGATGTAAAGTGAAGAAATCAACAGAACAACAACAACAACAACAACAACAACAACAAACAAGACCCATGACCTCACTAGCCATGTGTAGTTTCGTAGGTTTATAGCACCAGGCATGATTTCCCTCTGGTTAAGTACTTTAACTTAGGTCTTAGGTGCCCTTAGAGAGCTGTTGGCTAACTCCGAGAGGTAAGTGCCATGGTTGCACCTTTAGGGACATCTTACCAGGCTGGGCATTGTTGTGGCTTCATAGCTGTCACAGCTGGGTAGGACAGTCGACTGCAGTCTTCCCTCAGCAGCATGCACAGCACCATCCAGTAGAGTAAAAGCTAATCTTCAAATGGGAGGATCTGAGATCAACTCCAGTTCTAATTGTGTCCTATGCCCAAAGTGTTCAGCGTCTTCAACAACAGGGACTTATCTTCAACTTCTCAGACTGGTCTTACTCACAGGTTATACTAAGAACTGTTAAGAACTTGCTCTTTCTGTCAGGAAAGCAGGATCCACAGTGGCATCCAGCTTTGCAAGCAGCTCTCTGAAGCGCCCTGGATACGTCACTTAACTACTGCGGATTTTCCTCGGCATGCCTAGCACTAATGTGGATGGAGAAGCAGTTGGAAGGAATTGGTCTCTTTTGTCCCTTGAAGCCCTAATGATTTCAAGGGCTGCCTTTCTAAACGGAGTGTGAATGTTTCAGGTCATCGGTTAAAACCCCTTCTCTGTGACTGACTGCATTCTTCCTGTGGGGCACTTCTCACTAGGCAGCTTGCGCTAGGCATCCCAGGACAGTGTTGAACTGCACTGTGGAGGGGCTGGTGACAGCTGGAGGAGGGATGAAAAGGAGGAGACACAAGTGCACTGTGCAATACACATTTATTTTCCTTTTACCTTTGCAGTCATCTTTGAGTAATTGTGTAAACAACAGAATGGAATGGAATTACATTAAATTGTATGCAAATGGTTCTAGAACACCTTAATGATTATGACAAGGCAATTATAAATAACGTCTTTCCTTAGTAATATATAGTTGCTTTTTAAAGTACATTAAAGAGCTGCCGTATCTAGGGTTAGCTAGGAAAGAGCAATGGTACCATCCCAGGAGCCCCACCTCCTTTGCAGGTGTTGACTCCAAATTTGAAAATCCTAAGGTTTACTAGGTTCATAATACATAGTCAAGCAGAAGGTTCTTGGGTTGGAAATATTTATTCTTGAACGTTTACAGCATCTTTTACCTTTTGTCATTGCACAAAACCCTTTCAATTATTTTTCACACCACTTGTGTATTCTCCAGAGTTTCAAGTAAAACTCAGATCCGGGTGTTGTCAAGTTTATCACCTTCAAAACAACAAATCCTATCGCTGGAGAAGAGCCAAATCAGAGACAGGGGCTGTGGTTAGCAAGCTAACAGAATAACAACATGTTGACAGTATTCTAAATGTCCCGATGATGCATAATTGAAGTATGCCACCTTATGCAGTGCGGGTTTTAGATCTGAGACTAGTCCAGAGTAAAGCAGCCTCAGGCACATTCGTAATATGAAAGTTCGCAAGGCACCTCCCTCTCCCAAGAGGCAACTGGATTGTGGACTGGATTTTAGGCAAACCAACCAAAAACAGCAAAGCATCCAAATTCTTAATTCAGTCATTTCAAAAATTAGAAGCTACAAATACTCCAAAGATAGACCTGAAACTTTTTGTTTAAATAACAAGAGATCAACTGCAAGAAGCATATAATCAAAACTTTCCCCCCTCTTGCTAAGGTGTGTAAAGCATAAATATATGAAAAATAAAATTCACAGTCAGTTTTAAAACTAGAATTCAAGTTTGGCTAATAAATCTTAATTTTATAAGTATATTAATTTCTAGGTACAACATAAAAGAGGCAGTATTGTCAGATGTACAATTAAAGTATTAAACAGAAATACAACAGGAAAAGGAGAAAAGGCTTCTGGTAGAAGATTCCTTTTGTTGCCAAGAGATAGAGTGTGTTTCAGACTCCTCACTTACAGGCTATCCAAAGTGACAGCTAAGGATAGAAAATAGCTTTCTGGGGAGAAGGCAGCAGCGCAGCGGTCGCGCAGCTGTGGCGCTCGCCTGTTCTCGTACTGTGCATTGCTGGAGAATAAAGCGGAACTCAGAGTGCTCTAAGTTTTTTTTTAAAATTATTATTTTTTTTATCCCACTTCATCGAAGCCAGCCTCTTCACAATCTTCCGTATTGGTTGGGATGTGGGAGTGAGGGGGAGGGAGGAAGGAGGCAAAGAGGGGGAGGGGCACGACAGATGAGGGTGACAGCGAGGGACATACATCAGCTCACACTCAACTGAGCAAACCCGATCAGCTTCACTTCATCCGGGATCTCTGCCCCGTCGCAGCCAGAAGCCTGAAAAGGGAAGGAGAAATGGGTCAGTGCTGGTTCTAGAGCCTCATTTGTGGGTGGGCAGATCCTCTCCAGGTCCATGGCCTCCTCTTCAAGGAGAGGCCCCACCCAAGACCGCACTGGTGAATGACTGATCGCTGGGTACCAAATGCTGTTAGAAATCTGGTCCTGGTGACTTCAACCAGCGGAAGTGTGGTGAGTACAATGCCCACCTAGGCTTTCCGATGAAATTCATATTCTACCTGCCTCAGCATTCCAAGTGGGAAGCCTGAGATGCATAGGAACATGTCTTTAAAAAGGGGGGCTGGGACCTCAGATCACCTCTCTGCCACTTGTTTTTTGCCTGTATGATTAAGGGCTCTGCTCTGCCTTGTCTTCCCAGCATGACATGCTACTCCACCACAGACAGGCCCAGATCAATGGAACTGACTAATCACAGACTGGAACCTTCAAAACAGTTAGGCAAAGAAGAGATCTCTTCCTACGGTCATTATCTGAAGTATGCTGGTCTCAGAAAAAGATGACTAACAATATTGGAATGGAATTCTATTTTTTTTAACTTAAATAGCCCTAATCATGGTGTGTCAAATTTTTATTATTTCTATAAATAAGCCACTACTTATTGGGATAATTTCACTGATCCTAATTTGTTGTTTTCATCCCGTTCATTTCTTTTATCCATACATGGATACAAGCACACACACACACACACACACACACACACACACACACACACACACACAGTGGGTGGAGGAGATTGTTATTTTAAAGTTTCTTTACCTTATAATACACTGATCATAATAGGCGATTACAGAAACGCTAAAGGGGGGAGAGTTTGATGAATGATTAAATTATCAAAAATTCCTAGGCTAAATTCATGCTAAATTGTTTCAACGGATAACAGTTTCTCATAACCATTTGCAAACACCACCATTCATCTGCTAAATCCGAACTGTGTGTGCACGAAGCTCAAGCGGGAGTATGTGAAACCAACCTTTGTCAAATGTTTCGCTTTTTTTTTTTTATTAAATAAGAGCATATACAGGGGGAGGAGGTCCCCCTCAGTCACAGTCATAGGGGAGGGGAGTAAGGGGAAAATGGGAGGGAGGTAAGAATAGGAGGATACAAGGGATGAGAAAACAATTAAGATGTAATATGAATAAATTAATATAATATATTAAAAAAGAATATAGTTAAAACGTTTTAAACTTCTGAAGACATATTGCTAACTGTCTCCAAAATAACACTCAGTAAATTATGCCAATGTCAAATCAGTGCCCTGAAGGTGGGTAAAATCAGGCAGCATTTATGGCAAAGAAAATATATGCTGTGCCTATCCATTGACATCTGTAACTTTCTTTGACATTTGAGCAACTCAGTGAAAACAACTTGCATCTCTGCTTTACCTGACTTCCAACAAGGAGATCCAGCACAGCAGAGATTTCAGCAGATGCTCCCTAGCGGCATTTGCCACATCAGTACGGAAGCCCTCAGTCCCTTACTTCCTATTCCGCTAAGGCTGTTCCTTCCTCTGCCCGTGACATGTTCCTCCTTCCACCCTATGCGGCTCTACTAAATTTCACTGACTGGCAGCAGAAACCATGGGTTTGGTAGGCAGGTGAGTGACAGCAGCTGAGGGCACATTACTGCCACAGCTGGTGGCAAAATGACCCAACTGGCTAGTGCTGAAGACTGTCAAGAGCTTCAAAGCTATGTCACAGATAGGGCAGCAAGATGATCAAAATTTGGTGAAACAAGTAAGAATGAAACCAAAATATCCACAATGATTAAGCTGACTTGAAGCAAAACACAACTATGAACTCCTTCTCTGGGAAGGACAGTTTCGTAGCGGGCCCTTGATTGCTGTGGGCACAGAGGGAGTCTCCCCTGAACTCCCCACTGCTGGGACTTGCAGCAGGATGTACTTGTCTCCTAGACAGCCTTGGCTTGGTTGCCTCTAACACTCAGGCACCTTCCATTCAGCCTGCTGTCCCTAGTCTGTGCTCAGCCTCTACGCTCTTTCTCAGTCTATAAAACACCAAGGGAGACTATGTACACAGGATGCAATCACTCAGAGTCAAGGGACCAAGACCCTTTCAAGAAAGCATTCCAACCTTTAAGACTCATGGTAACTATTTACTGTTTAAAAAGGTTGAAGACCCCCAAAATTATGTTTATGTGGAATATAATCTTTTTATTGACTGTCTCAAAAATTGAAAGTGAGAAAATTTAAAATATTTTGACATTATTGAAGTAAGTTGCTTAGAGTATTTCAAAGTAATGTCTGAGGCTGTGTCTCAGTGGTACCTCACATAGTTACCATGCAGCATGAGGCCCTGGGTTCAGGCTCCAGGACTCCCAAAATGCAAAAAAAAACCCTCACATACGTTAAAAATATGTTTATGTAGGTTATATTTACAGTATTACCTTAGAAATTAGAATATACAGCCTTCAAATATTTGATTACTGATTCATTAAACCTAATAATGAACTCATCCCATGTTAACATAAATAAAAATCTTCATGGAAAATAAGGTACAGCCTTCAAATATTTGATTACTGATTCATTAAACCTAATAATGAACTCATCCCATGTTAACATAAATAAAAATCTTCATGGAAAATAAGGTCTCCCACAAAGTGTCAGCAGCAACAACAAACCCTGAGGAGGCCGATGATGCGACTTACATTTCTGCAAACTTCTGTAACCGTCTGCTTAGCGACGGCAGCTGGATTCTTGTATACCCTGCTGCATTCACTCTACGCTGCCTGCTCTCAAGTGCGTGAAGACAAACCCAGCTTCACGCAAACCCGGGTTTAGAAAGGGGGAGTATTTTTAGAAGCTTTTCCAAACGCTGTTTGCTACAACACCAAAACTTTCCCAGCAGTAATTCTGAAAGGTTAGCTGCATTGTGAATCCCAAACAAGAGTGCTGAACTTTCCGTGCTATGTTCCATTAAAATCCACAGGTCCCCTCTGCCCTTTGAGTGGATCTTTACCTGGGTGTGATTTTTTTTAAGCACCATCGAGTTTTATAGATCTTCTAAAGGTTATTTCATTACAGAATATGAATGCTATTCAGTGTAAACAAACCGTAGCCATTGATACGGCCAACTGTAGTCTCATCACAAAAGCTTCTAAGTATTTTGGGGGCTGAAGTTTTCCAAAACCTAATTTTCCTTTGAAAATTCCAATTTCTTACAGATAACAAATAGTGTCCGGTTTTAAGGTGCTGTCTGCTAAACAATGGTTTCCTGTGGGAGAGGGTAGGGGCGGGTAGAAAGAACCTTAGCTGACACCTAGCTATTCGTAAGGGCGTTTCCTGAAGCCCCTGACTGTACTTGCATTGCATACCAAAGGAATGATCTGCCCCCAATTTTATTCCAGAGTGGTAAGTAGACATGAGTTCAGGTTGAAATTTTATAAAGCCAGAAGTGTTCCCTGTCTCATTAGGAGCAGGTTTAAGTGAACCCGACTTGACTTTTCACAGGTCTAATGGAAGACGGACTGAAGCTGTTTCCTTGAGTTATGGCAGCTCTGTGAGATTGACTTAGCATGACCTTTGTGCCAAGGTCAACACAGTAGAAAAGGCAGTGCAACACCATCTTAGTAGTATCTGAAAAGTGTTGTGACATAGAATCTTCTAGAAAGGTCACAGTGAATCTCAGAGGCCCATGAATTACCTACACTTTGTGTATCTCAGCTTCAAAATGAAGTTTAAGGAACTGACAAATGTTGGAGTGATGTTTATTGTAGCACTGTGAAAAGGTAAATTCAATTGCTGATTTCTGTACTAGCAGAGAGCTGAGTACATACCTTACTTTGGTATTTTTAAGCATCACCTGTCTCAATGTTTTATAAACATTGTTCTCCATCACCTTCTGATTGGTTGAATGAAAAGCTAAACCGCCTATAGCAAAGGCAGGAGAACATTGGACTTGCGGCAGAGATGGGAACTCTGGGAAAGAAAGATGTGCAAGAAGATTCACCTAGGAGACCTGGAGGAAGGCAGGGATATGAAAATGAAGGAGAGGTCATGAGCCATGTGGCAAAACAGAGATTAATATAAATGGGTTAACAGAGGCTTTAAGAGCTAGTCGGGAACAACAGAAAGCTAAGGCTTAAAGCTGTTAAAAATAACTATTAAGTCTCCATGTCATTACTCGGAGCTGGAGTGGACATAGATAGTCCATACAGTTTTAGACAAATGGGATTCTATAAAATTAATCTGTGCACAGCAAGCAATTACCAAATCGAAGAGACATCACACAGAATGGGAACAAATACAGACTTTGCTCATTATGCATCAGACAACGATTCATATGAAAAATAAACAACTAGAAAAGCTAAATAACAAAACCCTACATCATTCAATGAATAAGTAGCTTAGTGAACTGAATAGATAGGTTTCAAAAGAAATTCTAACAGTCAATAAATATTTGAAGAGGTGTTTACCATCCTAACATCCTTACCTGCTAAGAAAATGATAACTAAAACTTTTGAGATTTTTATCTCACTATAGAATGGCCATCATTAAGGACACAAACACCAGTAAATGTGGGTAAGGATATAGGGGAAGAACAACCCTTATGCACTGGAATAAAGTCCTGTACAGCCACCACAGAAATCCACACAGGGGTCTTCATCTTTCTATTGCTGTGACTAAACAGCCAATCCAACTTACCAAAAGAGTGCTTACTTACGATTACAGTTTCAGAGGGTTAGCATTTATAATGCAGGACAAAGACATGGTGTCAGGAACAGATGAGAGCTCACATCTTGATCAGCAAGAGGTAGAAAGAATATACTAGAAATCGTGGGACACTTCAAGTTCATCCCCATGACACACCTCTACCAAAAGGGCTACAGCATTTAACCTTTGCCAAATAGTTCTACCAACTGGGTACCAAGTCATTCAAGCATATGCGCCTTAGAATTATCGTATGACTCAGCTATAATACTTCTAGTAGATACCAAATGACTGTAAGTCAACACACTACAGAGATACTTGGATATCTATGTTCACTGATGCTTCATCATAATAGCGAGTTTCAGAAAGATAAATGCCACATTTTCTCTTGTATGCAGTATATGTCTGCACACACACACACACACAGACACACACAGACACACACACACACACACACACACACACACACACACACACACACACACACCACTAATCAAAGAGGGAACAATCAGCTGAATGAAACAAGGAAACCTGTATAAGAAAGCTAAATGGAATTCAATAAGGGGATGAAAATCTGAACTCCTGGCAGTGAAGAGCTGAGAAAGTCAAATAAAAATCTCAGTGGCGGACTTACCAATAGAATGGACTGGTAAGACAGAACGCTGGGGCTTGGTGATAAAGTAGAGAGGCTAAGAGTATTTGTACAATATCAAGTACAAATTAGTAATAAAGTATGACGAGAATATATAAACTCTACATTTCTACCCACAGCTCCATCACTAATTATTCTTTCCCTATGCCCTCTTGCCTAGTGTTACTTTTTTTTTTGTATACTTTCTTGATTTTTGTCCAGATTTTTGTTCAACATTAATGGCTATGTTAGATATTCATTTCCTGAATTTGTATGCCTTTTGAAAAATCTCATTATTCATCAATTTAAGTATTTCTCTCTTCCCCCTTCTTAAAAATAAAATGAAACAAACCAAGCATCTAGGTCTTAATGCACTCCACTCTGACCTCAAACTCAAGAGTTCTCCTGACTGCCTCGCAGGCTCTGGAATCATAAGCATATGCCATCACACTCATGGCCTGTAGAGTTATTTCTCAGGCTTAACCAAAAACATAAGGAAGACATAAAGTTGGCCTCCCACACAAAAGAAAAACACACACATTCCCAGGGACTTTGCATAGCCATGCAGAACAGCATGACTGTTAGCATTCAAGCCTATAGTCAAATCCCCGAAGCTCCCTTCCTGACTCTTCCATGCACGCTGCAGGAACTGCCCGTGCCTGGGCAGGAGCTGAAGATACAGCAGTTCAGCGCCAACATTCTGCCCTTCTGCCCCAAAGGAGGATGTGTTTCTGCATCAGTAGGAGAATTTGAAAACATACTAAAGCCCCTTTCTGCCCCATGGGTGGTGACTCAGATGGTCTGAGTACAGCCCGGGATGCTCTGAGCTCCCCAGGGAATGACACGGAACCATGGAGTTTGAGAGCCAGGCTTTATTTACTCTAGTGCTTCATGGAGTGTGAAACACGTGTTTCCCATGAAGCCTTGGTCCTCAAACTTGAGGCTCCCAGTTTCCCGTTCTCACTTAAACAGCTAAGGAGACTCCTGTGCCTCAGAACTCATCTGTCTCTGGGCTCTGGGCTGGGAAAAAGGTCCTGCACTTCCATTTTATCACAGGTTTCTATCCAACTCGCTGGTCTCTGGCCCACATTTGGCCATCCTTTGCTTCAGACAGAACAAGAAGCAGGAGGCTGCCATGTGGACCTTCTGAACAGGCCGAGAGCCTCAGATGTCAGCCTGGTTCCCCTGCAGTAAGGGGGAAAAGCTCAAAATGCTCAAATAGTTTTCTGTTCCTATCTTGACTTTGTCCTCATTTCAGGAAAAGATATAGTCAAGCAAGCTCCAAGATCCAAGTAGACCTAAGCCCAGAGCCCCTAGAAATAAATCCCTTAGTCATTAATCATCAAAATGCTTATGAAATCTCTGTATGTGGTATACATAATGTTATTACATTTCAGCAACTAAAATCTATAATGCTCATGTAAATAGGAGCCAACTGTACGTGAATTAGATGCACTCGAACTTATTTTTTTTTTCAAAAGCAAATTAAACATATCTTATTTCACATTTTCACTAATGCAGTTTTTAAAATTCTACATTGAAAGCAGTAAAATTCACCTACATTAAAAAACCACAGGGTGGCTAATTTAAAAAATAACAATTCTACATCCGTGAGGCTGTGTCAACTGGAAGCCACAAGATACTGTAGCTGAAATGGCCTCATGGCTGAAGCACTTGGTTAAAATCAAAGAAGCAAATCCCTAGCCATGGCCAGATGACAGGGAAACCAGACCTGTCAAAGAAGGCTACAGGCCTTCCTGGGCGAAGGGGAAAAGCAACTTTACTTGTTTGTTTATATATATATTAGTGAGTCTTACTATAGCCCTGTCTGGCCTTGAACTTGCAAAGGTCCATCTGCCTCTTCCTCCTGAGTGCTGGGATAACAGACATGCACCAACACTGGCCCTTTGGCTTCTTCAGTGATCAGATACACAAGGTAAGGACAAAAGGTGAACCAAGTGGTGGGGGAGGGGGCAAAATGGCAATCTACCAATCAGCAGGAATGCCTCCAGCTGTGACAAAATGGCAGCAACACTAAGAGGTGCCCCCCAAATTCTAAAAGCCCAGGCTGCACAAGCCATTGAAGCAGAGAACCTGGGCAGTGGCCTGAGCATTAAGGCGTTTTTAGAAGTAGCCCTCCAGTCCCACGCGTGAAGCAGTAGTTCAGCAAGGTAAAGGAACACTGTAGTAACACACACACACACACACACACACACACACACACACACACACACACACACATCCGCCATGCGCCTGTCCTCCCGGCAATTTCCAGACCCCTGCCTTAGGATGGGAATCATGATAAACATCTGAGAGATGAGAAGACCTTGAACTGCAGCAGCAGCTTATGAGGAAACACTACTGCCGGAACACTTTGATCTTTTAGTCTTCAAATAAAACAACCAAGTTGTTGACTGAAAGCCAATGCACCGAAATCCCTGAGCTTTATCTGGCTACCCATGGTTCAAATTAGCTCTGTGGAGCATGGGTCTTAACCTGGCAGGCTACTGCTAACAACAAAGGACCACCTCAGGACAGAGAGTTAAGACAGGAAGAGAAAGTCATCCTTGCGACTGGTTTTATGTAACATCTCTAACGACCTTTGTAGGAAATACTATCAATTTCCATGTCTTGAGAACACACAGACTGCTACCTGTCTAACTGAGGCAGAGGAGCACACGCATGGATTTGCTACCAGGACTTTTTTTTGAACTAGGCAGCATTGCTCACTCATGAAGGTACAGAAAAGACCCGGTCTCAAGCATAGTAAATACATCCAGACATACAAAAGAAGAATCCACAGAGGAATTCCTGAAAGCACCAGCTTGGGGCTGCCTCGGAAGGAGAACACAGGATTGTAAGCACGGGCTCTGAGCTAGACCAGGGTTGGGTTTGCAGCATCTGCTGTGTGGTCCTGGACATCGATCTAAGTAAAGGATCCCACCAAGCAGAGGGGACATGTAGCAGGAGATGCGCAAGGCATAGAATCAGAGATGGCTATCCTTCTTCTGAGTGCCACCAGGCTACCAAGAAGAGACCTGATACCCTATGAGCATATTCAGGGGGAGGAGGTCCCCCTCAGTCACAGTCATAGGGCACGGGAGTAAGGGGAGAATGGGAGGGAGGGAGGAATGGGAAGATAGAAGGGATGGGATAACAATTGAGATATAATATGAATAAATTAATAAAATATATTTTTAAAAAGGAAAAAAAAAAAGAGATAGCTTTTGTGTCATAAGCCGGGCGGAGGGTTTGAGAAGAAGACAGTAGGGGGCCACTCTTTGCAGCAGCACTTTGGGACATCAGGGAGGCACCCTGGACAGACTTGCAGTAGCACACACAGAGCTGGGCACTGGGGGATGGATAGTTGTTAGGAAGACGGGCTCAGAAGCAGAGCAGTGTCTGGGCCCAGAAGGCAGAATCAAGAGACGATCCGAGAATCCTGAAAGTTAAGCAGAGGAAGAGACGTGGAGGGCGTTGTCAACCCTCAGGCTTTCAGGAAGGTATGGTAGCTGTTTTCAGAGTAACTTTCCCGAGAGAGGGGCTAGCGTCACTACAGTTTTTGAGGAAGTAAATTCGCACACGATGGGACTGAATCAACAAGAGAGTTTGAAATGCCTGACTGTGTGCAGACATCCCAAATGAGGAAAATGAGCTTCAGAGAGTGCCTCACCCCAATAAAGGCTATTTTTAAGGGTCTGAAATGCTGGCTCAGATTATCAGTTCCTCATCACATATGAGAGTTCATATGAATAAAATATGGGCACAAAATTGCATGTGAATTTCTAACACAGCAGAGGTGTAGACAGCCCCACAGACAAGCTCTGTATCTTGTAGTGCTCTATACTGAATGAAGTGTTCCTTTGTGACCAGGTATATTCCGCGAAACTCCTTGCATTTTTTTATGTGATCACAAAGCCTAGATCTCTGAAACGAGATGAGAAGGAAGACATAGAAAATTCATTAACGCCAGGCTTGTGTCTACTGTGGTTACTCGTGTAGCAGTTGTGGCCCGCCACGTTTCCATTCGATTTTCACAAGGAACAACAAAGGAGGCAGGTCATCAGTATTGGCTGCGCATGGTCATATGTTGGTCCTCTAGATCCTAAATTGCTTGTGGCATTCCGACTGGCCCTTGATAAGATTCATTTATGTTGGAAAATGAGTCATTTATTCTGCTTTAATACACTGCTTGCTAAAATCGCTTGGAAAACTACCAGTCTTCATGATCTGGGCTTAAAATCCTTGCTTCACAGTCACCCCAGAATGCTCACTGTTCCGTCTCCTGCAGCCACCTGTCCTTACATTTAAAATGTGCTAATACATGTAACAGGACTGTTGGACCATCTTTTCTCTTAAAAGAAAATGTGGTGGCATGATTTCAGAGCGGGAGTGAGATGCTATGTCTTTGTTCACTACCCTTCAGTGGGCTGTCCTGCAATCGTTTCCAATTACTGGAACCATTTACAACAACTACTGGCCTCTATTTTTAAAAGCTACAACTACCTGGCTTTCACTCAGGAAAGCTTCAGTAAGAGCGCTGCTTTGAATTAGGTTTAATTTTGTCTGTGGTCCAGGTGTAATACAAAGAGGTTCTGGAACAAAAATGGCAGCCAGGGCTTTGAGGGTCTCAAAGGGCTGCTCCTAGCCAAAGGTATGAAGAGGAAAGAACGGCCTGCATTCACAGAGGAAGAGTTCCCAGTCATGATCAGAAAAATGCCCCCGATATGGCAGAGGCAACTAATGAGTACAACATGTGATTCTCCCCAAATCTAGCAACAACAAAATTAAATGTATAAAATGACATGATTCATAACATAACTTCTACTTCCACCTTTCCACTTACCAACTTAAATGTCAATGTTTTTAAAGCTTTGGGGTCATCTACAATCTTCTGTAAATTAGCAGCCACTGTAAAATATAAACACAGAGAAACGGTGTCCAAGTTATTTCCAATAAGTCTGGATTTTCACATCAATGATTCGGAAAATTTGACTAATGATGCAATAAGCTGCAAAATTATTTCTTTCACAGACATTACAAAGTCCATATAAATGGCCAAATTACTTTCATACAGATACTTTCTAAAACCATTTAATATCATTTCTGTCACCTCCTATCTGTGTGCATCTGGATTAATCACTGTACATCAACCCTGCATTTCCTATCATAAAATTTGAAATTACTTTCTAATGGAAAGTAGAAATGATCACGGCTCCAGAGTCTCAACCAGTTGGTTTTTCTAAAAAACTAATTACTAAGAAAATTATTAGCCAGGAAGAGGGCAGTGCGAAAGAGGAGAGAGATTGTTATAAACTTCTCTGGGAAAGAACCAGTCAGCACATTGGAACTCTTGGCCTGTAAATTCAGTCAGTTCCCTGCACCCACTTTTATCAGTGCAACACAGGACAGCAGACAACCTTTACAGCCCAGACAGCCTGTGGTACTTCCACGGCACAGTGATCCGTCTCTCCAGTGATGTGCCACAGGGCATGAGTCAGTGGGCCAGGGTCACGCACGGAGGCTGTCAGTGCAGAGTTCTGCACTGGAGAGCTAGGCACTGGGTCAGATGAATCCATCAAAGGTTGACCCCACCCCCCTGGCTTTGTGATGCTCCGGTATCGAGATGCTGCTGCCGTATAGAAGGCAGAATTTCCTAGTTGCCCACCTAACTTGAAGTACCGCTTATGAGTAGAACTGTCAAAAGCAAAGGGGATGAAAACTGAAAGCTGCCTTCTTCATCTAGACCTCAAGAATAGCCCACGCCTGCAAAGGGCTACTCCCCGAACAAAAGCCGGAATGACGGGGTCTGTTTGTCATTTTTATGTCATGAGAAAATAACTGCTGGTTCAGCAGCTGGACGCCGTTGTTTTTCTGAGTTTTTTTTTTTTTTTTTTTTTTTGAGATCCAAAACTTTGAGAAGACGGTACAATACCTTCATATACTATGAGTTCCAAGTAGAAAGCAGAAGAAAATCTGTTATATTTAGAAATTAACCTAGATATAAAGGTTTCTACAGATTTATTTCATTGAATCTGTTAGCTGCAGAGGACGGCAAAGTAAAAATTACAGACTTGATATGGCCTATTTCTCTTTATAAGTCACAATTACAAGCATAATTTTACCTGCATGTATTGCCTTCTCACGAGTTCCATTCTGAACAGTCTGGAAGGTTTCCTTTTTACCCACACCCGCTCCCCTTTCATCTCCTCCTCTTTTCCTGTTAGTAAGAGCAATTGGACACAAGTACACACCTACTGGGCACAGCCCAGGCCACCAACACCCATCGGGCTGGCCGTACCAGGCTTCACAGATAGATTCTAGATACTAAAATCATTAGCAATTTGTGTAGGAAACAGTGGCTCACAGAGTGAGATGTTCAAGTATGAAATGCTGTCTACCAAAGAGAGGCAGTATTTACTGTGTCAGGACACTCTGACTAAACACAAATTGCAGCAAGGGTGCCTTGCGTTCTGAAGACATAAAAACGTTCTAATGGCCCCACTGGTTTGGGCTGATTTCACGAGTGGCTGTAAAGTCTTCGCATGAATTTTAGTCCTTTCATTAGGCTCTCTTGGCTAATGTGGCTGATTTACTGCCTTGTTCTGCGTCATCTACTTCTATGTTGTTCTCTGCGGTTCAGCCAAAAGCACTGCTCTGCCCTGCACTAATTCACAGCCCTCTGGTGTACAAACGTGTGAGCGAGGGCCAACTTCCAGGGAAGTGGCTAGCAGTCTGTGTGCCGACTCAGAAGCAGCCATGGGCTGCCAGCACTTTAAACAATCACCCTAGGACCCAGGCTACCCCCCCCCCCCGCCCCGAAGTGTGAGCCCCATACCCTCTGGGACATTAGAAATTCAAATTCTGTCTTCAGCTCAGAGTCAAAATAGCAAAACTGGCCACTTACCTGATTACTCAACCCAGCTGCTAGGCTTATTTTCAATTTAGTTGATTCTAATTTGTTGTAAAGTGCTATAAAACACCTTCATTTAACTGACATCACAGAAAATCCAGGGTGATGCTAATTTCCCTTCCAGCAGCAAGACTCATTAAAAAGATGGGTGTCACTGTCTTCTCCCTTCTCCTGACTGTGCACCTGGATTTCAAAAATAAAAACGCTCCTTACCTGGAACGTGAGTGGAGAAGGAAGAGCTGGGAAGGGCTGCCTGTGATTCTGGGGAGCCTTCTTGCCCATGTCGGGGAACACTGAACCTGCTGCTTTAAGAAACTCCATGGTTTCGAAAAGGCTAGCTTCTGAAACCCATTTCCTTAGTGGCCAAGACCTAAACTTAACTCAACTTAGACTTCCTCAGCTAAAACTCAGGTCTCTGGTTTGGCACCCAGTACTCTCTCCTTTAAGATTGCCTCCCCATTCCTCCTCAGGACACTGAATTGAGTCCTAAAAACTTCTCTGTCTTTGGGGAAATAGGGACACACTGAGGCCCACTAGCCTGCTGTACCACTTTTTAAAAAAATTAATTTATTCACCTTTTATTCCAACCAATCATAGTCCCCTCCTCTCCGCCCAGTCTTACCATCTCTCCCACCACATTCCTCAGAAAATGGGAGTCCCTGCTACCCACCCACTGCGGCTTGGCAAGTGGATTCAAGAGTGAGCAAGTCCTCTTCCCCTGTCGCCTGATGAAGCTGTCCTGCCAGGGGGGAGTGATAAAAAAGTAGACAACCAAGTCCGTGTCAGAGAGACAGCCCCTGCTCCCCTTACTAGGGGACCCACTTAAAGCCTGAGCTGCCTGTTGGCTATTTCTATGTAGGGGGTCTAGGTCCAGTTTATTTATGGTCTGTGGATGGTGCTTCAGTCTCCACAAGTCCCTCTGGGCCCCTGGTTAGTTGGCTCTGTTGGTCTTCTCTGGAGCTCATGTCACTTCCTGGTCCTATCCATCCCCCCAATTTACCAGAAGACTCCCTATGTTTCACCCAATGTTTGGTTATGAGTCTCTACATCTGACTGGATTCCCTGCTGAGTGGAGCCTCTCAGAGGACAGCTATGCTAGGCTCCTGTCTGTGAGCACAGCAGAGTATTGTTAATAGTGGGACTGCACCTCGGAAGCCTCCTTTTCCCTTGCTTCACACTTCAGTCTTGGAGGTCCACCAGTGCTAAGTCTGTATTTACATTTCCTTTTATAACATGTGACATAAGCTCTAGCTAGCGCTGTGACTTCCGGGACTGTAATAACATCATTAATAGTCCCCATGGAAACCGTGCTCGTTCCTCCCTGGATCTAAACAGAGAAGGAAATAAGGCTGTCACGGCAATCTGTCAGTGTCCAGGTGGACAAGCACATACTTCTTCAGCAAATGAAGCCAGGCCTTCTCCAGAGAGTTTGCTCTGTGAATTCCCTGTGCTCCCCAAATTCTCCACATTTTCATAGTTACAGAAGTAAAGATGATTTAAGGACTCTTTATAGCTCACGATTATATTCAGAGCAATTAGTCAAAAGATGCACTTCTCTCCCGGGACACCGGTTTATTTCATAACAATCTCATACAATGCTGATGTTCCTGTGATGGTGAGCTAATTTAATCTGACCTAGTACCAAGCAAAAGTGTTGGGGAAAAATAGGGGCCAGTGATCAACGAGTCTGCAGATGGCCACAAGTAAGACTTTAAGATAAGCAGGCATGATCTTGGGACACCTGACAGGGTGATGACTTCAATCTGATGGTTTATCCAAGAGACGCAGGGCATCTCTGATCCCACACTCAGTTGGTGCAGAAAAGTAAGAAGAAATGCCAAAAGAAGGCAAATAATGCCAGCTCTAGGGAGAAAAGGTGGGTGTCTTCTGTGTGTTACTCTAAAGCCAATGGCCAGTTCCCTTCCAGACCTGGATGAAGTAGGAGGCCCACCTCAGTACTCTCCCTACATCTCCAGGCCCCTGACCTCAGGGGACGCAATGAAGTACACTGTGCTCACATCCGAATCCCCCGCCAGCGCATCTGCGTTCAAACCTCGTCTCTTGCTTAGAGCTGGTGACCTCTCTGAACTGGAGTAAGTTCATTCCGCCTGTGAGTGCTTGGGTGCTTCTGGGAATTCACCATGCTAACACATGTCTGCTTTCTGCTCTGGGCAGCTGCAGTAACTTAGCCGGCCTGTCTTCAGTCTTTACAGCTCATAGCATCTCTTTTCACGCTCATTATTTATGTGCGAGTCTGGGTCACAAAGGAGGGTATGCCGCCTCCTTGGATAATGTCATCTCGGCAGAGTCTAGACTCTTGCTCAAGCCTAACTTCCAACCTTGCCAGCATTTCTTTTGCTATTTCCTATTCTAAATCTTGCTGGGAATGGTTGCCTGACTCCACTCTCCTCGAGTCTAGTCTTTACCACTGGCTCTTGCTAGAAGCACCTGCATATGCCCAATGTCCTTGCTAGACTGAAACTTCTTGACAAACTAAAGAGCCTCTTACGTAAAAAAAAAATAAAGATGTATTTTTAAAAATTATCTGTACATATAGAACATGGTGAGATCTCACCAACCCCACTGCCTGTGCCCCACATCAGGATATGGTCATCTCTCCTCACCATCTGCGTAACAGCTGATAATCTCTCTGCTTCCAGCCTTGGCCTCAGAAGCCAGCCTCTTCGGGCAGTCAGCTACGTCTGTCACCATGTATTGGTTGGTGCCACCTTTATGCTTAAAACCCTTTTGGCTTTCCAGGTCAGGATACAAGGTATGGGCCCTGCAAAGTTTCCCCAGCCCACCTGATCAAGCCCCCAGCTCTAGCTTTGACCTGATCCCTGCAGTGTTCTCTCCTCTTTGTGCTTGTAGTTACGACAGGCCCCATCTTGACTTCAAGCATTCACAGCAGGCTCCTACCTAGAACCCCTGAACCTGCCACCACCCTGCTGGAAGAAAAAAAGCCACCTCCAGGGCCACCTCTCTCTTTCAGTCTCTGCACAAATTTCCCTAGCTGTACTGTCACACTCCTTCATCCAAACCGCCTCATTTTCTATTTACCCACAAGTTTTTTCTTTCAATGTCACTTATCAGTGCCAGATATGCTAAATACTTATGGATTGTTATTTCGGCATGTACAGAACCCCACCTATGACTTGTAAGTTCAGAATAAGCTTTTTAAAAGTAATGTCGTTTCCTGCTATTTTTCAAGTGCCTGGTAGTGAATGCCAACCTGTGCTGAACACAGGAAAACAACAAACAAATGGATCTTTGGGATCTTAGTTCGCAGCCGTACGTAGTGCAATGCAGGCTTCCTCCCTAGAGTCATGCGTATGAAAGATGACATGCTGCTTTGGAGGGATATAAGATAAACCCAAGCTAGGAGCGTCTGAAAGAAGAATTGCTCCCATGTTAGAATTTCTACTAGTAGTGCTCCACAATCCCATTTGCTTCCCAAAACCAATGAAAGCAAAGGAACTCTTGGTTCATTTCAACTGAATAGTAGGTCTCACACACTAACCCAAGTATGTTTATAAGGACTTCAGTTTTTCCCCCAGAGATGAGACATCATTTCTCCCCCTATGAGGTAAAACAGTTCTCAGCAAAGATGCTAGGCCAGAACTCCCTGTTGGTCAGGTGAACCAGATAACAAGTACTCTGTGCCTGCCAGCAATGTTGAAAGCTGTACGCTCAATCCCTGCTCAGAATAAAAGCTCAGGTCTCCATAGCCCACTTGAGCAGATCTGCTCAGACTCCCAACTGTCTTCCCATCTTCTGGGGATGCTGTTAGCAGATAGCTCTAACTTAGTCTCTCTGGGAGTTTCCTGTGGCCAGAGACCTGGCTTATCCCAGGTCAGGGGTCTTCCATAAACCTTCCTGCATTCAATGGCTGGTCCTGGGAGTAAGAAAGTCTATAACTTCAAGGCCTGATGACCCAGGGGGTCTGCTTAGCATGAAAGCTCTCATTTGCAGAAGGCCTTTTCTCTGGTCTGAACAAGTTAATTTCTCCACATCCAGAGTCCTTAACTGTCTCACAGATGTTGAGTCTGAAAATGCTCATCACAAAATCCACCTGGATACAAATCTATTCTGCTCATCCTTTTTCTGGGAAAAGCCTGGAGCTCTGCTAAGGAGTGGACCTTAGAAGGAACCTCCCTTTAGAGAATTCTGAGAGAGTAAAGATGATAAAAAAAATACTGGAAGAAAATAAAAAATGGCATTAAATACTTTTCTTGGCCTTTCATTCAATTAAAATCCTGGTGAGGAAATGGGATACTTACAAGAGATTTCTAGGATTTGATAAGCACTACAAGCATTAGCTTGTAGGAAACCCAAAATGTCATGCTTAAGTGCCTTATTTCTTATACATAGAAGGATGAAATTTATGGGAAACGAAAGGAACGGAGACATACATCTGTAATTCTCCCTACGGTGCAGGCAAATTCCAGTTAGTGTAACTTGAACAGGGTGTGAAAAACGGAAATCATTTGACACAGTAAAACTGTATGCTACTGAATCTGCCCTTTAAAACACAATTGGAAGATTGGTATTTTGATCCTGACTTTTGTTTAATGCACTGAAAGTAGAATTTTATGAACTGGCTGACAACATGGTACTGGAAGTGTCCAATAATCATTATGTAATTATTGCTCATTTTCAGAGCAATGAAATGATATAATCAATACGGCTGTAGCCTCATTTTCCTAATGGTAGCTGATAGACCAATATACTTATAGTTAAAGTCCTCTCCAAAATGCAGATGAAAAAGTAAGACAGATGATAGATAGCTAGATAAACATTCATCTGAGATAATGACAAGAATTCTCTCACTTGCTTAAAGAAAAAAAAGGGGATCTTCTTGGGAGACACCCATAGTTAAACAGCCCTTGCTTCCTAGAAGTAAAGAATTTTATAAGCACCTTAGCCTGGGCTTTTAGCCTTACAAACCTCTAAATTTTGGATGAAACTTTGTGCGCACATTTCTAGAGATAGCACTGTAGCTCTTTCTAAATACTCAATGGGGCCAGGCCCTTTAAAGTCTTAACTTTGCCTCATGGCTTCGTAACATCATTTGTGACAGTGAGGTAAGCGGGTAAGAGGCAAGGGCTTTGTGTGTGTGTCACAAAAGTCACCCTGAAGTGGAGCTGCTGAAACATAAACCGCAGTCATTCCGAGTGTAAACTACGAGTTCTGAAGTTGTGCACACTCAGGAAACTACTGCTAAAACGGAAAACATGGACACATCTACCACTCTCACAAACAACCCAGTGCCCTCACTAACTCCTCACCTGACCTCTCAGGGTTCTCCTCAGGAAAGCACTGCTTTGTTTCTGACACTACAGATAGTCTGCATTTTGTAGGATTTTATACAAGTGGGATCCTGCTTATGTGTTCGTTTTACCTGGCTTCTCTCACAGCTCACAATTTTGGAATGTGTGGACGCTGTAACACGAGCGATAGTTTCTTTTTTGTTTCTAAGGTGTATCCCACTGTATAAGCATGGTTTGTTTGTGATCTGGCTTGGATTGTCTAGGAATTGCTACTACAAATATAGAACTTTCATCAATAGCCTCGTAGGAGTTTTGGAACAGATGGATCCTCTTATTTTCCCCATTTGTTTTTAAACAGGCCTCATTATACAGACAGGGTGAGCCTTGAATCTCTGACCCCCCTGCTGCACCCTCCACAATCTTGTATTACAAAGGTGCACACATCACATGCCCTCTCATCTTTTATTTTATTTAATTTTTTTTGGGGGGGGAGGCTTGCATAGGTACCTACAAGTACAAAAAGCATGCTTACCTGACAGGTTCTTATTTTCCTAAATATTGCAACTGGCAGTGCATGATAGTTTCAGCTTCTTGGATACTCACCAGCATTTAGTATGGTCAATCTTTAATCTGGGCCACCCTAATGAATGTATTGTTTCAATTTATGTTTCTTTAATAGACCCCATTTCACGTGCATATTTGGTAGACTCTTTGGGGGATATATTCTAATGCTGATCTTAAGCATTTGCTACAGGCAAGTGAGTTTCTACTGTCTTTGTTAAGGAACCAATGTGGCTTCTTCATAGACTGGTGCATGTAAGACCTTCCTCTGGTCCCTGCAGTGAAGGGGCAAGCTTGTCTCCACAGGTACACAGAAAGCTCCAACACATTAGACACCCCCCCCTCTTTCAAAATCTCCCCCAAATCTGCTGGCTGAAGAGACTTCAGTTCTCTTACACTATAGATTTTCAAAGTGCAGGTCATGAGTTTGAGTACAATTAAACAGAGAGGACAGGAAAATGACCACATCATGAAAGGTCGAAGGGATAAAACACAGGGATCTATCCAAATCTGATTTCCAGAGGCACAAAGAAAAGCTTCCCCCTGCTCTCTGATGCCAACAGAAAGTGCTTATTTAATTATGCTAGGTGACCGGGTAGGAATTTGACACCCTGAACATATTTCTGGGAATGATAACAGGACCACGAGTGCAAAAGGCATAAAGGAGACAGATTAGATAAGTTAAAGCAGTACTACAATAAAACTTACTTTGTATACTAACAAGTAATAAAAGAATACATGTGAATCTGTGCATACACGCACAGACACACAGACATACACACACTCAGACACACACACTTACTCACACACATTCACACACACACACATACATTCACATACACTCACACACACACTCATACAGACAGACAGACAGACAGACAGACACACACACACACACACACACACACACACACACACACACACACACACACACACACACCAGGGCTCTAAATGACAGTGCCACATTCACAGAGAGGGAAGATTCCCAGGCAAGCGCTAGTCATTCAAACAGGAGACGCTGCCATCCAATCTAGTCTATCCATTAAGCCTGAAAAAGAAATTCTTTCTTTTTATGTATATAATCACTTGATTAAGAACAGAAACAAAGAAACAATCTTAAGAGTTGTCTTTACAAGCTTGTCAAATCCTGTAAGCTGCAGAAAGGTGCCCAGTCAAACACAGACGTGCCCCAGGAAGATGGACAGCGGCGTTAAACTTCAGGAAACCTTTATCTTCATTCACTTCTACCCGGGGATTTATAGGGGGAATTTTCCACACGTAGCCTGAGCTCCAGTCTTCTGGACTAGGAAAAGCTTTGCATCCGGTAAAATTAATGAGACAGCAAATAAACTGATATGAAGAATGCTACCTAAATTACAGGCGATGCAGCCGACTGAGGCAATGCCATCTGGTGTCCAGAAACAGCTCAGGGAAACCCAAAGGCCTCTGGGCTTAGTGTGCAGCCACAGCCTTCCAGACTGAAGACACCTTACACCTGTGGCCTCCCATCAGAGGGCTCAGCCTGCCTCAAGAAGGAGGCCCACTTTATCTTCATGTTGTGGTGATTTGCTCCTTCCTTTTCCATCTGTCCCAAAGCTTAACAGACAGTGTGAAATACAGAGTAAAGCAGAACTTTTTTTTTCTTGACTCGTTTATTTTATATGTCTGCCTACATGTTAGTTTGTGTGCCACATCTACACCTAGTGCCAAGACAGGGCAGCAGGGCAGCAGATGCCCTGTAACTGCAGTTATCGACAGTTGCGAGGCACCATTTGGGTGTAGGGAACTGAACTCAGTCTCTGTGCAAGAGCAGCCAGGGCTCTTAACTCCTGATCCATCTCTCTGGCCTCTGAGCTCACTTCTTTAACAATAATTTTAAAAATCCAATCAATTCAAGAGTTAACAAAGACTTCTAACTTATGCTATAGCATAAATAAACAACCTGAAATTTAATCCTAATCTAATATTCCGTAAGAGACCTCAGACATTTGTGTCCTTCCCGTCTTAGACTAGCAAAGCTCATGGCCAGTTGCCAAGTCTTTGTTACAAGTCTGTCCACATGAATTATGGGATGTGCACAGAAATATAATTCGTCATCACTCTCTTTACTGAGAGAGTCTTGCCACAAAAATAAACAAGGAGCCAACACACTATACCATGTTCTTTATCATGTAGGCAACTGATGCTGAGCCGTGAGCCAGCACGTCGATCGTACCTTGAGTGGTGCTTCAGACTTTCCCCCCAAACCACAGCCCCCTCCTGCCCCTACTATCCTTCAGGCACCAGCTTTAATCTGTATTACATAAATAAGCAGACTGGCCATGCTGTACGGAGTCTCTAACATAGTGGTGAAGCAATGGGGCATTTGTGCATCCATTTCCCCACTATTGCCAGGGTGAGAGTTGGACAGAGAGGACCTGCACAGTACGAAGGAGAAAGTGGGGCACAGTGATCAATAACCTCGCAGGGAAGCCGCTTCTTCCACTACCACGTTCAACTTAACCTTCGTCTTGTACGTTCAACTTTTAAAACAAGCTATTGTAACTCGTTACAAGAATATTACCTGCGGTGGGTGTGGTGGATTATTGTGTACCTCCTACTTGAGTTTCATCTAATAAAGCATGAGATATAATTGAACTGAGTAAAAGACTCCCTTTTGTCATATGACTAAATTCCAACTCTCTCCAGAGGCCCTGCTGCTCACACAGAGGGGATCCTGGCAGAGAGTAGGCGACCCTGTTAAGGTGACACAGGGAGAAACATACACTGCTAATGGCCCTGCCTGGAATCTTCTGCAGCAAGTAGGTGTAGCGGCTTAGTCCCACTGCTGGGACAGAGACGTAGGAAACCATTAGATCAGCAACTGGTAGAACTATGTAATTAGAGGCCAACGAACAAAATGCAGGAGTTAAAACCTTCCCAGGCCTGACACAGAACACAAGGGAAAGTTCTTAACAAGGAACTTTGGTAGTTGTTAAATGGCCTAAGCCACTGGCTGTTTATTTTTGTAACTCATAATCCTCATTTACTTTTCATTAAATCCTTTTCATATCAGTGACTTTTTAAAAATACACATCCAATTTTTAAAAAAAGTACTAAGAATACTTCCCATAAACGGCATCCTGTAATCTGCACGGTTATCTGTCTACCCATTCTAGGACAATAGTTCCTATCACAGGTTCCTGAAAAACCAGAGGACATAAAGGGACTGAGGAACATCAGCATCTCCTTCAAGAGACCACAGTCATTTGTAGACTGAAGTTCCAGAAAAACCCTAGCCCAGCTGCAGAGGTGTGTCTGCATGGCTGCCTTGCCACCCAGCACTTCCCAAATGCCCTGAGTTTGGATGATAAATTGGTGTGGTCAACTTCCTGACAAGAGGAGCCCGACTGGGGATCCTCGCCAGGAGACCCATCTGTCCTCTCCATTATCGGTCAGCACCCAGCGCCTGCCAGGCACCAGTAGGTACCAGCTGAATTGACAAATGAAAGGCTCTCCTCCTAGTGTGAGGTGGCCAAGAGGAACAGCTTCTTCAGGAAGCTGCTGCTCCCCCACCAGAGATGGAGACTAGCAGAACAGATCCGGGTGGTGTTATGCAGACCTTTAATTTTGGGCTTCTAGCTCCCCGTTACGTCACATTCTCTACCCTCGCACTGAGAAAAGTGTCCTCGCAGACCAGGGCAGGCTGAGGTAGTGTGAAAACCCGGATGGAAAGATCTGATGGGCTCATGAGTGACACGCCATGCGCAGCGCCAACTAGCTCTCAGAAGGTGTATGTAAGTACTATTGGAAGAAACAACTGAAAATAAACCCAGCGGTGTATTTTACTAGCAGTAATATGGAAGCTCTTATAGGCTCTGTAATTAAAAATTGAAATAGAAGAGTAAATTTTATAATAGACTGACTTGCTTTATGTTTTGTAGAAGTCAGAGGTGGATCCTATCTTTGTTCCTTGAATTTGATTTGTCCTATGGAAGTTGCGGGGGGTGGTGCTTGGGCACTCACGAATCTCGGGCCAGCACACCCTTGGCCATGTGACATGTGAGGTCTGAGCTAAATCCTCACGCCTTCTTTTTGACTGTTCCTTGTCAAGCCTTAAAACTCAGATCTTTCTGGCCCTTGATTATGACTGTTTTCAACTACTGTAGTCTCAGGAGGACAGGCAGTAGTACTGACTGAAGACCTGTCAGGGTGTCTCATGAGACAGCTGCTCTGGAACAGACCACAGAGCACTTGGTGCCTTTGAGTTGAGGGCTGAGATTTGGAAGATGAAGAGAATGGAGCAGTGAGAAGCTGCATATTGGGAGTTCAAGTCGCAGACTGTTAAGTTGGTCACGCCCTTTTAAGTAGGAAGATGTTGAAATGTGCATACTATGACCATTCACCTATCAAACAGTGTGTCGTCAGAAGCCAGTGTTCCTGCTGGATATGGGGAGATAGGAACAGGGTCTTGTGTGCCAGGTGGAAAATTCATAAATGATTAAAGTGTACTTCCATGGACATGAAGGGAGAAGTGCAAAGAAGGGCCATCATCTGCCTAGAGAAAAAGTTCCTGTTAGGCTCTTAGCCAGATTCTAAAAGGAGGCAACAGTAAGACTTGGAAAATGAGTGAAAATTTATTAGGAGAATGAGGACACGCCATGTAGGAGAGAGTGTACTAGAAAGTTGTGCCCGGGTACAGAAGAGCAAGTCTGTGATGCTGGAGCTGTAGGTAGACACAAGTGGGGATGCTGGTGCGGCCCGAGACCTGCAAGAAGTCCAAGTGCTAACAGAAGACCCATGTCCTAGCTTTAGGACAAACACACTGTTCTATAGGCTTTGCATTCAGTAAGGGAGTTTGGTTTGTAAGTAGCTCCCCCTGCATGGAAAGCTAGCTTTAGTGAAGAAACCCACTGCATCCCTGGCCAATGAACAGAAATGGACTGCTCCCCACCATATATAAACAACTAAAAGAACAGAAAAAAAGTGATGACTATTGGGAACAACAAGAGAAACATGCCATGCTGCTAATAAAATAATAAAGCCATAGCACATTGCTTAGGGGGAAACTAAAAGCCAGATGGCATGGAATAATATAATTCAAGTGCTGAAAGAAAAATAAGTGTTACCATAGATTACTCTATCAAGCAAAATTGTCATTCAGAATAAGAGAAGAAATACTTTCTGGAATACTTAGAACTGAAAGGGAATCATAACCAGCGTGGCTGAAGACATGTGACAATGATTTGTCATTGAGACCTTGACTGGATTCAGATCACCACAAACTGACATCTGTCTCTATGAGGATGTTTCTGGAAAGGTTTAATAGACAGCGTTGTCCCACCTTAAAAGTTAACAGCATAGTACCATGGGTCACTTCCTGGACTGGATGACAAGGAGAAGGGGAAACAATCATTTCTCTCCACTTCCCAGCTGCCCTTGCAGTGTGACACATTGCCTTGTACTCTTTGCTACCATGACTTTCAAGTCATGAGGGACTTGAAATTGAAATTGCAATTGGGAGCCAAAATACACCCTTTCTTCCATATTGTTCTCTTGTTGGGTACTTGTCATAGCAACAAGAAAACGAATGAATTCTAAAGATTTTTATGTATATGAGTGCCCTGTCTTCATGCACACCTGAAGAGTAAACCAGATTCCATTACAGATGGTCGTGAGCTGCCATGTGGTTGCTGGAAATTAAACTTAAGATCTCTAGAAGAGTAGTCAGTGCTCATAACTGCTGAGCAAACTCTCCAGCCCCCTTAAATAAATTCCCATATACAAAAGATAAAACAAGACAAATGCAATCACAAGAGCTAATAAAGAAAGAATAAGTCTCACCAGAAGACTACATAAACTAGTGAGAATTGGGAAAGAATCAAATGTGGTTTGTACAGTAATACAATGATAGGAATCAGAATATATGACTCAGTAATAACCAACCCTATGTAGATCGTTTATTTCCCATTGAAAAGAACTAGGCCAGACTATTTGCTGCAAGTATCCTCAATGGAAAGACACATACAGACTAGGAGTAAAAGGACAGAAAACGGAAAGGAAATTCAAAGCCAAGAGTAATTAAGCTCATATCTACTGAAATAAGAACCCAAACTGAAATTGGTAGATGATAAAGTCAATTCAGACTGATAATCTATCAAGAGGATGTAATGATTTAGTCAACCATTTGAAAACTAAAATACACACACACACACACACACACACACACACACACACACACACACACTTAATATGAGAGGAAAATGTGTAATATTTCTTTCCTCTCCTCCACTACCTCGTCCTTCCCCTTCCCTTTATACGTCTTTGTTCCCTGTTCAGAGTTCCCCTTCTATTCCCATTCCGTGTGTGTGTGTGTGTGTGTGTGTGTGTGTGTGTGTGTGTGTGTGTACATACATACACATATATTTGTATTTGTGTGTTTGTGTCTCCATAGATTCTGCAGATTCTGAGATGAAAAGCATGTACACTTACATTTATATTGTATTTATTTTTGTGCATTTGTATTGGCATAGGTTCTGAGAGGAAAAAGATTTGACCTTCCTGAGTTGTGCTCAGTATGTTTATGTCCAATTCTATCCAGTTTCATTAAAATGATGTAATTTCATTCAGTATGTTTAAATAGAAATGCCACTGGTATATAAATTTCATTTTTTTAAATCCATTCATCTGCTGATGGGCATCTAGGCTGGGTCTATATCTTCTGTGAATAGTACAATACCAATTTTATAAAATGAGCACTATAGTAAATAAAAGAAAAACTCCAAGGAACTAAAAGTAGAGATGGGCATCTAGGCCAGATCTGTATCTCCTGTGAATAGTGGAATACCCTAAGACAGTAAGAATGGGTGAGTTCAATACTCACTTTCACCAATAGACAGATCATTAAGGCAAAAACAACAAAACAACATCCCAGGTAACGCACAACACAGACCTAAAAGCCATGTTAAAACATCAGCAGAGCATTGTAGCAAAAGCAGAATAGACATCTTAAGGAGCACAGGGACCCGACCTCCAAACATATGGTATTTCAGGCCATAAATTTAGTCTTAACAACAAAATCCAAGTAATTTTTAAATCTTAGCTAGATCATAATTGAACCTAGAAATTCACAGCAAGAGGAGCTACAGAAGTCATACAAACACACAAAGATTAAACAGAGATTTGAATATACATAGGTGTCAGAGAAGAAAGCAGAGAAGAAATATAAGAATTTAGAGAATCAAATGAAAATACCACAACCTATGGGATGTAGTAAGAACAATGTGAAAAGGAAAATTTACAGCTATGAACATCACGTTAAAAGAGACATATCAAATAAATAACCTACAAAGAAGAATGAACTTCATGAACCTTAAGATGGAAAGAATTAATAAAGGTAATACCTGAAGTAAATGAGATAAAGACCAAAAGATCGATACAAAAATCAATGAAACAGAATTGGTCCTTTAAAAAAGACTCAAAATAGTCGTTTTCTTAGCAGACTTGTTCAAAAGGAGCAGGACCCAAATAAATAAAATTAGAGAAGAAAAAACTGTTATTAAAAAAAGTAAGTGAAATCCACAGGCCACAGGTATTATTTTGAAAACAATTATATGTTAATATACTACATACACTACCAAAATAAGAACTGAACCAAAACAAAATAAACAAATAAAACTACAAATATCTTTAAAGAGAGATATAAAAATTCCCAGTAAAATGCTAGAAAATAAAATATCGTATTTAATGATTATAAAACATGAACAAGGTGGTTTCATTCCAAGGATGCTAGAAAGTTCCGATCTATGCATATAAATTAACATAATAAAGCACAACTGTTTAATCAAGGACAAAAATCACAGTAATTGTAACAGATGCAGAAAAGACCTGTGACAAAATTCAACATCATTTTGTGATAAAAATCATTGGAAATTAGGTAGAGATGGATCATATACCAAAATAGCAACAACAAAATACTACTTTTGTTAAATAATAAAAGTCAAATCCCAAACAGTCAGCATCCAAAGAACAGAGAAAATGAGAAACAATTCCTCTAAAAATTAGAAAACAAGAGAAACATGCTCCTTCTTATACTCAATATAGCCTTTTTAGTCTAAAAATCAAGGGAGGAAAAAGGCATACTAATAGGAAATAGAAAGTCAAATCATCCCTGTTTTCAGAGTCCACCAAAAGGGTCTTAGAATAGACAAAATTAAGAAGAGACCATGATACAAAATCAGCACATAGAAATCAGTAACTTTCTTATTCACCAATGACGAACTCACTGAGAATGAAATCAGAAAACCAGCACTGTTCCTGATAGCCGTGTGCAAGCAAGCTCTAAACAACAAACCACAAGCGAGTAATAAAAAACAAAACCCCTAAGGATAAACCCAACAAGCCAAGGAGATGGAAAAACTCTACAATAAAAATTATAAAACAAGAGCCTGGGGTAGTTTAGCACATACCTTTAATCCTAGCACTTATGAGATATGGGCAGGCAGATCTCTGTGCGCCAACCTGGTCTACCAGGACAGCCAGGGCTAAATTCTGAGACCCTGTCTCAAAAACAAAACAAAAACAAAAACAAAAAACAAAACAACCCAACCAACCAACCAACCAAAGACAGAAGATGGAAAGCCCCTCCCTCACTCTCATGGATCAAGGGAATTAATAATGATAAAACAGCTATAATACCAAAAGCCAACTTGAGGTTCAAGGCAATACCCAACTGAAAAAAACAAAACAAAACCCCACAAAACTTAACGTGGTTAAGTTAGCATTAAAGACTCTGACTAGGTAACAATCCTGAGCAATGACAGACTCTCATCACAATACCTGATTTCAAATTACACTGCAATAACTAAAACAGCAGGTCAGGATGGGAGGTGGGGGCGACAAACAAAACACCAAAAATCAGACCTAGGAGTAGATAGAAAACACAGAAATAAAAACATTTACGGTCAACTGACTCTTGAGGATGGCATCAAAAACTCATGTTGGCCAAAAGATCTCTTCTTCAACAAAGGATGCTTGGGTAAAGGGGTGTCTGCATGGAGAACAGCGGGGCTGACACAAGTCAAACCTCTCAACTTGAATACAAGTCAACTCAAAAGAAACCAAAGACCAAGCATATGATCTTAAATCCTGACAACACCAGAGTATAACCACAGGGGAAATACTTCAGGCCACCCAGGCAAACTCTTGTTTACAGAATAGCGTTCAACTGGGGGGGGGGGTGGCGGGGAGGCAAGGGTTGATATGTGCATCTATATCCAATTCAAAAGCACCTGCACAGCCATGAAAATTAACAGAGTGCAAGAGCTTAAGAATGGGAGAAAAATGTGCCCTCTTACAAATGCGTAATCTTCAGAACATATAAACAAGCAAAAAAGAACAATTAATAAATACATATACAAACAATCTGAACAGATCTCAGAAACAGAAATACAAATGGCCAATTAAGTCCATGAAAACGTTTAATAGCTTTAGCTCGGCAGAGAAAGATGAACCAGAACAACCCGAGATCCCAGCTCATCGCACTGAGAACTCATATAAAATAAAATAAAACAAACACTATCAATGATAAATGCCGGAGAGTTTGGGGGTGGGGTGGGGGTGGGGTGGGATTCTTCCACATTTCTGCTGGGCATGTACATTAGGACAGCCAACATGGAAAACAACAAGGAGGTTCTTCAAAAGCCGGAAAATATAGCTACGGTGTGATACAACTCGTACCCTCCATCCTAAATATATAACGCACCTTCTCACTCACTTTTTTTGTGGTAGCTCTTTTCATATTGGCTTGGGTCTATAAACAGATAAATGGATACAGAATATATGCTATATACACACAATAGAGTGTTATCCACCCAGAGAAGAAGTGAAGTCGTGTCGTTAGCAGAAAGATTGATATAACTAAAGCCTGTCACAGGAAGTCCAATAGTCAGACACAGAGCACATCATGCATTTTCTTTCAAATATAGAAGCTGATATTTTTTTTAAAAATCAAGAGAAATTAAAGTTGGCACTAAAGTCCTTGTCTGTGGACTCTCACACACAGCTCTGCCTGATATATTCTTAGACACCCCAAGGCAGGGGATAATCACTTTAATGAGACTAAGCATAGGTGGGGCATCTTGATTTGTTAATTGAGAAATCACTGAACCGCATTCTGTTCACTGCTTTAATTGAACAGATAAAGAATCTTCTATCAGGGCATCCGTCCCCATATTGCTCTCTTACCTTGCAGGCAACAGAGAAGTGCTAGGTGGCTACCAATGTGAGCTGGGAGTTCAGCTTGGAAGTAGCTTGTATTCTCGGGCCTGGGCTCCATCTACATAGCTCCAAAGCAGGCTCAGCACCTAGGAGGCCCCCAGGTGCTAACAACAACGCTGGGGGTTTCTTTGTGGGACACAGAGGAAGGGCGGCTGTAAAGTGTCCTCATAATGGAAGAGCCATGGGGGTCAGTGACTTCAACTTTTCCTCTCCATGCTGGGCTGTGCGCTTTCTTTCTGATCCAGAGAAAGCTGTTTGTCTGACATTTGAAAGTGTCTTTAGAAGGCAGCTCCAATCTGCCTTAATTATCCCTTTCCACAGTACACCAGTTACAACCTGATTACCCAGCAGTGCATCTTAATGAAACCACAAACCTTCCCTATTGAACTCTTGGTGAATGAACAACATTAAATAGTGTGTGTGCAAGGAGTGGTTGTCTAAATAGCAACACAATGCATAGTCTTAAAGATTCTATATTAGAATAACTATTGATAATATATTTGTTCCCAGCTGTAGGGAATCGGGATACTCATCACCATAAGGCACAGGAAGCAGTGCTCTCAAGGCCAGCATGAAAGCCCAGTGGGTAAAGGCTCCTGGCAAACTTGACAACTTCAATTCAATCCCTGAAACTCACACAGTATGAGAAAACCAACTCTTACTAGTAGTCTGCTGTAGACAAGAGTTTGGATCCACCAAGAATCTACAGAAAAAGCTGGATGAGGTGGCGGGCATCTGTAACCTCAGAGCTCAGCGTAGGGGTGGAGGGACATGCAGATCCCTGAAACACTGGACAACAAGCCTAGCTAATTGATGAGCTTTGGGGATAGCAAAAAAATGTCACAAAAAAATAAAAGTGGAGCACAGCTGAGACAGAGTGGTCAAACCATATGCACAGGGGAACACATTAATACTAATAAGTACAACACACCACACACACACACACACACACACACACACACACACACACACACACACACAAGAGCAAGAGTGATTCGGGGAATAATTATCATGACTTTTGCCTGGGACCTTGCCATGGTATCAGAACTTCTGCAGAGGGTGACTGAACTTGCAAAAATACCATGATGTATGTACGTCATTGGGATTGGATACAACAGGCTCCTCATAGACAAGAGAAACATAATAAGACTGATTTCAGAGTTTCATTCCTGCTATAATAGACAGAGGACACCCTCGTGCTATGTCAGCCTCAGACAGTTGGCACACACATAGACTTTTCATGACAAGTAACAGGAGAAAAGTGAGGGGAATATATGTAACACTGATTTGGGGACTGAAACACACACACATGAACGAACATTTCACTTAGGGAACATGAGTAGATAGAAAAGGAACATCGTGCGGTTGCACTGGGAGGTAGAGGCAGTTCAGTATTTAAGTAAACAGAGCTGCTGATAGCCAGAGTGAGGGATGCAGTGGTAGGAAGACCTGGTTGAGAAGCCTCACGCCGTGTGCAGTAACGAGGCTCTCTCCAAACACAGAAGAGGAGCCACAGAAGGGATGCTGACTGGGGATGATCATTAATAATGCACGAAGGAATAGAAATCTGAAGAATGTTTGACAGCAGTGAAAAGGGCAACCAAGGCTGTGGGCTGTACGTGGAGCAGGGGGAGAACGAGCCAGCGCTGCTTATTTTTGGCGCTATTTAAGGCAGCAAGTTCTCATTAACTCTGGGCCGATCTGGCTTTTCCTTCCTGCTTGGAAAAAAAAAAGAAAGAAAAAAGAAAGAAAGAAAGAACAAGAAAACCAACCTAAAAGCTGTGAGCTGCAATGCAAGCAGATCCATGGTTCAAAAGACCAGGTTGGGGTGGGGGTGGGGAATAAAAAAATTAAACAAGAAGCAGGTCTCAGCTCATGGAGTTCTAATATAAAGTGAGTCCCCCTGTTACCTTGCCCTTGCAGGGCTTATCATAACCCTATACACTGAGGGAATAGATCAGAGTAGAGAGAAGGGGCAGGAAGGCAGAGGACTTTCAGAGAGAAGAGAAATCATGGGTGGGGGGGCATCTCAGACAAGCTGGAAATCCATGACAGGTTCAGCTCCTGGGAGGATGTGAG
The DNA here is from genome assembly GCF_964271855.1 of Acomys minous. Classification (NCBI taxonomy): domain Eukaryota; kingdom Metazoa; phylum Chordata; class Mammalia; order Rodentia; family Muridae; genus Acomys; species Acomys minous. The sequence goes on from NC_140491.1 coordinate 102,978,897, forward strand.
GATGACTCTGGCTGAAACCCTTAGTAGCAAAGGTCATGGAGACCTTAGAGGCCACCTTCTAACTAGACTGGAATCCTAGTGGAGGGAGGGGAACACCAACCTAGCCACAAAAACTTTGACACAAAATTTAACCCACATACAAGATGTGCAAGGATAAAGATAGAGCAGAGATTGAGGGAATGTCCAACCAGTGTGCGTCCCAACCTGAGATCCACTCCATGGAAGAGAGCCAACCCCTGACACTATTAACAATACTCTGATATGCTTGCAGAAAGTAGCCTAGCCTGGCTATCTTCCGAGAGGCTCCACCCAACAGTAGATAGAACGGGATGCTGAGACTCAACGGCTAAACACTGGGCAGAGCACAGGGAGCACAGTGGAAGAATAGAAAAACTCAGAGGGGCCAGGAGCTTAAGAAGAAGACCAACAGAGCCAACCAACCTGTGGCCCCGGGTGGGGGGGTTATGGGCCACCAACCAAGGACCATGCATGAACATTTACATTCCTAAAGCGAACTAAATGTACCTCGAGGCAGGCAGTTCAGTTCACATATGAGTGAAGACCTGAGGGGCACTACAAGAGTCCCTACAGATGGGATCTCCCCATATCAAAGAGCTAGAGCCAGTGTGAATCTGATCGCATAATCTGATGCTTCTCCTGAAACAGTCAGAAGGAAGAAGTAAAGATCTCTTTGGTGATCCAAACAATGAACTGTGGGAGCGAGGGAAACCTCTATGTTCTCTACCTGTAAACACTTTAGACAGTCCTGGAGCTAACATGCTACTCTTTTGATTTTAGTCCCTTTTAGTCAAGAGTTTCCAAACATTTCAATAAGTCCAGACCTGACAGCTGGCTCCGAAAGCGAAGCAGCTCAGGGGATTGTTTTGTTGTTGTTATTCCTGTGTCTTTTTCCTGTGTTAAAGGAAGAAAAAGGAAGTTTTTCCGCTCTAGGGAAGAACAAATCTTTAATTCCTTAGGTGAAGCTTTTATATTTTTTAAAGAAGGGGGTATCACCATTAGAACAGATGACTGTGATATGGGGTGACTTCGTTTAAGCATCAATTTTAGGAATTTATATATAAATTACCCAAGAGATCATGTGAATGTTTAAAACTACCTTAAGAATGACAGTATTTGGTAATGCCTCTAGACTATTCCAGGAGTAGATGGGTTACTTAATGTCTTGATTATGGGTTGTGTTTTACAGGAACAGTAACCATGGTAACAAAGAATCAGTCATGACTACAGCTTTACCCATAAACAGCACTGAGAACAACAGTGTCCTGTAGTCGCCTGGATGACAATCTTTCTGCCACCCAACACTTCCGATTCATGGTCCCTGAAGAACCAGTTGTGCTTGGTTCAAGGATTTCACTTGATTTTTGTACAACAAGAAGAAACACAAACCCAAGATGTTAAATAGAAGAAAGGTAGATTTCAACATGGGAAAGGTTTCTGGAGGGGACAGCTGGAAGCAGTGGGTGATGGAGATAGTGGGACCAAGCCAAAGATTTGGACCCTCAGTCAGATTATTAGGGAATTTCACAAGAACTTTAGGTCTGTAAAGTTCTTTGAGAAAGAGAGATGTGGGGGAAGAAGAGGAGGAGGAGGAGGAGGAGGAGAGGAGAGGAGAGGAGAGGAGAGGAGAGGAGAGGAGAAGAGAAGAGAAGAGAAGAGAAGAGAAGAGAAGAGAAGAGAAGAGAAGAGCAGGCTACCAAGAAGAGACTTAATACCCTATGAGCATATACAGGGGGAGGAAGTCCCTCTCAGGAACATTCATAGGGGAGGGGAATAAGGAGAAAATGGGAGGGAGGGAAGAATGGGAGGATACAAGGGATGGGATAACCATTGAGATGTAACAAGAATAAATTAATAAGAAATTAAAAAAATTAAACTACATTAGACTGAAAAAAAAGAAGAGACAGAGACAAGATTTTTATAAAAGTAAAATGAAATATTCACATTAGTCCAATTAAGGGTTATTTGCATCACACACATTACAGGCAGTGAGTTTTGCTAATTGCAGGAAATGCTGAAGTCATAAGAAAACACATGAATCACCCATTAGATTCTCAGTTAAACAGGGCCCTACGCAGGGGAAAAATCAGGATCAAGGTGGGCCACCCAGATGTACATAGAACAAGCTAAAACCTTCTGGCAATAGACTTAAAGTTCCAGTTGACATGAAGAGAAAATCTCATGTGAAAATTCAAGAGCTAATTGGAAAGATGCAATAACTCTGAATCTCAAGAACAAATTAGAAGCATGCTCACAGACCAACTGAACAGCGATCAGAAGCTAAACAGAGGAGAACTCCTCACCACTAGACAGAATTCCTTTGATGACAAAGGATGACAATGACAGACTTTCGGCATCAGCTTATCTAAGATGCGGCTGCCTAGAAGAGCAACAGAGAGGGCTGCCATGGCAAGCACCTGCTCTGCAGACTCTCCTAAGACAAACGAGAAGCCCTGTTCACAGTCAACTGAAGGGCTGGCAAGATTATGCACTGGATTTATTTCTGGCTGGCTGGAGGTCACTCAGACGTGTATATATTTTCCACTCCCAAGGAGTCAATCTGCCAGAGGTCCACTGTGTGATGTTCAAATGTACACCTAAGTTCTTACTTTAACACACGCTGAAAGTTGGCTCTGTTCTTTGGGAGATATTGGCATTAGTCTTTTAATGAGAAATGGCAAGATAAAAATGATGAATTCATTCTTGCCCGGCTAATGCAGTAAAAAACGATTGCACATCTAACTCCTGGCTTCTGAGAAATAATTCTGGAAGGTAGAAACTCTTGAGTGCCTATCCTGCTTGGTCTATAAATCTCAACAGTTCAGATGTGAACCCCAATTTTTTGCCGCTAGTAAATGCCAGCAACTTGATTAAGACCTACCAAATCCAATAGCAGAACCAGCCCCATATATCTTTATAACATGCACAATTGTGAGCTGGAGTCAAGTTTGTAATTCATTCCTTCACCCACCAAATATTTGTTGGATAAACGGTTCAGTATTCTAGTGTCCTAAGAAACACTAGTCAACAAAGCAAACAAATGCCCCTGTGCATACAGAGCTGTCTTAGTTCACTCATCTGTGACCCGTCCCTCTCCACAAAGGCATGGAAATAACATTTTCTATAAATAGCACTCTGTTAGGCATTGCAAGGTACAGTGTTCAAATGGAGTCCAAAGTGGCGATGGCATATTACAGATTTGGGTTGTGATGGGTTCCATGGTCAAAGAGATTCTGATATAAGGTTACTGAGATTACATAGGCGGACAAAGTAACACATGCCTGTGACATACAACACGTTTGGCAGACCTTAAAAGGCCTTAATGTTTGTTAATCCACATAATCCTTTTGTTTATTTAAATGGCATAATGGCCATAGGCTGTTACTGAAAAAAAATGTAAGTACTCCAACATATATACTTTCCCATTAATGGAAGATGTCATGACAGATGTATACGTTGGTCTGGACAAACAAAGCCAAAGAGAGATCGTTACTTTAATGGCTACGTCTGTCTGTGTTGTTAATAATGACAGAATATCTTTGCAATGGCCAGCATTCAAAATGTTGGATGGGGTTATAGGGATGGATGTTGACCTGGGTAATCATGGTCGACCTGAGTAGAAATGGGAAGGTAAAGTTAGGAAATGAATGGGTCTAATGGGAGTGGAGGAGATCTTGGAGTTAGGTCAAATAAAAACTATGAGGAGCAATGAGGGGGATTAAGATGACACCATTATCAACTCCGAGTAAGAACAGCATGCCATGTCACTGCTGTTTCTGTATTTACATATATGAATTTGGTACCTGGGTGAATATTTCAATTTTACATTTTAGGATGGGAACACGTACTGGTTCCATGGTGAGCTATCATCCACATTAACACATCACCAGGGATCTGTGTAAGAGCCACAGTGAGAGTAGGAATGGCCCTCACCGTAGATACTTTAATCAAACCTCATGAAACACAGATAGCCTTCCTTCTCCTTAGGGAAACAGGCTCACAGTGTAGAACTTCATGTTCCAGTACTCTGCTGTAAACTGTTGTCCAAAGCTGAACTATCATGTCCATGCTGTAGTCTTCTAACTCAGAGGTTGTACGAGGATGCTGATAACTCCCAATGACAAAAGGGAAGGAGGGATCCTTAAGAAGCTATGGAGCAGCATCCTTACCCTTCTAACCTCATCAGTAGGAACCACCAGACTTGACTCTCACTTTAAAATATGCTAACCCTGTTCAAATGGTATGCTATGTGTGTAGAAAGAGAGAAGGACAGCACCAGTTAACCCAAATGCCTTCTACAAGGCTGAAGACCCAGTGGGCTCCAGAGTCCAGAAGAGCACTGCACACTGCAGAGCAGAGGTGGGAGGTTTGCTGTTTAGGATTTTGTACCTGGTTGCATTCAACTAACTTTTTACATGCTGGCAACCAATTCCAAATTTCCAAAATCTTGTTGGCCCAGGCCACACAAAGTATGTGTGTAGGAGACACAGGAGCCCTGGGCTATGAGAGTGAAAGCTTTGCCTGATAGTAAAAGTGCAAAGAGGCAGCGCTCACTGGAAATAGCAGAGAAAAAGGATACAGGATGGGTTATTGACTAAATAGTGTTTCAGAATCTTTGCAGTAAAAACTCGAAGCTCAACAAATTTCCATTTTGGTATGCCAACAGAGGAAAAGTATTCCACAGGCACACAGGCACTCAATTAAGACTGCCTAGGTTCATTTCCTTGAGAACTGTGATTAAATTAAGACTTGAGGTAGAAAATGTGGGCTGCAGTAATTCTGGGGAAAAAAATCACTTTTTCACAGTCTGGGATTTATTTTTTTTAACATATTCAAACAAAAGAAGCCATGGTTTCAAGTCAGGGGAAAGCCCATAATATATAATTAAGGTTAAATTTCTGCATACCAAATAGAGCTTAAGAGAATGGAACAAAACAACGCAATCAGTAACGGAGCGCCAACTGTGCACCAACCATAATAGAGGGATTGCTGATGGAAAATAAGAACACATGGGATGTGAAATCCAAAGGAAAATGCATAAACAAGCTAGATGTCGCTCTCCTGTCAAGTGTGAGACACTCACCTATGAGCTACAAGCCCCCACTGAAGGCACATGTTGGCTTTCCCTCCTCTTTAATATTCTTTGCTTTTGAAAATGGGTTGCAAATAACGTGTCTCAATAGCACGCAGGAAAGATATGTGACGCTACCATGGCAGTAACCTAAAAGTGATCTAATAAATTTTCTGGAGAATCATCTACACGTAGAATGAGCGTTTTATGGAAGACATTTTAGGAGAAGCTAAGACGATTTAGAGAGAAGATTCCAAGGCCTGCAGTGAAGAGAGCTGATGCCCCCCCACAGGGGTCATGCGGATGTCAACCCCACACTACTGCAGGCATTATTTAGCAATGGATGATAACTCAACACAAACCAGGGGCAGAGGGACACAGGCATGTGCGGAGCTTCTAAGAGTCAGTTCTTGCAAAAACATTCAAGTTTGCTTGGGATGAGGTATAGAGTCCCTGAAAGTTGTTGTATATTCCTATTACCAACTCAGTCCCACCCTGCCACCCCCCCAAAAAAAGCTCTTGGCCAACAAAACAAAACAAAAACAAAGACAAAAACAAAACAACGACAGTTGAACAGTGGGGCTGGGGCTCAGAAAGTGAGCCTGAGGAAAGGAATTAGCATGGTGCCCCAGGCTTACCTCTTCTCTGACTGTTTGAGACAGTCTATATTGGTGGTCCTCGTAGGCAGGAGCAAAGTGCCCAAGGATGAAATCAGAAAAGCACGAAAGGTTGTGTTTTCAAGTCATCGCCAGTAGGTGGAAATTTAGATGAATTTATCTAGCTGCTTATTCCCTCCTTAGTAACCCATCATTTTATTTTTCACACCACTTCTCAGTCTGCGTTGGGGCAAAGAAGAGAAACTGACTCCCTCTGTCACCGAGAAAGCACAAATTCATGAAGCTCATGTCATTAGCAGGTCTATGAGAAACTCAGATACCACGCCCCCACCCTGGAACTTCCTGCTCATTGGAGTTCCAAGAGCCACAATTTTGGTTTAGATTCTCCAACTAGGATGGAATTTCATATAAGAAATCTTACACTGTACAAGAGGCTGATGAATTGGCCCTACAACAGAAAGGGCAGAATGTCACTTGTCTCAAGCCTGAGAGGCTGGCCCTACATCTGGCTCATTCCTCTAGCCCAGCAGTCCTAGGAACCCCAGGGTTAATAAGAACTTTACTCTGAGTACAGAAAGCACTGAAGACTGGAGAGAGCTGATCTGCCTCATCCCCACGGCTGTGTTCCTTCCCTGAACAGTGTGGTCTCTTCAGTAGTTCAAACAGACCGTCTGGGAAGATGGGACAGGGAGGGGAGGAGGGACAGGGGGTTTAGATTGGTATGTAAAGTGAATAAATCAATAAATTAAAGTGAAAAAACCAAAGTTCTAATCATATCAAATAATATATATACACATATACATATATATGTTTATTACACACACACATACATATACACACACATCTGAAATAGAGGGAGGGAACTGAGTAGTGAGGGGATGGGGAGGAAGTGGGGGGAGGGGTCAGATGCAGGAAGAGTAGAGAGGATGGACTGGGAGAGAGAATGGAAATCAGTGGGGGAGGCATCTCTGGGATCAGCGAGGATCCCAGGGGTCTATGGGGGTGACCCTAGTTGAGACTCCTAGCAGTAGGGATATGGAACCTTACGTTGCCATTTCCTGTAGCCAGGCAGGACTTCCAGTGGAGGGAAGGGAACGCCAACCCATCCATAAAACCTTTGACCCAAAATGTGTCCTGTCTACAAGAAGTATGGGGGAAAATACGGAGCAGAGATTGAGGGAATGACCAGCCGATGACTGGCCCAACTTGAGACCCACCCCATGGGAGAGAGCCAACCCCTGACGCCATTAATGATACTCTGCTATGCTTGCAGACAGGAGCTTAGCAGAACTATCATCTGAGAGGCTTCATCCAGCAGCTGATGGAAACAGACGCAGAGACCCACAGCCAAACAATAGGCGGAGCTCTGGGAGTCTTGTGAAAGAAAGGGAGGAAGGATTAAGGGAGACAGAGGGGTCAAGGACACCACAAGAAGACTGCAGAGTCAACTAACCTGGGCCCATAGGAGCTCACAGAGACTGAACTACCAACCAAAGAGCGAAGATGGGCTGGGCGTAGGCCCCCTACGCATACGTAGATGTGCAGCTTGGTCATCATGAGGGTCCCCCAACAACTGGAGTAGGGGCTGTCTCTGACTTACTTGCCTGCCTCTGGATTCCTTTCCCCTAGCTGGGCTGCCTTGCCTGGCCTCAGTGGGAGAGAATGCACTTAGTTATGTGTCAGGGGATTTGATGTGCCAGGGTGAGCCAGTACCCGTGGGGGTGGGGGGGCTCCTCTTCTCAGACAAGGGGGAGGGAGATGGGGAGATGAGATGAGGGTGAGACTGGGAGGAGAGGAAGGAAGGGGCTGTGATCAGGCTGTAAAGTGATTAGATAAATAAATGAATTTTTTTTCTCAAAATCTAAATAATGACGAAGCTATTTTAAACATTAACCACAAAAAGCTCACAAGCTGAACTTCCCGAATATAAAAATCTAAAGTCAGAAATGTTCCAAATTCAATACCCTTTTAGGCACTAACAGGATGCCACAAGCAGAAAATACCACACTGGAAACTTGAAGATCTGTTTCAGGCACCTGACAATGAAAACAGCTTATGAAGTTACCTTCAGGCTACGTCTACACATTGAATATGAAATATAAGTGAATTTTATGATCAGATTTGCATTTTACCTATATGATATGTCTTAATACATGGGCCAATATTTAAATGTTTGGGAAACTACCTTCAAGTCTGAAATACCTCAAGAGGAAGGCTTGGGGAAAGGAGCCTCAAACAGCACAGGACATGGAAGGCCATGGAGCGTCACTCAAGACACGGACAGCAAGTGATTTTAAGAACAACCAATCAGTTGGTCACAGAGTTCAATCAGGGTCCGGGTAGTTAACAATGACAGGTATGGAGACCACAGTCCACAGTCTGCGTGGCTGTTTCTCCGCCTCCAAACGTGCACAAACCTTCAGGGTCTTTTCCTTCGGAAGCACTATAGAGAGAATAAAGCCTGCTAAAGGGAAGATGGAAACAAAGAAATGACTAGGGAGGCCAGACAACTTCACCAGCTCAAACAATCCAGCCATCACAAACGACCTTGCCCAAGCCCCACTTCCGGTTTGCCAGGACAGAAGCTAGGAAAACACGAGCATAGTTTACTGAGCCTGCATTCCGAGCATGCAGCCCTTGGAACGCTCACGTTAATCTAGGTAATTATAGAGTTAGTCCTCGGAAGAAAACGCACTCAATTCTATTGCAATTAATGGACTTGAAATGGCAGGTTTACTTTAGCTCAATGAACATGAATATTTTATGCATTCTGTACTCTATTGTAATGATAATAGTCCTACTGCATTTATAGTGCTACCTCAGCCCACATCATAATTCATGTGAAAATAAGGCAATACTAAGAAATAGAAAACATACTTTTTTCTTTGGGACTATACATGTAGGCCCTTTGGTCACTAATGTAAAGAAAATGCCTGCAATCAATGCCTGTGTGCTGTCTCCTCTCAATATTCTTTTTTTTTTTTTTTTATAGAATTACTGGATTGAGAATTCTTGAAAGGCATCTCCAAAGTTCTTCTGGGTCCCCACACATTAAATTACCAGCCAGTTTTCAAAACTCTCAAACACAATGGAATTTAGAAATCTGAAACATCGGGCTGGAGAGATGGCTCAGTGGTTAAGAGCGCCGCCTACTCTTCCAGAGGTACTGAGTTCAATCCCAGCAACCACATGGTGGCTCACAACCATCTATAATGTGATCTAACACCCTCTTCGGCAGATAAAGCACTCCTATGCAATAAATAAAATAAATAAATCTTAAAAAAAAAAAGAAAGAAAGAAATCTGGAACATCATTTCAGTTTTTGTTTCTCGGGAGTGGGTGTTGGGGGGGTAGAGGTGGAGGGGGTGAGGGCTGGGGAATGTGAGGCTTGTGAATGTATCGTAAGATGTAGCAGATAGCAGAACAGAGGTGATATGAGAGTAGATAGGAGAATCCCCGGAAAGAGAAAGGTTTAAGCAGGACGGAATGAGAGTTAAGAGGAGGGAGAGGGAGTGTTACGCCACATGAAGGATGTATGGGAAAGACATAGAGAAACCTATTACTCTGTAAGCTAATTCAAGTCGCAAGTTAAAAAAAAAAAAGTAAGTTATAATAGAGATGTTCTGTATGTCTGGATGTTCCTGGTCCTAGAAATACCAGCCTTGGGAGACCTCTTTATCAGCTGCCGGCAAGAAAGACCCCAAAATGTTCCCAACAAAACAAGGTCTTTCCATTTCCCATTGGAGCTACATAAGACCTTGGGTGCAGGATATAGAAACACCAAGGTGGAACTGAGCTGGAAGCTCTCTCTGTGCAGGATACTTTCGTGTGTGTGTGTGTGTGTGTGTGTGTGTGTGTGTGTGTGTGTGTATGTGTGTGTGTGTTGGCACTGGAGGCAGGGTGGCGAGGGTGGGGAGGCAAGATCAACAGTCTTATCTCTGGTGAACCCTATCAACTACAAAGCACAATGACACACTGAATGGTGCTCTTGTCCTCAGTCAGAGGAGCCTCACTGTGCAGTGAAGGGATTAAGTGCAGAGACAGATGCAGGGCTGCTCAAGGGGCTGAGAACTGTGATGGTTGAGTGCTCAGCCCTAAATAGGAAGCCTGTATTTCACTACTCTATGGCTCAGAAAGCATCACATAGAAGGAAGGACCGCAAAAGCGACCCCAGAGCATGATGCAGCCATCGCGAACACAGTCTCACAAATGCAATTCCCTGCACTACACCTGGGCTAGACTGGGCCTGTCAACACGGAGGGATTCATGAGACCTACCCTCTATGCTGAACTATTGGCTACTGATGGATTCTGGGAAAAAAGTTATTGTTGCCAGCTGTGTACCAATGTCGATGTCACCAAGCTCCAACTGATGGCTCCAAACCCAAGGTTACTTAGTTAAGGCACAAATCAGCCACAACAAAACAAAAATGCATGAACATGGGCAAGGGGCTCGTTGGAACTTAAGAGGGTGAGCTAGGAGGGTGGGCTGGGAGTAAACAGAATTCATTATACATGTGTATGAAATTGTAAAAAAGAAACATTTGTCAGTAATAACAAATCTCATGGAACAAACATGGTAACTTATGAAAAAGAAGAGATGGAGTCAAATTTATGCAATAAAGGCATCTAGCTTAAACTGTATATTCAGATGTTCTGCACAATGACATGAGTCTAAAGGAAACTATTTGTTTGTCTTCCTTTATGGAAGAACAAGGAAGGTATGAAGCACAAGGAAGATCATGCTTTATCCAGGGTCTCAAAGTTGAGCAACTGGATTAAGTTGCACATCATTATGGCTGGTGGCTGTTTGATCTGGGCCCTGGCCCCTCTGCTTATTCAATCTGGCCATTCTGATCATCTGTTCCGAGTCCATTTTTATTTGCACACATCCTCAGCACAGCCAGACTCAAGCACTCATCTTTCCCAGGAAGGACTTCCCTGTTCCTAAATCAAAATGCCGCTCCTGTTGACAACCTTCTTTGTAACTCACAGTGTTTCCTTTGTAAAGGCACCTCTTGTGGTTTGCAGTCTCATGGGTAATACGTGTATTCCCTTACTGAACGCCGTTCTGCCATTAGGCTGCCGGCTTTACAAGGGCACTGGCTCCAGCTGCACCAGGTGTGCCTGGCATAGAGTGAGTGAGATGCTTTATTCCCTGTATAGATAGCTACAGCAGTTTCAGAGTCTACACGATAAGGTATATATAACAAGTAACCCGAGTGCCACAGGGACTTCTGGAAGCAGCACACATGATGTGGCACGGGCATCCGCAGGCTTGGTGACACCGATGAGCCATCTCTTGAGAGGAGAAAGATGAGAGCCACCCAAACCATCACATGCTCTCTAGCACTGACAGGCAATCTAAGAGCCCCGAGACACCTCTCTCTGGGGATTCCCAGTAGTATCCAGTGGTTTTATAGTGGCTAACAACTATTTAATCAGAAGCTATTTAAATAGCACTGATATTTCAGACTATATCTAGAAAACTAAGCTGTCATTGCTAATGCAACATAAAGCTACTGTTCAGAATTATAGTAAATGCAGATGTTTAACACAAAAAATAAACTCCAAAAATTTTTAAGTTAATTTCTCATATCCATTATATATATACATATATACATGTGTGTGTGTGTATATATATATATATATATATATATATGAATATTTCTCAAACACTAAACACAACTTTTAAATTTCTTTTGCAGAGAAATCTTGACAGCCCCAGAAAACCTGCTCTGCCATGGCTCTGCGTCCATTCACCAGAACAATTGGTCACATCTTTATGTGTCATAAGAGCACTACCATCTAAATTATGTATTCTAAGCTGCATTCTGTATTTCCAGTTGCTGTATCATTGTATGTAGATATTACCTTATGATTCAGCACCACTGGCAAAAATAATTAGAAAAAAAGGAACAAGCAAACAAACAGAAAACTGTGAAAAAGATGAATAAAAAAACAGCAGTCACCCCCAGCCAAGGAAGGCCAGGCAAGAGTTACGTCATGGATATACTGTTTCCTAGCGCCTTGACCAACAAACACACCTGATAAGAACTCTCAGGACCTATTACTGAAAAGACGCTTTGTATATGATATCTTCATTCCTGTTAATGTATAGTTCATGGCTGAAGAAACTCACTAAGGGCTGAAGGCATTTTACTGTTAAGAAATTCAGTAGTAAAAAAAAAAAGTTTCCCAAGTCAAATGAACCATCAGCTCCTTCACCATCTGCTGCAGTGGGGTCTGGGCAGAGGGACGCACAGCCTCACGCAAAAAGATGCTTTCCTGGCTGTGGTTTCCCACTGAATACTCCTGTAGCTCACCAGCAAAGAATCTCACAGGAAGAATGGCACCGTGAAGTGGACGCCAAGCAGATACAACTTTTGCTATTGAACAACGTGTACCGATGTTGACTTTTAAAACTGGGAGAGCGTAGGCCTGGTGACAAGGGCATGTTCAGTCTGTTGGAAGGTGACCTGCAGAGTCTCTCCTTGTCTTAAAATGGATTCAGGGGCAGCAGAGTTCTTCCACACTGTTTCTTGGATGCTAAGCTTGTTGTGTGGTGCAAGATGAAAAGCTGGGTTTTCCTAGCATCTGCAAGAAAATCTTTGTCAAAAAAGGAAAATCGAATTCAGAATGCTGGATCAAAGTTATATCTAATTGGATATGATGCCAACACAGCGATATTAACCAATACTGAGCCAAAAAATGTGGATTTATTTTCTTTCTTGGCTCTTAACTCTCTTTTGATTGGCTAATCAATAGCTTTATTTCCTGTTGTGTAAGAAATTACTGTGAGATACTCTGTTAAGTTTAAAAAGTAGGAGTGGAATTTCATAGGGTGGTGAGAGAGACCTGTCAGACTATTAATAAGTGCAACTGACCACATTTATATCTAGACTCTGATACTATTATGGGAATAGTTATATGTGACACATGCATGCAGACATGCATGGATGCACACATGCACAAACACGTACTCATGTACATGTGCACACAAACACACACACATATGCACTCATGCATGCACAAACACATACACAGACAAACACACTCACGCACGCATACACACACACACAGTTGAGCACCAAAGATGGATTTTTGTCTACCACGTGAACTATTTCTTTTTACGTGAACTATTTAATGTGAATCATTTCAGTCTGACACACCTGATAGTCTTAGAAAAGGTATATGACCGCAAAGATTAAACTTAAGTTTCCTTAGCCAAATAAATCTACTTTAATTAGTTCTACCAGAAAGATGAACTTGTCTTAAAAATTGTCATAACAATTTGGGGCTTATCCAACAGTCAGAAAGCTTGGCTGGACTGGGCATAATGTTCATGCATATCTGATTTTAGGACCAAAAGGTAGATTAACATTTCAATTAAAACAGGACAATTCAAAGTATCTGAAAAGAGCAAGACTCTAGGGACTTAGACTAATCCACTGGCAAGCTCTCAGTTCACGTAGATGACAAACCTTAGCTGGAATCTATCTTAAGCAGGGGTTTTCTTCAGAGCTACCCAACTCCTCAGTAAATAAAAAGTGACCATGTTAACTGGTAAACAGGGTTTATAGTGCAGTTTAAGGCTATACTGAATCATTATCATGTAATACAGAAACGGAATCTCTTTAGGTAGATGACATGTTATTTTATAGTGGAACTTCCTAGAAATAGCACTTGTGCACATCTTGAAAGGGAGTGTTGAATTACACAATGGCCACCTCTTAGAAGCCCTTCTAAAGGACAGGTCAGCCCTGCCTTGTCAAGAGGCAATCATGTAAAAAAAATGGTTTTTATGTATGTGTCTGTGCATGCTCCTGTTCAGACATCATAGCAGTCCTCCCTGTCGTATGACTCTCGCATTTAATGAGCAAATAGGGTATTAGGCAGCCAGGAGCAGTGAATTACAGTCAACTGTCAGTAACACTTTGATGAAATCAGAAACTCTGTCGTATTTCACTGCCTACTGTTTACTACTGGTTTAAAAAAATATACTTAAGAAGAGTAATCAACATAGCATTCCCCCCAAAAGAAATAGTCCATGATTCCCTGGAATGTTAAATCTAACATAGTTTTGATTTGTTTTATTTTATTTTTTTTTAAAAAGTGTACAGGTATTTTGCTGGTATGTAGGTCTATGCACCACTCCCCAGAAGAGGGTATCAGATTCCCCAGTACTGGAGCTGTCAGCTACCATGTGGGAGCTTGAATTGACCCCAGACCCTTTGGAAGAATAACCAGTGCTCTTAGCTGCTGAGACATCTCTCCAGCCTCCTCAACATATAACTTTCGATCAAGAGCCACTCAACTACACTGATTGACATTTTTCAACTGACCCCAAAGCTGCCTAAACCCAGAAAGGATATAAGGAATTGTCTTCTTTAAAAAACAAAAAAACAAAAAAACTACCTCCCACTATTTCTTAAAAATAACACAATTGTACTATACAGACTATTTTGTTAAGGGAACTTTTCTTCACTCAATTTCAACATCACTAAACACCACAGAAATCCACTGAAGTTTACTCTTTCCACAGGATTTATCACAGAAGTGCAAGGCTGCTCAATAATAATCCTGATCTGTCAGAACAGACTAGAACGATGCTTAAGGGAGATGGGAGAAAAATAAAAATTGATCCCGCCTACTGAGACATTTCTTCAGCCCCAACAGTACTAGTTTTAATATTTTAAATGTAACTATTCCTTAGAGTACAAATTATACCAGCAAGACTTTTTTACCCATTCAACATCTCCATCACACGGGGCAGGGTGTGGGGTGTTGAGTGTGGTTAGAGTTTTAGAAAGTTGACCAGCATGATTGTGAAGCACACTTTGAGGGAGATAAGAAAACCAAGCAAAGCAGGAAAGCAAAGCAAAGTAATGACAATGTGAAGATACAGTGACTGAGTGGGCAAGAATGACTGCAAACAAAGCAAGGGAGCCCCAGTGTGTTGAAGGGGAGCCTGGGTGCTTACGGACAGTTCCCGCCTTCTGCGCCCAGGACTCCTGCTGCTGGAACCCAGAAATGGACACTTGTAGAGAAATGATGGGGGAATCTCACTGTGTATGCTCTCGAAAACACCCACTCTGGAGCACATCCTGGTAGAAAAGAGATACTCGAAGCCCTCTGTACTTCCTTCCTACAAGTCATGTGATAAGGAAGAGAGGGAAAGAGAAAGGCAAACAGAACTTCTGCCATTCATTTTAAAGGTGCAGCAGTGTTGTCGTTGTCTATTTACATACTGGTCTTTTAGGTACTACAATTGCTAAATTTGTGAAATGGGATTAAGTGTATTTCCTCATCTATCACATTAAGTGAGCGCCTGTAAGTGTAAGTGTGCTAGAGCCAATAACTCAGAAGACAGGTCTTGCATTAAAGCCAACCCCAGCCTCCTTGCAAAGTGGAAAGAACACCAGATGTACGGCATTATGAAAGGGACAAGTCAGAAAGTCTTAAAAACCTACTTTCTAGGGTTCTACACAAGGACAGGCTGTCCTCTGGCTTATGGATGTGAAGGGGCAGGCAGAGGAGCAGACATTTACGCCCTGTCTTAAAGAGCATGCAAATTCTACCAGGAGTTCCTCAGGTGTGGAGAGAGAGAGAGAGAGAGAGAGAGAGAGAGAGAGAGAGAGAGAGAGAGAGAGAGAGAGAGAGAGAGAGAGAGAGAAAGGGGGGGTAGAGCAAACTTATTCCAGAAACATGAACAATATGTCTAAAAGTCCAGAGAGAGCTTATGAGGACATATATATTCCAAATAAACCGTATCTTGTATTAATAACACATAGCAAAGTATAGTATAACACATCATTAAAATAAGCTTCATTGAAATAATAACGTCCTGGCTCAAAATGTATCAGAGTAAAATTGGATAAGTCAATGCAGAAACACAGCTCCAGTTTTAGAGCTAGAACTTCTAACATCTGGTTCCAAAATCCACCTAAAGAAAGCAGACATCTGTTGTTACAAAGCCCAGGCAGGGTGGCAGAAAACCCTGGTGACAACCGTCAGCAGATACCAGGTCATACATGAACTGGCCCAGCAGCCTCCCCTCCTCATCATAGGCATCCACCGTGTCCTGGTTGCTGCGCTGGGCCTTCAGGCTGCGGAAGGTCAGTTTTGAGGAGCTGTGCAACAGGCCTTACAGACATACTGGCTTACAACCCCTACCCTGTTCCTTGAGCCTACTGGTCAGGTTCGAAAACTCATTAAAGAGAATTACAAAGACGATGCACAAATTCAGAGCAAAATTTAGAACTAATTTTAGTATACAGGGAAAGCCATCATCTGCAGTCAGCTCCTAGGAAGGCTTCATTTCCAATGGGCAACTTTTTCTCAGGGGTGAGAGGGGATTTTCTCTGAGTCCTCCCTATCAGTTTTCTTTGGTAATCCTCTTTGAAATAACTGGAATAAGGACTCTGTTCCTGTCTATTTACATTTTACAGCCAACCGACGCAGACAAGATAAGCAAATTTATACATGCATATCATCTATTTTTTTCATCTCACAAATTTATTTTTTTTAACCACAACCCACCCAGAAGGCAGTGCTGTCTTAGGCACATCTATTTACACAAGGCCTAAAAGTATTTCCTGTTTCTTGTCTAAGGTAGTGCTAAATTTAAGCATATCTGAACCGGATTTATGATTTTGGTCTACAAACACTGCATTTAAGTTTTGCACTGCCCTTGTTCTGCATGACAGCAATCGTTCTGTGCCACAGTCTGGCCTGCCTGCAACTCCAAATTGTGCTCTGCAAAGCTCTGCACACTCTAGGCAGGTTACTCTGCAGGAAGGTTAATGCAGACTTTTGTAATCTATGTGTGCTATGCTATAGTAAAAGCCCCAGTACCCACTGCTCTGTCACATATGCTATTGCTTATTTCAGCCTTTTCTGCTACCATAAACATTTTCCCAAGTCAAAAGAAAAAGGCTTGTAGGGAAAAACAGATTTTTAATCTATTTAAATGTTAGCTATTTTATATAATAGACGCTGAAGAAACACACATGAAAAGGCTATTTTTTGTACATCCTCCCTCAAAGGAGCTTATTTCATTTTGTAAGGCTACTCCAATTGTACTGTCTTCAAAGTGAGATTCTCAAAATATTAGTATCCTACATTAACTATGATTCTTTTCTAATGAAATCATTATAGGATTGCTGTAGAGATCAGAACATGAAGCACTTCAGCAGTGGTCACGGTTTAGAACATAGATAAAATCAATTGCGTTTAAGAAACTAATGTTCAGCTTGGTGTGGTTGAGCACATTTGGAATGTCAATACTTAGGAGGCTGAGGCAGGAGGATCACAAGCTTGAGCCCAGCCTAGACACATAGTAATATGCTACTAGATAGATAGATCGATTGATAGATAGATACAGATAAATAGACAGACAGATAGATGATAGATAAGGTAAGATAGAGAAATAAATAATAGGTAATGAAGGAAGGAAAAATTACAGAAAGAAAAATAAGGAAGGAAAAATTATGTTCAGGAAGAAATCCTACAGATAATAATGTAAGTGAAAAACATAATGTGCTGCATTAGGAAAGACAAAGTAGAAAGTAGGAAGCAATGAAGACCACAGAGAACTGGAAAAGTTACATCATTTTTAAAAAATATAATCAATTTATATCCCGATCATAGCCCCCTGTTCCTTTCCTCCTGGTCAAACCCTCCCTCCCCTCCCTCTGCACCCTGAGTGCAAGAGGTCAGAGGTTTTGCAGAGAAACCAAGGGTGGGGGCATCACTGAGACAAGCTGGGGACCTAAGACAGGGTAGGCTCCTGGGAGGGTATGGGGGTGACTCTAGCTAAGACTCTTAGTAGTGGGGAGTCATGAAGACTGGAAAGGCAGTCTTCTAGCCTTCTAGCCAGGCAGGACTTCCAGTGGAGGGAGAGGAACACCAAATTCACTCTGCCTACAAGATGTGCAGGGATAAAGTTAGAGCAGAGACTGAGGGAATGCCCAACCAATGCCTGGCTCAACCTGAAACCCACCCTCATGGGAGAGAGCCAGCCCTCGACACTGGTGATGACACTCTGCTATGCTTGCAGACAGGAACCTAGCGGAGCTGTCCTCTGAGAGCCTCCACACAGCAGTAGACTGAAACAGATGCTGAGAGTCACAGCCAAACATTAGGTGGAGCTCAGGAGTCTTATGGAAGAGTGGGGGGGGGGGTTGGACAGAAGAACCTTGAGGGGGGAGACACCCCACAAGAAGATCAACAGAGTCAATTAACCAAGGCCCAGTGGGGCAATACTGAAACTGAAGCACCGGTCAAGGACCATGCATGGGCTGGGTCTAGGCCCTCTACATATGTAGCCAATGGGCAGCTCAGTCCTCATGTGGGTTCCCTAGGAAGGTGACGTCATTTTTAGTAGAGGAGCAGGGAAGGCACTTTGGCCAAGCGCCAAGAGATACAGGGGTGAGCCTGTGTGTGCCTTCAGAAGGGGCATGGTGGAAGAAAGGCAAGTGTAGCATGCTGCTGTGACAGGCTAGGGTAAGCTGGTGGGTGTGAGCAAGGTGGAGAGAAGAGAGGTGGTTTGAGAAGTGACTGGGGCTTACTTTGAAGGGATACAGGCCACTGGCATGTGGGTAGAAAGCCGTTACAGGGTTTGATTAAAACATTGGTGTAATTCAATCAATTTTTCCAGCTGGGATGTGACTCATCCATAGATGTGTCCTTCTGAAGTTCACAACTCAGTGGTTTTAGGAACGGTCTCAAGGTTGGGTTTCCATTGTTGCTTTTAATTCCAACGTATCCATCACATCCACAGTCTCTGCATCCGACTCTGCACAACTGCGCTCCTTCCTTTCCCTCTACGCATCTGCCTGCGCTGGGCACTTTACGTACTTGGAACCACATGACCTTTTATGTCTGATATAATTTACTTGGCTATCTTTAGCTGACGAGGTGGGCAAAGGCAGAGTCTGGGATATCAGTAAAGACGTGGGGGTGATAACAGGGCTAGGGGGATGAGAGGGACTTGGAACGGGATGTTATAGTTTGAATGTGAACTATACCCCCCCAACCTCCCAATAGCCTCACATACTCGAATACCCGAGCTGTAGCTGTTGAAGACTGTGGAGCCTTCTGGATACCTGGCCTGACTGTCATCATTAGGATGGAGCTGGATGGCTACCACTGGCCTAGCGCTCACTGAGACCTCTGCTTCCTGGTCTCCTCAGACTCGGCCACATGCCCCTGTCACCATGAACACTGTAGCTTGCTAAGTCATGAGACAAAAATCAACCCTCCCTTCAGTTAGCTGTTTTTTTTTCTGGGTCTTTTCTCGCAATGACAACAGACTACTGTGGATGAGGACCAGGGAGATGCTAATAGAACGATGCTGCACACACTACAATGTGGAAGTGAGGTGTGAGAGAAAGAAAAGTCAGGTGTTGGCATGAAGACCCAGAGACAGACTGAGGCTGCCCTGATCGAGAAGGACCACTGTAGGACAGGCGAGACGGAAGCACCAAGGGCTGCCTTTTGGAAACTGAAAATTGAATTTCAGATATTGACTGTCCTCCTAAAGGGAAGATGATTAAAAAGAAAGGATCTAGCTATGAGTCTATAGTTCAAAAGAAGGGTCTGAGTCAGAACATTAAACAACAGAAGGTGATTAACGCCATGGCGAAAGAGGAGGTGATTACAGAAGAAGGAAAATGTTCCTGAATTCCCGGGATACCTCAGAGTCTCCAGGTCAGAAGATGAAGCAGAACATTCTAAGAAATCACGCCCCAGCTGGGAGCGGGAAGGAGAGGTGGATTTTCAAATGCTCAGATAAACAGCTGATCATGAGAAAGCCATCACTCAGGACTTCTGACAGGCCAATTAAGAAGGAGACAGATAATTAACCACAGACTTAGGAAGGTGACAGTCACTCTCAGGTCACAGGTCCTGTAACACCACATTGTCCACTCCACTCCAGGTGCACCTGGCAGTGAACCTGTCATCTGACTGTTGGGCCTGTCTTCCCCAGATGGGGTTTTGAGAGTGACAATGGTGTGGAGTAGGAGAGTGGAGTAGGAAGGTCAGAACCTGGCTGGAGTTTCTTCAGGAGGTCATGGTAAGGAAGGAAATGACAGCAAGACAGAATTTTCTTATGAGACATTGGAAGAAAATAGCTGTATTAATAAGATATAGAGTAAAGGGAGAAATTATTTTTGCTTGCTTGTTTGTTTTGTTTTGTTTGTCTAGACAGGGTTTCTCTGTGTAGCCTTGGCTGTCCTGGACTCACTTTGTAGACCAGGCTGGCCTCGAACTCACAGAAACCCACCTGCCTCTGCCTCCCAAGTGCTGGGATTACAGGCGTGTGCCACCACACTTGGCTGAAAATTTTCTTAAGTTGTGAGAAATTAAAAGCTCTGAGATGCTCAACTGGGACGTATGTAATAAAGAGTGGCAAGGATGACAAAGGTGACAGCAGAGAATTTCTGAGACCGGTTAGTGGGGACAGGGGTAAGAATATTTTATGTTAATCAACAGGTAAGATATACAATGGCATCCACTTCTTTGGGAAAAAATAGTTTGTTTCCTATGATGCACAGGATCTGGCACTTTCTGAGGTTGTCTGCAGTGCCTGGACAAGGACAAGCTCTCAGAGGCACGAAGCCACAGCACCAAGGACAGCACCTTAGAGCCTGGAGGCCTCATTTGGTCTCAGGTTTATCTGTGAAGCAGTGATTAAGTCAACCTGCCCCCTTTACCTCACAGAATCGATGTAGTAAGTCAATGTGTCTGTCCTGCACATCTGTAATTGTGTCACTTGAGGCGGCGCAGAAGCCGGAAGTGAGCAGCTTCAGGTCCAACACTAACTACCTTGTTTCAATAAATGAATACAAAAGGACGGAAATTTCCCAATGCCCCCAACAATTTTATTCTTTATTTCATTCCTACTGGGGTGCGTTAGCAGGTATTTAAAGTCTTAAACTAATTAATTCTTGATTCTGTCTGCTTAGTGCATGGAGCACAATTCTCTTTAAGGGAAACAGATAGTTCAGTATAGCTGATTTTGACATTAACTCCTCTCATTACTTCTTTGGTAACCTAAGGAACAAAGCTGTGTATTTACGAGGAACTGAAGCATTGAGAGAACGAAGTCAGAGGTGGGATTTGCAAAAGGCCGTAAAGCTGGGCTGACATGTTTCTGAGTCCTCACTGAACATTCAATCAGAAAACAGGTAAGAACTCAGCTATCCAAGAAACCTAAGAGGATGGTAAAGGAAAGTGTGGAAGATAAGGATGAATGAGGGATACAAGCACACACATACATCAAGGATTTATTTAGGATAAATGCAGAAACCTGGCATGGTGGTGCACGCCTTTAATCCCAGCCCTGGGAAGGCAGAGGCAGGCAGATCTCTGTGAGTTGGAGGCCAGCCAGGGTTATATAGTGAATTCCAGGACAGCCTGGGCTACACAGGCAGATGGCCAATCTCAAAACTAATGTAATATAAAACCAAACGAATAACATGCAATTTCAAACATTTATATTTTTGAAGACTTTCAAAGAATATTTTGAAGAATATTTTACCTTAATGCATTCTTACTAATGTTATTACAATTAACGCAATGTTTTATTGTTCATATATTGTGTAACCTCACCACTCAGTCATTATTAGGAGTACACAGGTGACAGACCATGTCTTAAAAGCCTTGTAGACTCATGGTTTCCAGGGGAGCATAGACTGCTGAGTGAGCAGAGGCAGCTACACCAGGCTTTCTCAGATGATGCTCAGAGGTGCTAAGAGCCTTGTTACCTCACAATCCTTGACAGAGCTACCTGCGACCACTCGCTCTATCAGCATGCATGGCTTACGTGAGCTTCTCTAGCTCCATACAGGTATATATTTTTTTTAATTTAGAAAAAATATGAATGGTGAAAGACCCAGGGTTTCAGAGTAAAGGGACTGCACACCCTGCTGAGAGACTCTGGAGAAACATGGACCTTTACTATAAATCTATTTCCTTACCTGGAAAACAGATGAATTCATTTTAATGATCTTTAAGGCCCTCTCCACCGCAAATACAGAACTACAATTCTGTATGATTAATTTGTGATATCTCATTGGATAAATCATGATTAGATAAAAGGGAGGGAAACACATGAAACACCTCTGAAGAAAATTAAATATGATTCTTATTGCAATTTCACATAAACATAGAATTTATGAAGACTTTCTTTTAAATCTTACAGTAAATTATTCCTTCATGACATATTTGCTTCTCAACACATTTCCATTTGATATATCAACAAAGTGGTACTGCATACTAAAAATCAATTTACCTATAACTACATCATGACCGTCAACCAGGCCAGCAGAGAAGAGCTCTTGAGACACACCGTCTGCTGTATCTGTCCAAATGGGAGATGAATATGCATTAGAAACCAGAACATAAAAATCAACAGCCCAGCACAATGCAAAAGATATATTTTCCATTTACTAAAATCGCCCACATGACTTTAATTCATCAATTCAGATCCTATCAGGGAAAAAAAAAAGGTCAGAAACACGATTTTCTCACAAGCAACTTGTATGTTTTTTTTTAAACAGATGTTACTATAAAAATATGTATTTCACGTTGGGGAACCAAAAAACTTCCCCTCCGGCCACAATCTGAATTAATCCTCTAGTATACACTGGAAGACCTAAGTGTTCACTATGACATTGCTTTCCTTTCTTGCCAAGGTTAGTTCTGGCCATCATCAATCCTTTTCAATCACTGGTAGCTACAGGACGAAAAAATTTATAGCAAAGGTTGAATGGGCAGGATCTGATATAACCTTATACTGAGCACAAACAGCCCGAGGGCTTGTTGGCCTATTAAGATGAGCTATTTGAATGTGTGCTATTAAGAGACTCCTTTAACTCAACATTGATCATCTGAGAGCAACAGATTCATTCTCTTAGAAAACATAGCTGGGTGAAATAATGTAGTTTCTCAATGATAAGTGACAGGAGTTGGCCATCGCCTAAAGATAGGGCTGAACAGGCTTGTAGCAAGTGAATACACATAAACTTACTTAATTGAGAGGTTATGGATGAGCATGGCAACACCACTGACTTCTATCTGAAGACTTTTCAAGGAAGAATTGAAAACTGCAATAATGCTCAGAAGAACTATTCCAGAACCCAGTGTTATGATAAAGGAGGTGGCTTGGTCTCCGTGCCTTCGGATGCTGTGACAGATACCTACTAACACTGGCTACAAACAGCATGAGCAGCCTGGTGAGCATCTGACATGAAGAGAGTTCTTCCAAGTCAGTAAACATCTGGCCATATCGCTGCTACAGCAAACAAACGCCAAAGCAGAATTGCAGAAATCTACCCTCAGCATAAACCAGCTATGGTGACTTTGTAGACGAGCTCATGGAGTGAGTGTATGTGAACATAAACATTGCACATGTGTGCCATAGGCATGGGTATATACGCATGTGACCTGTTTTTCACAATTTGGGGGGACTTTGAGTGTTTTACCTGGCGTGTGACACTAAGAATACAGTAAATGGTGACGGTGATGACAATGCCACACCAAAGGGCATTCCAAACTCATCTCACACTCTTTCTCTCCTTTTGCTCAATCTCCAAAAAAAGATAAAAACGCTGCATATACTTGATGCTTTTCTCCCATTTCATAATGGGGTGCAATAAACTGAAATGGATGACAAGGGATTTTCCGGAAAGCCACACAAAGTAAGCCTGACTTGGGCCTTCTCCTTTTGTCGGAGATTAAGAATAAAGTTTCTAAAGGTCTCTGATGGAATGACCCTGCCTAAGGGGCCCTGAGAACAGCTCACTAAAGTGCGACCTGAGTGGGATTCTCTTTCCAAAGCTGCGGGCACCCAGCATCTCCACCTTCCGGGAGATCAACCAAGTCTCCATGACAGCAAGCCCTTTTAATGAAGGTGCTGAACAGATGTAGGTGACAGGCTTGCGGCAGGAAGTCATTTATACTTCAAGTGACTAGCCAGCAGCTAGTAAGATTTGAATCTTACAGTTCAGCAAGCAGCTACGCTCTCTGCGTGCAGCTGAAAAGGGACATGTCAAACAACGCTACACCGAGGGCTAGCATTTAAACCAGGGCCAGAGTAACAGTCACTCCCTAGTGATTAAATTGGACAGCATGTCCTATTTTCAGGCCTCTTGGGCACCAGATGAATCATATCAAAGTGGCAAACGGCTGATGCTAGCTGGACAAGTTGGGAAGCACACCTCGTCTGTGTATGGCAGTAAGCGGCCATTTTCTACCTAGGTATGTAAGTCACCTATAATAGTATAGACCAGAAATATGAAATGATTATTTCAAGTCTACTAGTTATTTACTTTTCCTTTAAGTTGATGCTGAAACGGGTCAAAACACCACATGTTAACATCTGCTTTCCAGAGGATACAACAACGTCATAAATAAAAGTATGTCCTCAAAAGACAATGGAGACTGTTCCGTGTGCACATCACATCGTATGCCGTACACAACTATGCTTGTCTATAGAGAGCACAAATGTAGTGCACAGGAGGTGTACGTGCACACTTCTATCACAGAACAGGTAGCACCAGGAGGTGCACACACACAGTGCGTCTAGGACTGACAGGCCTGTGCTCGCTGTCCAGGGAAGGAGACAATTATCAGCCAAGTTCCTGCTGTGGTTTCTACCTGGGCAACAACAGGAGAGACTGTTCATCAAGTGAGGCTGCCAAAGCAGTGCGAACGGACTGGGGGTGATGGGCTCATCTTATCCACACCAGTCCTCAAGTTGGGCATTCATTTCTTTCTTAGTTCTTCAAACTAAAATTGATTTTCATTGCTGTAGTCAATTATAAACAACCAGACGAAAAGAAGCAACCTTATAATAAGAATCTGCGCTTTCTTGTACTCAAAGCATCTATTATATAATTACCAGATCGTATTCAATATGGTTATATTGTGACAAAATAAATGGCTTTTTGATAACTGTGACTGGTGTCACAGACCTATCCGAAACTGCTAAACATGGATGCACTTGAAAAGAAAATCCAGTTTGCAAGCTCACTAGGGCCCACAGGCATTTGTTTTGTAAAAGAAACTTCACAGTCTTATCTAATTCAAATACTGAGGGAATCACCTAAGTTTTGCCTTTATAGGGGTGCACAATCAGAAGTAGAGTCCATCTGGAACCACAAACACTGAAGGTCTAGGAGCATAATTTATTTGGTTAGCAGTGCGTACAGCAAAGTAAAAGAACTTCTCATGAAAATATATAGACAGACACCAATTTCTTGAAGTGGCTGCCATTCACCCTGGCTCCTCGAGGCAGCTGAGCCAGTGTCTTCTTATAGGTTATAACAATAATGTGGCCAGGGCAGTGTACTGCCTGACCAGACCAGCTCTCAAGCCATGAGTCCTTGCACTTTGGGCTTTTGAAGCTTTAACAAATATGATGCCCTTAATGGAGCCGAAATTTATGTAGAACTGTTACCACATAGAGTGAGCACCGAGCTACGAGCTTACAGACACTAACAAGTCAGAACGTGCGAGACTGCTGAACTTTATGAATGTACTCAAGGTTGACCTGGAGGGACTCTTCGCATGTGCATGAGAATGAGAAACCACGCACCATGGAAAATCGTTACGAACTTGGCATGTGTTGCCATCTGATTTTTACCTCTCTGGACTATTGAAGTTATAAGGTAAATAATGTGGGCCATATTTTTTCCTTGGGTTACCTAGCCATTAGCGAGGTTTCCTCATGTTTTCCTGCATGCTAGGCTCTAAGCCTCTGGCAAAACATAATAAAAAATAAAGATGACACATGGTTCTGTCTTCTGGCATCCAGGAGATATATGAACAAGCAGTCCAGCCACTCAACAGCTGAAGTAACATACTTGACATATTTAAGTGACATGGAGGCCGTAAGAGGGGCAGAGCCTGTTACCTCATCAGTGACCCCACGCTCACTGTCACTTCCATCAAAAGCTGCATTATCAGGCAGTGTGTGTATTTTCATGATGAAACTAACGTATCTAACTTGTATGTGGATGTGCACCACACCACATGTGCCCTGGGGTTCACACAGTGAGCAGAGGTTTAGAATCCTTACAGCCTGCAAGTCCTTTCTCTCTCTGTTTGTTTGTAGACAAAACATTTTTTTGAATAGCAAATTATAACCATACACTTGTAATCAACTTCTCATTTGTTTCTTGTTCCACCAAAATAATAATTTCAATTAAAACTTGCCTCTTCCTGGAGTGAACTCAAACCGTATGTCATTAAGCTCCTTTCTGGAGTTTCTGAAACACATAACATAAAGCACATTAAAGTCTAATGAGCAGAGTTTAATCAAACCAAATTACTCTCAATTTTTACAAGACACCACTAAAGTGGAGACAGCCATTTTCCAGTTTGAGGTTACCTCCAAATATTTTCTGAAGTGGAAGATACAGTTTTGATAACAATAACTGCATAGATATATTTGATGAAATTTACCTTACATGAACATGCTGATAACACAAAATCCCCCAAACAAAATGTTCATTTTATAAAATCCATACTAATTCAATCAACTTAAATCTAATTTCAGAATATAAGTTTTTTAAAGAGGCATTTGGTCTAAGTGGTACATTAGCTAGCTTTCACATTCCCCTGGAAAATATTAGTTTAGTGACAGAATCTTAAAGTAAAGTGTCAGGAACAATAGACTCTATAATGAGTTCCAGATAGGCATTATATATTAATTCATATGTGAGAACAACACTAGAGTGACTTGTTTGTTTAAAGTCTTTTCTAAATTCAGAGATTTCTGAATGCTGCAAAATTTCCCAGAGGATAATAAACTTTATATAAGATACAGGAAATTGCAAAGTACACACATAAATATATATTCAATACAAATTAAATGACAGAAAATCAAAGACAAAATTTTCTCATTCATATGAAGCTTAAGTAATGAAAACGCGAGCCGTAAGCAAGTAAAAGTAACTATACATACTAAAATAAAGTTGGCAGTAACACCCCAAAGTAACCAGTGTAGGACGCACGGATTGGGATCGTCAGGTTCAGGGGTTAGAATGTGTGAGACCAGAGACACCCAGCTGCACATGTGGCGAATACACCAGGGTTATTTCTCAACTCAGTGCATTATCTTCTGGTCTCTGTGGACACTGAGCAAAGCACGGTTTATTCTCTGGATCCTTTACTCCATAACTATCCCCAAGCTTTGGAGACAACCAACTCCTACCACACTAAGTACAAGGAGGCCACGAAGGTGGACAGGACCCAGTGTCCACTTAGAGAAAGCCTTCTCACTGCCGAGAAAGCTGAACCTACGTTCAATACCTATCCACAAGGGACAAGGGAGGGAAACAAGAGGGCAAGAACTCAAGCCCATACGTTAAGAGCCCTGAACCTAGAAATTTCTATCTGCCCTCAGGTTTCACCATCTAGACTTTGTCACTAGCCCTCTGTGGGCTGTAGTCTTAAAGCTGAACTTCCAATAGGACTTTACCCTAAAAAAGTAGATATGTAGAAGCCACAGGATGAATTAGAGATAACTGTGAAGTGTTCAGAAACCATTTAGAGCGAGTGTATAATTTTTGAATTCAAACAATAAAAATGTACATACTCATCAATTTATTTGAAAGAAAACCAATTAATTTTCCAAATTTTAACTCAAATATTTCATAAATAAGTACTTTTTTATTGAAGGTTTATTTCTACAATAGGGTGCTTGCCTAATATGTGTGTGCTATTGGTTTTGATCTCCAGTACAAAAAATAAAAGTAATTGTTCCTTACGAAAGAAAAATAAATGCATAAACAGACTGAATAGTTTTCCATGGCCAAATACTTACAGATATGGCACGTCCTATAAGGGAAAAAACTCCACCAGTAACATATGTATAAAAGAACAAGTGAAGAACGTAAATGATTTCTTAATATTATAAATAACTTTGCCCTCAGAAACTCTAGCGGGAATCTGTTTTATTGGTCATTTAAAAAAATCCAGAGATCATTTGAAGTATGTGAAAAGATGTCATATGGAAATATTACATCATGTAAGAGAATTGAGTATCTCCAGACTTTTGTGATGGTAGACATATATTTCTCCATTTGGTCCCAACCGTAGGCCGCTGAGATATGCAAAACAGTTCTGTTTGGTTCTTTGTTTTGCTTCCCAATGGCCACTACCCTTCCCCATTTACATAACTACACTCAGTGTCTCCTTAAGGAATGGTAGACTGAGGACAAACAACTCTATACTAAATGTAGACACTATATTTCCGTACAGGAAATACCTGACAGACACAGAAGTGCTCCTCACTTCATTTTTAAGGGAAACAACGTCCTTCAACATTTTGCATGTTACTACAAAACAATCACCAAAAGCTCATCAACAGTCTTTGTTGTGAATTCTATATATAAGCAAATGTTACATTAAAACTAAAGTAATCTAGTAAAAAAAAAAAAAAGACCAGTAAGAAAGGAAGTACTAATGTTATATTTAATAATGAAATGACTCACAGAGAAAAAAACTAAAGTCATTTAGTTCAATATTAATTGGTGTCATCGCTCCTTCCTCATCTAATAGCTCTTGTTTAAATGAGTTTTTTTTTTCTACTCAGGCCATGGTAAAAGGAATATGTGCATGAGCTGCACCCAGGATACCCTCGTGAATTTTTTTAAATATTAATATCACAAAAGCAATCACCAACCCTCATGATCCGCAGCGACATCAACCGCGCAGTCTGCCTCCCGAGTCACTCTTTATGACTCTGAACCCAAGTCTCACCTTTGAAAAGATCAGTGTGATTGATTGTAAGTAGTAGGCTTGTCCCATCAAGATGATATATACTTGGAAAAATGCCTAATTGGATCTAACTACTGAAGGTCATCCTTTTATAAAGAATTAATCTTTTCAGACTCATACTTACACCTTTAATTGAAAGTACATCCTCTTTAATTGATATGGCACTGGGTACTCCCGATTTCGGGGAAGTTGAACACAGGAACGGCTTAAGGCCAAAAATAGTTTATGCAGCTTTACAGTGGAAATAGTTTCTAGGACAGAGTGCTGCTGCTGCCTCTTGTCAAAAACCCTCCTAATCCTAAAATAAAAACTATTAAACTTGGTAAAGCAAGGTTCTTACTGCTCGTTGTAGGCATACTCTGTCTCAGAAATGCAAATGCCAAAGCATCCTAGAAGAGATTTATTCTTACAAATGAAAAATGCAATCATAGCATATGTCTGCATAGCCCATAACTGTTTTATCTGTCCCTCCCTTTACCTGATGATCTAGTCAGCTCCCAGAGGCAATGGGCACTTTAGGCTTTTTATATATCTCCTGAGATATTTTCTACATACGTGTGCATGCACACACACACACAGAGACTCACACTTAATCCAGTGGCAGATTACAGTAACCACTATTTTGTGCTTGAATTTCAAGCTAACAATGTAGCTTGAAATTTTTAAATATTAGTTCATTGCAAGCTTTGACATCCTGTTCAATACAGCTACAAATTCAGTAGCCGTACACTATATCCAGTATGACGTGTTAAAGTTAATGATGTATTGTTTAATTTCTGAGTGTAAGTTCACATCATTTCCCACTCTTCTGCTGTATCCTTCTGAAGTGTCCAATCATTCACTATTACAAACGATGAGCCAATGAATAACCTTGTTCACATCCCATTCTGCAAAGACATAAGCATAAAAGTAAGTTTCTAATAGTCAGGCTACCTGGCTACACAGGCAATTTGCTGGGTCCTGCCAGATTCTTCTTTGTTTCAGCTGTACCAATTTCCACTAGCACTGGCAATCTGGAAGCATTGTGGCAAGAACTTTCAAAGAATAAGGCAGGGGATGCATTAAAAAACTATCAGATATGGGGACTGAGCTGGAAGGGGACGCTGATGTCCCATAGAAAGGAGGTAACCAGTACTCACCACTTGCTGCGGATTAGAAGGGCAAGAATTTGGGGTGAGTTCAAACTTTTCAGAGAGACGCGTGAAATTTGACATTATATACAAAATCCCATCGTTTTCAACTACGCATAATTTCAAAGAGTTGATCTTAGGCACAGGGATCAGATGAAGACTATGAACACTAGCTAGCGGGGTTGAATATAAAATACAGTATCTATTGGTATAACGCATAAACTCTGGGCAGCAGAAGCAAAGTTTTCTGAAACGGTAAGACTTTGATGTTATTTTTAAGAATCTACAAAAGAAGTCATAAATAATGCACTGAATCACAGGTTGTGAGCACTGGAAAAAATTAATCGTGGGAAAGAAAAGTAAGTCCAAAAAAATTTAATCAAAAAGAAAGTACGATCTATAAAACTTGAAGCGTTTCTAGCTCTCGGGACTTCTCCTTCAACAACGACTGGTGTGTGAACTTCTTGGGTGGTGATGGTATTGTTTTGTGGGTTTGGTTTTATTTTCAGCCCAAATTCAGTTCACTGTCTAGATGGGGACGTGTCAAACCTTTATCCTTGTGCTGTCAGTTCATCTTCAGGTGACACAGCGAACACTCCAAGGAGACCGCTGTGGCATCAAGGAACACGCCAGAGAGCAGGTAACTCCCCATTGGGCTGGGAGCAACAGGCCAGGGAAGCTACAGAGAGATCTCACCTGGCCTCTTACTGTATCATAGCAGGGCTAGCTGACAGTCACTATTCCTGGAGGGCTCCAAAGCCCAAGTGCAGCTCAGGACCACCTGCGTTCTTCAGCTTCCTGCTGATTCCTTCTTAGTCGGTGCTGACATAGGCATGAGGGCTTACGAACCCCAAGAACCTTAAGCAATTAAAAGAAGTGCAACTCCAAATGCCATTCACTGTCCAAGGGCACTGGAAAGAGTACCTACCATCAGCATTTCGCACATCCCTACTCCAGCAATGCTCAACAGCTCTGGGATCGGCGGAGCCATCCCTTACAGATGTCCTGTAAGGCTGGGAGCATCAAAGGGACACAGGAGTTCTTCCTCCTGCTGAGCAGCTGGACGTTGATAAGGGAAGAGCTGCTCCATTCTTTCCCTTATGTCTGCACAAAATTCCAAGGGAAAAAGAAAGCTATGGTGCCCATGGACTCTACAGGCAGGTCCTAGAATGTGTCCCTTCTCGGGGGCAGGATGAGAGCCCTTGCAGTGATCAAGTGGAAGCTGAGTTTTAGTTCAGCTTGCTTCCTGCCTTACACCTCATGGATGTAAGGCTGGCCCCGTGGTCTGAGGAGAAGACACTGACCACAGCTCCTTTGGAGCTGGCCTCTTTTTTCTCCTCTACTCCTAGGAAGCAGGAAGTAGAGGAGGACTGGAGAGGGTGAGCTGTGAAGAAGGAAGGATGGATCCAAATCCACAAACCATTTCTGCGGACCTTCTATGACTGATTTTCTCAGCTGTGAAAAGGCAGAGATAATTTCTCGCTGCTGTGGCCTGAATAAGCCCTCCCCCACAAGCTTATATAAGGAAGCACGTTCCACAGAACAGAAACAGTGTAAGGACACAGGGGCCTAGGGGAGCTGTTTTGGTCATCCTTGAGACAAAATGGAAAGCCCTTATGCCTTAGGCTCCCGTGGTGGTTTGAATGAGGGATGATCACCATAGGCTCGCATACTTGGAACACTTGGTCCCTGGACGGTGGCGCTGTTTGGGAAGGCTGGGGAAGATTTAGGACGTGGAGCCTTGCTGCTGGGAAGATGCCACTGGGAGTGACTGGGCTCTGATGGTTTACCGACTTCCCTACTTATAGTTTGCTCTCTCTGTTTGGCATTTGTGATTGAAGATGTAATCTCTCAACTCTGCTTTGGTCACCTGCTGTTTTGCCTTCCCCCTCTCCCTGCCACTGGGACTCTCTCTCTAGAATCAGAAGCCAAAATAAACTTTCTCTTCTTTAAGTTTCCTTTGGCCCTGATAATTTATCACAGAAGCAATGGCAACAACAAATGAGCCAGCCTCGCATCCTTAGCTCCTTGCCACCATCGGTTCTGCTGCTTCTCCTGATCGCACGCACATTTCCTGCCTCCCTCAGCTCCTGAAACCCTCAGAAGAACAGCACTTTGGCCAGGCATGGTGGTGCACGCCTTTAATCCCAGCACTCGGGAGGCAGAGACAGGTGGTTCGTTGTGAGTTCAAGGCCAGCCTGGTCTAAAGAGTGAGTCAGGACAGACAAGTTACACAGAGAAACCCTGTCTTGAAAACCAAGAGGAAAAAAAAAAAAGAACAGCACAACACACTAGTAGATGCAGCACTTGCCCCTTCAAAGGAACCGCTCTTCTCCTGCTTAGACTCACTGCTACCATCCTGCTCTGGGATTCCAGGAAAAGAGATGAGGGTGGCCAGATGAAGGCAAGCCCACTTCTTCCCTGCTGGCTGCCCAGGCTCCACACTTCTTTGCACAAAAGCAGCTATGAGGTCTTTCTTTAGTGCACCCACCACAGTGCCTGGGAGTTTACAAATATTTACTGAATGAATAAGTGAAGATCAATAGTCCAGTTTTTACAAAGAAGGCCTCAAGCTTTGAAGACAACACCTTCTGCCCTTGCTCCATCCCTTGCTGCCTTATCTATCTATTCCAGACACCTCTGTCTTCCTGTCCCCTCAATGCTTCAAGCCCTATTCTCTACTATTCCCTCTTCTTATTCTCTCCCTGAATGACTGATTTTGTATCTACAGCTGGATCCCAGCCACTTCCCCTGAACTGTAAATCCGTTATCCAATTGCTTACATGGTGTCTTTCCACAGAAGAGCCAACAGACACCCAAACCTCAGCACACTCCAAATGCAAAGCATCACTCTTTCCTCTCAATGCCCTTCTCTGCCTCTGTCTTCGGGCAACAAGGAAGACATGCAGGAACTATCTCTTTAAGATTACACAAGTCATCCACTCTTCCGCCAGTCCACGACAGCATGCCACCACCAGCCACACATTAGAATGATTGATTTAATGGACAAAGGGCACTTGATATTCATACAGCACACCTGCCACTCCCTATTGTGAGGACTGAAGGAGTACAGATAGTGAAAAGGGCATTCAAAGGGTGTTCAGAGTATGCTCCTGGCAGGCAGATGTAGTCAGGATGCAAAGAGTTACACTTAGTGAACAATGAAAAATGATGAAAACTTAATAATAAGCTGAAGGAACCTACAACATAGGCCAGGAGCAAGAGCATGGGGGAGAGCCACCCATGTCCCTTCTGTGCTTTGGCTTTTCCAGTGGAGTCTTGACTCAGTTCACTGGCACCTTCAGAACCTGGAGACACGCAGGCAGAAGATGACTGAGCAGTTATTAGTGAATACAGCTATGTTCAGTATCCACTATCTCTGGGCTGACTCTGCAGTAGGAAGGAAGTGATGCTTCCTTCAAGATTAGAAAAGCTTTGTGGAAAGGCCCTGTGAACTCCTGGCACTGCTGTGAGGAATCGTTATGCCTCGTCTACTTTGATGCACACAGACCCAGGAGGGAAAGTCATGACTCTAGTCCTTGAAGAGTTTATAAGCATGCCATATGATGACAGCCAGCATCCGAAAACTAGCAGGGAAACTCACTATAAGGGGACCAGTGAGATGGCTTGGCAGGTGAAAGCAACTGTCATGAAGCCTGATGACCCAAGTTCAATGCCTGGAACCCACATGGTGGGAAGAGGACCAACTCCAAGTTGTCCTCTGACCTCTATCTGCGCGCTACGCACTGTGGGTGTACCACACAAACAAAACACACACACACACACACACACACACACACACACACACACACACACACACACACCTAATAGTGCTAGAATTAGGAGAGGAGGAATATCAGACAGTTCTGAGGACAGCGCATTTCCCACTCCTCACTTGCACTCCTATCCATCTTTCAAACACCTGCCAAGTTCATCTTCCTCACAGGTACGGGGCCAATCACAGAATCATATAATTTTACAACCAAAAGGGGCCCTGGAGGTCACCTAATCCATTCCCCTCTTTCCTCAGGTGAAACAAGCGAAGCACGGAGATGAAGCGGCTTGCCTAAGATTACACAGCTGGTTAATTCACTCAATACTCCATAAATCCTTATTGATCACCTACTCGGTGTCAGGCCCATGCTGGGAGCCATTAATGCAGACATGGCACTCAAACCCAGGGGCTGAGGCTTCGAGACTGCTGCTCTCTGTTCTACATGGTTGGTTCTCCGAGTGCACGACGGCTTAGCTGAGAGGTGAAATCTCTAACAGAGACAGCTTTCCCAACTGCACCTCTAAACCTAGTTAAGAACTCTTATAAACAGTGAGATGCTGTAACAGAAATAAGGTTGAAAACCCTTGCTTTACCTCTCAGCATTATCCCAAAAAGTCTGCTTGAGTTCAAATCCCTCCTATAAATACATACGTATGCCATGTACCAGGCAGCATGTGCTCCAGGAATGTGAGCATTCTTTCCTTTGCATTAACTTGTCGCAAAACAGTCTTTTTTTTTTTAAACTAGTGAGACTTCTAAAAGGTAAACACTAACCCAGGAATATGACCTTGGCTTAGAAAATACAGGTTGGTAGTATTAAAAAAAAATTGTGTACATTGATCCATGAAGCATCACATAAGCCAACATCAAACAGATCAGACAATCACATTGGTCCCTTCAATAACAACAGCACATGAGCACTATTTCACACACACACACACACACACACACACACACACACACACACACACACATACACACACACACACACACACACACAACCCACCTACACAACCTCACTACACACACACTCCCCCATCACACTGCACACAGTGTATTTCAGAACAGCGCTTTGCTGTACTCCTAAAGACTATATTCTTAGTACTGGTAATCTGCAGCCTGGAACCCATCTCAAGCCTCAGTGGTCTCTCTCCGGGTGGCCAGCCTGAAACCTGAAGGACAGCCTTAAGAGTGACAGTCCATAATGATCCCATAGTCCTGGCCGTTTGCTTCACCATTGGCTGATGACCACACGAGAGCTGTTCATGTAGAAGCTCTAGCTAGGTCTTCCGGTGCTGAGACCTATGACAGTCACGTGCACAGCTGACACCCCACAGAAGTAGGCTTCATACGGAGGTAATGTGAGTCAGGGTAAGGAGGACTTCTTCATTGTCCTGGGAGTTACCAGGCAGAGAGCACAGCCACTTCCTTTCCCCACCTTCAGCCTCAACTCTGCTCTCTCTAGTATATGATACTTTCTGAAAGTATTTTTAAAAATTCAATTTAGAGAAAGACATAAAGAGAAATAAAACAAGCACTTGTTTACCTACTGTCCAGAATTCCAAAGTGGTAACACTCTGCCCTGTTTACTTCATGGTAGAATACATAAAATTTTAATAACATTTTTACCTACACTGTGCAGAACCAATTGAGTTATGTCCCAGCTATGATAAATCACAAGAGATCAGATTATTGTATAAATGCTTCTTCCTGTCAAGATTATGGAGTTCTATTTTCACGGAAGTAAGTTGTCCTTTCAGCACATGAATATGTGCACTGAAATTATTTCTACCTCAAATCAGAAATGGAAAAAGAGTAAACTCATGAAAGCTGACTGCTGTCCAGCTGGCAGAACAAACACCTTACTCCGATCAAAGAGTAAACTTAGTTTTACTGTAGGAGGAAACAGTGTGTTTGCTAGGTAGGATGCTTCATATATGCCCTTCTGGAAGTCAGCTGAGGGCAGCCGAGAACATCAGCGTAGGACACATTAGGTTTAACTCAGACATATCAGTCATCACTGTTGGGTTGTAGACGCCCGTCTTCAATGCCTTAGGCTTCCAAGCCAACGTGCTAAGTCCTTCTCAATAAAAATGTAAGGACACCTCTAAGGCAGAGTTAATGAATGTCTATTTAAAACCGAGACATAATATCATAGTAGTGGTAATTATGCAGACTGGTAAAGAGGGCTGGAGGGATGGGAGGTGAAACAGCAGTAAGGGAATTCCGGGAGGAGGATTTTTTTTTTTAAGTTTACTTATTTAAAGCACAAAACCTTCACAAACTCTAGTTAACACAAATAAGTATCATTTTCTTTGTCTATTATTTAGTTAATTCTTATAAAATCAATGTTACACATTTCGAAAGTAAAGAAAATTTATAATGAACATTTGGTTAGTAAATACATAGAGGTGGAAGGCAGGGATCAGTAGTAGAGCATTTGCCTATGACAGCACAAGGCTCTGAGTACGAACCATGGGACAGAAAATAATAAATGAATTGATTAAGTAATTCAGAAAAATTGAAATTAGGCTAAGGCAGTGATGCTACTGGGTGTTTGAAGTGCTGGTTGCTCCAGCTGGGTACTGAAGTCAGTCCTGTCTGTCTGTCTTGTTGCTAAGGCAGGCAAAGAGAAACCTGCACAGTTCAGTTCTTACTTTTCCAACAGAGAAACATGCAGCATGGATTTCTTTCCCTTGGTTTTAATTTTAAGGAGAAAACTTCTGTGGAATCTCTTTCATAAGGGTCAAGTAACAATGCCTTCAATCCTATTCTGTAAACCGCAGAAACTTTTTTCATATAAATGTCTTCAACTATATGGAGCAAAAGTTGCACATTTTTCCCTTCCACGTGCTACAGGCACAATATTAAATCTTGCTTGAGTGATGGCACTTCTGCTAGAAGCTGAAATAATACAGCCAAGGTACATTGTTTCCTGATGATTTACCTTCACCGATACTCAGCCTGTAGAGTACAGAAGAAAGGGCGGCCTATTCCAACCTCTTTTCTGGGGTCCCAGGAGCATGTTTATCATGTGCTACAATGGAGAAATTTCAGGACTGCATTCCCAGACAGATATCTGAAATGGTCCTGATTGCCCAACAGGTGTTTCATATTGGTGAAACGTCAGTGGGAAAGAGGCCGTATTCTGTTGTGAGCGTCTAGGAAACTGTGTAGCTATTTTGTCTGCCGATCTACTCCAATGTAATGCTTCATAGGCAAATGCATTTGCAGTGGATGACTCTCGCGCTGTGACATCATAAAGTTTCTGCGTAGCCGGCTTGCTACATCTAAGGAACACTGATTGGAGAATGTCTGAGCTACCCATGGGTGCCCTGCATGTCTCCTGGGAAACCTGGACAACGTCTTCAGTTGAATTCCCAAACCTCCTGCAGCCTGAACAGAGAAGAGATCATTTTTCACTTGGAAGTTTTTAAGTAGAGCTACCATGCACGGCTGCAGCTGCCTCGAATCCCAGCACTGGGGAGCCTAAGAAGGATCGTGAGTTTAAGGCCAGCCAGAGCTACGTAATGAGGCCCTCCCGCAAGCAATACTAACAAAAAAATGCATCCTGGAGAATTTTAATAAAGCCACAAGAGCATATGAAATGAAAGGAAAACAAATTATTTCAAATTTAGCCAACCAGAGGAATAAGAAATCTGAATTAACTTTCTTATTCCAATAAATTCACTATTATCTTATATCCTTTAAAAAAAATCAAAGGGAAGCTATATAAAAAGTTAGCAAGCATAAAAGGAGTAGGGTCACTTTTAAGTTAGACTAAATCCAATAAAGTAAACATTATAAAAGACTAATTAATAAGCAGTATCCATAGCTTGGTTGGAAGAAGCCCCTTGCTTCCCCACAGATGGTATCATAAAACAATTGAACCTAATAATATGAAAACAAGCAAGTGTTTTTCCTTTTGATCCATCCCAGGAAACTGGCCTGTCATAAGCACACTTACAGTCTGGTGTGGATGACTCTTTGCCAAAGCCGATGCAAAGCCTTACGTTAGACTTTTTCTGAGACTATCAGCAAACAGCTACTTACCCAGTTTGACCAGAAGAAATGCAGTGCGTCTGGGCATAAACTACACTGTGTCACAGCCCAGAAGGGATTGTATTCAGAGAGAATTTGGTCTCACCGTCACCCAAACGCTGGGCTAGGGCAGACTTTTGTTCTGAGTCAGATCAAAACGCACCCCAAACTACAAATATTCTATCTAGACAAATGCACAAAAATAACAAACAATAAAATAATGACAATATTCTATCTAGACAAATGCACAAAAATAACAAACAATAAAATGATGACACCATGCATTTTGGGGATTGGCTTGGGGTTATCTTACTTCCCAATGACTGTTACTCATGGGTGTGTGTGAAATGAATCTGCCCTGGCCCTGCAGAGGAGCCTGGGAATCTCTCTGTACTCATCACGTCTCAGAAGGAAAGAGGTGTGAGAAGAGGGTGGCTTGTAGGCTACAGGGCCGAGGATGGACAATCACTTGTCCAGGCAAGTTTTACATAGCTTATTTTCAAAGAGAGAGAACTTCAGTCACTCTGCCCCCATGGATGCCACTTGTAAGCCTAACTGATAATCAGTTACGCTTGCATATCCTTATTTCTGTGATATACCCCTGGACACACAGCCCTCACATAGTGCCTTTTCCCTCTTTATCTGGTTGAGGTTGAAATTAGTTCCACATCTGCATATAAAAGTCTAACTGTTGGTACTTCCGGAGAAGGCTGTACTGGGGAGCCAAGTCTTTAAAGAGGTAGAATTTAAACGAGATCATGGGGTACCCTCTAATCACAAACTACTGACTTTCTTATGGGAAAAGGAGATTAAGGACACAGACTTGAATGTGCACAAGGAAAGGACACAGGAGGACACAAGAAGGTGGCCTTTGTTGAGCCACAGAGTGACAGAGACATCAAGAGAAAGACACTTGCCTCGCTCTCTGCTTTCTGGCTCATGGGCTAAAACTACGAAACTGTAAACTGGAATAATTTCTCACTGCTTTTGTCAATTTCTTTGATCAGCATGACACGAAAATAACCGATACCATATTTTACAGCAAGCATACATATGATTTTTAGAAACATGGGGTAAAATCTTGAGCAGCATCTTTCACGTGTGTGACTGCATGAGGAGGACAGGACCTAAGAACCAGGGGCAGTGCACTGCTACACCAGGAGCACTGATGAAGACAGGTCTGACAGCTTCTTTCACGGTGTGTCTAGGAGTGGGTGGTTACTAGATTCAGGCTGTTCCTTTTTTTTTTTTAATTGGCTTAGATTTCTTGATCTTATAACTCAAGGGAAAATCTAATCAAAGTGGCCAGATGGGATGTATGAGAGCCTTCACTCCACAGGGCTGGATATGCTGGGCACTCTGCAGTTGATACACAAACAGTAAATTCCTACCTGTGCTTTCAAGAAGGAAAGGCACTGAAGACTAGTGACCTGGGACTTGGCAGGGAAAGGACATCTTCAGCCCAGCCAAGAGGACCCCCTCACAAGTGGTTAATGCAATGCCAGAGCTCCTCTCTATCCATTTCTAACAGAATGAGATAACCATTGATTCACTGTCAACTTTAATTTAATTCAAGAGAAGTATTTGATTAAAGAAGGCAAATGGATGCATGTCCACGAGAAAGATGGAGGGATAATCAGTCCATCAGGAATCAGTTATGAGCCTCCTCAGTAAATACGCACAATATAAGACCTAAAAGTGGGGTCAGTGGAGCGTTTGCGTCACGTGATGATGCTCCCAGGGTGAACAGCAGGACCTGGCATGTAGGTAAATTCCGAGTAAATATTTTTGAACTTTAGTAGATTACATGGGTATAACATTACTCCTTTCCTGCTGCCTGACACTATATGAAATGAAATCTTGAAACATTACTAGGTATATACATGGCCAGATGGAAACAGCCAAACAAACATCAACAACAAAAACTTTCTGGGACAGAGACACTTAAATTGTTACACAAGTCAGTGTTCAGACAGGAACAGGGTCAGAAGCCAGCAGTAGAGGAGGTAGGCTCAATCTGGGCAAACTTTAGGATATACTAATTATGGGCTGGTTAGCA
This sequence comes from Acomys minous, assembly GCF_964271855.1. NCBI lineage: Eukaryota > Metazoa > Chordata > Mammalia > Rodentia > Muridae > Acomys > Acomys minous. Next base: position 103,018,401 of record NC_140491.1, read on the forward strand.
CTTGGGTATGCACAGTAATTTAGAAGTGCCGTATCTGTGGCTTTAAAACTCTGTTGCTAAGCCATCTGTGCAAAGAGCAACAGGATGGTCAATCAAACGCAGAGTTCTGTGATTACTATGTAGGAGACAGAGCATGCCTCTTTGCAGCAGTGTCTCCTCTGGCTTTCTCCTAGCCTCTCTTCAAAATCCTTGAGGCGCTTCCGTCAGAGGACGGGAAAAAGTAAGTTCTTGCAAGGTCTAATAACCTGGCCTTTGCAGAATTTGGTTCAGTTTTCCATGTTCATTATTTTCATTTCTACAATCAAGTCAGCACAGAAATGCTCAGAGCATAATGATAATGGGATGGGCTGGTTGTGGGAGGTTTGGATAAGCAAGCGCACACTGCCATCAGGAACTGTATTCCATCAAACTGTGAGCCAAAATAACCCACTTGAACCCACAGTGGTTTGAATGAGAATAGCCCACCATAGGGTCATATATTTGATTGCTTGGTTTGAAATTGGTGGAACTGTTTAGGAGGGATTAGGAGATGTGGCTTTGTTGAAGGAGCTTTGAGTTTTCAAAAGCCCATTCCTAGTTACACCTGCCCTGTTTCCTGCTTATACATTAGATGTGAGCTCTTAGCTAGTGCTCCTGTGCCATGCCTGCCTGCCGCCATGCTTTCCACCATGATGGTCATGGACTCACCCTCTGAAACTGTAAACAAGTCCCTGACAAAATGCTCTTCTCTTTTTTTTTTTTTCTCGTAGTGCTTCCTCACGGCAGATTTAAAGTAATTAAAACACTCTGTTAAGTAGGTTTGTTGGATATTGTGTCACAGTAATGAAAAAGTAACTAATATATCATCCTTTATCCAATCTGAGCAAGTATCCATGTCAAACCTCCAGTGAGTCCTACAGCAATTTCTCACCATAAACCCTATAAGCACAGTGACATTTCATGGATGGGCAGGTCTGTGTCTTCTCAAGGATCACCAATTTCTTTAATACACTGTACTTGATTATCTGCATATGGACATGACACTGGTCTCTAGCACTGACTTAGAAAGCAGCAGAGATCAGTCACTGGGCTGACCTGAGGACTTTGGCCGTGATCAGAGTGCAAAATGAGCCTAAGACAACCAGGTAATTCTCCTGATAGTTTCTCTCGGCTAATGTAAGTACATGGGTTCATCTGCTCAAATCAAAGACTCTAGCTCCATGATCAATGTTAGAAATGTCTATTTCCGTGGCTCAGGTAAAGGCTCCGTGTCAACTCAGGTGCTTCCCAAAGGAGACGCAAGAACGGCACCCAGGTCAACGGTATGTATGACCAGTCCTTTTGACAAGAGGTGCACACACGTCACAGTCACTGTGCTGCCCACCCTCTTGAGCCTCTTTGGACTCATAACTGCCTGAAGGGAAGAGTGCTCCAAACTCAGGCTGCTCTTTAACTGTGACTCTCATCATCACTGCTATTATGGGTCTGTCACTCACAATCACTCTTGGCTATCAGTGATAGCAATGGAGTGCATAAAAGATGACATTTACATGTTTTGTACTCTCAGCATTAGGATTCTGTTTGGCTCACCAAATGAGCAGCGGGTGCCTTGATAATTATATAACTTTTTAGCACACTAATAGGAGCTCCTGCTGAGCCAAGTGGGAGGGAAAAAATACAATTCTCATTTTTATGTGCACTTTAGCATACTGACCTCCTTTATCCTGTTGATGTGCCCATTAATAAAACATTTTTAAATGACCTGAAAGGCTTTTTATGAACTAGAGTGTGGGCCTGGCTGCCAAGCAGCTGTGTATTTGAAAGAACTAGAGTTGGTATCAAAGCTGGCTGTGATTAAGTCTGGCCGTGAAACTTCCGATGTCCAGAGTGGTTGCTCATGTTTTTGACTGGCTGTAAAAGAAAACAGATTTCTGCAGGAAAGGACTCTCAAAAGATGGAAATAAGGGTGTTAGTGATGGTGGTCTTGCTTTGCTTGGCACAGAAAAGACCGCTCCTGGGTTGTAGGACTGACTCAGTAGGAGAGTACTTGCTGAATCTGCAAGAGGCCCTGAATTCATCCCGAAAACCATGAAAAAATAAAATGGGCAATTTAGCTTCCTTTAACTATCTGAATTAAGGCAGGATTTTTCCTATAGGCCCCTTTTAATTTCAGAACAATTAAATTAAGAAAATAACATAACTACTATTTAAACCTAAAATATGATAATGGGAGGGTTTTGAGAACAAAGAGTATTTTAGTTGTTTTTTGGTTTCTTCTTACACCGTACCTAGCAAGTTAGAATACGTCAACAAAATATAACAGACACCATTTAGTTAAGTAGACATGGTCAAACCTTTCTAGGAAGTTGAGATACATGTCTTAGTGATGAGTGAATTAAAAATGGAAGATAAGCTGATTGTTTTATTCCAGGACCTACCACACAGCTGTGTGACATTAAAAGTAGCTGTGAACACTGTGGTTGTTGAGCTTGGCACAGTTGATAATACACTGTAATGCATTATTAAAATTGCTGCAAAAAAATGGGGGTAATGGAAATTCATGCATTCAGCTTACATATGAACAGGACACATGGAAATGTTCTAGGCTTGAGAGAGAACACATAGGAATGAAGAAATACAGAGCTTACTCAACAGGCTCATGGCCAATTGTGGAACTTGGCGCTCAAAAGAAAGGATTAAGCTAGAAATGATCATAATGAGTGAGTTAACCCAGAAGCAGAAAGACTCAAATGGTATATACTCACTTATATCTGCATATTAGCCCAAGGGGCATGTCCCACAAAAGCCTTCACTTACTAGGAAACTGGGACAGAGGGGAGAACATCCTAATGGGACTCTAGATGAGAAAAGCATGGGAGAATGGCAAAGTAGAAGGATCCAGAGGGTCCTAGAAGCCTACAAGTAGAACATTATGATAGGCAGATTTGGGCTCAGGGGTCCTGCTCAAACTAAGGCACCAGCCAAGGACAATACAGGCAGTAAACCTTAAACCCCTACCCAGATCTAGCCAATGGACAGAACACTCTCCACAGTAGAGTGGAGAGTGGGATATGACTTTCTCACATACTCTGGTGCCTCACCTTTGACCATGTCCCCTGGAGGGGGAGACCTGGTGGCACTCAGAGGAAGGACAGCAGGTTACCAAGAAGAGACTTGATACCCTATGAGCATATACAGGGGGAGGTAATCCCCCTCAGGAACAGTCATAGGGGAGGGGAATAAGGGGAAAATGGGAGGGAGGGAAGAATGGGAGGATACAAGGGATGGGATAACCATTGAGATGTAACAAGAATAAATTAATAAAGGAGAAAAAAAAAGAAAGTATGAGTGCGTCAGGTGGTTTGTTATTCTATCCTTACCTCAGACATCAGAACCTAGCGTTGCTACTGCATCCTACACTGCCACGCCCACACATCTATTTCTTCTCCTTAAATATAAACATTTCTTAAAGAGAATTGCAAATACTTGATCCAAGCACCAATTCTGAACCTTCACGGTGCCTGGTATCAACCAGTTAGGCCAAGGAAAAGTCTAGTCTAATAAACTACTGAGTTTGAGGCAAAGACAGCTGAGGAATTTCAAAGCTACTTTGCAGATTTCCCTCCATTAAGACATACGAGAACAGGTTGGCCACGAACCAAGTTTTTCTGCTGGAACAGCCCCATTAGCATAGCTGTTTTGCAATCCCCAAACTGCAGACTGAGCAAAGGAGCTGCTGCCCGGGGTGGAAGATGATGAAACCAGAGAGGAAGGCTGGCCCAGGGGCCCCAAATGCACTCATCTGTGTAACCTTTCATCAGGAGCTTCTACTACAGAACTCAGAGTCAGAAACATGTAACCGTGCACCTTTGGAAACAAACGGGGCACACTACTGATTACTTCCAAGTATCAGACAAGACTGATATAGGCAATGTATCTTCACTGTGGCTCCAGAGATGAGAAAGCAGCAGTGAACCAACAGGTCTTCCAGAAATGGGCATAATCCTCTTTGAGAGCAAGAATGACTGATCACTCAGATAACCAGACAGGGTGAGGAGCAAGTGTGTTCACAGAAGGGGTGGAAGTTCTTCCGAGTCACCTTGCTGGTTGGCATTCGCCTACTCGATTGACTCTCAGACACCTACTGCAGTCTTCTCCAAGCCAGTAAGGAAGCCTGGCAGCGAGGCTGTAGTTGCTACTGGCAGAGTGAGGGAGGTGTTGGGGCACTCTAGGCAGGAGGCTTCTCAGAGAGGCTAGGAAAGGGGGTGAGATGAACAGGCAATACCGTAACATTTCACTCTTAAAGGATAAACTTAAGAGTACTCAGGAATAACTTAATTTGCTTTATAATAAACATTTCCGGAGGGAGCTTTGGGCTTGCCTTAGATAAAGTCACATTTGGGGACACGGCATGAATTCTTTTAGAGTAATAATAGAAACATCAATTTGCTCAAGGATGTACAATTTTATGTATATTTTTAAAGTAAAGTTAACTTTTAAAAGAGGAATCTATTTTTAAATATAGAGTGTATTCTTTTAGTGGATTGGAAACTCGTTAACTGCCCAAAGGTCTTTTCATGGTCTCTTCAATTCTCTCGACCTGAGGATTTTAAGACTTGGCTCAGCAGAAATGCAAGCTATAAAATCCACTCATTCCTGGCTAATCTATCAAGTTAAATTAGTAAAAATTAAAAAATGACAAAGGGAATGTAAAATGCTGGTGAGGATACAATCTATTAAACCTTCCTTTACTACTATCAGAGGTGTAAACTGATAGCACTTTTGACAGTATTGTTTATTAACATGTTTGCAAAAAAATTAATAAGGTTATATCCCTCAACCCTATTCCATACCTATAAATTTTTTATGTGAAATAAATTAGAAAACAGACAGTTTTCCATATAAAGTCAGCTTTTAGAACACTGTTTATGATGCTTAAAATCAGGAATCAAATTAAACCCCAATGATGAGATAGTCTGATAAATTTCAGAGAAATAATCATAAGATATGAGAGTATGCAGCTATTAAAATTTTGTTTATAGAAACAATTTCTAATGATGTTTGAAAATGGTTATAGCATAATCTTAAGTATAAAAAGCAGAGTACAAAACTGCATGTGCAGCTTTTATTAGTAAAAAAGATACCCAATGTAAAAGGAAAATGAAATACACTGAAATGTTGATCACATTTATTCCTGAGAAGTGGCCCGATGTATAGCCATTTTCTTCTTTATAGCTTTGTATGCCTTGCAAATTTCCTCTAGGGAACAAGTATTACTTTTATAAGGTGGAGGGGGCTGTATTGTCTAAAAAGGATATATCAAGTTGTATTACAAAGACACATTGTGCAAGTAATGAAGACTTGAAAAAGACAAAGAGAATTGAGCTAAGGTTTAAAAACATAAAAGCATCTTCCTCTCATTAACTGAGAAAAAATGTTTCTATTTTTGAAGCCTTGGATTATCAAGCACTTAACTCATCAGCCCCAAACCGTCTGTGTCCGTCCGTCTTCTCTGCTGAGCGCTAAGGGTGCTTTTCTCTTGGCAGTTGCTACAGCTGTTTTGCTGTTGAGCACACACTATAAAGTATTCACTGAATTGAATAGGGTAATGGCAACTCTCTTTTTAGTATGTGTGACTGTGAACCAGTAGAGTCGCACAGGTCCTATGCTTACGGTTCCTTAGGCTTTATACATAATGAAAGTCAGGCAGATAATGTATGTCTTAGTGTGTGTGTGTGTGTGTGTGTGTGTGTGTGTGTGTATGGGGTGTGTGTGTGTGCACAGATACACACATCAAATTGGGCTTTGAAAGGGCATCATCCAATTTCCATTTTATTAAATATATCTAAATAATGCATTGGTTTTAAAATAATTTGGTGGCTGGGCAGGGTGGCTCAGAGGACTCAGGGAGGCAGAGGTAGGTGGAGCTCTGTGAATTTAAGGCCAACCTTGTCAATAAATTGAGTTCAGGACAGCCATGGCTATGCAGAGGAACCCTGTCTCAAGCAAACTGACAGACAAACAAACAAACAACATAGTGTTATGCCCACTTCAGAAAGCACACAAGGAAGTTAAGAAGCTGTGCCCTCTACATGTTTTGTTTCTATAAGTGTGTGTGTGTGTGTGTGTGTGTGTGTTCCTGCATGTGAGTGTGAGTGCACTAAGGTGTGCAATGTGGAGACCAGACATAGTTATCTTCTTTGATTGCCTTCTGTTTGTTTTTGAGACAGTGTCTCTTACCTTCTTAAGGTCTCAACCTTCTGAATGCCGGGACCCTTTAATACAGTCCCTTATGCTGTGGTGACCCCCAACCATAAAATTATTTCCATTGCTATTTCATAACTGTAATTTTGCTGCTGTTATGATTTACAACACAAATAGCTGTTTTTCTGGTGGTCTCAGGAGAAACCTGTTGAGACCCACCGGATGAGAACTACTGAGCTACGTGATCTGGCTAAACTGTTGGCCAATGATCTCTACGCATCTTCCTGTCTCCACTGCCCCAGGGTGAAATTACTGGCTGTCATGTGTGGCATTTATGTGGGCTCTGGAGATCCAAACTCAGGTGCCCATCCTAGAATACCAACCATCTCTTCAACTCCTAATTTTATCTCCAACAGCAAGTATTTAAGAAACACCCTGTACTGGGAAATGTGTTGGGCTCAGAGGGTACCCACAAACAGTAACACAACATTGGTCCTTGACCACATGGAAATGAAGTCTGGTGAGAGGACCCCGAGTGTAAAGACACTATTTGGCACGTCCAGGATCATGCCAGACTTCAGACTGCGTTCCTTAGCACACTCAACATTCAAACTCTGGATCGAAACACATCCTGATAAGACGCTTGTTACAATTATGACAAAACCATGCAGTCTCTTCCGTCCTTGCAACCAAATTATTGGAGACACATTTAGAATAAAAGGCAGTGAAGTTCCAAAGGACACACTTAGGCCCGTAGGCAGCAGGTTACTATTCCGGCTTGTGTGAAAAGTGATTTCTCAGCTAAAATCTCATCTAGATTGTAGGATTTATAGGTTGGCCTACACCGAGTACTAGGGAGAAGTACTCCAGGCTTCTGGTTTTTGAAAAACTGCATGATCCATCTCTGCAGTAGTTGCACCTTTTTCCTGGTGAAGTAAAATCTGATTCTTAAATTTCCTAAGAACGGTAACTGTTCTGATTGCTCGTGTGATGTATAAACATGGCAATTCTTCTCAAACCCCACATGGCCCACAGCACCACTGGTGGTTGCCAGATCTCCTCCTGCGTACTAACTGCTGCCCTTTCCCTGCCAGAGGCATTTCCTTCACTCTAAGCTCAGGGCTCTCTTCTCAGAGCTGATCACAGGAAATAAAACAGGCAAGATCCTAGTTTAGACCCCGAAGACCTAGCTGGATGCTGTAAATCAATGAGGACAAGCCGTTGGCTTCTAAGGAAGTTCAATCTAAGAAAACGCTCTTTAAGAATTTTTTTTTCATTTCTTGGAAGAAATGCCATAGGCCAGCATCTGTGCTGTTATCCAAGATTCCTCATGTAGAGAAACACAAGAGGAATACTTCTTGAATTTGGTTTCAAGAAAAGTCTTGCCTTAGTCCATGGAGACTATTCTAATCTCCTGGCTGCTAAGGAGCCAAGGCTGTCCCCTTCACAGGGATTGTAATTTTTCTGAACCGATTCTCTTTCCCTTCTCCAGAGATGCTGGCATTTGTATGCTGAGTTCATCCTGTATCTTCTACTTCATGTTTTTGTGTGAAGAGTTACTTCCAGTCTTCCTTAGAAAAAGGCAAAGTAGAAACAAGCCACATAGGCATCAATGATGCCACAAATTCAGTTCCTCTGGATATTTCCAGGCTATGCCGTGTCAATCTCCTTTTTCGAGGTCACAATTCACACACCAATTTCCATGAATATGGCAAAACTCCCTGTTAAAAGCATAACTTGGCCCATTTAAAATGTCATGTTTGAACATTTTTCTTACAGTGTTTACACGTTCATTTGTAGTAACTGGCATATTTTAACATGCATGTGGCCTGAGAGTTTTGCCACGATCTTATACTGAATTTATGTCCACGTCTGTCAGCATCATTTAGAGAAGGCTTCAAACTGGTCCAGGTAAGGCACTTTCAACCTCCAACAATTCAACGGTGAGAGTCAAAGCCAAGCTGAGTGCTAAGAAGGTCCCCCAAGGAACTCCAGATGGAAAGGCAAGGAGTTGACAAAAACAGACCACTTTTAAAGGTGGGGACAGAACCCAGGGGAGGTCTTACCAGTCTGGGAATCAGAGACAGGAAAGCAAGCACTAAGTGAAAATCCACTAAGACTTGCTCCAGGGTTGCTCCGTACAATGGAGACTGTGGATGGAATCCTGTGGGGCATCTGTGTTTAATGCACCATTTTTATTGGGGAGTTGAGGTTAATCTCGCCTCAAGCCTCCCAGTCTGAATCTGTGTCGACCTCCTCTCCTGGCCTATGCTCCATGGATGTGTAATCATTTCAGGGAGTGAACAGCAGAAATTAAAAATCAAAGGAGGATTGTTTTTGACATTCATGGCAGTTTCCAGTCTTTTCCTTGGCTACCGGATCAGCATCTGTCAAGTGCAATAGGATGTGTCCCGAATGGTATGGCAGTAAGGGTGAGTGAGCAGCTATCTGTGGGAGGGTTAGCTCTTCAGGAACCACCCTCACAGGCCACCTAGAGTCAGAGCCACACTGTTCTGCTCTACACTTACAGCAAACAGGAAAGCTGGAGCGCACCCACTTCCTGTTTCTAGCGGTGTCACACACGGCTCAAGGCAGGGCTTGGGACGGAGGCTGGGTATTCCTATATTAAACAAAAGCTGCTAAGTGAACACATTCATGAGACATGCCCCTTGGGCTAGTATGCAGATATAAGTGAGTATATACCATTTGACTCTTTCTGCTTCTGGGTTAACTCACTCATTATGATCATTTCTAGCTCAATCAATTTGTCCACAAATTTCGGGAATTCCTTGTTTTCAAACTATGGCACCAGCCAAGGACAATACAGGCTGTAAACTTTAAACCCATACCCAGATCTAGCCAATAGATAGAACATTCTCCACAGTTGAGTGGAGAGTGGGGTATGACTTTCACACGTACTCTAGTGCCTCATATTTGACCATGTCCCCTGGAGGGAGAGACCTGGTGGCACTCAGAGCAAAGATTGCAGGCTACCAAGAAGAGACTTGATACCCTATGAGCATATACAGGGGGAAGAAGTCCCCCTCGGGCACAGTCTTAGGGGAGGGGAGTAAGGGGAAAATCGGAGGGAGGGAAGAATGGGAGGTTACAAGGGATGGGATAATCATTGAGATGTAACAAGAATAAATTAATAAAAAACAAACAAACAACAACAACAAAAAAACCCCAAAAGCTGCATGGGAAGGGTACTTGAAATTAAATATAAATGTTAGAGGGCAACTAGAGCTTTATTCTAATTTTTCAAGTGTAGTCATCCTTCCATGGTTAAGAAGTACTAGTTTTTGACCTGCAGTCCTCACCGTCTGAGTCCGCTGCCATTCGCCTTCCCATGACCAGAAGCCTCGCCATGAAGACAACTTTCAAAGCCTGTTGCTGCCACCTGAAGCCTGCCGCATGCTTGCCTTCAGCACAGCACTTAACTTCTTTTGTTTATGTTTTAAAGAATACTTCCAGCCCAGCATTTGACATCTGCTTAAGTAGTAAAACGAAATGTTTGTGGAACAAATGGAATTAATTAATTTGAGTTCTATTTACTAGTCACTGATAGAAAAAAAAAGAAAGAAAGAAAGAAAGCCAAAACTACTCACCAATAACTAATGAAAGCAAGTCTAATCCAGAAACTGATGACTTCTAATTTTTTAATTGAAAAGTAAATAAAGCAATCCAGAGTAACAGAAGCAATTAACTTTGCATATATGGGGGAAAAAAACACAACCCCTCCCAATGTAGTTAAACATATTTTCCTGTTTGATTAAATCCTGCCCAGGCTGCTTTAAATCCTAAAACAGAATTGCAATGCCAGTGTGCACCCTTTCTGCAGATCCTCCTTGCAGAACCGACCTGGCAGGGATAGGAACAATACTGTAGGATTAAGCCAAAAGCGTAGCATAGGCATTTGCCACCACTGGCAGACACCCAGCCCTCCACTCACACAGCCACTGTCCCTTTCCAGGCTGTGCCCTGGCCGCTGCCCTCATCTGCTGTGTGAATAGCATATTCTCTCCCTGAAGATTTTTATCTTCCTGCAGTTTCTGACCCTTGGCTTCCAGCAGCATTATTATGGACATGTTAAGTTACGAGGATTTTTAATTTCCATTTTTCATTTGTTCTCAGGAGACTGCAGATTATGTAGTAAAAAAAAAACCTTCCAGAGTGAGGATGTCTTTATATAAGATAGTTCCCGTGCTCACGATTATTTTTTCCAAATGATAATAGATGTGGGCACTACTGTGAGAATTTAGGTAGCAGAGAGCAACCATTCAAGTCAGAGACAGGGCAATACTTTATAAAATAATCATCATTCCCCTCTCAAGGGATGCTGCTCCAAAGTCCTTGGTCATCAGTGCAATGTGTTAAAATGCTTTTATATGGCTCCTCTCTTCTGAGTTATGTGGGGACGTATAAATAAAAACTGCTGACTTTTGAGGGATTGGGGGGAGGGTCCCGGCAATACTGTCCAGTACATCAAGGGCGTTGTCAGTTTAACAGCAGAAGTAACCTCCGTTTAAGGCAGCCTTAGACTTAATGGACCTTTCTGTAGTTTCAACGCTAATACTATAGTAAAGAGTAGGACAGAAAAACGAGGTGTGTGTCCTTCCCTCATCATTCAGTACGCAACTGAAGCCCAAGGTGCCCGAGATAAGTCTGGAGGCCTTACTCATGGTGATTTACTCAAAGCCACGAAGCCAAGCCTGAGGGGAGCTACTGAGTATCGCGTGCCTTGTCCTTAAAGTCATTTTGATAAAATGCTAGGGTAGAACCAACATGCTGTTTATAAGAAAGATACTAACACTGAAAAGGACAACGTCTCTGAGACGAAGAAGGACCTGTGGTTCCAATAAGGAGAAGAAAGCCGAGGCTGAGATGACTCTGCTCCTGAAACCCACTAACAGTGGCAAAAACCAGCAAGGGTTTAACGGGAAGGTAAGTTGGTGTGGGTTTGTCTAGCCCACGTGCAAAGAAGTGCATGCTGGCCTGTGACCGGAAGACAGGAAGTGTGGAAGGAGGCTGAGGGAGCTCCATGCCACAGGACACTGGGCACACAACACAGCAAAAAGCCCCACCAGGTGACTATCCAAGCAGGCCTACTATTAAACGAAAGCAGTTATTTTACAATCTCTCTTCAAGTAACAATAATAATATAAAAGATCACGTGTTCCTTTCTGCTAGATATGCAAAATAAGTACACTGAAGAGGAGTCCTGATTGGGGGAGGGAGGCAGGTTCCACGCAAAGGACATCCTCACAGTTTACAGGACGTGTTAAGAGGCATCATTTTAGAAAAGGAACTGTCGGTTGAGTCTTCCTCATCTCAGAATCTAAAAGCCAAAAAACGCTTTCAAACTTTTCCAATGCTCATGTGACATCACGCGTTGAAAACTGCACACCTGTGTCAAGGCACAGGTGCAGTAAAAAATGCTGTATAAAGTTACCTGTCGGCTATGCACGCACACATCTATGGTACGCAATTGAATTTTGTGTTCAGATCTGGGGCCCACTCCTTAGATAAGCTCATGATATATCTACATATTTACATACAGACGTTATGTATGAATACTTCAATATCTAAAAAAAATTCTGAAATTCAAAATCTTCATAGTCTGAAGCATTTCAGACCCAATGTGTACTCATTTGTATCTTAAACTGTGACTGACAAAAAGATAACTTGAACATTTTGAAATCAGGCTAGTAGAATCTCATGTAGGCAGTCCCCAAACTTTGCCCTTTGCACCCTGAGCCCAGCCTTCCTTTTGATCTACAGAGCACAGCTAGGAAGCATCATAGCACATCACCTGACATCCATTCCTACAAGCAGGGTCCCCAAGCATCGTCCATACCCACCCGCTCCGTTTTCAGATGGCGCCTGTCTTCTGAGTTCTGTGGGGTTGTAGACATAAAAGCAGATGGGTTTTGAGGAGCAAGGAAATGGTCCTTACTCCAGGCTCTTCATAGCAGAGCAGAGAGAATTTAGGTGACTCCTCCAGGCCATGCTGACACTCAACGCACTATGACATTATGCTCCGTTGTACTATCTGAATATCATATATATATATAAAACACACACACACACACACACATATTCCTTTCTATAGTTATTTGGTATTTCCCATGTTTGTATCTCTATATTATTAAACAGAAGTGTAATATGTTTCTCAAAGGCCAAGTTTTATGTCTCATAACACTGCCCATGTTACGAGCACCCCACCCGGAAGGAATGCACAGTGCATAGTGATGAGAGGCTACATCAGAGTCTTCTGTTTCAAGGCTAAGGAAGAGCAGACACCAGTTAATCTAAAGAGCGCTACAATTATTAATGATGAGCAATTCCTCCTGGTCATTTTAGTAATTAGGCAAAATGACTGTGCCCAGGCCCAACTATGACCTCTGATTCCCCCCAAGCAATACTCATTTACATGAAGAAAATATTGGGGAGGATAGCAAAGTGACAGACTCATCATGAAGCCTCAGCCCAGGAATCATGAAGCTCCCATCAGCAACCCACTACAGTTGGCCCCAGATAGTGACTCTGGGTACTTGCAAGGAGGGGACGCTGGTATTTCACCAGCCCTTATTCCTAGAGCAGGTAAGAGAAAGCCATCTACACAAGCAAGGTGCAAAGGAGAGATGGCTTTCGAGCATGTCTGTGCATGCACACACTTGTGGCATGGTGTGGTAAAGGACCAATCTTGAAGGTAGCTACACAATCCAGCCCTCCTGCCCTTCCTGGCCTCTTAAGGACTGCCGCGCACCTCCTCGGCTGAAGGTTAGAAGCTCACTATCCCAGAACTCCTCAGAGAGCCTCAAGATCTCTACAGAGGAAAGAGGTCTCAGCATAAGTGTCTCAAAGGACAGTTCCCGAAATACTGAAAGAGGAAGGAAGATCCAAACAGGACGCTTTATAAGTACTGACTAAAAAAAAAAAATGTTAAGTTTTTCATTTTACCGCTGCCCTGCAAAGTACAGACTGAAAAAGAGTGAATGTGGGATTATTAAGTATCTTTTAGTCCTGATGTTTATAGCTTCTCATTTTCTTTTCTTCATTTAGGGAAAGGAGAGGTGAGAGAAAGCAAAAAGGGTTCTTCTTGGCTGACTTGGATACAGCTAATAACCCTGCAAGTGCAGCAGAACACTTGGCCACCACCGGGCAGCTGTGCTAATGCAGTCAAAGGCCAGTCTGACTCCGATCTCCCGTGTGATTTACAATGTGGTAGTTTAAAGAGGTACAGCCCATGCTGTGGTAATAAACATTCATTTCAAGCCTTTTAGGGCACTAATATTTCATCTCAACACTCTCAGAGAAAGACTTTTCTCTCAGGGGAGGGAGCGTTGTAATGGCATCATAAAGAGAGCACTTCTCAGAGGCTGAGAAACCTAGCTGTGTTCTCACCAGGCCATCTCTTCCCTCTGTCCCTCCCATCTGTCCCTCTGCAAGGACCTCTAAAACTAGAACCAGCTCCCAGGGAACACAGTCTGATTGCCCCAATACCAACAAATGTTGCCACAGGGCCTGAAGAGCTGCGGGGTGCTCTGACTTACCAATGACTACCAGGGTATGAGAGACTGGTGTGTCAGGGAGACTGGTCCACTTTCTCACCCAGGGCAGGTGCCTTTGTGATGTTTTAGAAAAGAGGCATATCTTTGCAAAGAAGATTGAGGCACAGAATTTTAAAGAGGGTTCCCACAAGTATTTTGTGGGAGGTACGCTAGACAACATATCTGATATAGAAATTTCTTAATACTTACATCTAAACTCCTATTTTCCTTTTGAAACTGAAGTTACTTTCTTACTTAACTCACTGGGGACTCACTGAGTTAAGTAGATTACCAAGAGTGCTGTTTAATGTTCTTAAACAACAACAACAATAACAACAGAAGTTCAATGTTGTCCTGAGACAGTCTATTTCTACTTCCGCTAGCTGCTGGAATCTTAGGAAATAAGCTCTACTTACTCTAAGCATCCAAATACTGACACAAAGTATCTATCAAAAGAAAGATTTTCATTTTGCCAAAGTTCCTTAGCTCATCATATTTCCTACCTCCTTCTTGGTGTATATGTCATCACTTTACAGAAACCTGGACTCATAGGGTCACCTCTAGATCCTGGCTTTGTCCAGGGAATGGGTACATGAAATTTGCTGAAAAACACTGTATCAACGGCTGTACCATCCAATAACTGGCTCTTGCTTTGCTCTTCCTGCTTGCTTCCCTATGGACTCCTGGCCTTCTCCAATCACATCTCTGCTTTGTCTCCCAGCTTTACTTCCACCTGGCCACCAGCCACTGCCATGCCAAACATGACACCAATACAGAGTCTGGTGTTATCCTTCTCCCTTCTCAGCAATCCCATGAGTTCTTGAGCAAACTTATCATGTGATTAGATCCGAGCCTTTCATTACTCCATGCAACACCCCGAGTAGAATCCCACTGACTTAGTATAGTCAACCGCCAGCAACTTTTATGGTCAACTCAAAAGCAACAAGCTTTTGTCCAGACAGGTCTCTTCACTATGTTCAAATGCAACGACCAATAATATCCTGCTTGCAATGGTCACCAAGTACATTTTTAACTATGAGGCCTTTGCCCAGACATTCTTTGAAGTGTCCGTTGATGCACAAAAGAAAACAGTGGGAAACAAGTTCAACAGAAGACAGCATCTGTGTGATAGTGGGCTGAAAAAGAACCCTCCTCCACATTAAATAATTCTTCCCAGGAACAAATGGAATACATTTCTAATGTTTCAGTGGCAGGAATGAGGACCTTGAAGAAAGGAAATTTGCCTGACAACTGTTTTACCTGATCTCATCCAAAGTACTTGATTATTTTCCATTTATTAGATGATAAAATTCAAAGCACGAGGCTTTTAACGGTTTCTGCCAATATGTTTGGGAACTCTGATCCTTCTTATCCATGCTTAGTAGTTTTTAGATGAGCGTCCTCTAGGATCGGATAACACAAGCTGCAATTTTTATTCAGATATAAAACCGGAGAGTGACTCCGGTCAAACAAATTAACTCCTAAGCTTTGGTGTTTTGAGGTTTTCGTTAATTTGTTTTTCTAATTGCAAGCAAGAATAATTTTAGTATTTATTCTACACCATTAGAAATACAGAATAGAAAGTAGGCGTTTGGAACACTGTCTTGTATGTAGTTAGGTAGCAGGCAATCCTACGTACAATAGCGATCCATTTCATCCAATTGCTTGACTGTACCCTATTTCCCATCCTCTGTCTAAGTTCGTAATCTTCCTTGAGAAATAATCTGCTATGTAGAGGGAGGTAGTGCTTTGTAGCAATGAAAGTTTTAATATGCCCTATAGACACACTAGCCAGTAACTGGATGTTACATCTTAAAGGAAAGAAATACACGGATTTGAACTTCTGCCTTGGAGATGCTGCAGGAAAACAGGCTTCTATGAAGGACAATAGGTCATCTTACCCTTAAAGAAGATGAGATAGATGATAGCAGCTTCCCAGCAATGTTATTTCTAGTACATTATAAAGACATACAACGTTAAGAATCATACACATGTCTATTTTCTTTGTACAATGTGACATGCGATAAAAGCTGGGTACTCCTCATGTTTTTTATAATAATAACCCAAAGTCAGGGAATTTCATTGCCTATCTTCAGGTGAGTTTTAATGTTGGAGATGTTGGATATCAGTGTTAGAAACAGCAAGAGATGAGGCATATCAAGAAAATATATAACAAACCAGAAAAAAATTTATACCTCCTTAACTGATGAGAAACACTTAAACTATTTCTCTATCATCAGAGTAGCAGATACCTAAATATGTCCATGGCTGAAGGTTAAAAAAAGAAAGAAAGAAAGAAAGAAAGAAAGAAAGAAAGAAAAGAAAAGCATGCATGTTACCAATGTAGCAGACGAGGTTAGAGCATTTTACATGGAAGTTACTCTAGAAAGCTCATTTGAATCAGATTTCCTCACTGCGGTCAGATGGGGATGTAAAAACAGTGTACATCATTCAGAGGCATTCAGCTGCTGGTGTGGGACTGCAGAACACAAGAACCATCTAGAAGTTGGGGGACGATAAGGAAAGAAAATACTCCGACTGACCTCCCTGTGCACAGTGAACTTCTAACCTGCACATCTGCATGATAAGCAATCTGTGCTGCTTTAGGCTTGCGCTAGGCTTGCAGTAATTTATTAAGGCAGTGAGAGCAGATGACTACCAACGCCACCCAAATAAGGTCCCTGGTCAGTAGACATTTCCCACAACACAACCTGTTAACTGTATGAAGAAGGACAGTGTTTTCAAGTGTGTCGGGGGTTGCAAAATAAAGTGGAAATTATACTCCAAGAAGTCTGCTTCCACTGGGAAAGAAAAGTTAATACACAGAAAACATCCCAAACGAAATACACTTGTTACAATTCTGGGACCCAATATTTGAAGAAGAAATCTTACTTCTCATTATCTCCAGGGATACAGTAACTGAGAGCAGAAGGAGCTTCGCAAACACTCTCTAGAATTATTCAGCTCTGATCGAGAGGACAAGTCCTAAGAGTCAACCGCCCCTGGTTAAACTGAGAGCGGGATTTTTAGGCTGCTAAAGAGCAGGAGGTTACCTTAGCAGCAGCTAGACAGGTGGAATATAAAGCAGAACAAGGGAGAGAGACTCTGCAAGAGCAGCAAAAAGGGAAAAAAATAAAGTATGGAGGCATTTGTTAAAACTTCAGGCTGCTGTCAGTCAAAGTATCAGGTGATTGACACTGACTTAAATGTCACTAAAACTTCTGAAGCTGTCTCCTACTTTTAAGGCATGGCTTTGCATGCAAGAACATCATAAGGCTCATAAGAAAGAAGCAACGGCTCACTGAAGATATGTGACTCTCAGGATGTGACCCACTAGTCCAGTATGTGCCAATCATGTGGTGATGGAACTGAGCACAGCAAGGCGGAGCAGCCTCTGCTCCACTCTTAAATTATTAAATGATTATTATTATTAAATATAAGGGCTTCAACTGGTCATGGAACATGGCATAGTGCAGCCCCGTTTCTGAGGTCAGAAGAAAGGCTCCTTGAAAAGACCTAGGAATCTATAAAGGTGCAGGAAGGATTCCACTTTTTAGCGACTTAACGGTCACATTAGATAGACAGAGCTTTCATACTCAGGGAGTCAGAGGCAGACAGATCTCTGCGAGTTCAAGGCCAGCCTGGTCTACAAAGCAAGTCTAGGACAGCCACGCCTACACAGAGAAACCCTGTCTCGAAAAACAAACAAATAAGCAAAAGTACATGGCTTCAGTGTTCTTCAAATGGGAAGGGAGAGGATGAGGGAGATGGTTTTACTGTCTTAGTGAAGATTTCTATTGCTGTGAAGAGACACCGTGACCATGGCAACTCTTATAATGGAAAATACTTAATTGGGGCTGGCTTACAGTTTCAGAGGTTTAGACCACCAGCATATTGATGTGAAGCATGGCGGTGCACAAGCAGACATAGTCCTGAAGGAGCCAAGGGTTCAACATCCAGATTTGCAGGCAGCAGGACAAAAGAGATAGCCACCGGGTTTGGCTTGAGCTTTGGAACCTCAAGGCCCAGTCTTTAGAGATACACTTCCTCCAGTGTGGCCACATCTACTCCAACGAGACCATATGTTCTAATCCTTTCCAATAGCGCCACTCCCTAGGAGCCTATGGGGACCATTTTCACTCAAGTCACCACACCGGGGAAGAACATGCTGTCACTGAAAAGTCTGGGAAGAGAATCCTAATAATGTTGGCACTTTCAAGAGTAAACACTGAGACCCTGATGAGCCTAGAGGAACCATCCAAGCTGAGACTCCATATTAGACCCAGAATGCCCAGGCATGCACACATTCAGTGTGGCTTCTCTGATTATCCTCCCCCCCCCCCCCGACAGAAACTGCCCTCACAGTCTGCGGCACAGAACCCATGTTTGTTTTAAATGCAGATATTTAAAGGAACAAAAGATAGAGACTATGCCCACATACCAAGTTGGGAATTTTTACGGTTAAAATCTAGCGAGTAACTGTGTTTTGTTTTATATATATATCCCATATAAACAATCCTGTGAGTCGTCATGATATAAAAAGTTGATAAAATGTGTCTTTTCATAAGACTCAAAGTCATCCTATGTGTGAAATTTGTTACTAAGAGTCTGTCTCATGCTGGGCACTATATGAAGTTCTAAGAACTCAAAGTCAGTTTCCCACTTCTTCCAAATATCAAGTCCTGTGTGTCAACTGCCATACCCCAGGGGGCTCCAAGCAAATAGCCAAGGAAATCACCCCCAAAGCACAACTTCAAGATAAACTCCAATCTCTGTGTTCAGCTTGTGGTGAGCAAGTCATGAGTAATCCATTTCTGTAGTTTATCAGTGTAGGCTCTTTATTTAGTTAGACCCTGAGGCAGGACTCAGCCATAAAAGGATGTTATAGAGATGCTGGCATCCTCACATAACCCATCAGGCACAGCAGCTCTTCAAGAACCCCATGTCTCTCCCTGAGATGAAACCCAGGGCCTCAGAGACAGCAGGCAAATGCATTACCATTCCATCACATCTATTTTTTAATAATAAAAGTCTTGACATATTCAATTAAAACAAATAAATCATTAAAACGAATGCACAGATACAAATTCATCAATATAAAATGAATCCAAAACATATTACAAAACAGACTATTCAACATACATAACACAACATTTTGTAACAAAATAAAACGCTTGTGTAATATTATTTTTAAAATGTAGACCCTGTATAAGCATGTATTTAAAAGAATATTTATTTTTATCACTAGATAATAATAGCTTGAGTGAAGTATTTATGCATTCTAAGAAAGTGTTCCACACCTGAGTTACACTACTAGCCGTTTGTTTGTTTTGTCATTTACTTTAACTGTCTAACTTTCTAAGTTATCTAACTTTTATATACATGGCTTGAAAATAAACAAACAATTACAGCGCCTAAAAACTACATTGTTTTATTGCCAAAATATTTGGACTCAACGTCTTCTGCCTCAGTAGATAGATAGATAGATAGATAGACAGATAGATAGATAGATAAACAGACAGATAGATATTTTTAAATTAGCATTCTAGTTAGTCAGATTTAATCTTCTGTTTTGCTCCCCTTATCTTACGAAGTATTTATGAACATAAGCCACCCTTCATTTGTCATGTTTACTAGCAAGTGAAATTTCTATCTACAAAACATGACACCCTGTACTGCACAGCATCAGATACATTTGCATATCTCTACGTATCATATCAGCAAGACACTGTATTAGGATAAGACCCAGATGCCTGCCAGTCTAAGCAAAGCAGCTTCAGGACCACAGGGAATCCGTCTAAGAGCGCAGGTCTTTCTTTCGTTCTTTTTCATCTTGGTAGCAAGTATACATCGCCATGAAAAATAAAACCAGGCAGGTAAACACCACAAAACACTTGTTGACATTTCAGTCATCACCTTTAACATCTCCCAAGAAGAATCTTTTCAGGTATTTCTGTCACAACATAAATGATGAGTTTATCAGGAAACATTGTTAAAAGAATATTCACAGAGAGTGTTAATGAGAAGAGTGAAGGTTTAGCAATCCTGAAGCATATTCATTTCTAAATGCGTTCAAGACAAAACTGAATAAAGAAAGGTTGCACGGTCAAGTGGAGAAGAACAGAGGCTGGTGTGCTCAGGAGAGTGGGGATCATGACCATTTCTGCTTAAAGGTTTTTCAGCGCAGGACAAATGACTACATGACTTTGAACCTTGCACTTTCACCTGTGAAATGTTGGTACCGGTAGTGATAATTTAATAGTATGCAATGATTAAGCAAGACAAAATATATAGCATGCCTATCATAGTGTCTGATAGTAGGCACTTGGCCATTTTGAAGGACACTGCTAACAATAAACAAACATATAATATTTTCTCCAATTCTCAAAGAAAATACCTAACAAGAATATCCAAAGAGTTAAGTTAAATGGCAAATATGTTTCAGATTAGAGAACTACATTTCTAATAATTTGTCACCTCCAAAATAATACATTATCACTTTAGTGAAAAGCAAAAGTAGTCTTGTCAGAAATAATGTGAGACTGACAGTCCCTTACAGAGGCTAGCAGGCTGACACTGGCCCGCGATGCCTCCTACCTATTACTCAGCTCAAAATGGAACTACTAAAAAGCACAAACACTGGTTACTATGGGAACAAACCAACCAAAGATAACATCCAGATAAAAAGCCTCTCTCAGCTAGTACTCATGGCTCTCTTTTGTATCTGTCTTCTATAGGGTTTATCACTTTCTACATTGCATTAGCATCATCTGTGCAGAATCTGATCTCTCTGCCTCTAAGGAGGCCTCTCAGAGGGGAGGAACCTTGTCATATTCATCTTTGTCTCTTCGACAAAGTCCTGCATAGAGAAAACAGCCAATAAGTGGTTTGCTGAAGAGAGAAGCTGAGGACGAGCAGTCAGAAGCTTTGCATAACAGAGCTCAATGCCCACAGCATTTAACCTCTGCGGGGTGGAGGGGAATTAATCAAGGCCCCAGCCACTTGACTAGAGAATTATGCAATTAACCCTATTTCCCCAGCTGGAAAGCTAATTAGTCCTGAACAATAGCAAGATGAGAATAGCGTTCTGGTGTACTCACGCTAACACAGTGACCAACACTTCCTAACAGATTCGCGTTCTTTATGAAATCATACTTTTCTGACTATATGCCCTAGGGTTTGCCTTTTAGCGGGAAGATTAAAACAGTAAATCAATAAAGGTAATGATTTGTTATCCTTTAGGATTTCTGTTAAGTTAGTCTTCTAGCCCAGAGACAGCCTTGCCTCACGAGCAGGGAGCAAGTGTATTCACCTGGGGCCTGGAACAGCCCGTTGATCTTACTCTTCGGCTCTCCCACACAACTACGTTCCTCTTTTCTTTTCTCCCTATACTTACAAATGACAACACTCAGCATTTTACAAAGAAAGTAGAAACAATGGAAGATTTCGACCACTGCCTTTACCCTCACCAAACATACCAGTCTCCAGGCATCTCTAACCCACATTCTTGCCCACTAGTGCCTATAACGGCCACACCACCCAAACATGCTTCTCAATGTTCCTGTCTAAGGCCAGCCCGCTCACCCACCGACATCACTCTGCAGTGTTTCTGCCCTCAATCAAACTGGCCTTCTTTATGGAATTATTTCCATTAACTTAAAACAGACACACAGCAACAATATCTCCTCCCATTACTTCGACCACTTCATCCTCATCTCCTTACTCTATGCCTTAAAAGAGTTTCTACAAAGAACTTTCTGGACAAACAAAGTTTGTCTTTTCCTCTCGTCTCACAACCCCCCTTGCCATTGTGTCTTAATTTCAGTTTGACCGTGCATTTGCCCCATCACTCCCCTAATGTCGTGTTGGCCAACATTAAGACTTGTTTTCACTGGACTTCATATTCCAACAGTAACTGATAAATATTCAGTCCCTGTTTTTGGAAACACACTTTCCATTTTAATTAGAGGACCAACCCTCTCTCCTCTCCTTTCTAATCTTTGCCCTTGTTTTTAAATAATATTTTTATTAATTCTTTGAGAGTGCCATAGATATTTTGATCATGTTTACAACTCATCTCTGATCTACCAGTATGTACCCACACACTCAACTTCAAGTCTTTTTTAAGCCTATGGAGTCTCAACCCTCATCAGAAGAGGTTCTTTGTGCAATTAACCCAGAGACTCAGACACAGTCCTTGTGCAGAGAATAAGAGAGTGTACAGTGCACAGTCTATCTATATCACTCCCCTGACCCAAGGCACAAGAACTGTCTCAGAAGAGAGGGTTACAACAATGAAGCTTTCCTGGACACAACATAGCAACTACACAAAAGAACAAGAGCAATTGTGAGATTATGTACAAGATCCACACGTGTTCCAGACAGACAAAAATCCCAGTAGAAGTGGAAAGGTGAGACAGAGTCCCACCTTGTCCTGACAGGGTTGTTGTTTTTGTTTGCTTGCTTGTTTTTGTCAACTTGACAATCAAGCTAGAGTTATTGAGAAAAGAAGAACCTCAATTAAGAAAAAGCCCCCAAAACTGGGCATGGTGGCACATGCCTTTAATCCTGGAAACTGAGGAGAGGAGCTCTGTGAGCTTGTGGTCAGTCTTGTCTACACTGTGAGTTCCAGAACAGTCAGAGCTACATAGTTAGATGCTGTCTCAAACAAACCAACAAGGGAGAGTTGCAAGGAGGGAGGAAGGGAACAAAGGGGGGGGGAAGAGAGGGGGGGAAGAGAGAGAGAGAGAGAGAGAGAGAGAGAGAGAGAGAGAGAGAGAGAGAGAGAGAGAGAGAGAACAAATATATGCCTCTTTCAGATGGCCATAGGCAAGTCTGTGGAGGTATTTTCTTGATTAATGATTGAAGGAGGGCTCATCCCACTGTGAGTGGTGCCATCCCTTTGCAAGTGGCCATTTTCATTAGGAAACCAGGATGAGTAAGCCATGATGAACAAATCACTTAGTAGCATTCCTCTGTGACTTCTGCTTCAGTCCCTGCCTCCATGTTCCTGCCTTGGTTTCTCTCAGGGGACCCTTGGATAAGCAAGCTGAAGAAGCCCTTCTCTCTAGAAGTTGCTATTGCTGATAGGGCTTTATCATAGCAATAGAAACCCTAACCCTAACCCCCTTCCCTCCCAATCTTTGGATTCTTACCTTGGGATCAATTGATCCCAGTCCTTTGCTCTTGTCTGCCTTCTACTGTTCCCCAGATGCTGGCCACACTAAACAGCTTTAAATGCCAAGGCATCAAAAGTTTTATATTCAGTTCTTAAGCCGACGCCCTGAAAGCATATAGCCTACCTCCATCTCAGGCTTTAAAGCCATCTTATAGTGAAGACGAACTAGGTTCATTCCTGTTTCTGATTAAGCCACTGTTTCTCAAAGACTGGGCTATACCCCACCTGTAACCTCAACTAAAAATGGTTCTGAACTGCTTGTTCCGGGAAACAGCAATCATGTCTTTGTTTCAAAAAGTTGGAAATGACCACCTTGCAACCCTGCCTTTGTTCCAAAGAGTTGTTGTAACTACCTTGGTATGACCACCTTGCAACCATGTCTTTGTTTTAGGAGGTTGTTATGACTAACTTATTATGGTTACGTTCTGATCCCACCACTCAGCCTGTTTTGCCTGTCAAACTCCCCATCGGGAAACTCTCTACCCCTGTGCTATATATAATCCTTGGCTTCCTCGTGTCCAAGGCTGATCTGTTTAACCTAGCCTCTCACAAATAAAAAAGCTTGCTTTAATTAATTTGGCCAGGATGACTTGGGCTGATGGTCCTCCTCCTTGCATCTTTGGGATTAACGGCATCTAAATACCTACTTGTCATATGTACACTGATATCTAATAAACTGCACAGGCCTAGCCTGCCCCAAACAAAACTCCTGGTTCTATCCCAATATGAAACCCCAACTATTTTGCCCATCTCAGGAAATAACAATTATGATTCCGATACTAATATTTTCAGTAAAACCCTAGAGTCATGTTTAAGTATTTTCTCCAAAAATGACCTTACTGCCTCCACTAGTTGGCACCCTGGCCCAAATGAGAAAACTCCTAGGCCAGTGACACAGAACAGCTCTTCAATAAGAGCAAAGAAGAAAACTTGCCCAGATTAAACAAATACATCCATGTCTTGGAGTTTCTATTGCTGTGAGGAGACACCATGACCACAGCAACTCTCATAAAGCAAAGCAGTTAAATGGGGGCTGGCTTACCTCTCAAAGATTTAGTCCATTATCATCATGATGGAAAGCACTGCAGCACAGAGGCACACATGGTGCTCGAGAAGTAGCAAAGAGTTCTATATCCGTATCTGCTGGCAGCAGGGAGAGAGAGCCTCACTGGGCCTAGCCTGAGCTTCTGAAACCTCCAACACACCTGCTCCAACAAGGCCACACCTCCTAACAATGCTGCTTCCTGCGAGCCTATGGGTGCCATTTTCATTCAAACCACCACAGTACGTATTCAGACAGAAGTACACACAACACCAAATGGACAGGTCCAAAAATTAACTCTGCACAGCGTTATTACTGTAAAACCATTAAATATACTCTCCACAAGGTGGTCTGCAGTGATCACTTTAAAGTGTCATTCAGATCACACCACTCTTCTGTTTGCTGGGTTTCTGACCCTCTCTAATAGTGAAGGCAAAATTCTTTTTCTAGAAGCTACACAGGCTGCTTGAGTGGGCTTCCACACTACTGACCTCTTACCCTGCCCACACTGCTTCAAATCATTTTTGTAACTGTAACTCGCCAGTGCTTTCTGAACAGAGCCCTTGCCAATACCACTCACTCTGCCTTAAGGCTTGATTCATAACTTCTCCTAGCCTGTCTACATTCTAATACGGCCTTATCTAGAGCAATCTTCCAGGGATTGCAGAGCTCTAGAATGCTCCTAGCAATTCTATTTTCTTGTCTAAATGGTCTTTGGTATAAAGATGACATAATAAATATGTTGAGATAGTCTTAAGAGCTTCAGTCTATGTACAAGAGTAAAGAATTGAGTTTAGCCAATAATTCAAGTGAACTTAGCAGAAAACCTTGAACTCCAGCTGGCAGAGTACCTTAAGTTCAGTCTTATAAGACAATGGCCAACCCAGCGAAGCTGGCTTTGCACTTCTGAGTGATAGACATGATACAACAGTAAGTGGGTATTGCTTCACATCGCTGTCTGGGGTAATGTTTTATACAGCACTATAAATCTAATTTACCTATCTTAGAGTTACTATTGCTGTGATGAAACACCTTGACCAAAGCAAGTTGTGGAGGAAAGGGCTTATTTAGCTTATGTTTCCAAGTCGCTGTTCATCATCAAAGGACATCAGGACAGGAACTCAAGAAGGTCAGGAACCTGGAGGCAGGAGGTGATGCAGAGGCCATGGAGGAGTGCTGCTTACTGGCTTGTTCCCCATGGCTTGCTTAGCCTGCTTTCTTATAGAACCTAGGACCACCAGCCCAAGGATGGTACCACCCATAATGGGCTGGTACCACCTCAATAACTAGTTATTTTTGACTGTGGGCCTAGCCTTTAACAGATGAGCCATTGATCTAGCCTAGACCTCCCCAATCACTAATTATGAAAATGCCCCACAGGCTCGCCTACAGTCTGATGTTAGGGAGGCATTTCCTTAATTGAGATTGCCTCCTCTCAGGTGACATTAGCTAGTGTCAAGTTGGCATAAAAGTAGCTGGTATAACACCTTTAATAATACATACCAACATTTCCTTCCTTTCTTTTTATTTGATGTAGGTTTTTCTTTCAGAGAACTGAGTATACAGTGGATGGCAGTTTGAATATTTAAATCTCTACTATGGTTCCAAAGACAAAAACATGAAATGATCGACTTCATTTTTTGGCAATTGCTGGAGTCACTAGTTGTGTATATTCCTCAAAGCTACTGTGTTATAATAGTTTCGCTCCCTAGCTATAGAATCCACTCTATCTTAAATGTCACAGAGGACTCCTGTGGAGACCCCGGGAAGGTATGTGTAAGAAGGAAGGGATAGCCACAGCAATGGCAACCTCTTCCTGTGGAGTATGCTAACTCCATGAGTTGGGGGCCAACCTTGACCTTGACGGTAAACCCACTTCTCCTAGCCACAGCTGTGAATGTGTCCATTAACTACACATGCTTTATGTGTATAACTGTCAGGAGAACTCACGACACCCCTTTATCCCCTCAGACATGTGATGGCGCTCTTAGTGACCTGGTAGAGGAGACGGTCCGTAATCAACTTTAGCCACTTGTCCTTACGACCTTAACAAAGGACATTTGCAAAGATAGACCTTTAGGTTTAAAAATGTCTTCAAATAGAAACAGCTTTCATTCACTGGGCTAGGGACGGCCAGGCGCCATATTTGTATCCATTTCCTAGAAGAATGAAAGTGCTTTCAAAAATCTGTCATTTCTCAACAGTGGCTGATCAAACCTGCCACTGAAAAATGTTCTGAACAGGCAACTTGTAGTACAAGCACGGTTTGTTTCTGCCAGAAACTGACTGCTGGAGTGTGAAAGAAACTCATTAAAAATCTCTTACTGTGATCTTATATTGTTAAAAAGAAGAAAAAAAAAAGTAAAGAAAAGGCAAGGGGAGAGAAAAAAATGTAATGAAGAGTACATAGAGCCTATAGCCGCTCTCAAATGCTGTTCCTCTTATAAATCATTTTCCAAGCATTGAAAGGAGTGTAATTAGTTCTAGGAATATGGCAAACACTGTTGTTAGGGAAAAAAAAATCAAGTAAGTTAACAATTTCATCTTATACTAATATTATGAAAAGTTAAAGGAGTAGGTCGGAATACTGAGGAGAAAAAAAGGTGCAAAATAGGCAACAATGTTATTTACCTTAATCTTAAAACAAGGTTGACTGCACAAGGACCTTCTCTGTAATCTTCATTAGCATTGGGTTGGCCCTTTGGGGGGGAAAAACAACAACAGACAACATTGTCAGCTTTACTGGGAAAAGAATGAATAAAATCACAGTATCTTGTGATTCTCACAGCCACTTCTGGAAATTTCAAAATTAGTCCTTTTCCTGGCAGGTCCTCTTTGGTTTCCCAACACCATTTTTAGAGGGTGAGAAAGGTGCTTAATTGACATCAGGACTACAGGTCTGAATGCATCACACAGCCAGCCTCAGTCACAGGATGGATTCTGTGCATGAACGTTACTGCTACAGCTAGTCCAAATTAAGGCCATCCATCTTAAGCGGCACCCTGTTGGTCCAGAGCGAAAAGGCCAACATCCCCTGGACCTCCGAGATGCACAACGGTGAGGAGGAACCTTGCCGGGGACCATTCTGACACCTATAATACCAGCATTTTGGCCGTGGAGGCAGGAGAACTGCAAATTTAAGTACAGCTTAGGCTACATACCAAGAACCTGCTTCAGAAAAGCACAGACCTAGGGATGTAGCTTCAGTGGTAGAACACTTTCCTACCATGCATAAGGTGTCAGGTTCTAACCCCAGACTCATGGGGCAGGGGGGAGGGGGAAGGGGGAGGGGGAGGGGGAGGGGTGGTGGTGGCTTGACTTTAAACGTAAGCATCAGAGGTGAGCACAGGTTCATCCTCCCTACACCTGTCACCTATCACCTTGACACAGACCATCCATCATGGATGCCTCTATGACACAGACTGCTCCTGTGAATACCTGGGCTTGCTCAGACCTCCTTGTTGAAATAGAGAAATAAAAGGTTTCAGGTGCAGCTCGGCTCTGGCTGGTAACCTGCTGGGCAACGAGGGACAAGTAATTCTCAAGAGCCCGTTGCTCCTTTAACAAAATTGATAAGCCACCTGTCTCAAAAGGTTGCTGGGAAAATAAGAGATGTAACAGTGAGCCATAAATTATAAAATGTTAATCAATATTGCCCCTCCTTCCGGTTTACTTCCTTTGCTTTCGGGCCCAAGCTTCCTCCTGATTGGTCTTTATGGGGAGGCTAACCCCCATGGTTCACCTCAGGGTCTTTGAATGATAAGAGTATAAAGGATCGAAACCGAATCCTGCTTCTGCCTCTGGGCAGCTACATAGCCTTGCACAAACCAGTTAACCTCTGTGTGTCTTCCTGCAGCTACAAAAAGACAAGGAACAGTTATCAGATCTCAGAGAGGCTACCTGCAGCCATGAAGCCCCGCTGTCTAAACGCCTCTTCAACCCACAGCTGTTCCATAAGATAGAAGAGCAGGTAAAACAGACATATAATATCATTATACAACAAAACACCTGGGCCTACCCTGAGGCTCGGCGTCCATATCCTTGCCTCGGTTGCTTTAACCCAAGGCAATCACAACACAGGCCTACTGTAATGCACCTGTTCTAAGTATGTTGGGCATACTTGCACAGTCACTGAACTAGTATTTTAATAACACAAATTGGAGAGATGAATTGCCTATAAAATTCAACGATAAAAGAATCATCAAGAGAGGGTATAGAAAGCCAATCTGAAGCAAAGGAGGAAAGTATCAATTAACCACAGTATTGGTGGCTAGAGCGAAGCAGACTTAAGAATCACTACACCAGCTGGGCGGTGGTGGCGCATGCCTTTAATCCCAGCACTTGGGAGGCAGAGGCAGGCGGATCGCTGTGAGTTCGAGGCCAGCCTGGTCTACAGTGAGTCTAGGACAGCCAGGGCTACACAGAGAGACCTTGTCTCAAAAAACCAAAAAAAAAAAAAAAACCAAAAAAACAAAACAAACAAACAAAAAAACAAACAAAAACAAAAACAAAAAAACACCAAAACACTACACCTCTTTGCTTCCCTCCCACATTACCAGTGATTTCAGAGGTGCCTTGGGTAATCTATTTCTTCTCCAAAGCCTGCTACTTAGGGCTGAGCATCTTGTAAAGGGTGTTTGATAGCAGTGGTGTTCTCTTTCTTTATATCGACTTAAAAGAGATGGTTTCTGTTGTTGTTGTTTTTCGGAACCTTGGTTTGGGAGCACTACCGTGAAGTTGTCTGTCTGTCTACAACTCTGGGGTCTCTCTGTGAAGTTGTCTACGAAGCACCTCAGATAGAAATGACCGTCAGAGGAACCCACCTGAGAGTCGTGCACAGAGAGGGACTGTATTTGCTCGGGGATGCCACCAGCGTTCATGGAGATCTGTCAAGAAAACCAACATTAGGACATGCAAGGAGGCCAAGGGGAGATGTTAGTCATTGCAACATTGTAATATCCTGATCATCAGAGGTGATACTTTTAGAAGAACTTAAGTAGCCACATCTGGCCAGGTATGTCCCAAGTGTTGATGGCCACCCTTTGACTTCCGGACCCACTTGTTCTGTCACTCAGAATCTCACGGAGAAGGGGCAGAATCTATGTCTGTAACAGTTTCTGGGATGTCTCCCATGGTTTATGAGAAACATCACGCTTTAAAATAACAACTTATCTTGTAAGTATCCTGTCAACTAACGTTAAGGGGACCCTAAGGAAAAAATATGAAGAATCAGCAAAAATCTGCCTTGTACATCAGCACTTTGAATAATTTTTCACTGTCATTTGATAAAGTGAATGTAGTAAAAACAAACAAACAAACAAACAAACAACACAACAAAATCATTTCCCTAAAAGAAATGCAAGAATGAAACTTTTCATTTGAGACTTCTATTCTGGCCCTAAGGTGTCCCTGCCTCAAGCTCTAATTTTGTGGGCTCTACCCTGGAACCTAAACTTGAGAGACAGCCAGCAACAACAACAACAACAACAACAACAAAACCCGCCACACTCGAGAGAAACAGCAATGAAAAGTACAAGATCTTATTTGTAATTTATTACCAATACTAAGATCATCAGAAATCTTCACAGCAAGCACGTTCTGAAGTCTAAGAGAATAAACTTGTTGCTCCCTATGCTCATTCAAAAATAATTCCATTCGGACTGAAGTGATGGGGAGAGGCACATTAATACCTCTGGCTGGTTTACTTTGAAGTACATGTAAAGTTAAGGTGGACAACTGGATAAACACAACGCACATGTGGAAAAGCAACTTGACAGCAGCTGAAACATGGTGGTAGGTATGTCCCTATAAAGTGTTTTAATCTTGCTGTATGTTTGAAACGGTTTATAACATGTCAGTGAAAAATGACTCTTCGAAACACACCTACTCTCTGGCCACTTACCAGCCGAGGACAAGGCCTCTATCAAATACCCCTTGGAGGAAGGGTGCAGGCTGACCCACAACTGGCCCCAGCCTTCCCTAATCCCTTGCTCCTGGACCGTCATCAGGTTGCAGAGCCAGTTAGGTGACTGGGTCCAAGGGCTACATGCCTTGCCACTTCCCATGAAGGTATAACTGCTTATCATGAAGGAGGGCACCCCCAGAAGTGCAAGATTCCTCCAAAAATACAGGGGTGCTCAAGGTAAGAAGGTGGTCGCCCATACAAAATACATTCACAAAATACAAAGTGCAGGCCCTACTCACCGCTGTGGGCTAACCCTATGTAAGCAGGCCACAGCCACACACTCCGTTAAACCGAAACCCTACAATAAAGCTGATGCCATTAGTAGCGGTCACCCTTCAACAGCATACAAAGCTTACCAGACTGCTTTCTTTCTAAACAATTTGCTACAAGAAGGTTACTTGAGTAGATATGCTTCTGACAGGAAGGAAGAAGGAAAACAAGAAATGAACGGTGGATACCTCTGAAAACAGAGGCTCACAGGCACCTCCGCCTGGTGAAAGAGAGGTGAACACTTCAGAGCTGAAGGAAAAGGCGTTGTCTGCTCCCCAACTTCTCTTGGAGCTGGACCCTGGCTGCTGCTTCTACTTTTATTAACATTATAGCAAAATGGACAGTGCTGTGCTTGACTGCACCCCGCTAGAGCAGAACACCGACATCAGTGCACAAAGGAGTGAAATCCGGGGACATTGTGAAGCTTAACTGATGACAAGGTAGCCGACCAGTTTTGAGCTCTGATAAATACACCAAGATTATGTGAAACATTAACACTGAGAGAAACTACAAATGGAAAATCATTCTGAAACAGAAAGCTAATCTTTGGAAACTAGATTTCTGAGCACAAATCTACCTTTGGTCACAAGGAAATCTGAAGGGCAGTCACATGCAATAAATGTCAGTAGCTGGAACAGAGGCTGAGCAGCCTGTGACAGACAGGGGTCAGCATAACATATTTGGGGAGAAATCCGACCTCTCTCTGCCTTTACGTAGAGGCATAAATCAAACATGCCTGAGAGCTGCTCAGCATCAGAGAGGCGCCTTTCATTAGAATGGCTTTAACAGCTAGTCAAAGTTTTGATTTATTTATTTTATGTATACAGTGCTCTCTCTGCATGTACAGCTGCACGCCAGAAGAGGGCACTAGAGGGTATAGATGGTTGTGAGCCACCATGTGGGTGTTGGCCCTGTAGAAGAGCAGACAGTGCTCTTAACCCCTGAGCCATCTCTCCAGCCTGCAAGTGGCAGGTTTTAAAAGACCAATAAGCAACAGAAATAAACTTAATCTTCACATTGTATTTAATCTCTAGTTAAACCTGGTCCTTTCTTCCGTATGTATGTATGTATGTATGTATGTATGTATGTATGTATGTATTTATTCCAGACAGGCAGACACCAACGTGGAAGCTTTGAGAACTTAAATCTACAACCTTCTCAGGTGCCATTCTGCACATCTGGATTCAGAGTGACTTCTGCAGGTTTTCCCAGTCAGTCCTTTAGATCCTAGTCCCTGATCAGAATCAGGTGAGAAGCATCTTAAACCTCAGGGCTGCCGAGACCAAACCCTAAGCCACCAAATGCAACTCCACAGGCTGAGCCTAGGAATCACTTCCCTGTTTTCAAGGTTTTGCTGGCTCTGTTCGGAGGCGGGGCCAGAAGACTTCATATTGTCTAAGCGATGTATGTGGCTTTTAAAAGAAACTGTTTCATAATGCAAGCCTCGGTGAGTGTCCAAAGGAAGCTTCATTTAAAGATAAAGTTAGCTTCCGTTTTTCACATAGAAAATGAAGAGTGACACAAAAGTGACAAGTCATGTAACAAGTACTTCAGAGTCTGACACAAAGGAGCTGTAAACCACTTCTCAAAAGAAAATTAAAGCCAGGTGGTGGGGGTGCACACCGTTAATCCCAGCACTTGGGAGGCAGAGGCAGGCAGATCTGAGCTCAAGGCCAGCCTGGTCTACAAAGCGAGTTCCAGAACAGCCAGGGACACACAGAGAGAAAACCTGTCTCAAAAACAAAACAAAAGGGAAATCAATAATGGATAGAAGCTGGAAATTTTAGATAAGATTTATGAGCTAGGAAATATGCCCTAGAAAAATTGAGTCCTTAGCCAGGCCTTCCTCCACACCCTTCCCCAAAGATGAACAGCTCCCCGGGAAGCAGGCTTTCTCCTCTCTGTGCATAAATCCTCAGTGTCTGACACAGTTCCACCCAGACATGAAGCATGGACTCGGGTTTTGATCAATTAATTCTCTCTAGTTCTAATATTAGTATTGTTGTTAATGAACTTTGGTCTCCATGGACTTCTGTCTCCAAGCAGAACAACATGATAAATAAGAGAGGGTGATTATCCAATTGCTGCGAATTATTAATTACTAGTGGGTAAGCTTCCCAGAAGATCATATATATATATTTTAAACTGGGCCAATTTTTCAAAGTGCTGGGCTATGAGTTTCAAGCTAACTCTGAGAGCTTTAAAGTCCAAGTTGGAAATTCTCTCCAAGGTAGAACACCTCCAAATGTAGCACAAGAGCTACCTCTCCCTGGATACCACACTGACAAATACCACTCAGGCCTCTTGACCTTTTCCAACAGATGCTGTAAAGCTGGCATGGGCTCCTTGGCCTGCCCAGGACTGCACTCAGCAGCACACAGGCAAAGCGCTCATCAAGTGCCGTGTCTCACTGTCTGAACACCGGAGTACCAACACGGCTTTTGCTGAACTTCACTTCAACTACATAACGCCCTGTGATCTTTTATCCCCACTCTGACTGCATAAATATGACAGCTTATTCATACTCCTGCTCCATGTTTTCACTCCAGTACGTGGAGTTGGTCATGTTACCAACACACATAAAGACTACATTCAGCATCCAAGAGGGACACACTTACAGATAAAATGCTGCCCTAGTGTTCTGGTCAACGATGACCGAACTGCAACCTTTGTTGAGTCAATGATGGTGCTTGAAGCATCTTCACGTGAACTATATCTAGGCAGATCTCTTGCTTTCAACTAGAGATGCAAATGGAAAAAACCTGAGCTCTGTGCTTTCCTCTAGGCACAGTGGGAAGGTGGGCAAGAGAGGGTAGAGTTCATGATACCCCGCGAAGACTGTCCCAGCATCCCGATACAACGTGTTTCCCAGTGTGTCCCATTGTCGGGGGAATCCACCACTGTCCCTACACTGAAGAACAAGATCCTCGAGCAAAGTGTACGTTGTCAGCATCAAACAGAAGGAACGGCTCACAGACGGAGCAAGTAAGAGGGCAGGATCTGAAGGACAGCCGACCCCGGTGGGCAGGTACCTGACAACTAACAGCAGCAGGACACTTTCACCATGGTGGTCGGAAAGGCCGGGGACAGTGGCCCGTGGCTCTACTGCTGGCTTGCTAAAGGCACAGCTGGCTACTGCTACTTCAAACCCGATGTAAGATGCGTTTCACTTAACCAAAAGGAACTGTCTGCTAATTAAAAAGACAGGGAGTTTGGATAGGTATCTTTTCTAGGCCACAGTTTTCCAGTTTTGTAATGAGGCTTTAGCAAGGTACATATTAATTACTGTCTGTGAAACACTGCGAGCTATTTAAATATTCTCCAATTTCCTCGATGAGTATTAGCATGCTGTAATCATCATTAGGCCTTAGGATAATTAATCAGATGGAGGAAGTAAGTAAAAAAAAAAAATGATCTTTGTTTTAAAAAAAATGACCAGTTCTCAGCGAAGTCAGGAAGAGTGTTTCTTGGTTACCTAAGTGACCCAGAGCATTTAAAGGTCAAGAGTCATAGATTCAACCTGGAGTTTCTCCCATGTCAATGTCTGCTTTTCTTCTCCATAAGTTAAAGTGCAAGGCAACTTTTACCTGTATTTCCAAATCCTGAACGCTACAAGCTAGAAATAATTATCTCCTTGCGAGGGCTAAGGATTCCACTGAGTGAGTCCCATGTGACTCAACCATCTTCTTGGCCACCTCCTATACACTATGATCATCCCACAGCATGGCGGGAGGGGAGCAGATGCTCAGGGGGGAATTCTGGGTAATTCACCATACTCGAATCAGGCCAAGGTAACTCAGAATCAAAACCAATAAAATCTAACTGCCTTTCCTTTCTCTCCTACTCCATCAGATTGTGAGGACCGTCTTCAAAACGGATCAAACTCTGATGCCAGAATGGGGGGAATAAGAGAGTCAATAAATGAGCGCGTAAATACGCACACACATACATACGTAATCATCAGTCCTCACCTCTGGGTTTTCTTCTTTTACTCTTCGTGACTGTAAAACAATTATATGTGCGTTAAGACACACGGAATCCTGCAGAAACACCATGCGCGGGTAGCTGGTGGCGATCACGGCTCGTTACCTTCTCTTGCGAGGCAGCAGCTTTCCCCTCCTCGCTCTTCTCGTCCATCTCATCGTCGCTCCACTCCCAGTCTCCGTCTTCAGTTTTATGGAGGTGACCGCTTGACCCCGGAACTCGCCTTACCTGAGTCAAACATAGTAAGCCAGAATTTCACTGGTTGGGGATGCCCAGCACTCACTGCTGCTGCTACCTGCGTTATGCAGCAAACCATAAGGCTCTGAAAACTAAGTGGTTATCAACCTGCAGGTAACTGGACGTTAGTACACCAAGGGACCCAACAGCCTGAAGACCCCCCACTCTCAACATCCTTCCAAAAATACTGTGTCCTTAAAATTCATAAGTGTCACATACAGAACGGAACATTCTTAAGAATACCACAGACGTGAACCATTAAATACGGACTGCCTTCTTCACTTGCTGGCAACTTTGTGAGTTACCACACACACAAAGTCGTGAGCCAAGTTTCAGAATTGCCTAAGGAAATGCACACAGGCAGCTGACTGCTGACCGAGTGAAGGGAGAGAAACCTGGGTACCTGATGAGTCACATTAGGCCAGAATATCAGCAGTCTAAAACCCGTGTCCACAGAGCAAATCCCCACCCACTCCAAGTTGCTCTTTTCAGATCCTGGCTTCATATCTGTTCCAGGAGTCTGTTCAACCTACAAAACATCGTTAAGACACTTCCTGGCACATGTGACACTTGTGAGATGACAAACACTGCATCTTCATCCTCAACCTGGCACTGGCTGGGGCCATACTCAGGCTTCCTCTGTTACTGCATTTTGGGGACACGGGGGTGTCTGTGTATGAAATAATCCATAGGGTGTGCTTTCCAAGTGTCCTGATGTTGGTAAGAAAAGCTTCTAAAGGCAGAGGACAATGGAGAACAAGCTGCTGACGATAGTAATTTGGGATGTAATTTGGCAAAGCGGTGCCACAGATGAACATGTGGACACAACAGCAGGTGGTCCACTGGTTCAGAGGAACTTCAAGTGGAAGAGGACTTTAGAGACCATGTGTTCAACCCCTTCACTTTACAAATGAGGAGATGAAGGCCCAGAAAGTTTCCCAAGAACAAGCAGCTGTCATAGAAGAGAGAAATCAAAGGAAGAAACGAGGCGTCAGACGTTTATTCTCCCGACGTCACTGAAATCAGAAAGAAGCTGTCTAAATAATGGCCTATGACGACTTTGGGAGTCTCTGATATGGAGCTGAGGAGAGAGCCAGATGGGAGGGGCTCCTGCCTCGCAACCACAAAGACCTAAGTTCGATCCACAGCACCATCGCAAAGAGAGCTCTGCGCGGCGGCATGCGCAATCTCAGTGCTAAAGAGGTGAAGACAGGTGAATCCCTGAGGCTCGCTGGCAAGCTGGCAGAGCCTATTTGGGTAGTTCCAGGACAGTAAAAGATCCTGTCTTTAAAAAAGGAAAGGTGGGCATTATTTAAGAAACTATACCCATAACTGTCTTATAGCTTACACACTTGCATGTATGCACACACGCACACATCTATGGTGTGATGAAGACTATGTTTCTACGATGGAAAACATTTAGCCACTACACAAAGAGCAAACACTGAACAATTTAAATATGAGTATTGTACATGTCATTATAAACACAACATGCACAGAGACAAGCTGGATTTGAGATTGTCATGTATAATCTGGCTGCCTGTTCTAAAAGATGAGCTCCAACAAAGAAAATTCAAAAGAAAGAAAATTTATTCACAGTTACAATTAACTTTTAAAAGATGCAGTCATTTTTACCATTCAAAAAACCAAAAACCAAAAGCAAGTCACCTTTGAGATACTCAGTGCAGCAACCCCGTGCTCAGCATGGGTGTTTTTCCCTACTTGGAGCTTGGATTGATGCAAAGCTTATTATCACACTAGTGGTTCTGATGGTTTTTTTTTTTTTTTAAGATTTATTTATTTATTACATATTCAGTGTTCTGCCTGGATGTACACCTGCACACCAGAAAAAGGCACCAGATCACATTATAGATAGTTGTGAGCCACCATGTGGTTGCTGGGAATTGAACTCAGGACCTCTGGAAGAGCAGACAGTGCTCTTAACCGCTGAGCCATCTCTCCAGCCCCCTCTGATGGTTCTTAAAGATACTGGCAAAGTACTACAGAAATAAATGCTGAAACGCACTTAAGGATTTTTAGAACAGATTGCTCATTTCCAAACTACCAAGAAATGCGTAAGGAAAAGGAACTAATTCTCCACTGACATGTACAATACAATTAATTTTCCTGGCAACACTGATTGTGATGAGGGCCATTGGTTAATGACTACATTAAAAAGAGAGGACTTTAGAGATGCTGTAACAGTTACAAAACAGATTTTCAACTAAGAAGTGAGAAAACAAATATAATCATGGACCAAAAACAAGATATTACACTGCCTTGATGAAAAATTGTAGAAACAAGGGATCACTGATAAATTTAGTATTCTCTGCAAAAATTACACAAAAGAAACGTCCTTCCTCCAGAAATAGCTCAGATGTGTGCTCGGAAACACAGACCATGGCTTTTCTCCCAAGCACTGCCTTTGTGAGATCTGTCAGTGTCCGATCTACAAAGAGAATTCGACTGCAAAATATAAGATGCAAGCCCCTCCCATTCTGCTGCACTACAGAAACCCAGCTGCTTCTCTCGTAATTTTATTTGGTAAATGAGAAAAAGATAAAACAAAGTGTCTATGATTATAGCTCCGGACAGTGAAAGCTTTGGCAGGATGGGCCTTTAACCCATCCTGGTTTGTTGACCAAACCAGTAAGCATATACCTTAACTTAATCAGGACAAAACATGTTCAAAAGACCCAAAATTTATTCACAATTGCAATTCACTTTGAAAAGATGCAGTAGTTTTTACCAATTTTTTTTAATAATACAAAAATTATAAAGGAAAAAGATTTAACAGTATCAAAAATAAAAACCCAAGTTCCATCTGTACAGTGGTCCCAGGTTCACTCTGAGGAATGAAACTGCAGCAAAATTTGAAAGCCAGGTTTCATGTTGTCTTTTATGTGACAGTGACATCCAGTAAAGAGAGCAAAAATCAACTGTACGAAGTTGCATCCTCGGAGGGACTTTATAGGGACAAAGCAACAACTTTTTACCTCATGGGGGCAAAGCACATCATTTTACAAGTGGCCTTCTGACTTAGGAGAGCAAAAGGACTTTGGACAGTAAAGCTTGGGGGAGGGGCGGGTTCTTTTCATCTGCCTTTCAAGGACTACAATCCATTACAGAAGGGAAACAAAGCTGCAGTTTCTCACTAGGGCAGACGGGAGACAGAGGAGCCGTGGTACTCACTGGCCAGTGGCCACTGGGCAGGTGTCCAGGGCAAATATGGGACACAGCATCCAGGGGAAGAAAGGGAGGGAGGCATGGTAGGCCAGAGTGCTCCAAGGGCTCTGGTGGCATCTTTGTAAGTAGCACATAGCCCCTGATTTCAGACCAGGAAGGATAAGCAATCTATACAGGAGGCAACAGAGAGACCTGGCACACATGGCACTGATCACAGAAATGGAGGTGCAAGTCTCTAGCACAGTACTGAGCAAAAGAAGAATGCGTGTCCAGCCTGCACACCCAGCCACTCACTACACACCATCAACGCCACTGACTGCTGCAGAACTCTCTGACACTGGGCCTTGGAACCTTGTTGGAATAATTTTCCCCTGTTATGAAGAAGCCTGAACTCAGTTCCCCTCCCCTGAAGACACACAGTGTCCCTAATTCTGCCCTGTACTGGAGTCATAGGGGACGAGCCACCTCAGCCCACCCAACCTCCTCCGAACAACAGAAGGTAACACGAGGCATATTTCTATTTTTAGTCATTCAACTAACAAGAAGCATTAAAGTTGTTTCTAATTAATTGCTGTTTTTTAACATACTTGAGGCAATGCCAGGCAAACAACAAGCCTTCTAAGTTATTAAAAATTAACAAACAAAATGAGACTTGGTAAGGTTTCAGCAGTAAGCATTTCACTGTCTCCAGGGCACAATGCCAGCACCAGCCCTAACTAAACACTGGCTCCCAGCATCTTTGTCCTGCACATGCTGCCTGGCCTCCTGGGCCCCTCCAGCTCTGTCCTCTCCTGCCTGCCATCACACACAGCCTGGAGCCTAGGCTGACTCTCCACGCTTGCATTCCCACGTGCCTCACACTCCCCTCCTGTGGCTGGCTGGTGCAGTCTCTGTAGCACACCACTGAGAATACACGCTAATTCTGCCTCTACATCCAACCCCTGGCCATCTTGCCGGCCTGGCTGCACCCATTATTTTTACCACACACTCTCTCAATTCTGTGTCCATCGTTTTTACCCTCCATCTTTTATCCTCCTCTGCCTGCCTCTGCTGTCTGTTGTCTGTCTTAACCATAAACATGGCTGCTTCTCCCCACTATGTATTGTCACAAAACAGTGTGACTGTGAGTCCACAAGCCTTTCCCATGGCTTCCCTTTCTGCGCTGAAGGATAGCTTTAGAACACAGCATGTCTTTGTCTTGATTTCCAAGCGCATGGCTGGGTATGAGCAGCATAGAAACGCTTCAAGGCTAAATTTCCGAATCCTCTACTACCAGCCTCATTCTAACACTGCTCCGCTGTTGTCTGAGTTAACATCTCTAGATTTCCCCCTCACAGAAACATCCACCATGTCCACTGTGGTGACCTGACCCTTCCAACATGAGAGCTGCCTCATTATAAATGCCCAAGACCTGAAACGCCGTCTTATTAATACGTAAGTTGTCCTCACAGCCAAGTGTATCAAATATTGCATTTTGCATCTTTTGCCCCTTCAACACTGATGTTGCCTTTCCTATTAAATACAATGCTGACTCATTCCCAAGCCTCTGCTTTCTCACTCATTTTAGCCTTCATATTATGTCAAGGAGCATACAATTAATTTCTCGCTCTGGCCTATAGGTTGACTTCAGACATTTTAAAATTCAAGTCTTTAAATAGTCTGGCCTGAGATTATATTTTTGGGACCCTATCTCCACTATAACCCTTTAGACACTCCACAGCCTGGTATGTACAAATTACATACTTTCTTCACTCTGCTACTTCACACACGTATGACATGCACCTTGACCTGACCCGTCTTTCCATGTTCTCCAATGATCTCCTTTTTTCATATATTAAGCCTTTTTGGTTCTCCCATTTGCCATTCTGCCTACATGTTCTCATCATTCTCCTGTTTATTATTTTTGATAGGTGGCCAATCAAACCGTATACTGCTTCAGGGAACAGAACTGGCTTTGGCATTATTACAAATCACTTTTTGATTTAACCAGTCAACAGAGTTTTATGAATCTCTTCCTATCAAGTGCTGGATCAAATAGGAATAAAATAAGTGCTGAGATCTCAGTAAATCGCAGTCGGAAGAGGAGGACTTAAGCTAGCTGTTTCCATAAACAATGAATGCTATAACCAGGATAAAGATACGGACTCTGGAAGACCTGGTGACACAGACAGGATGAGTCCTCCTCAAATGACAGCGAGGGCTAGGAGGTCCGTGGTGAGCACAAAGAGCAGGCAACAGTCTATATTGTCTTGGGAGTCACCTGACTAACGTCACAAAAGGAGATTTCTCATACCTCATAGTGGGGTTTTTTGTTTAACAGTTTATGGTTCATGTAAGAAGCACTGTCAGCCTGACTGGCATTGTTTCCTTATGATGTCTGCACGTACACCTACACTTATCTGTACTGCATATACTTTTTGGTGAATAGAGTAATGTGACTTCTTCAGGTTTTATCAAACAGCCCTGCTGTTATTTGCCTTTATGTTCTTTCTCCTTCTGCATTGACCTCTCTCACGCCTACCCAGTTTGAGACTCTTCCCCATTTTTCCATTTCCCACTTCACAGCAGAGCATTAGTCCTTACTACATTCTAAACTGAATCCTTATACCCAGAGATTAAGCATAGCTGTTACCCTTCATTGAAGAATCTTCTCTTTACAGCTAATGGAGATACTTAACAGAAAACCACAACTGGACCCAATGTGGAGATCAATGGCACCTGGGGATCCCAACCCCAGCGGATACATCAACACCACAGTTTCTGCATCTATGGCTCAGAAAACATCACACAGGAGGAGGCGGAGCCTGTAAGAGTCAGACTATTAGGAAGCCTGCTGTGGAACCGTCTCTCCTAGAAATGGCTGCATAAACAAGAAGAGAACACTGTCTATATGAATCGACCTGCTAACATGGAAGGTGGAAAGTTTTGTGAGGTCCCACCCCTAAAGAACTATAGCCAACTAATGGGGCAAGTCCCTTATTGATTATCCAATACAAAGTGACCCCTGAAACCACATACACACAAACAAACCAGATTCAGCAGGCTGCATTTATACATTTTTGTATACCTACCCAACCATATATATGGGGCAATAATAATCACATGAAAAGAGGATATCATTTGAGAGCGGGCATACATGGGAAGGGTTTGATGGAGGGCACCTGGAAGAGGCTGGAGGGGAAAAAAGGGACTGTGGAGAGTGATGTAATTCTAATTTACTTTAAAATGTATTTTAAAGAACAGAGTATGGAGGAAGTGGGTGGGAGGGAGACACTGGAAGGCAAGGAGGGAGTGGGGTCGGGATTGGGATCTAAAATTAACAAATTAATTGATGAAGGAAAAAAGAACAACTAAAAATGTTATAAAAGCAGGACAAATTTTGCCTATGTGCTCATAGCTTCTGTTATATACCCAGCAGTAACTTGCATTTCATAGACAAAGGGAGAGAAGAAATATGTAATTTGGGTTTTAAAGACAACTGGAGGGCAGAGAAAGGATACAGAGGAAGATGGGGGGGGGGTGGCTCATAGTGACAGCAGAAGGCAGCAATCAGTATAACTGCCCCTGTCATCCAACGCTGCATAACTTAAAAACAGCAAAACACAGGTTCTCTGTGGCTATCGGACTCTGATCACAGTTGACCAATGCTGAGACACCCCTGGAGAAGGCAAGCCCTCTCCAAACTCCAACACACAATAACAGTGTAAGACAATGAAGGGCCTACTGTTGTTTGGGGGAAGCTTTTGTTTGTTTGTTTTGGGATTTTTTTGGGGGGGGGGTGTGAAAGCTTACAGGGAATGTGTTACTGGAAGCGAGAGGAACGGAAGACCTTGGCAGGAGACCACACCCCGACAGCCAGAGCAGAGAAGGAAATGGAATGGACTCAGTGCTCCAGCTATAGAGACTTCCAGGCCGGACATTCAAAAGCCACATGTGCATTCTGCACGATGCAGATGACAAAATGTGAGCACAGAGAGATGAGCTCAGAAACAAACTATTACATCTTAGGCGAGTTCTCATTTCCAACTCATCTGGGCATCAAATGACTTTCA
The DNA here is from genome assembly GCF_964271855.1 of Acomys minous. NCBI lineage: Eukaryota > Metazoa > Chordata > Mammalia > Rodentia > Muridae > Acomys > Acomys minous. The sequence goes on from NC_140491.1 coordinate 103,060,051, forward strand.
CACCCAGAAATGACTTCAGAGCAGGATCAAGCCCAGGGTGGAACTGTATAGCCCTCTGTCAAGACTTCAGAAGGATCCAAGGTGTGGCCTCACAGAAACCATCAAAAAAAGCCTAAGGCCTTCCAGAGATCTTGTGATGTAGAACCACTACACTAAGTAACAGTGTTCTTATGACCCATAAAGCCATTGTCCTGTTGTCATGGCACAAGGAGACTGGGAACAAAGCAAATGTGGCACGGCGTTGTCTAAGGAGCTGAAGCCAGTGCAATTCATAGAAACCCTACAGTTTTGCTTGCTTATTGGTTTTGGTGCTTAAAATATCACCAGGTTAGACTTAAAGAAAGATTACAAAGTAAAAGAGGCACTGCAGATACCCAAACATACAATGGGGTGCTTCAGATCCCCAGCATGCAATGGGACACAGGTTAGTACCCAAACACGCGATGGAAAACATGCAACAGAGGCCTTTGGGTACCCACACCAGCCAGCAGGAAGTGACTGAAAAACTACTGTGCTCAAAGAACAAAACAAACAAAACAAAACTTCACTCTTTTCTATCTACCAAGAACTTAAGACAACTGAGAACCCAAAAAGAGGAACTGAGTACCACGCAGAACAGCAGAAGAGGATGTGGTACCAGGGACCTAGGAGATTCCGTGGTTGCCATATATCTGAGCGCTTCTTCCTTCCTCCTTTCGGATGAGCTCATAGAATGCCTGCCTCCTTAGCCTATCTGTAATGTGCGAGGAGCAAACGTCTCTCTAGCTCAGAGGTCTTCACAACAGAACTGAAAGAACCAACCGACTCTCCTCTGCACTGCGCCTCCTCTATACTCAGACCAAGTTTAGGTGATAAGGCGCTTTAATTGAGGCCGAGCCTAATATTATCATAAGGAAAGACTTTTGGATTGCGTGGATCTTACAAACACAAGGCTGCATTTTACGTGCCTCGGAGATGAAAACTGTCATGGTCAGAGGATAAATGGAAGGCAGATTTTCCTCCCCAAAGCACATAATAGCGTCTCTCACCCCGCCCCACCCCCACCCCCGGTGCTACGGTTTCTTCTAGAATCACATCACTCCACTATCAAAACATAGAATACAAAGCCAGACATGTAACCTCAGCTCTGCAGGAGGCTAAGTCAGGAAGATGGCTACTTTAGGGCGTACGTGGGCTATGGAATAAGCTCAAGGGAAGGCTGGGTAACTTAACTGGAGTCCAGCATCTTTTCCTCAATCTGACTAGGTTAGTGCTTCATGCAGGGCTGACAGAGCAAAGCAGACCTGAGGCAGCAGGTCAGAAAAGGCGATCGTGTGTGAGTGTGAGTGTGTGTGTGCCTGTGAGGTCATAGCCTCTCTTATAAACCCAGCAGTAATTTGGATTTTATAGACAAAGGGAGAGAAGAAATATGTAATTTGGGTTTTATAGATAATGGGAGGGCAGAGGACGGATACACAGGAAGAGGGGGGACTCTTAGTGACAGCAGGAGGGACACACATACACACACCTTATACCTTCATCATGTGTGATCTGCAGGCTCTGAATACCAAACAGCCCAGATGAGCCCCATGAAGATACAGTCTTCAGACAGCCCATGTAACTGCAGCTGTGTGAGGCCAGACAGCAACAGGCCAAGGCTTTCTCTAATTCTTGACCCTTAGAAAACAGGAGACTTTCAAAAAGAACTGTCATTGTCTGAAGCCACTACGGTCATGGTGATGGGGCATACAAAAATGAATAATCAAGGTAAGGACTGATGAGGTAATTTATTTCAATTTCGTTTTCCATTCTAAACACTGTGACTCTTTGAAGCTCGGCAAGTTGCATTTGATAAGCCTTGCCATGCCAGACAAAAGACATGACCATGTTTTGCTTTTCAAGTAGCGATTTCCAACTGCAGATACACTGGGTCTATAAAGTCCCGTTTTAATTCACACCTGCAAATTATTTCCATCTGACCATGTTATTGCACATTAAAACACCAAGAAGAGAAAATGCTTATTGCTATTAATCAGAGACAAGCAGCTACTGCTAAATCTTGGCCCTTATCCTCAGTGATTCCTATTAACACCTTTTAAACTATTGCTCAAGTTGCCCGGAGAAAACTTGGCATCTCTTTCTCTGCAGCATCAAGGACCGCAGAGATGAAGACTGGAGAGTCTTCTATAGGCGATTAGAAAAGCTTGGGCACAAACAGATGATGTTGATGAGTTAATAATGAGTGGTTCCGGACACTGAAGGACGTCTTGCAGAACTTCCCAATAATCCTTTAGCAATTTCTACTGTGCAAATAATAATAAAAAGATAAATGCTGCCCTTCAGGTAGTGACAGAAGAATTCTGTAACTTTGGAAATCCAACATGAAACAGCAGTGTCTTCAAAGAGAGTGCAGGGGATGCTCTCGAAGAAGCGGCACAAAACAAGGAGGCAATTAGACTTCTTACTCTGTTTTAATCCCATCGATCCTCCAATATGGCACTCCTCCAAGTCAGGGGGACAAAGAACAGTGACACCCGCTACCAGCCGCAAAAGCAGCATCCAATTTTGCAGCTATTGTCTTTGCAAAACTAAAGCTTCTGCTGGAATGAGTGCCAAGCTGCTCTGTAACTTCAGCTAACGGAGAACAACGGCACCGCTCGCCCTGGTTACAGCAGTCAGCACAAAGCGAGAAGACAGACACACTTCTCATCAAACCGAAGGGAGAGCAGCAAACAGTGTTCGGCTCCAGGGTAGAGTGGAGGCTGCCTGGATTCGGCAGCAAGTGGTAAGGGAACTGAATTGCAGGAGAGGTGGGGACTGAGGAAGATGAACCTGCCAGCTTACCATACCTCCCAGAGGGCGGTATAACTAACGGCTGGAACCAGACGGATCCTCAAGGGACACCGAGAAGCAAGGTGGTGGTCGGTTTCTATTGCCTTGTGTCAACCTGGCTACACTATGGTCCACAGTCACTCAAATCAAAAGCTAATCTAGGTGAGGCTATGAAGGCATCTAGGGGATGGGATTAAATACACAATCAAAACAAGGGAAATTCTCCTTGATAAACTGGCTGGGCCTGATCCTTCCACACTCAGGAAGGATTACTCTGAAGAATCTGCCCCCATAACAGCTTCTATTGTGCCTCGGGTCCCAGGCTGCCCTTCCTGACAGCCGGCTCCGGCTCCGTGGATGCCAGCTCAGCCTATGCAGCCCTGCGGCTGAGTGTGCCCACCCTCTGCAGTAAGTTCTGCTTCTCTGCAGTCTCATTACTGGTATTTACAAACAAAAGGGACGTTAACCAGCAGAAGAGCGACACCAGGGTGGGCATCCTCTGGGTTTTTTTGCTAATGGAAAATGGTTAGCACGGCCAAGTGAAATTTAAAAAGAACTGGAACAGAGGAAACAAGCAAAACGAGCAGGAACGGATCCACTGTGACTTAGGAGGCTGGCTCTTCCGAGGAGAGGACGCCTACCAAGTATAGGGGCGAGGTGCTGGTTCAAACAGCTCCGTGTTCAAGGAAGCCAGTCAACACTGCTGCCTGGGTGAACCTTTCATCAAGAATGAGCTTTGATTAGTGACCAGAACAGTCTGGAGTGATATCCTGAAGGAACCCTAGCCAGCCTGGGCCTGACAAGCATGGCTCTGGCAGGCCTTGCCCATCTCTTCTCTCCAATTCCCTCTGCCTTGCTAAATTCCTGATAGGTTATATTCCCAAAGCTACCCACCATGGTCTATTACTTGATTTGACCACTTCTTCCTCCTCCTGAGGCTGACCACCAAAGCCCAGCTAGTAAAGGATTGAAGTCCAACAATCAAAACTCTCCCTTAGGCTCACCTAACTAGCATACCCAATTACTATTAAACTCATCGTCCTAACTTGAGGGTTTCCCCCTTTATAAAGCGCCATATTGCTCTGGGATATGGCCATCTCCTCTGTGACAGCCCTTTGTCACCCGCCCCCACCCCCCACACAAAGACTTCTTCCTCTCTCCCTTGCTCCCCTTCCCTTCTCTCTCTTTGTCTATCTCCTGCCTTTATCTCTTATTCCCTGCCCTTTGTCCTTCTGGGACAAATAAAGCTCTGTGCTGAAAACTTAGACTCAGGGTGGCCTGTGGCAATATTTTCAAATCCTAATGCAATAGTTTGGTGGGATGAAAATGAAATTCAAACCCAGGAAAGTATTAAAAAAAAATAGCCCTGATCATTTTATTTCCACCAAGAAAGCTGATTCGGAATATACATACGAACCTTTTATTCCAGACAAGGCTTCATGCAGCTCAGGCTAGCGTAGCCAGAGATGGCCCCGAACCTCTGATGCTCCTGCCTAAAGCTTCAGAGTGAGTTACCTTGTCCAATGTGATACTGGGGATTGAACCCCAGGCCTTGTACCTGGTAAACAAGCCTCCTACTAATTGACCTATGATATCTCATATTCCAAAAACATTGTATGAAAGTTGTGTGCGTGAATGCCACGGCCTTTCTTCATAAAAACTGCTGAGGGCTGCTCTGAGGCTGCTTCAGCTTTTCAGTCATCCGATGGTCCAGGTTGGATGACAGCAATAGTAAAAAGCACACAGGTAGTAAATGTCCGTCAGGAAGACCCAAATCAAGTCTTATCACCCGCACAGTGGCGCACACGGCGCAGCTGTTTCATATAAAACAGAAAGATGAATAGCGGCTGCCATCGGGGCCTCTCAGAGGCCCAGGGTGTTTGTACTGCTTATCAGGGTTATGCTTACACGGCTCAGGTGGAAGCAGGCTTGGTCTGTGGCTGTAAAATCAACAGCCAGACAGAGTATAGAACAGTGTGCAGCCAATTACAAGCATCAAGCAGACCATCAAGACATAATTAGCAGGAAAAACCTAGCAGAGGACAAGAGCATCCATCAGTGTGCCAGAGAACATCGGGGTGGCGCACGGATAAACTTCCAGATAAGTCTGCGTGTTTCTAAGAGCATTTACAGGAAAGGGGTGCTTCTCTTTCACTGTGGTTTGGTCTTCGAGGGGGCCGCAGCAGGTAACACTTCTCTCTCCCTCCCTAGTTCCACACTAACTTGGAAATCAGCAGGAACAGCAGCTTCAGGTCCAAAACCTCAGCTTTGCATTTCAAAGGTAATGGCCTGGCTCCGGCCTCAGCAGGAAGCACTCTGCCTCTGTGGACAGGTTCTTGCATTTAGACAAGACTTATCTGCTCCTCAGATGTGCTGAACAGGACTTTCCTTCCTCGCACAGGCAGGGCCAGGAGCCCCAGAACAAAGGGGGAAAGGGAGCTTTCCTGATTTATCTCCTTCCCTCTGCAGTCACCAGTCAGAAACCACTGAGCTGTGCGGAGCAGCCCAGGAGTGCTCTGCTAGACGGACGTCAAGACGGAGAAGAAACACTCAGTGGGCCTTCTTTACCTATCGGGTGCATGCATTCAACCAAAAACTAAGGATTTAAACTGAAATTATAAAGCCTTCTTTAAAAAAAAAAAAAGGATCACCACTTTGAACACAACAGAATAAAAGACCGACTTTTCCAGGGGGATGAAGCATAATGTGAGGGTGAGTATCCCCCCCCTTTTCAGGCATTAGAAAACAAAGGAATGAGGTTTCTAACATGACATGACAGTGGAGTCAAAGGAGAACACCAACGTATCCTCACTGACATCAAAGTATCCTCAGCGACATCTGTTGCTGACATCTGTTGCCACAAAAGTAACAGCTCGGGATCTCCAACACGTTTTTTAAAAAATCCTTGTCCACTTTATTTTTTTAAATTTAAGTAATTTATTCAGATTACATCTCAATTGTTATTCCCTCACTTGTGTCTTCCCGTTTCCCCCTCCCTCACTCTTTTACCCTATACCCTAGGTCTGTGACAGAAGAGGACCCTCTCCCCCAAGCTTAGGATCACAGCCTATCAGGGCTCATCCTGGCAGCCTGCTTACCCTTCCTTTGAGTGCCACCACAGTTGGTTTCTACACAGTGGCTTCAACAGTGGACACTGACAGGTATTGCAAATGATCTGCTCCAGTAAGTGAAGCAATTAGCAAAACACTTTACCACATAAGAACCGTCATATATTTGGTAATAAAAACAGGGCAAAAATAATTTATCTGCAAGCTTTTAAATAATGAAGTCTATAAAATAAAATAAAAAATGAAATGCAATTAATGACACCAGTATTTACTAATGTTCTGCCTTTTGATTTCTCACTGTCAGGGAGATAAATTTGTGTGCTTCCACATTATTTTATAAAATGATGGATTCTGGGTTTGGTTGTGTGTGTGTGTGTGTGTGTGTGTGTGTGTGTGTGTGTGTGTGTGTGTGTGTGTGTAGGCTGGCATTTGTTACAAAATTACAAAGAAAATATTCTGGTATATAAGAAAATTTGGATCTAGGAAGGAAGAGGCTCAGGCTGCTCTAATTGCTTGTATTTAGTGACATTTAAATATATATTTACTGTTTGAATCATAATTGTCTGCTGCCCATGGAAAAATTTTGCTCCAACCCTACATATTTCTCCCACATCCCCCCCAACGAGGAATGTCCAAGCCCAGTATTCAGACCATCAGAGAATTCCCAGGAGGTAGGGAGCAAGCAATTTAAGAAAATTCAATTAGCTCCCCAAACCCTTGTTGTACTTCATAGCCACGATCCGCAGACCCAGTATCACCAACAGATGCTTTGGGGACCGAAAACCCAGCTCTGTGAAGGACCAGCACCGACACACGGGACACTATTGTATCACAGCAAAGTGTCACCAGATGAATAAATAAAATGAAAGAATAATCCTAAACTAAAACGCAAGACACAGGACAGTTCTGAACCCACCATCTCACACCCTTACAAAGCTACAGTCCCTTGCCGTCACGGATGATTTCACTGGGAGGAAATGACTAACAGAGACTAGAGAAAAGCGAGGTTGAAAGGCCTAATTTATTCTATCTGCTTGAGCAAAGTAGCAATTGATGTCCAGGTAACTGCTGGTCATCTTCTAAGCATCTGAAGAGCCTGTGAGGAAGGGCATAGCTTTAAGAGGGAGCAACCGCAGCGCTCAAGGTGGAAACAGATGGGCCCATCTGCCTCTGAGCTGACACAGTAACATCACGTCGTCCTGGGGATAATTCAAAGAAGCAAACAAGTCCATATTGCTTCAGTGAGATCACTTTCGTGTGTAACCAACTCATTTAGCCGGCCTGTTGTCTGCGAAGGGCAGAAATGTCAGGTGTGAAGTTTCATGGAAAGCATACGCCTGCTTGGGCTTATAACCAGCACCGATTGGTACCCTGGCTTCAAAATGGGAGAGTTGTGTTTCTAGCACAAGCCTGAGCTGCTAAGGAAAACCAGTGACCGCACCAGGACGATCTGCATTTGGAGACATGCCTGATAGTTAAATTCTTCTCTCTCCTAATCACTTTACTGGTCGATCTACCAAAGCTCTTATCCCACATGCATCCACGTAAGTTATAGTTCTGCCAAGAGATGAGGAATCTCCTGGATGGCATGGTGTTACCACCCTCCCTGAACACAGGATTTCAGCCTAGCCGGAGAGGCACCTTCAGCATCAGAGAAGCTAAAACACTATAACCCAAACAGGCATGAAGAGTGGCAGGTGTCATGTAAGTGTCACCAGCCAGACAGGACCAGGCCTTCTACATCCTCCTCTTTTATGGCACAGCGTTCACTTTGGCTTAACCATAAATTTTTGGCTTCAAATAGAATATTCATCAATGCACAGAGGGTGAAGCTATTATAATGAACCACATCTGCCCACCTACTAATATTCTGCCAGCCTGATTTATCTGTAAACCATAGCTCTTTCTGACATACTATTGTTCCACTAGTGCGCATTCGCTGTGCAAGGTGTTGTGTTGCACAAGAGCGGTTTTGCGCCTCTTACATCGTCACACTCTGCTACCTCTTCCCATTCCACTGTATTCATCCCCTTCGGCTTTCATGTCATGTGCATGGAAAATATGGGCTCCACGTAAGGGAAAGATGGTATTTTTTGTCTTTCTGAGTCCGGCTTATTTCTCTTAATACCATGATCTCTATTTCCAGCTATTTTCCTGAAAATTACATAATTTGGTCCTTCCGTGTAGCTAAATAAATTTCCGTTATGTTTTTCTTTATGCATTCGTTTGCAGATGGACAGATCCATGGCATGGCAGCATCTCACCTGTGAGTATGCTAGGAGGCATCTCTAACAGAGATGGCTTAGAGCATCACATTAACATCTTCCCACCAAGAACATCTTATCAGTCTGTGTTAGAATTTTCACTACTGTGTCAGAATATAGGCTTTTCTTCAGTTTATTTATTTAAACCAGTATATGCTCAAGCAGATAGAATAAATTAGGCCTTTCAACCTCGCTTTTCTCTAGTCTCTGTTAGTCATTTCCTCCCAGTGAAATCATCCGTGACGGCAAGGGACTGTAGCTTTGTAAGGGTGTGAGATGGTGGGTTCAGAACTGTCCTGTGTCTTGCGTTTTAGTTTAGGATTATTCTTTCATTTTATTTATTCATCTGGGGACACTTTGCTGTGATACAATAGTGGTTTAAATAGTCCATATATTTAATCTATAACGGACCTTAAGGTCTGTCCTCACAAATGAGATACTATCACCACTCAAGCAAGATCTGTAATGGGTGCTGTGTTTTAAAAAAAAAAAGGTCTTCCTTGTTTTCCTATTGCTAACACAATGTATTTATTTCAGAAAGACCAGATTCCTGTCTCTTATGATGTCACCAGGAAATTTAATTCTTGGTAATAAACAAAAGGTAGGATGCAGGCCCCACTGTAAAAATCCTTCCAGACACGACTTCCATTTCTGGGGCAACATAAAACTGTGCTTCAATTCAATAGTGAAAATGTATCATAAATCCTATTTATCTTCATTTATTTCTTACTAAAAAGAGACTGCTAGAGCAGCAAAATAAATAATATAGATTTCCTTGTAAACGGTTCTAACAAGCCATATGTTCTAATTCACGTATTTCCCTGACAAAGTAGCTGGCCAACAAATTACAGTTAGATATTCTCATGGGGCTAATAAAAGTAAAACACAGTGGGAGAACAATCACATTCCTGGGATCAATGGATGGGATGGTGAAAGGAAACCCCAGTGTGAATTCAGTGTTCCAGGGACATTCACTCCTACCTAGAATCTACTCTTTTTATGGTACCTTTCAGCTAATAGTGAAACTAAGAACAGGTGGAAAGCATTATTTTTATTTTTTTGTCTGCTTAAATAGGTAGTTTATTGTACATATGTGTAATAATATAAATGAGTATGTAAAAAATAAAAAAATATGTATTTTTTAAAAGCTACAAAAATCACACATCAAACCCTATACATTATAGTGGGAAACTTCAACACTCCACTCTGAAAAATGGTCAGGCCATCAACACAAAAACAAAAAGAGAAATAATGAGACTAATAAATTTAATGAATCAAATGGACCTAACAGGTATGTACAGAACTTTTAGCCCAAACTGAAAACAATATACCTTTTTCTCAGCCCCCCACAGAATCTTCTCCAAAATTGACCACACAGTCCGTCACAAAGCAAGCCTCAACAGATACAAGAAAACTAAAATGACCCCTTGTGTCTTATCAGATCACCATGGATTAAAACTGGATTTCAACAACAGAAACAACAGAAAGCCTACAAAGTCATGGAAACTAAACAACTCTCTACTCAGTAACCCTTGGGTCAGGGAAGAAATAAGAAAGTAAAAGTTTCCTAAAATTCAATGAAAATGAAGGCACAACATACCCAAACTTATGGGACACAATGAAAATAGTTTGTTGCAGGATATTTAAACCCATTGTGTACCCCAAGATTGTGAATTGTAAATATCTGTTTTTTGTTTGGTGTGGTTCAGTCCGAATATATGGCTTTAAATGAAGAACTTTCTGTTTATTATAAACAGGTGATTATATTGTGGCTCAACCCTAGTGCACGTCCTTAATCTAAGAGCTTTCTGTATTTAATAAAGTTAACCTTAGGTCAAGAGGCAGAGCAAGAAACCAGCTGATGCGGATTAAGTAGAAAGGAGGGAATTTGAAAGAAGAGTATTTAAGATGATGTGGAGAGGAAGAAAGCTTTTTGGCTTTTTCCTTCTGGGCTGTTTAGTGAAGTAGCAGGCCTTTTCCTCCTGGGCTGTCAACTGAGGTATCAAGCTTTTGGTTTCTGTCTCTTTCCTTCAGGACGTGAGCTGAGGAGGAAAGTCAGCTGGATGCTTTCTCTACCTCTCTGACCTAGCCAAGTTTTCATCCACCACCCCAAAAGCCTCACAGGTAATATGAAGAAAATGAGGCAAAGCAGGAAAGGGATGCAGGGCATTCAGAAGACAGAGTCTACCTCTGAGCTGAGAGTCTATGCACAACCTACACACCTGCTGTGTTTGGCACACAGCGGTCTCAGTTAGTGAACTTGCTTAAATTCCCATCACAGTGCCCTGGGTTTGCAAGAATCGAACAAAAACGGCCCTAAGTTCTGCATCCTCCTGTCTGGACACCGCTCGCATTCCTACCACCCCTGCTGCCCTGCACCTGTCTATTTTCTCTCTGCTTCAATCACGCAATGCCATGACCTGTGCAGACCTTCCTAGGTGTATCCACCCTGGACACAGATGCTTGCTTTCTGGAGAAGGGAGACTTCCGTCTATCTCACACTGGACAACGGAAGCATCACAACTGCCATGAAGTCTGCGAGGACCGCTGCACCCACACCCATCCCTAACACAGCATCCCACCAGAACTTACTTACTTACTTACTTACTTACTTACTTTATTTATTTATTTATTTATTTATTTATTTATTTATTTATTTATTTTACAGTTTTTTCCCTTTTTTTATTTATTTATTCTTGTTACATCTCAATGGTTATCCCATCCCTTGTATCCTCTCATTCTTCCCTCCTTCCCATTTTCCCCTTATTCCCCTCCCCTATGACTGTTCCTGAGGGGGATTACATCCCCCTGTATATGCTCATAGGGTATCAAGTCTCTTCTTGGTAACCTGCTGTCCTTCCTCTGAGTCCACCAGAACTTTCATCCCGCTGCCCTCAGCTAATCGTTGGGGTACCATCCTCCCTGCCAGGTAGGTTCAAATCTACACTGACAACCCTCGGAAGGCATCTGATTGTCTACGACCTCACTGGGTACCGACACACCTACCTAAGGGAAGGATGTGGGTTAATCATGTCACAATAAAATATGAAGATCATCTTGGGATAGAGGACTAATGGTCTTAAGCCATAGGAGTTCATTTCCTAAGAAAAATAATTGAAGCGGAAACTTTGATACTTACGCCACTTTTGTATTTTTAAGAATCAGTCCTATTATCTACATAATCGCTAAACATGAAGTGAAGTGTTCAGGTTCGTGTATGTTATATTTCAAATCACGTATATATGTGTTCTTATTATGTAATAATAATAATAATATATTATTTATTTATTATGTACTAAATCAGTGGTTCTCAACCTTCTTAATGCTGTGACCCTTTAATACAGTTCTTCAAGTTGTGGTACCCCCAACCACGAAATCATTTTTGTTGCTCTTTCATGATGGTAATTTTGTTACTATTACGAATTGTGATATAAGTATCTGTGCTTTCCAATGGTCTTAGGTGACCCCTGTGAAAGGGTCATTCAGCACCCCCTTCCAGGGGGCCGAGACCCACAAGTTGAGAACTGTTGAGTTACACGCTGTTGAATTTTTTTAAACACACAAAAAAATGATTCATAGTATAGAACCCTTAGGCAGTAAAGCAAGGATGGAAGCAGATTCCTTCTGTGAGGTGGCAGCTGAGCACAATGATCATGAACATCGTGGACGTTTCCTGAACCAAGGCTCCAACTGGACTCGGCTGTCACTGCTGAGCCACTGGTTCAGGCCGTTCATCTCACGGAAAGAGATAATTGCTGCTGCCATACCAGGTAGTTTTACAGGTGAGTGGGATTAAATGTCTGAAATGTTTAGTTCCATTCTAAAACTCAGCATGTGGTCTGAAAATGATGTCTTAAGCTGAATTCTATCTGCAGGAAACAAAACCTGAGGCCTCATCTTCAAACCCGCTCAGAGAATGAATCACTGTAGGCTGCAAACCTACCTACCTTTTTAGGGATATGCAGCCCAATATGCTTTTGAGATCCTAATTATGAATACTGGTAATAAATGATTGGATGACCATGACATCAGGCCAGAATTTTTCTCCGATCTTTCCATACTGGAAGAAAGATGTGGCATTCAGGTTATAATGCCATAATGAGATCTGAAGTATTAATGACATAACGTCTGGGTTAAAGATAAACTTTCAGGGGCTGTTATTTTCATATTCATATTCTGAATTACATTCTTATAAATAGCTGAAGCAATGAGCATGGGTGGGGAAGCCTTGTAACAGGTACAACTGTAACCGAAAGATTAGAGGGAAGAGGACAGACAAGCTATTGGCTTGTTATATTCTATGACCCTTTCTGAACTCGTGCTACTATGGGCCCTTGCCCTGCTAATCTTGCTTTCCTAACACTAGTCAGAGGTAAAGCTGACAAGACCCACCACTTACAGCGACTTGGCCAATTGTAAACTTCTTTGGGTGATGCAGGACACTCAACAGGTGCTACCAAGGGGCTGCCTGAGTACTCTGCATCCTGGATGACTGCCTTTTGGTCACTTGATTCTCATCCACACCACTACCCAGTAGCAGCCTCTGAGGATGCACAGGGCTTTACTGTATGCAGACAGCTCACCTTTTCACCAAATCCTATTCTCCACATCTTTTTACTGTACAATCCTCGGGGAGGCTCTACAGAGCTGGGACTTCATCCCTGAACCGCCAGCACATGGAACTAGCTGCCAAACTCCAGGAGTTTGGGAAAGATTTGGGTAACTGATTACACAGAAGTGGAAATAATTATTACTTCACTGCTTGAATTAATACCAGAACTGCACAGAATCCTTTTTGAGAACAGATTTGAGCCAGATTATGAAGGAACTAAAAGGAAGAATAACATTTGCTAAGTATTCAGGACTGTGTGGTTTTCATTTCATAGAGGGTCTTAGAACTTAAAGAACTGTGCAAGTGGATATTATTTATATGATTTGTAAGACTGAATCCTACTAGATAACTTTCTTGGAGCTTCATATGTCATTAATTATAACCCAACCCACGTAGGTGAATTCACCATGTAAAGCAATGCCAAGAAATCCCTTGATTTATTCATTATAATCTTTTGTCAAATCTATTAAATTAGAATACTGCATATTATAGGCATGCAAACATAGATCTATTGTGCATACTCTATTATTAATAATCGAAGCAAGTGTCTGTTGCAGGAAGGAAGGGCTGTGAAGGGACTACCCCAAGGTCCATCGTCACCTGCTTTTAATGTCTCATTCTTTATCTCCATCACCTCACTGTTGTCACTGTACACACAAACCATGCAGCTTTTTTCCTATTGATTCCTTCCCCTTTCTCCTCCTCCTCCTGTTATTTAAAAAGTAAGTATTGCACTTTTTTTCAGGAATGAACTTTCAGTTGTCTGAGTGGGCTAGCCTCAAGGAGCCTCATCAGTGCAGAAACCTTAGGCATGATGAAGCTGGCTGGGCTTGGTTGTATCTACAGCAGCACGAGATAACAGTAAAATGGCTGCTGCTGAGTTGGCCAGCTGAGCGTTGGGGTGAGTGACTCCACAGCATGGTCAGGAGGACAAAGGGAAATAGGTATCACAGTGTGTATGACCGTCCACAGAGTGCAGTCACCAAGCCAGGCACAAGGAATGCCATCAACTTGATGAGTCAACCGGCTCATTGGCTTTTTAAATGCTTATTATTTGGTGGCGATTTCTGTGAACCAAAGAGTGGATATGGTGCTGTGCTGGCAGGCTTCCCCAAAATGAAGGACATTTCTGCAAGCCCAGTTAGCACTGAAACCTAATTTTCAGAAAGCTTCCAGCTCATTATACTTTTTGCTAATACAACAGGATGACTCAATTATAATGCCTTATCAGGCACTAAATTTTATATACTTTAAATTAACAACATGGATTTGTGGCTGTTGATAACTTCCGTCTCCCTATCTACCTCCTACAATCCCCCTTCCTTCTTCTGTTTTTATGACGCTGTAGAATGAGCCCAGAACCTCACAAAGCATTCACTGAATTATCTCCCCCCGCCCCATAATCTGTGTTTCTTTATATAAATCTACAACAAGCTAACATAATTTAAATTATATAAAATCTGTCAACTTCACTGAATAGTTTTTCCACGCGACAATGAGTTGGCCAAAGGAAACCTTTTAAAAAATCTATCACAGGAAACCTAAATTTCACTTCATGGCCACATGATTTCAAAAGTTACACAAGATTTGCCACTGAAAACACTCAAGAGAAAAAGAGACTCCAGTGCACCGGACCTTCATTGTATTCAAGGGTCTTTGCAGCAGAGAAGTACAGAGGTGAAAGGATGGAGGAGAGGGGAGGGAAGAGCAGGAGCAAAGCACTTGGTGATGCTTAGATGGGCCTAAAAGTCTCCTAAAAGCAGAGACAAGGCCACTGATCAATTTTTCAAACAGTTTATGAAAGCTAATTGAAAATATTGCTATTTCAAGGTTTATGTTGTGTCTAAAACTAGAAGACTTCAGAAATCACTTCAAAGTATAGTTCAAGGCCAGACAAAACTAAGCAGAGTGAGATCCCCAAGGGCCACTTGAGGAGGCAAAGGCAGTGCCGTGGTAGCTCTGCGCAGGCTCTCCCGCAGGGAAGACAGCTAGCTCATTAACACCTCAAGAAGCTGCTTTCTAGTATGGGTAAAGATAGCTGTTTGCTCAGAGGTCAGTTCCTGGGATTTTTCTTTGTATTTATAGTGTTTGCTCAGTAGACGTCTTACTGTACAGTTCTAAGCCCTCTGCCCTGTGCACGTCTGTCTTTCCATGTGAGCATCACACAATTTCAAATGTGTAAGCCAACAACTGTCATTCGCACACTCAACGTCAGTGTCCAAGCATCATCACCACCAGCCCAGGAGCAGCTATTCTCTCTTAACCCCTGGATCTCCCACAAGGCAACCAACTGCTCGTATGCTCTCTGCCTCTATGGATTTGCTCGCTGCAGAGATTCCATATAAACAGAATCATACAGTGTATGGACCACTCTCCATTGATTAGCTGATGACAGGCGAGTCACTGCACTTTGGTGTATGATGAATGATGTTGTATGAATATTCATATACAGGTTTTAGACTGTCCTACTTCTCACTTCTCTTCAATGGGTACCAAGCAGTGGGCTGTCTGGGCCGTATGCTAACCTGCTGAAGAAACGCCAGTTTCCCAAAACAGCCACACCATTTTATTTCCCCATCAGCACTCAGTATATGAGGGTTCTTGCCATTTTTCCGCGCCCTGTCATCAGTGGCTATTGTCTGTCTTTTTCTTACTGGCTATAAAACAGGATTTCGTTCTGAGTTCATCTTGGATTTCTCCCCTTTATCCCTCTTTATCTCCTCTTTATCCCTGACCACAAGCCCCTGCTCTTCACAAGCCACCTGTGAACTGGAGAAGTGACAGACTCCGGGCCAAAGGCACAGGCAGAATATGTGCCCCCCAGAAAACACTCCACCACTCAGCACAACTGCAAGGCCCCTTCCGACCCTGAAACACCATGCAGGCCTGTCCCTTCAGAACCGTCCAGCTGTGACTGTGTCCAATCATAAATTGAGACTGCCTAAAGCACTCTCCTAAATCAGTTTTCTCTTTGGCTTCAATGTCAAAATAGTTGGGCTTCTTCCAAGTAGGAGGCTTGGGTTCCAATCATAACAAGGGTGTTGCCTCTTTCCCATCATGCAACCTGGCAACCCTGAGATCCACCTTCACAACTTGAACACCCAGCACTAGTTTAACCAGACAAACCATCCATGTTCACCAGCTCTGAGCCTGCCGAAGGTGGTAACTGCACTTTCCATGTGTGTTACATTGTGCAATCCCTCCTCACTCTTGGCTTTCTCTTTACTTTCCTATCCTTGTGCCCCTTTTACCTTCTTTTGCTCATCAAGTAAGTGCTATGCTGTGACAGTTTGCATCTTTCTAATCTATTTCCAGTCTTTTCTGAAATCAAGTGAAGTAGTGAATTAGTGACGAAATGAACAGGCCGAAAGATTTTCAAGTAACCACCAGAACAGCCCACAGCTGCAAGCCTTTTCACTAGCCACACACTTGCCTAAGCAAAGCGTTCTCTAAGAATCAGCAAGTGTTACCTCTCTGTACCTTATCAAGGGGGGAAACGCTTTTCTAATAATCAAAATTGGATTCATGATCCAAAATAATCTGCGATAAAGGGAAAGATGGGTCCAGCTGGATAGAGGAAGAGACAGAGACTCTCTGCTCTCATGAATACATGCAAAGGTCACCCCTCCTGGAACACCTCACTAACATTTCTGTTCCATTTATATATGTGTAAGATCTCCAGACACGTTTTGATGAGCTACTCAAGGACATAGCAGTTAGAATTTCAGAGCATGACTTAGTATGACTTTATCATACCAACGAATAAGGCACCAATGTGAAAGGACTTAAAAAAAAAACATAATCCACAAATGTTAATCAGGTCAAATTGGTTTAAAAAAACTATGAAATATACACTCTAGCAACTATTACAGAAACACTAAGGGTTGTACAGAAGCATGCCAGTTGGCATGAGACAAGCTTAAGTCTTTTATTAAAGGAAATTAAAAGTGTTCAACTCTCAGAATTGCATAACAGAATGTATTAAATTATACACATCCATCTGGATGTTCAAACACACACACACACACACACACACACACACACACACACACACACACACACACACAAAGACAGGCCTAGGACAAGGCTAAGAAGTACTCAGCCCTCAGTGCTAGTGTTCTGGGGCCGAGTCTACACAGCCAGACACTTCATCAACTATGCCTCTCATAATAGGCAGGCATTATT
This sequence comes from Acomys minous, assembly GCF_964271855.1. Lineage (NCBI taxonomy): Eukaryota > Metazoa > Chordata > Mammalia > Rodentia > Muridae > Acomys > Acomys minous. Next base: position 103,076,991 of record NC_140491.1, read on the forward strand.
TTTTTTTTTACCATAACAATAAATTCAGTGCCCTTGTGGTCCTGGCCTCACTTGAGAAGAAGCTGAAAGTGAGGAGAGACATGGCAAAAGAAATGGTGAGTGTGGTTGGTTGGTGTAAGACTGAGGGTCAGAGTGGGTGCGTCCATGACATCATAATTCAGGAGAGTGGAGGGAGCTGTGGAGCTGGAAGCATAAACGGAGCTGCACGTGTGCATGGGGATGTGCTGGGGCCATGTTGGGAGATGGATAGGTTTGTGAAGGTGCAGAATTCGATTAAAGGGAGTAGTTTTTCTGGAACAGGGTATAGTAGTGGAAAACGCTACCCTGCTTCTCAGGGCCACTGCTTAGGGCTTCCAGTTTGACATGCTCACTGGAGGGTCCTGGGTGGTGCTTGTCATACAGTGCGTGTCTTTGAAAGGCAGTGTGGCCATACCTGCTTACATGACCGTTGGGCACAACGCCTGTTACCATACACCTCCAGCCTCAATGTGTCCTGACAAAATAGCTTAACACATACAAAATGACACATACGTAAAAATAACTAGCTGAAGCAATGTCTGTGATTGAAAAAAAAAATGAGAAAAGTCAAGTATGAAGCAACAGAGGACTGTAACAATTGCAGTAGACTATGACACAGCAAGAGAAAGGAGGAATTCTGTGAAAAATGTGGAAATATATTCAGTGGGGGGGGGGGGAGAACGAGGCAGAAACTGCATTATGCGTGACCTTTTTATGTATTAATACATCGTATGTTATACTGTTTATATTTAATCAAGCAAATGTATGAAGATCAGTTTCCGGCAGGCCACCTGTCAGGTTGCTAGGCTGAACTTTCGGAGTTCTATCCTCCAGCGTTTGCTTAAAATTGCATCTGTGTAAGAACGGAAGGGAACTCAACTGATCCTCATATTCTAATAAAGCTCACATCCTCTCCACTGTCCTGCGGCCTGATACTCACTAGCAGCAGCACCAGGTCCACATCCCCTGCGGAACAGAACACAAGAACGAATCGCCAATGGAGAACCAGCTCTGGACGGTGCAGGAAGCATGAAGTCAAAGCAAACAGTGTTAACGGCTCAGACAAGGTCTAGAAGCGGACTGCCTTGCTTTCCAGTGAGCCTACTTCAGAAAATCCCCAAGGACATGTTACCTAATTGGCATAAATGAGCTGCCAAAGGGACGTCTAGGCTTACAAGCAAACTTCAAAAGCAAATTCAGAATGACAATGTCCAGCAAGAAACCCTGGCAACTTAAAAGGAAATTTTAAAACAGGCATTTGCCATTACTTAGAGAAGCTCAATACTCTAGAAATACCAACTGTACCTTTCAGAAAGACTGCGCACACTTAATCAAGAGGTTTAAGGGTTAATAACCAAAGCACATGAATCCGCATGAGAAAAAAATTCAGCTGGTTGTGTCCTACTGAAGGGCCATATTCATCGCAGAACCTTACCCACTCTGAAATTCAAAGTACACCTACTGTTTTCCTCCAGTGAAGGCGTCACTTAAGGCAGCCCCATTCTGTAGAGCCAGTATGGCTCCTGTACAAACAGTTACACATGGAGACACACATGCCAACTGCTGCCGGCCAGTGCATAGAATAGAGTATATCCAAGGTTATGCTACACTTTGCCAAAGCTTAGCATATAGCCCTCAGTCATGCACAAGACATGCAAAGGCGAAGGCTAAAACTCAAGGAGTCTGCTCTTTCTGTAATACATCAGACACCTGAGGATAGTAGATACCTCCTAACACTTCGCTTTAAATTTTAAAATCAATCACTTATTTGTTGTTTTACATTTATTATTAATGTAATGCTTACAAAATACTTTGTGCTTTTACTATAATCACCAGTTAATGTAGCTACGAAACTATAAGTGAGGGGGTGAATACAATTTTTTATCCTCAAGGTTTATTCTCAACGTCTCTAAATTTTGCTTTTCTTCTGACCACAATCCCCACATGAAAACTATACAACGCAGTGACTGGAGCAGGTGGAAAGCCTCTAGTCTTGCATTTGAAAGCTCTTCATATCAAGGTTTGTTACAGGGAAATGATTTGACAGGATTGGGGAATCTGAGGCTCCCTGGGAAGATGTCTGATCTCACTTACCACATGCACACCTGGGGGAGGGAACATTACAAGGACAGAATGCTTACTAACTATAGTTAGTGTGTGGCGAAGGCCATTTTTGTCTGCCAGCCTTTGTAAAGCACTAACGTGCAGAATAAGCTGAATATGAAAGTAAAGCAAGTGCGAACACACCAACTCACTACATGACCTTACATCTATCATTTCATGGCCTCCGTACGTGTGCTGTGGCACTCATGCACACACATGCATGTATACATGCACACATATGCACATGCAATGTTTTTTTTAAGTGTCCCCAAAATACCATTTCACACTTTTGCATTTGTGTCGAACTTTGTAACATAAAAAGTAACTGGAAATGACTGCATGGGTCACTTTGCTCTGGAATGTTCTCTCACAGCAATCCAGAAACAGGAGCATTTTGCTCATGTTCCGAAAATTTAAAGATTTGGGGGGAAAAAAATACCACTTGTCTCTTCAAAAGGCTCTTCTTTAGTCTGTCAAGGACTTGGAATTTCTACCTAACACTTTAATTCTTCCAAATACATCCACGACTTCTGCATATTTAAGTCTATACTGTGAACACCTCATTTCCAGCATCACTGTTTGCATGTCCATTTGGTGTAGGAGACTGGTTTTAGTCTACAAAAAGCTACATAGGCCGATACACCATTAACAAACACAGTGTATGTTGCACCTCTGTATTAGAGTCTCGTTTAGCAATCAGGACTCTAACGAAGTACAGTTGCTACCACACCCTTTTCAGTTGAGGAAGCCAAGCTTGGAAGAAGTTCTGAAACTTAGCCATGGTTGAACCTTGACAGAACACAGGAACCAACACTAGGCCCGGGGAAGCCTGGCTATCCACGCTGCAGTGACATATTCACTATGTAAGGAACAACAGAGATCTCATACATTTAAGTTATAAGGCACAATAATGTCCAGATTAAAATATTACTACAAAGTCCCACATACATCTCCCTGGCTCATCCCTGGTCATCCCATGAACACTGTGTTTACTGTCTGTTTGCTTTGTTAAAAATAATACTATCAGGGCTGGAGAGATGGCTCAGAGGTTAAGAGCACTGTCTGTTCTTCTAAAGGTCCTGAGTTCAACTCCCAGCAACCACATGGTGGCTCACAACCATCTGTAATGAGATCTGGTGCCCTCTTCTGGCCTGCAGGCACACACTCGGGCAGAATACTGTACAAATAGTAAATAAATAAATCTGTTAAAAAATAATAATACTGTCACAAAAGATATCCCAAAATATTATCATTTAGTTTTGAGTGCTTTTAAGCTTTACAAAGATGGTGTCATTCTGACTACACTCATTACTTGCTCAGTTTTACTCAAAATTACCTTTCTTAAACTCATATATGCTTCCCTGATGTTGCTATTTCTCCTGTTTAAGTTTATCTGGGATGCTTTCTTTTGGTGGCAATTTTAAGCATTGCTGGTTTGAACATGTTTGTAAATGTCTCCCAGCACAGTGTGCCGATGTAAAGTGCCTCGGCTACAGAATACGGAAGGTGCCTCGTTTCACTTTCTCTAGAAGTGCAACTCAGTGTGCAAGCTGATGCCCTTTGATAAACCTTTGTCTTCAACTTTAATGCAGTCAACTTTGACAAGTTCTCCACTCTGTATGAACAGACTCAATTTTATTTCAGGGAAGCTTCTATGAACCAAAGTAATATATTTTCTTTTTCTAAAAGCTCTCTCTGTGTATGTGTATGTATGTATATGTGTGTATGTGTATGTGTATGCATGCGTGTTAGTGTTCATGTGTGTGAGCATCATATGGAGGTTGGAAGGCAACTGTGGGTACCGTTTCCCAGTAGCTGCCCACTTGTTTGCTATGACAACGTCTTTCTCTGAGGCCTGGCTTCACTGTCTTGCGGACAAGCTCCAGGAGCTGACCCGTCTCTACCTCCCCAGTAGAACTACAAGTGCATGCCTCCTGACATTTTGGTTCAGGAACTCAGAATCCGCTTCAGATTTTCATGTTTGTAGGGGAAGCATTTTACCAACTGAGCTCACCGGCAACACTGCCTTCTAAAATCAGAATGTCTTGTCTTTTACCTAAAGCGTTTTAATCATTAGGGAAAGAAGTTATGGGTATGTATGGTTTGGAGTTTGTTTCTTTTTCTGATGTGACTGTTCATCTTGTCTCAGAACTACTATTTAACAGAATCCCCCCCCCTTTCCACACAGACACACAATGCATGTATCATAATCAAATTTTACTGAAATTCAGGGCCTATTTCCACACATCAATGACCTATTCCCAATATCACAGTGTCTTGCTGAGGCACACTGTATATTCTTCAGTCTTTGTAATTCAAATAAATTTAAGAATAAATCTGTTGAGTGGCTCTGAATGTCTTGCAGAAAACCTAGCCTTGGACCACTTCTGACTACGTTAATCACTTGGGGGTGAATGACAGACTCCTTGCTATGCAGAGCTGTCTTCAACACGAGCCTGGCTTCTCTGCCCATTGGTCAGGTTTTCTTCTCTGTCTTTTACTAGGTTTATTCTTCTGTATATCCAAATGTCTTTTTATCTAATTTGTTCAACTTAGTCAATAAAGTTCTACCACTGAAAACTGACATTCTATTCTGCCTTTTACTTATAACACTATTCAGTCTATTTTTCTTCTTGACTCAGGCTTAGTAAGCTATGTTTTTCTTACCATGTATATATCTCACCTAGCTAGCACTCCACAGTAGATTACAGATTTTTTTTAAACCTCTGCACAAACTGTAATTTATTAGCGACATCTTTGCTGCTGCTGTTTCCGATGCCACTAATTTGGGCACATACTTTTTATCAAGCCCTCCTCTTTACTTTCTACAGCTAACACTGCTCATTTTCTGTGTCAAATTAGATTCCTAGCTGGTTAATTTTCATTTTTCTCCCTCCTACAGTTCCTTTAATGCAGGTCTATTAAGTATAATTTTTCTCAGTTTAACATAAAAATGTGTTTCATTCTCACTTGTGAGTTTTCTCCCAATTCTCTGAAGATATTAAGCTATTTCTTCATTTCCAGGGGTCTCTTTGTTACCACTGAGCTACCTGCTGTCAGCTACTTATTACTTCCGTATCGGTGATCCTCTGTGCTTCTCCAGATGATTTTTTTCCTCCTTTTTTTTTTTTTTTTTAAGGCTTCACTATGCAGCCCAGAAGGAGCTCAAACTCACGGTTCTGCAAACCCAGCCTCCCAGTCCTACTGGCTGTCGTATCTTTAAATCCTTGGCGTTCTAGTGTTGCTTCAAGTTTCAAGTGCAGATTTCTTTCTCTTGGTCTTTTGTTTAGTTTTGCTTTGTTTTTGAGACAAGGTCTCTAGTGGCTCATGGTGGCCTTGAACTCACTATTTAGCCAAGACTTGCCTTGAACTTCTGTTTCTTCTGCCTCAACTACCTGAACACTGGGCTTCTAGGCATGAACCACTATACTTTCTGTGGCCCAGATTACCTTTCCTTCTCTTGACACTATTTCCCCTGATGCTACAGACTGACAATTCTGATAACCTCTGGAAAATTAATGAAACTCTGCCTCTCCTGGATTTTCCATGTTTCCATAGGAGCACAATGAGATTGAACAGTCGTTTCTTGTTCTGTGCTCCAGATCGGCCAGTTAGTCTCTCTAACTTTTAATTTCCTCTCCCTGTGTACTGATACAATACTTTCTTGGTAATCTCTCCATTTCAATAATTCTCTCTTCAGCGACATGAAATCTGACCAGTCATCTTTCTAAGTCCTTCCTCTGTGCGTGCGTGCGTGCGTGTGTGTGTGTGTGTGTGTGTGTGTGTGTGTGCGCGCACACGTGCATGCATGCATGCGTGTGTCTGTGTGTGTCTGTCTATAGTTTTTGCTGTTGTTGTTTTTCTAATTCTAACGGGTCTAAAAGTGACTACTTCTCAAGTCTGCTTGGTCACTTGGGTATTTTGTAGTGGATTCACTTTAATGATTCTATTTTTTTAATTTCTTTAAGAATTTCACATGTATCTGCTTAACAAGATACAGAATATAGACAAAGCAGGTACTTAAAGAATTAGCCATTTCTTCATTTATCACAGAACAAAGTGTTCTTTCAGAGACTGAACGTCTGCCTGGCGGCAAAAGATAGCACCCACCTATAAAAATAGACTTCTGACTTTTATATATCAAACTTCTAAGTTATTTTTTTAAAGACCATCACATGAGCTACACAGCATGCTAAAAACATTTTCTTATGCTGCTGAAGAGGGTCACAGCTACAGGTGTCTTTGCGTGGCAGCCAAGCACATAAGTACACTGTTTTCCCAACACCTCTCCTAGCCTTCCATCTTTCTCTACTCACGGTGGGACCAGAAGTGCATTCAATGTGATCCATGGTTAAAGCAGAACCCGTCCCATAGATCACCTGATCTTCCATAGCGGAAATCAGGGTCCTTGTCTGCAACCGCACACTGGATCTTAAAGAAGTGGACTCACCACTACACTGTTGATAAAAATAACCCACTCACTCCATTGTTCACATGAAGCCACTGTGGGGAAAGTAATCTAAAGGAAGATTCAGTTTATGAAATGAGTAATTGTCTCATAAATTCAAAGAAAAGCTCAAAGTATCTATTTGAATCTCTCCTATGTATGTCTCTGTCTCTGTCTCTCTCTGTGTCTCTCTGTCTCTGTCTCTGTCTCTGTCTCTGTCTCTGTCTCTGTCTCTCTCTCTCTCTCTCTCTCTCTGTGTGTGTGTGTGTGTGTGTGTGTGTGTGTGTGTGTGTGTGTGTGTGTGTGTTGCTAGAGATTGAATTCAAAGCCTTAACCATGCTAGGTGAATACTCTAGCACTGAGCCACACTCACCACCTCTCTGAATTCCGCTTCGGAATCCACATGAACTGTCTAAGGCTCTTGGGAGTGAGTGGGATAACACAACATGTACACGCCTCAATTCCACTGAGGATGGGTGGGTGGGCTCTGCCTTCTCTTCCCCTGACTACAAATAAGAAGTAAAAAAGATAAGAACACCACTGGATCATTATTGGAGCAGACTTGACAGGCATCTGCTCAGCCTCCCAGTAAGACAAAGTAAGGCTCATCATCTTCACACTTGTTCTTCTGGTCAATATCTATTAAGCTCCAACTTTGCCACACAGCATGCTAAGCACTGAGGACAGAAAACCAAACAGGGTGGGCCCTGGTCTTAATGAACTCACAGTCCATTAATTGCCTTTGTCATCTAATTGCAGCTTAAGTGGTTTTTTGTTTTGTTGTTTTTGTTTTTGTTTTTTTAAAGCACTGAAGTCCAAAGCAGGAGGCCAAGCCTTAGCCACTGATTTAAAACCCACTCCATCTTCTTAAGACTCAGAACCTCCTCTTGTGATCATTAATCCTGGTCATCATCTTGCCTGGACTCAGTCACTCTGGAACTGCTGAGACACACCACTACGGGGTGGGGCTGTCTGTGAGATGTCTCCTGCTCCAATTAACTATGGAGAGGATTTAATTCCCATAGTTTCTAGTGAGAGTTAACATTCTGAAAGTAGTGATAGCGCCCCATGTGCTAGAGGCCAGACTGGAATAAAAAAATATGAGAAGGGCAAAGCCAACTGACACACCTCTCTCTCTCTCTCTCTCTCTCTCTCTCTCTCTCTCTCTCTCTCTCTCTCTCTCTCAAATTCAAATTTTTGGATGTCTAGGTGCTTCACAGAAGTCGTTCCTCAGTGGACTGGATCACTGCCTCAATCTTGTCCACTTATAGGCAAACAGTAAATGATCACAGCCGTTTATCTAGCTTGCTGGGATCCGTGGACAGAGCGCTGCCTATGAACTGCCATCCATTGGCCCCCGCACTGCAGCCCTGCCAGGCATCCTGAAAGACAAAGGTCCAGCACCTCACTTCATCTGTCCACTGCCTCCTGGGTTGCTTTGGCCATGAAGGGGCAGGCCCAGCATGAAGGACATCACCTAAGAGCTCTTTCAGGTCTTCGTGGTTCTCATGGTCTCAATTCCCAGGTTTTAATCGCTACTCTGCACAGATCAGAAACTCTCCCAGACAACAAGGCCACAGCATTTCCAAACCCTCTCTTGATGTCCCAATGAAAAATTTTCCACTTCGCTGCCTCCTACTCTGCATTTGTTATGACAAAATCTCAACCCCACCCCCCACACACATTAGGCTCCCCAACATCTTTTTGGTCTTCTGGAGATAGTGAAAGTGAAGGCCTGTACTCCTAACACCAGTGACATCAGAGGCAACTCTAGTCATGACTAGAAGAGAGCTGTTGATGCCACGGTGTCAGTAGACTCCACGCTGATAGACCGCTACCAGGAAGACAGACGTTAAACCCAGCAATGAGGCCCAGGTGCTCTGGCAACATGCAGAATGCTAAGGGAACGCTGAGTGGCGGAAGGGTCAGAGAGACGCAAGCACCAGACGGAAAGCAGGCACTGCCAAATCATTCAGCAAGACTGTGCACATTCCGCAAAATCGCCTGCTTTGGTGCGAGTTTAGCCATGTGGCCCCTCCAACAGAGGAAGAAGGACAAGACGGGGCTATCCTTGGCCTGCTTAGTGGTGGCCAGGAAGCCAGAGGAGGCACAGAGACGGAGACACAAAGCCACTGATAACTTATTACCCACTTCAGTAGTATCCACCCACCAGAGCTCCTCTCAAAGAAAGCCACCCAGCCTCCATCTCTTAAGGGCACACCCAGCAGTCCCTCTGAGACAATGCCACAGACACTTGCCTCTCAAGGGCATACTTACCAGGCCTCCTCTGAACAAAACCCACTAAGCCCAGGCTTCTTAGAGGTCCCACACTCACTAGGCCCCACCCAAAGAATCCTACCATGCTCCACTTCTTAAAGGCACCACACCTTCCAATTAGTTCTACTGTGAGCCTTGGAAAGACTGGCCTGTAGGTGCCGTATTCCAGATTAAACTTTAACAGGCCATGTCCCAGATCTGCTGATTGTGACTCTCCAGTAACAGGGCTATGGGCATTGTCAGTGTCAAACAACTTCCTGTGGGAAAGAGACAGAAAGGGGACAGGCAAGCATCTACAGAAGACTGTAAGGCAGTGGTTCTCAACCAGGGGGTCTCGACCCCTCCAGGGGTTAAATGACCTTTTCCCAAGGGTTGCATGTCAGGTATTTACAGCATGACTCATAACTAGCAAAATTACAGTTGTGAAATAGCAACGAAAGTAATTCTATGGTTGGGAGTCACCACAGCAGGGGGAACGGTACTAGGAAGGTTGAGAACCGCTCTTGTAAGGAGAGGGTTGCTTTAGAGGCATTTATTACCAAGAAGAGATCCATTCTGTTGACATATATTGAATAGGGAATGGTGGTAGCTTAAAATTTCACCAGCAATGAAGAAATCTGATTTTTACAATTAAATCAGAAACAAATAATGGTGCTTCTAAATATACTTCAGTGACTCAGAGTACTGAGAATGAAGAGCTTTACCTCAAAACAAGATCACAGCTGCTGGGGTACTGCACTCTACACACACATAGGAAGACATCAGGACAAAGTTCACTAGCCTTCCACATTAATTTCCTCAGAGAACAAAAGGCAAGCCTTATACAACACTTAAAGACTTCCCTGTGCACAGTATGCAACGCCTTCCCTGCGAGGCACTCCCAGATTCACAGTGAGATCAAGAAGGCAGCGAGAAGAGCTTCTATGAGCACCAGGTTACAGCACAGAAGCACATGATATAAACGGTCACATCTCGGCTTTGAAAAGACCAGGAGGTTGGGAAGGGACGCCCAGTGAAGAGATCGTCTCAAGACAACATTACTTAGAACAGTCTTAACAGCGGTTTAGGTGGAGGAGGAAAATGAATTTCCCATCTCTAAAAGGCACAAGAACTAAAGATGAATGGTGCTCGGAGTCAGAAAGCCAGCACCTGACCAGGGTGGATGCTGACCATGCCTGACACCACGGCCAGCACAGGCAGCTGTAATGAGCACTGGGAAGGCGCCTGAGCCAGGGGATGATGGAAGGGATGCTCAGCACGCTCCAGCTTGCAGCTGCTTCAGCATTTGTTTGTTCTGGACAGAAGAGATTACAGTGACAGAGTAATCAGAAAAAAATACCTCGTAACACTGCACGATCCACTGGTCCCCATGCTCAGCCTAACTCCTTGTGCAAAAATGAGCTACAAGGAGTGGCCCAGCGTCCCTCACTACCAACCTTCCCTGAACAGATTGGTCTGCTTTAAGTTGTGGCGCATTTGAATCTTTCCTGTACTTACTGACAGTTTCAAGGTTGTAAAACTGTCCCAAGCTTTGGAACTCTTGCTACAAAATAGCTAACTACAGCTCTAGGAGAAAGCCAAAACAAATCAGATGTGCATACTGCCCATGCAATGCCAGATACTGAATGCTACATGTGAGGCGGTACACAGTGTCTACCTGTCTGTGTAAGTAATGTGTCTGTCTGCCTGTCTCTGTAAACAATGTGTCTATCTGTATACGTAATGTGTCTGTCTGTCTGCGTAAGTAATGTGTTTCTGTCTGCCTGTCTACATAAGCAATGTGTTTATTTTCCAGTCTGTGTAAGCAATGTCTGTCCGTCTTTCTGTGTAAGCAAAGTTTCTATCTGTCCGTGTAAGCAATGTGTGTCTGTCTGCCTGTCTGTGTAAGCAGTAAGGTGATACACACCGCCTGCTTATCTGTGTAAACAACATCTGTCTACGTAAGTAACGTGTGTATTTCTGCCTGTCTGTGTAAGTAATGTGTGTCTGTCTGTGTAAGCAATGTGTGTCTGCCTGCCTGCTTGTGTGTATAAGCAAGGTGTGTATTTCTGCCTGCCTGTATAGGCAACGTGTCAGTCTGTCTGTGTATTCAATGTGTGTCTGTCTGTGTAAGTAATGTGTGTCTGCCTGCCTGTCTGTGTAAGCAATGTATCTGTCTGTCTGTATAATCAATTTGTGTCTGCTTGCCTGTCTGTGTAAGCAATGAGTCTGTCTGTCTGACTGTGTAAGCAAAGTGTGTTTGTCTGCCTGTCTACAATAAGTAGTGTGTGTCTGTCTGCCTGTCTGCAAGCAATGTCTGTCTGTCTGTCTGTCTGTGTAAGTAAAGTATTACTTTATTGATGAAGGACCCCAGGCTCAGATTTAGATTTAAACAATTATAGGCCACTTTTATTCACTCTACATCCTGATCATAGCTCCCTCCCTCCTCTCCCACCCCACTCTCCCTCCTTCTGCCCTCCTCCCCTATTCCTTAGACATCTCATTCCTCGGAATATATCCTAATAAAGACAACATTTTAGCAATAATGCATGTACAGAGATGTTCATCCCTCTGTAGTTAAAAAAAAAAACAATGCAGTGGAATATTATGCAGCCATTAACATGATGGTGAAAAGTTCTTGAAACAAAAGGGTGTCTGCCAATATCTGAAATGACAAGGTGATAGTGACTGATAGGCCAACAAGCGTGAGTCCAGCTTTGCTCTTTGGAGAAGTGACCCCTGGGGATGCACTTAAGGTCCTGCGGATGGAGGGACTAACACTTCCAGTCACAGGGCGGAGCAGAATGTGGAAGACTCAAAGGCCAGTCGGCCTGGAGAACTGGGGCCGGAAGGTTGAGAGAAGCCACGTAGTTGAGGATCCTAGTTGCTAAGCCTACAAATCAGTGAGAAGCAACAGTCTGCATGTTACACAAGGGGCTTGGAGCGGGACAGGTGACACTAAAAGATCCCCCCGGAGTGGGTGGCAGAGCCAGGCCTGGCTGGAGTCTGTCTTAAGAGCTTGCCCTTTAAGCACACATAGGCGGCCCTGGCCTTCCTCACCCACAGCTCCCCAGAGCCTTTCCTCTGACCACTGCCAGAAGCTTTGTACAAGGTCCGCACTTTCCCCTAACCCACAGGTCCTTTCCAGCCTGGCCAGTTCACTCACATCTGCTAACAAATGGGTGAACAAGGCAAGTGCAGGCTGAACTGAAGGTCCTCAGCATTGATCAGCTTGGGTGCTGCTTAGCACGCTGCTCAGGGGGCTCCTTCCCTTTGTGTTTGAGTCTGGGAATGTAAAGAGCAATTCTTAGACACTTTTAAGTCAGCATCTGAATGTGTCAGCAGTAATTAAAGAGCAAGCTTCCAAAAAAAAAATCTGTTATCAAAGCAATGTTAACGAGATCCCTTCCATTCTGTTTTAAAACGACTGAATTTCAAAGATCTTTTCTAAAAGTACACAATAATTCTGCCTTTCAAGAAGTTAGTGTTGAATCTCTAAAATGCTGATGATATTTGATTAGCCCCAAACAGGGGAAGGCCCGCCCTTGCCCGTTTATTTCTGTTTCTAGACTTGCTCTGCACCTTTGTTCACATGGCCTGCTGTCTCTGTGACTGACGCTGCCCAGCCCCTACAATGCCCAAAAGTTCCTTACTATCTGTGACGTTCCCTCTCCACACTGTCACACTCATTTTAAAGATTTCTAAGGTTGAGATAAGAAAGTTTTAAATTATTTGCATTCAGTGAAAGGGCGGGGTAGGGGGAAGTAGTCTGGGCGGTAATAAATAAAAAACAGATACAAGATTAGGGGGTGTTCAAGTGAACTTCTGCCTAGTTTTAGAATGCCTTATTAAGTGAGAAATGCTTCAGGTAACAGGGAGACACATGCCTCCTGCCTTCGAGAAGAGTGCAAGCAGAACATGCTAAGCAGGGACCAATGTCAACCCCCTGCAGGGTCCACCTTGCTGAGATGAAAGCATCATCCCTGCCCCACCATCTTACTTTAGGGTAAGGACTCCCAGAACGCCAGGGTAATTGGAAGACTTTAAACCTTGAGTAAGCTGCACCCAAATCCTAGCTGTGAACCACAGGCACCCCACAGAGCTGAACGGAACCTCGGATAGCCCCTTGGAACACATGTTTAGCCCCCTCACGCTCTCACATTTACACCAGGGGACCCCGAGCCACCATCTTACTCCCTGAACTCACAGGATGGCACGGCGGCAAAGTTTAAGGGTGTGTGTGAACTCCCTATGACACCAAGTACAACGGAACCGGGCTCAAACGCGCCACAGAGATGCAGACGGAAGATTGTGGAGCAAGGAAGCGTCACCCCGAAGCTGCAGGAACAGTGAGCTGCTCATCTTTTTGTCCTTGTAACAAAACACCTGACAGAAACAACTCTGGGGAGAGAAGATGATCTCCGGATCCCAGTTAGTGGGGACACAGTCTCTCACGAAGGGGAAAGCGTGGCTGTGCAGCTCCGTGGTGGCGGGAGCTCAAGGCAGATGCTTGTTCCGGTTCTAAAGATTGGGAAGCAAAAGGCTCGGGCTGGAAACGGGGTGGGCTATAACCCTCAAAACCGAGCCCCCATTAACCCTCTTCCTCTGGCTAGGCTCTGTCTCCATACCTTCCAAATCTAACCACTGGCCACCACGCGAATGTCCAGTCACAAGATGACCACGTGAAGACACCACACATTTAAAGCATGACACCTGGTTTAAGGGCAGCTTTCTGGACTGAGGGACCAGTAGAAAGCCTTCGTGGAAAACAGTCATGAAACTCTTATGTCCCACTTAGTAGCGCAAATGTAAATTCTGCAACGCTACAAAGCCTGCCCACGGCTGAGGTGTCGATGATGAACTACAGACCAGCAGCGTGATCAGGAGACGCGTTGCATGGTCCTTCCCTCCCGTGCTACGGGCCTCGTCCCGTAAGTAACGGGAGCTCTGCATCTCTGCATCTCTGCATCTTATCCCGTCACAGGCGTGAAGCCTGTGAAGGACTTGGCATTTTCATAATTCTAGTCAAATTTCTTTCTGCTCTAACAATTCACCTAGGTTCAAGAGAAATGTTATGACAGGACTTCAAGGACTAGGAGTCAGGCCCAGAGGCTCAGGGGACGTGGACGGGAAGAGAGAGGAGAGCGGGGGTAAGGACACTCCATGCAGCACCTATGCAGCGTATTCCAGAAGAGGCAGCCATGTGCAGAAGCTCTTGGGGAAAAAAAATGAGTAAATCTCGCAAAGGCAAACAGGAAGCACAGAACGCCTGTGAACACATGTGGACCTCAAGCACGTGACTGCTGTGTAACAGGGCCACTGACTCTGCCTGAGTGTTTCCAGGACAGAAAGCTGTCAGCTCTCCACAGTTTACTTCAGAATTCTTATCAATAAGTTTCCTAATCTCCAAAATGGGCCTCCAAACCTTTAAAACAGCAAACAAACAAAACTTTAAAAGACACCTCAGTCTAAAAGGTACAAACTTACTTCCAAGTGAGGATCAGAAAATCACAGGGCACATTCTTTCTAACCCTAGTCAAAACCAGGGAGTAGAGAAAATTTAACAACAACAACAACAAAGAATGCTGTTTTTTGTTTGGTTGGTTGGTTGGTTTTCTCCCACTTCACCCACTGCATTGAAAGTAATTCTCGATGATGCTTTCCCCTGCCGTTTCCTCTACCCTCACCTCCGCCAAATTCACACCCAGCACAAACACTGAGCAAGAGGACACAATCTACAGCAGCAAGGATTTTTATAAGAGAGTAAGGGATTCCTGTCTGCTCCGAAATGAACAATGCTGACAGCGCCCCCTGGTGGCAAAAGCACTGTTCCGAGCAAATGCCATCTATTCTACACTGACTCCAGACTTAAGAACGAACAAGCCAAGTCAGTAGCTTTCCTATATACAAATGACAAACAGGCAGAAGAAGAAATTAGAAAAATTACTCCCTTCACGATAGCCACAAGCAATATAAAATATCTAGGAATAACCCTAACCAAGCAAGTGAAGGATTTATTTGAAAAAAACTTTAAACCTCTGAAGAAAGAGATTGAAAATGACATCAGAAGATGGCGGGATCTACCATGTTCGTGGATTGGAAGAATCAACATAGTAAAAATGGCCATCTTACCAAAAGCAATTTACAGATTCAATGCAATCCCTATCAGAATACCTACTAAATATTTTGTAGATATTGAAAGAACAATTCTCAACTTCATATGGAGAAACAAAAAGCCCAGAATAGCAAAAACAATCCTTTACAATAAAAGATCCGCTGGAGGAATCTCCATACCTGATCTCAAGCTGTACTATAGAGCAACAGTAATTAAAACAGCATGGTACTGGCACAGCAATAGGCTAGTGGATCAATGGAATCGAACTGAAGACCCAGAGATGAATCCACACACATTTGCTCACCTGATTTTCGACAAAGAAGCCAAATCCATTCAATGGAAAAACGACAGCATCTTCAACAAATGGTGCTGGTCTAACTGGATGTCTACATGTAGAAAAATGCAATTAGACCCCTATTTGTCACCATGCACAAAACTCAAGTCCAAGTGGATTAAAGACCTCAACTTAAAACCACAGACATTAACCCAGTTAGAGGAAAAAGTGGGGAAGAGTCTGGAACTCATAGGCACAGGAGACAACTTCCTGAACAGAACACCAACAGCCCAGGCCTTAACATCAACAATTAATAAATGGGACCTCATGAGGCTGAGAAGCTTCTGTAAGGCTGGTGACACTGTCAAGAGAACAAAGCGACAGCCTACAGACTGGGAAAAGATCATCACCGACTCTTCATCTGACAAAGGTCTAATATCCAAAATATATAAAGAACTTAAGAAAATAAACACCACCAAACCAAATAACCCAATAGAGAAATGGGGCGCAGAGCTAAACAGAGAATTCTCAACAGAGGAATATCAAATGGCTGAGAAACACTTAAAGAAATGCTCGACCTCCTTAGTCATCAGAGAAATGCAAATCAAAACGACACTGAGATTCCATCTTACACCCATCAGAATGGCTAAGATCAATAACTCAACTGACACCTCATGCTGGCGAGGGTGTGGAGAAAGAGGAACACTCCTGCATTGCTGGTGGGAATGCAAACTAGTACAACCACTTTGGAAAGCTATCTGGTGCTTTCTCAGAAAAATGGGAATAGGGCTTCCTCAAGACCCAGCTATTCCACTCCTTGGAATATACCCAGAGGATGTACTACCACACAACAGGGACATATGCTCAACCATGTTCATAGCTGCCTTATTCATAATAGCCAGAACTTGGAAACAACCTACGTGTCCCTCAACAGAAGAATGGATAAAGAAACTGTGGTACATTTACACTATGGAATACTACTCAGCTATTAAAAACAAGGAATTTCCAAAATTTGTGGACAAATGGATTGAACTAGAAATTGTCATAATGAGTGAGTTCACACAGAAGCAAAAAGAGCTAAATGGTATATACTCACTTATATCGAGACACTAGCCCAAGGTGTACGTCCCCATGAAAAACTGTACCTACCAGAATAATGGGTAAGAGGGGAGGACATCCTATTGAATCTTTAGGTGTGAGAAGCCTGGGAGAAAGAGGAAATGGAAGGATCCAGTGGGTCCTGGAAAACTACAGGCGAGTCTGGGCCCTGGGGTCCTCCGCAAACTGTGGCAACAGCCAAGGAAAAAATAGGCAGTAAAAACCTTGAACCCCTACCCGGACTAGCCGATGGACATTCTCCACTGTTGAGTGGAGAAGAAGATCTAACTCTCACACAAACTCTGGTGCCCCATATTTGATCATGTCCCTTGGATGGAGATGCCTGGTGGCACTCAGAGGAAAGATAATAGGTCACCAAGGAGAGACTTGATACCGTATGAGCATATTCAGGGGGAGGAGATCCCCCTCAGACACAGACATAGGGGAGGGGAGTAGGGGGGGGAAGTGGGAGGAAGGGAGGGATGGGAGGATACATGGGATGGGCTAACAACTGAGATGTAATATGTATAAATTAATAAAAATGTATTAAAAAAAAAAAAAAAAAAAAAAAAAAAAAAAAAAGAACGAACAAGCCTACACTCTTGGAAGACGTGTTCAGATCAGTCCCAGCCAAGAAGTAACTCCCACCTTTCTAATACTGATCTGCAGCTCTAAAACGGGAGAAACGATACGGCTCACCATCACCGTTCTCCCTCAACGGAACCCACAACACATGCAACTGCTTCTACCAAGAGGGAAGGAAGAAACAAAAACTGCAAGAGGATTGCAGCCTCGAGCCTATTTGAAGCATCCATCAGGGTATCCGGGTCACCGCTTGTTGTCAACTTTGCACAACCTAGAGCCACCTGAAAAGAGAGACCTTAAGAATCGCCTTGACAAGATTCACCTGTGGTGAGCAAGCCTGCCTTCATTGATGGCTGACATAAGCAGGCCCCGCCCACTGTGGGCGGCACCACCCCTAGGTGAGAAAGCCTAGGTAGTGGTCCTAACTTTATGGTTCCTGCCCTGACTTCCCACAGAGACGGACCGTTACTGTAAGTATACACTGAACTAAATCCTTTCTTCCCAGGTTGATCTGATCACGGAGTTTATCACCGGAAAGCACGTGTGGCAACCGGTCCAGAGTTCGGCTTACTCCTCCTCCTTTAGAGTTAGCGAGCATATGCTTTCTCAGTCCTTCCTACCTCTGTTTACCCAGCACTAAGGAGACTCTTAGAGCAAGGAACTTTCGAAAAATATCCTGATACTTCTAAACTGTATTAATTTACTCAGGAAACACTGGAAGCGCTCCAATCTATCTTTCTAGATTAAGACTTTTGGTTTTGACATAAATTGTGCAAAATGCATGTTAAGTTACTTTGGTCTTAACAGAGGAATGTAACACACGTTTTAAATGTTTAATTCAAAATAAAAGCGAAAAGTACTTAGACTGCCATCCTTCAATTGCCTGCCCAACAAAAGAGCAGCCAACTGAGTAACCAGACTACCTCAGTCACCTACAAACACGATGACTTCAGAACGCAGACCCTCCCTTCGGGTTCTCTAAAGCTCGTTGCTGCCCTCTTCTGGGAAAACATGGAACAAACCTAAGATCGCCTCATTTCTTCTGGTTTCACTATCTTAGCGAACCAAGCTTTCAGGAGAGAAGAAAGCAACTTTGCAGAAGCTTAAAAGTAGTTTCCCGCTTTTTCTTTTTTTCTTTTTCTTTTTCTTTTTATTTACTGAGTAGAGTATTTATTTATGTCGACAAAGTGGTCTTCAGTGTTTGGTATTTTAAATTACTGGTTTTCTATAGTTGAAGATCATAGAACAAGGATCCTTAGGGTTGCTACATTTACATTTCTCTTTTTTTTAAAATACATTTTTATTAATTTATACATATTACATCTCAGTTGTTAGCCCATCCCATGTATCCTCCCATTCCTCCCTTCCTCCCACTTCCCCCCTACTCCCCTCCCCTCCCCTAAGTCTGTGTCTGAGGGGGACCTCCTCCCCCTGAATATGCTCATACGGTATCAAGTCTCTCCTTGGTGACCTATTATCTTTCCTCTGAGTGCCACCAGATACATATTACATCAACTGAGATGTAATACGTATAAATTAATAAAAATGTATTTAAAAAAAAAAGAGAGAAAATGTCCCGCTTTTTCAACTAAAAAGGACTAAATGGCAGGAAGCTGCGAAGCCGGCTTTGGAGTCAGTTTGTCATGGCTACGGCTGTAGTCAAGGCCCAGCGTCCCTGGATCTCAGTGTAAGTCTGAAAACTGGGGCAAATACTAACGGTCCTTTTCCATTTATTTTTAAAGTGTGTGAACTTTAATTTTGGCTTAGCAATATTATTTACATTAGGTTTTACTTTTCCAAAGATATTTAAAAGTAGTTGTGGTCCAAGGAGAGACTTGATATCCTATGAGCATATACAGGGGGAGGAGGTCCCCCTCAGTCACAGTCATAGGGGAGGGGAGTAAGGGGAAAATGGGAGGGAGGGAGGAATGGGAGCATACAAGGGATGGGATAACAATTGAGATGTAGTATGAATAAATTAATAAAATATATTTTTAAAAGTAGTTACGGTCTTTTCAGGCCATTCTTAATTAGTAAACACACCTCATACACTATTATCCAACAGATATCACACTTAGGACTTCACTGGTTCTTGTAATCATGTGATCGCTGAGGAAAATATGAACCAGCTGCCCAGCCCAGCACATGCGAGTGCACAGTAAACACTGTGCTTCTCTCTGCTCTCCCTGGGGCCTATCTACCAGCCCCGTGACCTGTCCCACACCAGCCGTATGTACACGAAGGCCAGGACCTAATGGTTTTACTCTCTGCCACCCTTTGAGCTCTGCAGTCCTGTGATGTGTGCACCACGTTCCTTGAGGAAAAGTGAGTTCCACTCTCTGGACTGCCCTGTATCTATCTATCCCTCGGAGTCCACCACTGGGAGCAGGGGCAGAGAGTCCATGGCATCCTCCATCAAGGACAGCAAGCATAAAACATAAGCAATGGCACTACAAGAGCAACATGTGTGCTTACGAAACCAAACACGCTATATGACAACAACCATTTATTGCAAAATTTACCCAATTGATATGCCCAACTCTACACACAAACACAGGAAGATAGTGCCTCTGTCATTTCTGAGTGAGAAGCTTAGCTCTTCATTTAATAGCTTAGCAAAAGTGACTTAATATCTAGTGGTGCTACCAAGTTCTCTCTAGCCACGTCTCCCCCTTCAGATGTCTCAAGCCCTTCTACAACCTGAGGTTCACCCAAATCCTCAAGATAGCTGTCAAACTCTCTAGCTTCCTACCATGACACGGCGCCCCCTAGTGGCCGTAAAAGGTATGGATATTCATCCACCCTACTTGTCTTGAAACTGAAGGACTCAGTATGAGCCTGATAGCAGTCCCTTCCTTGGTCCAGTTAGTTGTTTTCTGGTCCCTTCTCTCTTTCTCAGAAGGTAGCAGAAGCACAGTAGACCCAGAAATGAGAATGGAGCTCAGACCTAACTCGTGCTATGCTTTGGGAAGTCCTTTTGATGCTGCTGTCTGCAAGGTGTATTAACAGCTCCCGCCCTTCCTTCATGCATGCACAACTGTTTTTGAACAAAGAAGGAAACTGACCAGAAAGTGGTGTGTAGGCTCCATGCTAGACTAGCCATTTCCATCACCCACCCCAGCTCTGTGCCTGCATGCTCACAGGACAGCCAGACTTCCACAGCCACAAATGGCCCCTTTATTCACAGAGTAGCCAAGGCAATCTTGTGGACTCAGAATCTGCTGCTGTTGAACATGGGGCCAGGCATACTGTGCTGGCCATGGCTCGGATGCGGGCATCACAGAGTCAGTGATGTTAGTGTGGAAGAGGTCAGGCTGCTCGGCTGGCCACAGCTGTGCCCAGGACAGCTCAGGCGGGGGGCGGGGGGGGGTAGGACAGTACCAGCTACGCATCTTGCCTAAATATGATGCAAATGTATCCTGTGTGCTACAAATCCCAAGGAATCCCTACCCATGGCATCCTATGGATGTGCAGCCACAATGGTAAAGAACAAAAATGTGGCCTTGGAAAAAAAGATGCCGTGACCTGGGGGATGAGTATGCTCCTCCTCTTAGGGAACAGCGCTTTCATTTTCAATGAAGAAGCAGGCAGCCACCACCTAAAGCAGGTAGTTGCCATTCCATCAGCAGGGTGGGGATGAGGCAACGGGGTGTGCCTCTGTATATGATGCAGCGTCACTCCCGAGACTCCCGCGTGTCGAATCATGAAGACCAGGTAAAATTGCAGTGAAGGACGCTCTACAGACTAATCGACCTGGCTTTTTCACAAGTGTAACTATGTGAGAAGCACTGCTCTGTGTTAAGGCAAGCGGGGCAGCTAAAAGAGGTACGGATTAGATCCTGTAGGGAAACTGACCAAGCTGGTAAACTGTCATTACCACCGGAGCAGCACGTGACAGAACGTGCAGGCTGGCGTTAACTTCTTGCTTTTGAGCACTGTAGTGTGGTGACATAGGAGACCGTCCTTGTTTGGGGGAAACACAAACTGAAGTGCAACTGTGAGCAAAGAGCCTCACGTGCTCTGTGTTCTGAACTGTCCCGGGCGAGCAGTGAAGGAGAAAGTATGTATGGAACATTATACAGCATTCTTCTAAGATTCTTAAAAGTTTGAAATTATTTCAAAGCACAAAGTGAAAATACCTAAGGCAACACAGTATTAAATAAATGTGAACTGTAATATTTCTACCTGCTGATTCCCAAACACACACTACAGTCAAATAGGGCCAATGGTTTTTGTTTTTTGTTTTTTTGTGGGTTTTTTTTTTTTGGACTGTATTTAAAATACAGAAACATAGATTGATGAAATTTTTTGTACCAACCCTGGCAGTGAGTGATTTCCCTTTCTCCTTAGTTGTTTTACTGTTTTGTTCTATTTTGTTTTGTTTTGAGACAGGGTTACCTGGCTGGCCTTGAACTCACCATCATATAGACCAGGCTGGTCTCAAATTCATGGGTTGAAGGGTAGCCTGGGCTATATATTAAGACTCAGTCATAAAGCAAAAACAAATCCAAGAATATTGATGATGATGATGATGATGATGCACCAGACTATGCAAGACACACAAGAACATATGACTGGAAATTCACATCTCTCAGTTCTACCGCTCCAAGATAAAGACAAACTGAATGGGATTTGGGATATACAGAACACTCCTATCTAATAAAATACTTTTAAAGGATGAAAATAAAGTCATAACCAGAGCAGATTCTTCATCTTCTCAACTTGCTAGACGTCTATAGGGAAAGTCTGGGCTACGTTAGGGTGCATTTTGCTGGAGATTAGACAGTAAGAACCGTGGCCTTTACTAGGCAGAAAGTGTTCTTTCTTTTTTTCTCTTCTTTCCTTTTTCTAAAAAATCTTTCCTCAAATTCATTTTGGTTTATTTGAAAGGCACTCCTGAGCATAGTTAGAAAGTTAATCTTGAAGCAAGGTCTAAGGAGAATTAGAACAGGAGATAGAAAGAAAGATGGAAATCTACCACAGATGTCTAGTGGAAAACACTGGATTTACATTCTAAACATATGTCCTGATGCCCACAGTACATGGAGTCTTCAGCTCTCATCACTGAAGCATCTCTTTGCAACAGATATAGGGACCGCTACAGAAAACCACAGCTGACCAGATGCCGAGTGCGGAGCCCAGTCGCAGTGGACACATCTACAAAACAGTCCTGTACCCAGGGCCAGGACTCAGGAAACGCTGAGGAAGAGGGGGGGATGTAGAGACTGTAAGAGCCAGAGACTGTAAGAGAAGACTGCTGTGAGATTGCGTCTCCTAGGAGTGTCAGAGGCTCCACCCATAAGACCTCACCAACATGCCCTGAGCAAGGAGGACAACTGACATGCTCAAGTGGATTGAGGAAAGAATGCAAAGCCTCAGCCCTACACAGAGAACTACAGGCAACCGAGGAATGCTGGGAGTGGGAGAAACAGTTTTCCCCAGGGAAGAGCACACCAATCTGGCTGCTTAATACCAAATAGTCAGTCTGGAAAACATACACATACAAGTAAGCACTACGTAGACTGCGCAGACTATATTTATGGGTATATATGTATATACATGTACATATAGGTACGTAAAACAATTAATGAGGAAAAGGCTATGGATTTGAAAGTAAGCAAGGAGGGGTGTGGGGGGTTTGGAGGAAAGAATAGGAAGAGAGAATTATATTATAATCTCAAAAAATAAAACAAATAATTTTAAAAGGAAAACCAGAGGAGGCTAGACCAAGAGAGATGGCTCAGTAGTTATGATTACTCGCTGTCCTTTCAGAGGACCCAGGTTCAATTCCCAGCACCCACATAGCGGTTCATCACCATGTGTAACTTTGGTTTCAGGTCATCAGCCGCCCTTTCCTGGCCTCCATGGGCACCAGGCATGCACACTGTGCACAGACATATAGGTAGACAAAACACCTATATAAAATAACCATTTTATAAGAATTTAAGGGCTGGAGAGATGACTCAGAGGTTAAGAGCACTGACTGCTCTTCAGGATGTCCTGAGTTCAATTCTCAGCAATCACATGGTGCCTCACAGCCATCTATAATGGGCTCTGATGCCCTCTTCTGTAATGCAGACATACATGCAAATAGAGCAGTCGTGTACATAAAACACGTAAGTAAATAAATACATCATAAGAAAGCAGGGGAGAAGCCACGTACAGTGACTGCGGCATGCCTGCAGTGCAAGCATCTGTGCTGCGGCCAAAGCATCAAGGGCCCGAGGCTACTCTGGGCTGTGCAGTGAAACAAGGAATGAAGGATGAACACTAGTAGAAAAGATAAGCGGGTGAAAGGATTCCAGTGCTGTCAGGGAGCAAGAATAGGCGCCTGAGATGGTGCGGACATGGGAGGAAGGACGTGCCACACATAACCCAACGTGCAGAGACTGGGGGAACAGATAAAACGTGCTGCTGCCAAGACAGTAAAACAAAGCACAGAGCCAACAAGCTAAAGAGTCCCTTGCAGAGAGAAGCCAGGGGAACTCTGACACTTTTTTTTTTTCATCTCTGGATGATATTTTGGATAGTTGATCAAAAGATCCCGGGCTAGACTCCAACAACACATGAGGAATAGATTCAGGCCCCTCTCTCTGCCTCCCATCCGAAGGCCTCGAACTTGCCAGGCAATTCCCGATCCCGGCACACTCTCTTTCACTAGATGGGAGCTTTTGACTTCCCGGTGCTGCCCCTTCAGACCCACAGCTGGACAGGCCAGAGGCCTGGAATCCAGGCTTTGATTAAGTGACTGTTATAATAACCCCGTAAGACCAGAAGCAATTGTGTTGCGGAGCGGCCGGTCGAGGTCAGACACTTACGGGGAAGGAGTCACTCACTCACATCTGACTGAAGAATGACCTAAAACGAGGCTAAAGCTCCAGCTAAGTGCACTTTGGGAAGAATGGTTTTCAAACTGTCAAAGCTTTGAAGTTAGTGTTCACTCACTTAATCCTGGATGTGATGAGACTCGGTGTCCAAAGTACATCCATCTGTCAGTTCCACTCATATCACACACAATTTTGATCCCCTCGGCTTTCTGTCTAAGCCAGCAAACATGGAGGCAAGCAAGAAACTTTGCTTCCTAAATCTACAGGGTATACATTTTTAATTACTAATAGATAATACTAAATTTAAAACCCAGTAATCAAACCGATGGCTACAGTTCACTAGATTTCATACATTATCATAATGAAATCCATAATAAAATAGTAATAAAATAATCCACGACAGGTAAATTCATATAAACCTGCATCCCCATTTTGAGAATCTAAAACCTATAACTGGAAATTTGTAGGTAATCAAATCTTAGTGACCATAGGTAGAATAAGAAAGAATCATGGGCCTTTTGTGAGAAATGAATTATATCCCACAGATATTCAACCAACCATTATAATCAAGTTTGGGGGTTGGAAAACGGTTCAGTCAATAAAGACCGAAGGCCTGTGCTTGCATTGCCAGCGCTGCCATAAACACTCCAGGCCCAGCGGACAACTATCACCCTAGCGTCGGCTTGTAGTGGGGTTAAGAGCATGAATGACAAGTATGCCATCCCAACAGTTCACTGGCTGACCAGTGAGTCAGTGAGCTTAAGGCTCAAAGAATGACACACTGTCTCAAAACACAAGTAGAAAGGAACTAAGGAAAGACATTTACCCTTGACCTCTGGCCTCCACAAGCATACATGCATACACATGACCCAGTATTCCATTCATTAAATACATGTTTTGCTTCATCATTTCAAACTAGGTTTTAAAACTGACTATTCCTCTTTTGTAAAAACGCAAAGGAAAGTACTATAGCAATCTCACTTCTCCAATATTTAAACCTTGCCTACACGCACAGTTTCTAGTCTTTATCGGGGGGGGTGGCGGGGGCGGCGCTGCTGCACGCAAAACTAAAACCATGCTAGCTTCACACTGCTTCTACGCCCAAACATGGGACAGCAACCCGAGACAACCAGAAGGAAAACTCACTACCAGAGCGATGCAGATCAGATAATTTCTACCCTGTGTGTGGGGAACCTTCTTCCTGTTTCTGTATGGTTTTTCACTTCTGGCTGAGGGAGAGGATCCCTCGGGGCGCTGGGGGCAGATGGTGCTTACCTTCTTGGCTCTTTGGGCTATGTCTGGCGTTCTCGTCAGCAGCTTCTCAATCAGGTACTCTCTGTTCTGCAAAACAAATGACCCCAGAGTTGAACCCCAGATCAGACGCATGCAAGCTCAAGGCCGTTTCAAAATAGCAGATTGACTTGGGGGGGGGGGTTTAAGCATGTTACCTTGGCTTTCTGGAAGAATTTGCATTTTAAAAGTTCTGCTGCTGTGGGCCTGAAAGATCAATAATAAATCAGAGTTGAGACAATCACCATATAATTAAATACACTGCCTTGATGCTACAGCTTAACCTCAGCCCATTTCTGGAAGACTGAGGGTAGGGCAAGCAAAACCAACAACTACGTCAGTCACAAGCTGGCACTGAGTGAAGCCGTGTTGGTTTTCTGGTTCTTTCCAAATTCCTCTACCACAAAACACATAAAGTCTTGTGAGTTAATGGTTGGGCACAGTCACTTTTTCAGCCTCCATTCCTCTGCTTCAGTGTGTCAGCATGGGAGTTGATGAGAGCTGGCACGCCACCTTCTGTGACCTCGCACGAAGAAGCCATACGAACTGCAACATGACCCCGTCAAAGGACCTTCAGTCCGCTGTGCACTGTGATTCCCAGGGAACAGCAGCTACTGAAATGGGCTAGACCCTGTGTGCCAGGATTTAGTCTAATTCAAGTGTATGTGGACCACTGGTTTTATTTTTTTCAAGGAAATTCAAATGGCATGGTAGTTACTAAAATGCAAATTCACTTAAAGGCACTTCTAGACATGTTTATTTCTTTATGTTATCATGTGACCTGTTTCACTATGCTCTCTGTCCCATAAACTCTAAGTCAGGTCTAGAAGGCTCAAAGAACCTCCCTCTTGCATCTGAATGCTGACAAGACTGCTCATAAAACTACACATTTAAAGGCATTTCAGATTGCACAGTTCGGACAGGGGAACGCACAGTTGGTAGAGTTTGTAAATTCTCCAAAGTTCAGATGACTCTGAAATTTCAAAATACATTTTGGATCTGGCCTTCTCAAGCTGTGAGGGACACTGTCATGACCTGCACTGCAGCATCACAGAGGTGGTGACTATTAGGATAGTCCACTCTTAGCAAGCTTGGTCCCCGGGCTCCAAAGCTCAACACTGGACAGTCTGCTTTCCCCACAGTAATTAGCCAGTGTCCTGCAGGGTGAGGCCTTGGCTCTGTATGGTTATCCTGTGACTGAAAATCTTCCCCGTGGTTTACCATCTTTGCCTTAAATATTTCATGGGACATAGCAGAGCATCGATTTCCTACTTTCAGCATTCCTTCTATGTTCAACTGACAATCACCCATAAAAAATTAGCTTCCTTTGTCAACAATTCCTTAATTGGGACTCCATTTCACATCCGTTTTCTCTATTTGTATCTGTATAAAGGAGGAGCAGGGTGGGGAAAGGCTGCCCTGATACTCATCCTATAAGGCTGGAGACTCTAGTCAATGGAGAACACTTGCCTAACCTCCAAGAGGCTACATCCTACATGAAGAAAAGGAAAGGATGGAGGAAAAGAGAGAAAGAGGGAGGAAGTAGGAGGAAAGGAGAAAGGGTAGGTCGTGGTACAATCTGCTAGATGACGAGCCCCTCCCCTTCCAAGAGGAAAACTGGGGAGAGATGAAGGAGTATTCTAGATAAAAGTAGACCTAAAATATAAAGCCAAATGCAGCTCATTCGCTTGGTTCAGCACTAGGTTTGGAAAGGAAGCACCAAACATTACGAAACACGTTTAGAAATAGATCTGTAATTCACTACTACATAGCCTGGCTTTTTGTTTGTTTGTTTGTTTTTAAAAGAAAATACTGCCCATTTTCTTAAATGTGGCAATGCATCATGATGACATCATAATGACATGACCTCATTTAGAAGAAATATGCAGTGACCTGCTGTCCCTTGCTTTCTGTAAATAAAATGAGCACATACACAGGATGGGAAATGCTAAGTGCTAATAATGATGGAACAGGTGAGGCCAAAGTAAACACCGAGCTGTCTCCCACGCTTTCTATATCCTTTTAAAGCTGTATGATGGCAAGCTGTCCTCACAGGCTAAAGCACGAAAAGGACTATATTAGGGTGATGGGGACAAGTTTAGAAATTGTCCTTGTGCCTAAAACGATAGACTGCTATGGAACCCAGAGGCCTCACCCAGATGCCACAGAGACCAAACTCACGGAGAGCGAGGGAACCTCAGCAGGCACGCACACGGGCTGCCTAAGTCTCAGAGTCCAAAACTGTATTTCTAGGCAAGGAAGATTTCTGTCCTAACGTTTATCGGTTTCCCTTAAATTTCGAGAATATTAGCTATCCGTCCCTCTCAAAGAAGCCCAAGTCAGGCATCCACCACAAGAGCTGCTAACTGAAAGCTGCTTTAAGTAAATAAGAGTCTAAACCACAGGAGAGGCATATCCCGTGGCCAACGCAGTAGATGCATGAGTTTGCATCTTGTCTAAAAAGCAAAGAACTTGGAGATGAGGAAGGAACTAGCCGTTTCATCTGATGCCTCGGTTACTATTTTGCTGTATATTCGTCTTGCTCATCATCCTGCATTGCCTCTCCTCAGAGGTGCAGTCTCCTGAAAGAAACCCAATCACCACGATCAAGTGACACCGAATCTTCGGATGCGCTTTTGCCTTCAACTACAATGGCGTTCTCGCCTGTCTCTTGCTCACTCGTGACAAAGCAGAGCCTGCTGTTCTCAATTGAAAATGGTTCATAACCAACTAGTTCACTTTGCTCCTAAGTCAAGAAACAGTTTAGATGTCAACATCCTCATGATCTCTCTCCCAGTTTCTGTGAATAGAACTCACTGCTCTGAACCTCGTGCTTGGGAACAGGCTTTTCCCACTCCCACGCCGTGTTTACCTCAATATATGATGCTCACCCCTCCCCGCTAGCTCCACTTGATCGTGTTATGAGCCCTTCGAAGGCAAAGAGCCTGTAGAATTCATTTTTGCATTCCCAATGCCCAGCACAGAACAGCAAACAACTATCATAGCTCAATTTCACACCCCGGCGTGAAGCAACAGTGATGCCGGTAGACATTCGCACGCAGGACTGTATCTCCTGCGGCTAAGTTTAGCCAGCACTGAAGTCTAAGCATCTGCTCAGCACAGCGAGGAAAAAAAAAAGAGAGAGAGAGAGAGAGATGGGAAACACAGTGAAAACGAGGTGCACCCTAGCAAAACAAAGAGTGGGGACAGAAGAGGTGCCAAGTTGGGGACCCAAAATCATTTTCCCTTTCCTCAGTAACTCCTCATACTTCTTCTCCGTGGCAAGGGTCAAATGTTAAACCAAGGTAGAAAGAGGGCTGTGAAATGCGAGACTGACCTTGACAAATAGGACTGGGAAAATTCTTTCCCTTCCAGAGAAAGGTTATTTCTATGGCAACCAAAAGCGTAAAGGGGGAAAGCGTATTGCAGAGAAAATCCTTTCCCCCATTCCTCTCCCCCATTATCCTTCATCACACCAGAAGAAGAAATTGCTTTAAAAAAAAACACATTCTTTTTTTTTTTTTTTAAATAGAAACAATTGTTAAGGTGCAGGTCACCCTAACCCAATACAGAGAACAATTCAACAGCAGGTCATTGGTTTCTTTTGCACTGAAGTCAGCTTTGGGGTAAAAACCTCACATCTGCCAAGCTACCTCCATGAGAAAGTAGTAGACAGGAGAAGTAGGCAAATGAGGAAAACGAAAGTGAGAGACAAACAGTGGCGCCTGCTGCCCATCTCCACTTAGGCTTGCATGTCCCTGCCTCCTTACTTATTTACTGCCATTTATGCTGCAGAAACTACCGCTATAAGCCTTCCTGTGGAGCCATCAAGACAACCTGTTTTTTAACTGAGTTCTACTGGAGCAAGGCATGGTCTGGCCACCTCTCACATGGCTGCTAACCACCACCCAGCAATGTAAAGCAGAAACACTGTTTTACAGGAAATGCTAAAATACTACTAGCACCTGAAATAGTCCAGGCTATGAATGACTGAAACTGAAATCTATTTAAAAACAAAAAACAAAAACAACGCAGTATTCTGCAAGCACTAACAGTCTCAGAAGAAAATCTCTCACCAGATTCCTGATACATATGGATGGGCCAAAGCCCACTGAGACTAAAATGAATCTCAAAGGATTGGGGACAAGTATTATACAGTATAAACAGTTCTCAAAACATGCTTTAATAAATTCAAACAGTTTACTGACCTCAGGCAGAACTGCTGTGCACAGCCTCCCTCCCTCGGCAACGTAATATTCCAGTTTAACTCACTTCTGACAGATTTGTCTATGTAACATCTGCCCATTTAGTGCTCAATATAAATGTTCAATCTTTCTATAGGGTGTCACTACTTAGGAGTATGTAATCTATAAGAGCAAGGCTCATTTTATCAGGAAAGAGCAAGATATCCTGCTATGCAAATGCAAGCAACTTTGCCTGGGCTTAATGCAAACCACAAACTTCCATGGGGCACAGGGCTCCCACACCTCAGCTCCATGTCACATGGACAGTGCAGAGCCTGGCATGCGAGCACAGGAGGGAATCTGTCCCGGGTGTCCTGCCATGGTGCTTGTCACTGGTTGCTCAGGTCTCTTAGCAGCACCATGGCTTTGCTGCCGGTGAACTCAGATTGTAGGGAGATGAGCTAATGCAGGCAGCACAGACACATAAAAGTTACCAGTTTCCTTCAACTCCTAAACCCACTTGAATCTGGTTTCCATTCCTGAAACTCTCTTCAGAGGACTTAAATCTCCTCCAGACTACACTCTATGAGTCTCCACATATAAAGCTGAGTGTACAGTCTTCCAAAACATTTGAATTTATTATGTAAGTCAACAAATGTGTACAGCATAATAGTGATATATATATATATATATATATATATATATATATATATATATTGCATACTGTGATTAGTACATAAAATCACTGCAATTCTCCCAGCCAGAGTGGATACTTCCTAAGCTCTGAAGCCTGCCCGGCATTCTGCTGTGTGCCTCGAGTGTCACTTGCCTGCGTCCTCAGAGCAATCCTCTGACATGAGCATTACTAGGCCCATTACATGGACAAAGAAATGAATTCATGAGAACGAGAATAAGATAGAGCTAGAAAACCCAGTCAGCAGTGCAAAACTACAGGAAGAGAACGGAAAGAAAAACACAACAGAGAAAAAAGCAGAAAGTCTTAAACAGCATGACAGAGCAGAAGAGCAGAAGGGACTAAATATATCCTGGGGAAATCATCATTTCAAAATTTTGTCACGTGCATCTTGCTATGTGTATATTTCATACTGGTTGTGTTTTAAATGACAGGTTACATCAAATCAACCCAACAATATTCTTTTTTCCATCCTCACAATCCATGGTAGTTTCTTGTGTATTTGTTTGTTTGTTTGTTTTTACTTTTCTTAAACTTGTCACGTCACATCCATCTTCCATGTCTGTGTCTTTTCATGGAAAGAAAGAGCCTCTGGGAAGCGAGGACAGCACTATTGGTCTACACTGCAGCTCTTCTAACTGAGAACAGCTGCAGTTAAAGGGCCAGCACTTAGAGGAGGCCCTCACACAGGAGGGAAAGGGTTCATGTGCACAGCAATACACAGTGCGTGGCTGCCTTCTGAAGGATCTGCATCTCCTCTCTGGCCCACTGTCTCCCACACACTCACACAGAGAGGGAATCAGATGTCTGAACTCACACAGTGAATAAACCTGGAAAAGTCTTTAAGTTTACTAAGAAACAAAAATGGTCTATTGTGTTAGACTGTTAGAACACTAGCAGTTCTACCCTAAGGAACCTTTTTCAGAGCTGTGTGACATCACTCACCACAGCCACTAGGTGGATCTCAACTTGTTCCAGAATTCGGAAGGCTGTTAGTAAAGCCCAGAATTAACAGAAACACAAGGCTGGCTCTCTCCAGGTGTGGAGGCTCAGCCAGTTCCCTGTAATGTCACATTTGTCCTTGTGGCAAAAATACAAGGAGAAGCAAAAGATGAAGAACAAAGTTAGGATCTCAGAGCAGTCTCCCTTTGGGGAGAGGGGGGGAGGAAGGCCTAGTGAAAGATCACGTGACACTGGAAGAAAAATAACCCCTAAAAACCAAGCATAAAGACGAGAGACATGTGGAGCAGAAACAGTCTGAGGGATTACATGCAGGAAATAAATAAAAGATTTGCAATAGCAAATAGTCACAAAGTCTCACAACAACTGTGCTTAGGCTAAAGAAACATGCCCTGAGAGTAATACTGTACAAATGTAAAAAGCCTGGTAAATTACACAAAGTTTACAACTGGAATAAAGCAATACTTTCCAGCAACAGGGTTCCCTCCTTGAGTGGGAGACTTCCAGAAGAAGTTGTTTATGTTTATTATTGTTGTTGTTGTTGTTGTTGTTACTATTATTTCTAAGTAGAATGGCAGTGCCTTGGATGACCTATGGCCGACAGGCCTGTAAGGGAAATGCCACATCTCTACAAGGCTTGTGTGATTTTAGATGCTAAAGCACTCTGGGTTCCATAATCAACACCAGGGGTATTTCAAAGTCACGGGATTAAAAAGGAAGAAACAGCTGATCCAGTGCTGGGCAGTAACATGAGAACACAGAGGAAACACGAGGTTAATTTAAAGCCGGCTGCTTCCGCTCACGTGATTAACCTTTCTAGGTACGCTTTTCTCCTCTGATAATCTTTTAAACAGCCCTAACAACTTGTTCTGCAACTAAAAGGAAGCTCATGTAAAATTCAGTAACTGGCCCGGTTCAGACTGGAGCTGGCTGGATGTTCAGATCCTGAGGGGTCAGGTCAACCTAAGCTCCTCTCAGCTCCATCAGGGCCTTCTGGCTTCTCCTTTGTCCCCTCCCTTTTCCATGGTGGCTGCGCCTACCTGCCTACCTGGAGAAAGCGAGATCAATTCTTCCTCCACCTTCTCCTTTATGCCATGCTGGCTGCTCCCCACTAACCGGATGGATGACAAGTGGGGGAGGGGGGACAAACACAGCAAGGCATCTTCTCTCATCCACAAACATAGCTTTGCCAGGACTCAAACCAGGTCCCTCGATCCCGCTCTGAGCAGGGCATACCTTTTGGAAGGATCTTTCTGAAGACACAGTGAAAGTAACTTCCTGAAGGACTTGCCGTATTTTTTCATCATTTCCTTATCCTCTACTCCGGTTTCTAAAGTGGGCGGGTCATTTTGCAAAGTCAACATTAGCACCTGCAGCAAAAACAAAGGAGGAGACCCGCTCTGTGGAAGAAGTGGTGGTAGAATTTTCACTTTTTTTTTCCACAAAAGAATCAAAGACGTCCTTGACTGAGTTACAAGCGCGCTTTCCCCCCAGGATTTTAGTGGCCCTACAGTCCTGAAGGAACATATTTCCCTTTGCAGAGCTGCCCACACCCTCCTCTCCCCTTTGGTTGCTCCCATGGACAGAACTTATGAAACGTGCTCTGTGTGTTAATAATAATTTCTCAAGGCCACAGGGAAAATGTTTTCTGGGAAGTAGCTCTCACAGGACCTCAGGGAACAGGGAACTTGTAGCTGGAACACAGGCTGGTTGGGAAAGAAAGGGACAGTCAAGTGGTAAGGCCATTCCTAAGTACAGAACCCGCTGTACTTAAGGCTCCTGCAACATATTAGCAACCCTAAAAATAAAACCACAGCATCCCCGGAGGTACCGTGATTTTCTCTTAAAGAGAAAACAAAATGAGAAGACTGAAAAGAAAAAAAAAAAGAAAGAAAGAAAGAAAGAAAGAAAGAAAGAAAGAAAAGAAAAGAAAAGAAAAAAAAAAGAGCCTGGTAAAAATTGAAAGAATAAGACAGTGATGTCCAGGATATAATTATGAGTTACAAAAACCTATAATTATACCAAAGGATGCGCTACATGGCAGGGGACAACAACTACAGTTTCATGTCAAAAAGAAGTAACCCATCTCTTTCACACTAAGACAAGTATTTGCTGTAAAAGCAAGTAGCGTGTTAGCATACTATTGACCTACAAAACGAGCACACCTCCTTGACGCAGGAAGCAGCCCTGATTTATGCAAATGCTATACATGCCAAGACTCCTTTCAAACACTTTGAGATGTGTGAGCAGATGCAGGAGAGAAGAGACTGATGTCTGTGGAGGGCATCAGCCCAAAGGAGAGCGTGCACTACTGTCAGCTCCTGAGAAAAGCCCTGGTGGGGTCTTCAGGCCAGGACTAACTGGTGCCTCTAGAGATTCAGGTGGGAGACACACGTGGAGAGGCAGGGAGATAAAGAAACATAAAAAATAAAAAAGAATGGACAAAAGACCAAGTTCTCAGAGTCTCTTGAGTATTGGGTCCATCAAATCTCTTCTATGGTTTACATTTCAATTTCAGATTTTCTGCTGAAAGAAAATCTTACAGATAAAGACATGCATATACACTCATTTGGTATACCACTGACACCTTAACTATATTGAAACAATAGATAGAAACAGAACGGGGTGGGGGTGGGGCTCAGCAGTGCAGTATGCTCAGCTCTGGTGAAGTCCTAGGCACAATCACCAAGAGTACTTTGGTAATAAGAAATTGACACCACTGGAACGTTAACAGATTATTGGTGTCTGGTGAGAGCGTGGGTCTTTATTTTTCCTTGCTATTCTTACTTGTCCTTTCAAGTTCTCTACACTAAGAAAGTACATCTAGGGGACAGAGGTTGGGACACAGCCAGGAGATCCAACCCAAAGCTCACGTTCCCTAACCATGTGCTCTAGATCCCTAAGATCTGCACCACTGCCTGCTTCTTAAACTGATTTTTAAAAACTAATTATTTATTCACTTTACATCCTTGTCATACATAGCCCCACCCTTCCTCACTTCCCAGTCCCACCCTGCCACCCTCTCCGCCATCTTTCTCCCCTATTCCTCAGAAAATGGGTGCCCCACTTCAAATCCACCCCAGCTCAATCAAGTCACATCAGGACTGAGCTTGTTCTCTTCCCCCGTGGCCTGGCAAGGCAGTCCCACCAGGGGGAAGTGATCGAAAAGCCTCTTTTAAATTTTCTAAAAATGAAATGATGGAAAATAAAGCCAGCATAGGCTAGAGATTTGATGAAACATCTTCACACTTTCCACTGAACAACTGCAGCCTCAAAACAAAATCTAGTTGGAAAGATCAGAAACACTGCCACCATCTCAGAGGTAGAGGGGAGAGAATAATAAAAACCTGAAAATAGTACCCAAAGTATCTGGTGCTTCAAAACACTGTGACTCACTCGCATCCGATGAGCCACAACAGCACACTCTGGGAACAAGCTGAAAACGGGAAAGACTAT
Source organism: Acomys minous (assembly GCF_964271855.1). NCBI lineage: Eukaryota > Metazoa > Chordata > Mammalia > Rodentia > Muridae > Acomys > Acomys minous. The sequence continues at coordinate 103,111,298 of NC_140491.1, forward strand.
ATATTTTTTTAAGCAGCCTGAAACCCATCTGCAAATGTGACAGCCCTCTAACGCATTCTGAGATTCTGTTGGTAGACCTAAGATTGTCCTGGTCTTTCAAGAATCAGTAGTCAGAGCCCTGCATCTCCTCAACGCCAGCTGTACCAAGTCACAGAGCAGGGCACTGCTCTACCTCTGTCAACTTGGCGCATGAAGAGCATGAGTCAGCCTTTAATTTGGCTGCATCCCACCCCCCCCCCCACGTACTCCCACAAGCCTGTGAGGAAAATAAGCATATTCAGGAGAACTGAGGGACCCATGCCCCCACCCACACCACCCTCACCCCCGTCACAGTTCCAACCCGGCGAATCACCCCACAGTCATTACTTTCATTGGCGGGTACTTGTGGTAAGGCGCTGCTCCGGTTGCTAATTCAATGGCGGTTATTCCAAAACTCCACATGTCAGCCTTGAAGTCATAGCCTCTCACCTAAGAAAAGAGGAGAAAAGACACCCACAATGATGTAACACATCAAGACATCCATTACTATGTTAGATATCTGAAGCTGTTTACAAAATTTCAGAGTTTGCTGAGGGCTAGCTAGCAATCAGGAATTCAAATCTATATTGTATAATAAATCTACAGCCATGAAATGTTAACCCTGCAGTGAGCCACACCTGTGCTATTGGAGACTAACTAGGCACATTCTCTATAGATATATTAATGCTATGTATTACTGTACTGTAGCAATCAAGGTAACTTCTTTTTACCTGTTCCATGACTTCAGGGGCCATCCAACACGGGGTGCCAACGAACGTTTTCCTGACTTTATTCCGGGTAACATCACCCCCTGTTGCTAAGAATGCACTTACCCCAAAATCTGAAAAAAAAAGAAAAAAGAAAAAAAGTCAACCTTATTTTCTGTTTATGTGGCTTATAAAATCTGATCTTGATCTAATCTCTCCCTGTTGGGGCTCAGGGTCCTGATGGATAGCTGCAAACACATTCGTGGGGATTTCTCAGGAGCAAGCCAGGCCTTTGCTGCCATCCACCATCTGCTGTTCTGTACACTGCAGAAAATGCTATCAGAGGAAACGGGCCAGCAAGCTCACCATAGCATGCGATGTTTTCTACTGAAAAGGTACCAAAAGTTGCTTTTTTAAAAAAATAAATTACACTATCAATGAAAGCATAAAGACTTTTTAAGATATAAAATGTCTTGGTTCTTATCTAAGTTTTTTTTTTCATTAATCACTACTAAGAATACCACTGGAGAAAGTAAGTATCGACTGTGATATAGTAATTTTTTTATTTTTATTGTGATTTCTCTAGCCCATTTAACTCTTAAGTTATCAATGTTATAAAGGAAAAAAAATGAATCCACTCCATGTCACCATGTCCTAGACTAAACGGTCTATACTAATAATACCTTGACTGACATCATAAGAGCAAACCCACACACCAGGTACCGAAAGCTCGCTGCAAGCCTAGTGCTGTCTTTAGGCAACAAAGGAAAGGCTGAGTCAGCACAGACTGGGTTTTTTCCCCCAAAGTTTGCTTCCTTAATAATTTTCATGAGTGCAGATGGAATGTTAAGTAGAATTAAAATAATCTCTTACTTTACTTCATTTATTAAAAGCCTGTGTGTACATGAGTGCATGAGTCCATGTGTGTGCACGCGCATGTGTGTGGGAGGACACCAAGGATGAGTGTGTGCTCATGGCGTACTTGTGGAGGTCAAAGGACAAGTCTCAGAAGCTGCTTCTCTCTTTGTACTGCAGCAGGACTTCTCACTGTTCCTGCTGTGCAGCAAACAACAGGCTGCCTGACCCACAGACTTGCAGGCTTGTCTCCACCCCCCCCCCCACCTCGCTATTGGAGCACTGGGATTACGGATGCACTCCATCACGTCTGGCTCGTACACATGAGTTCGTGGGATCGAACTCACATCCTTCAGGCTTGTGTGGCAAGCACTTTCACCCAATGATCCATCTCTCTGACCAAAAACCATCGTACTCATCCTAATACTCGTTAGAAATTTGGTATGTGAGCTTACTTTGCATATAGACAAACATTAAAATATAACTTCTGCAGGGGACAGCTGCTGCCTGTTGATGCATGCTCACTTACATTTTTGCATAGAGTAAGAGTAGTTTATAAATGAAAGAAGCAACTACTCAGGGCTAGCATATATTTTGGTAACAGCCATATCGAGCATCTCTCGAGAGAGAGAAGTGGGAGACAGAAAGGTCAGAGTGCAGTGAGGCATGCCTTTCATCCCAACACTTGGGAGGCACAGGCCAGCCAGGGCTGCATAGTAAGACACAGGCCATCTGCCAAAAAGGAGGGGCAGCCAGCATCTCACCACAAGGCAGGACACTATGCCCTATGACTGCTGCAATGTTGCGCTGATATACTTCTCTCTTGCTAGTTCCCTTCGTTGTCTGTCAGGACAACGGCATTTACAAAACACAACCTCAAGTACAAACCTACATCAAAGGCTTATGTTGGCTGGGTTTAGACCTACAGCACTGGTAAACACCGGTGTGATTTAGTGACATTGTAACTAGTCCCCTGAGTACAAATCTGTTGAATTTATTTACTGTTAAACATGCTCAATTCTCAACAGGGTATCGGTTACAAGTAAATGAAATGAAAATGAAGAGATGGCGCCTTTGTTCCTGCTGCTACTTGCACGTTACTATTGAAGAAAAGCTATGTTGGGGTAATCTTGTGTGCTGTGTAAAGACTGTCATCATACTATTCTGGTGTTGGTTTCTGTACCAGCAGGGAGCTGAGCACAGCTCAGACACTGATATTGCTATTTTTATAACATCACCTGTCTCAGTGTTTTGTGAACCTTCTTCTCTCTGACCTTCTTCTAGGTTTAATAAAGAGCCAAATGCCTATAGCAAGGCAGGAGCGCATAGGCGGGACTTCTGGGCAGAGATAGGAACTCTGGGAAAGACCCACGCATGGGAGATTCACCAGCCAGAAGCGGAGGAAGAAGCAGGTGCCAGGACTGAGGAGCGGTAACAAGTCATGTGGCAGAAAGTAAATGTGTACAAAGGGGTTAATTTAAGTCATGTGAGCTAGTTGCGAACAAACCTAAGCTGTAAAGCCAAGCTATCATGCTAACAAAAGGTCTCTGTGTCATTACTTGGGCAGGTGGCAGGTCGAGACATTCTGGCGATAAAGTTATATTTTGAAAAATGCCATACAATTTAATTTGCGTATATGGAATCTACTCTAAAATTCTTTGAATGACCACACAGGTAGCTCACAGAGGAGTCAAGTAACTGTCATTTATAAGGGGATGCTGTTAGTTCACAAGCCGATCTGCTAGCCTACTAGCCCCTCTGATCTGCTTCTACGTTGCTTAGCAACTTCTGACGTCATCATCATCATCATCATCTGCTGCCTGCCACCAGGTATGTGTGCTAGAGGCACCAGATATCAAAGGACAAATGCTCCATCTCCTCTTTCTTTTACCTCTCTCTTTTGCACTCTTTCTAAGGGGACCCCCTTTTTCTTCCTCTCTCTCTCCCACACTGTCTCTCTTGTCTCTGTGTCTCTGGCACACTCAGGCCCTAACTCCTCGCCCTCACCCTTACCCCAAATAAATCTCTCCATATCATATTGGTTGCATGTCATCTCATTCTTTTTTTTTTTTAAAGAATTACTTATTTATTTTATGTATATGAGTATTCTATTTGCATGTACACCTGCATGCCAGAAGAGTGCATCAGATCACATTACAGATGGTTGTGAGCCACCATATAGTTGCTGGAAATTGAACTCAGGACCTCTGGAAGAGCAGACAGTGCTCTTGACCTCTGAACCATCTCTCCAGCCCCCAGCATCTGATTCTTAATGATAACACCACTACCCATGGCCAGAGAAGGTGACTCTTCTAAGGCTTTTAAATATATAAATTTTAATTTATTTTTCCAAAATGAAGTTCAACAAATAATTCAACACTTCATCCTTATTGAAATGCTCTTATAATATGATAACATTAAATAAATAATGATATGGATAAAGGCGGCTTTGAGGAATAATTAGGTTTTTACACTAAGACAGATAAGGATATGAGCCAACTAAATTATAATTATTATTTTTCAATTCCTTAAAATTGTACCTGCTTACACTATACATTTGAAAAGCTAGAACAATAGAAATGAAAGATATATAGTAGCAATTAAATACTGACAATGTCTCTTCAATGTCTCTTCCATGATTCACATGAGTCACATACTTGTTCAGAGCCTCGGCTTGGAACATCTACTTTAAAGTCAAAGACAGATGGTTAAATGTCCTTAGAACTCAGAGGTGAAAAATCCAGAAGTAGAAAACACCAATCTTAACATCCCAACCACAGAATAGTTACAATTTGCTCCCATATGTGGCTAGTATGTATACAAAACGATTTATCAGTATGGAGAACAGAGCCTTTGACAAAAGAGCACAGTGTGGTTATACAAACAGGGGTCACTGTACTCTGTTCTATTCAGACAGTATACATGTGACAGTGAGAACAAGTGGGGGAGAACACTAAAGAGAAGCCAGGTTCTCCTAGGGGCACCAGCATACAGCTGAATGGGCCAGACAAACTTAGGTCAGAAATCACGCACATTTTTCTGTCAGCAGAGAGCCCAATGTTACACATGAATTCAGCTATCCCTCCTTTGTGCCTTTACAGGATGTGGGTAAAAGCTACTGTAAGGAAAAGGTCAGGAGGAGTACTGTTACCTTAGTAAGAAAAGGCTCCAAACCCTTTGAATCCATCTCCTCCTTTCTTCCCCCTCAGTCAGGTCCTAAGTTTAAGCCACATTTAGTTCTTAGGAGTCCTGTAGCAGCCTCCTGAACCCCCATCTCCTGTGACCTTCGGACTCCCCGCTCCAGCAATAAAATAGACCTCTCTATGTCACAAGCCCAAGGCCTCCTTTAAAGCCTGGTAAGATACTGTTTCCCATAAGAAGAAGTCAAAGCCCTTTATCCTAACACGTAATTACCAAGCCCTTCCTCTCCTGCACCATCGCTCACTGCTCCCAGATCAACCAGGACCTCCTGCCCCACATCAAAAGGTTTTCCACTTATGTCAGTAGCTCCTGGCATCTCCAGTGCTGCTTCTACATATGATGCCTATAGTCAGCATACAGGGTTCCCTCTACCACTGGACTGTGTGCAGAGCTAGCAAAGGGCATTATTCTATGAGCCCTTAGGGACAGAGGCATCCCTGACATCTTGATCCTTGGCAATTCCTTTGATCTACCTTCATCACCCCTGCCTACTCTGTCAAGTGTCATTTGAGATACTCTGGTCATCATCCTAGATGGATGTACAAGTGGAAAGTGCTGGGGGGGGGTGTGGGGGGCCTGTAGCATCGTAGTTATCTGATTTTGAGAATACCGCGCACTAAAATACAGAAGGAAGGTAGATGCCACGGTGCCCAAGACCAACACCAGCCCACTCCACAACTGTGTGACTTGAAGCCTTTTTGGACCTCTGTTTGTTTGTTGGTATGCTTGTTTGTGTTACCAGATTTGTCATTTAAGTCTACTTTTCTTTTGCTTTCATTTTGTCAGTTTATCCTACTTCCTTTCCCCTGTATAAATTTTCCCTAGGGTGACTGACAACTTACTATTCGCACCTTTTAACAAATAACTTAAATGAGCTAAGGCGGGGGGAGGGGGCATGGGGGGTCGTCAGCCAGTGTCAGTCAGTATTCTTCAGAAGCTGGCATGAACTGTGTGTGAGAACAACCTGCTTCCTGACCTTATGGTGTTGCCATCTCAGGAAGGATAAGACATGAGATACCACACAACAGCACAGTGTGTAAACCCCGGTGTTATGGTGTCTGTGTGGGACAGCACCGGAGCTACAACCATCACCATAGGCAATGTCTAAAATGGGCCTTGGACCTGACCTTGAGAGTGAGGTAAAGGAGTAGAGCAAGTAAGCTAACAGTTCCAGGCAAAGGCTGAGTGTGAGCAAAACACAAGCTTGGATGCGAGAAGAAAAACTCCGACAGCTTCAAAGGCCGAAACCTCAAGTATCTGCAGGGGCCGTGAGAAAACACACAGGAGGCCAGGCCCTGAGACCCACAGTTCCTGGGATTAAGGACACCTGATGCTCAGCCTTGGTTGGTGCTGGGAGGGCTGGGACCTACAGGGAGTCCTGGGCCCTCTCTCTCAGCAACCTCCCACCCAGGTCACAAGCAAGCTTCTGCCACTCAAGCAGCGAAGAGAGTAGCCAGAGAGGAAACACAGATCTGCTGTTTGCTGCCGATCTCCCAATCTGCCAGGGAAAACAAACACCAGTGTCTTTAAGGAAAAGCTTCTTTGCTCTTTTTATTGTTGGCGACAAATCCGTATTTTAAATAAAGAAGGCAAAACAATGGGAAAAGAGCAATTCCTGCTGCCTGATTTAGTCTAGAGAATTAGCCTGCCAGTTGTGTTGTTACAATGTCTAAAACCAACACGCACAGCGTGATATTCTACTTGTAACATCATACACAACCCAGGGAGGGGCTCAGCTGGTCCTTCTAAAGAAGAAGGCCCAGGAGGGGTCCTGGGAACCCTTGGTTACGCAGGCCTCTGCACGCATTTTTATTCTGGGTATCTAAGTAGAGACAAGCAAGAGTGAGGTCCAATGCCAGGGGTGTGTGATAAGGGAAAACAGAGAGCTGTGCAGAAGGGTAATGGGGGCTGGAAAATGGCCTTTCCTGGTGACGACAGAGGAGGGTTCAGGACAGAAAAGTTGTTAAGTACTTGAGAGTTTTTCTTCACCTTGCATGAAAAATAATTTTTTTAAAATACTAATAAGGCCCAAAGATAGACCCACGTCCTGGTGTTCCTGTGTAGATTTTGGTTTATTGATGCCAAGTAGAAGGACAAAAGAGGCCTGTGTGTGGATTCTCGTGTGCCAGTCACAAGAGAATCTCTCATTCACCTACGGGAATGAGACCAGAGATTTCCCTGAGCTTACGGGACAAATTGGGAGAACCATCTAGGGACTTGCTTGCTAATGAATCAATTTCACTAAGAGTTCGGAAGGCCTTGCCACCACAACTTTCCACAGCGCCTGCTTAAGACGCTACAGACCTTCCGGGAGACTAGACGTGAGGAAAGAGTGACCTTCGCATGAGCCAAGGAACATGAATAAAAGAAACACGTGACACCCAGCGGCCCCTTTTCCCCCTCTTTCTTAGAGAGGGAAGAAAAGCAGGACCAGGCAGAGCCGTGACTTCCGCAGCTACAGGGTCAGCTGTACCTCTCCCAACTGTGGTCCAGCCTTCACAGCCCACAAGGATTATTCTTCCTAAGGGACAGTTCTGACCTTGGAACTCCAATCAACTCCCCTGTCCCTGTTCCGGTGCTCCAAGACTGGCACTGAAGAGTGAGGAAGCTCCTCCAGGCTGTGAGTGGGCATGTGGAGCCACCACCTTCCTGTATTGCCTCTTCCCAGGGGAAGTTTACCCAATTGTCACAAAAGCCAGCCAGGTGCCATTAGCGCCTTTAACTGACCAAGTAACTGTTTCTGTTTCACTTTTCAAATGAGTGATTAAATCCGGTCCTTGTTCACCAGTTTAACTTTGCTTCTGAATTAGACCACAGCAACTTCTCGTTTTTTTTCCCTGAAACCCTGCATCATCAAAATGTCATCAAGCCTCCAGGCACTGAGAGCCGAGTCTTAAGTGGAAACCCCGAGGCTGCAGCCTCCTTCCTGTCAGCTGGGAAACCTGTGACCAAAGAAGAGAGGGGAGCTTGGGACAGCAATTCCTCGAAGGCGGTAGAGGGACACTTTAGGCCTCCAAGTGAGTGCCATACCTCTGAGTTCCTTTGCCCTGCTCATCAGAACTCAGGCACCACTGGAAGGGAACAGAATTCAAGGCTAAGGGGATGGAGGCCAGCTGTGGCAAGACCTGGGATAGCAGCCACCTACACTTACAGGGCTAGACTCCTTCTAGAAAGGATCTCCCTGTGCTTGGGACATTTTCCCTCTATCATGACAGTGGCTTTTCAGCACACCCACTTAGATGAGCCTAACTGTCACAAGGCCACATGCACAGCGATTGGGGAGTTGAGAAGATACTAAGCTCTCAGCACCATTCATCCCGTGACACACATTGCTGGGTGACCCCTCTGCTTCTGCACCCACCCCTGCTCTCCCCACTACACCCAGGCTGTCTGCTATCCCTCAAGGGATGGATCTAAGTGAATCTAAGGCAACCAGTGAAGGGTTCCTCTGAAGCAGTGAATGTGCCTACCCTGTGAGAGCCATAGGAAGCATAGTGCGAGTTCCTGTGGGAAAGGCTACACCTAAAAGTTTGCTTTCCAAACACCTCTTCCTGTGCAAGATGCAATTCGGGGAGCAGCTGCCACCCAGGAAGACAGGTACCCTCAAACACACAGCTGATGGAGAAAGGAAACAGGGGCAGACCTTCATGGTGCCCTGTAGCAACTAGGAAACCCTGTCCCCAAGATTCCTGGATATGGGAGGTAGTCTGGTGTTTTTGATGCTTAATCTCCCATTAGACAACGACTCTGTGATTTGTACCCAAAGGCTTAACTCTTACAGTCTCCTGTCTTTCTCCAACCCAGCATGTGCACTGGCGTACTTTCTGACTGCCAAGAGTTAATCATTACACCAAAGACCAAAGTTGTTGCAATCCCCAAAAGGATTTAGTTTCAAAAAAAAAAAATCAGCAAGAAAACAGTTTAGTACACATTGCAATTTTAGGTTATAAAACAGCTCCCGTATTAGCACAGCTTTTAATGCCAGGGGCATAAATCAAAAAGAATAATTGCAGATGCATCTCAAGGGAACGGCGCACATACTGAAAGCGAGGTCTAACTTTTGGTTGCTGTTTGGAGCGACAATTCCATCACCTTGACCATTACAACACACTTCTGAGAAACAGAAAAGAGAGCTCCCTTCAAAACTCTACAGTCTCAGCCCTCAGGCTAGTGCACAGACTGAAATGAGCAGTGTCACCTGGGAGCATCTCTGAAAGGCAGGTCTCAGGTCTACTCTACAGCGAGATGGCCCTCGGCTGACTCAGTGAGCCCCAGAGTTGAGGCCCCCCAGCCAGTTGAGTGCCTGAAGACCTCAATGCATAGTGACTCCACAACTTCCCCTATTCACCTCTTAGATGAGGAGAAGCACAGCCATGAAAAAGAGAATCTAAGGAAAAGTATGTATGTGTATATGGACACACGTTTTGTGACTTAGTGAGTCCAAAGGCGATATAAGTATAAATGACATGTGATAGTGAATGTGTCTATTTTACCCAAAAGACCAAGCAGCCAAACACAGCCATCCCTCTACAGAGGACTCAAAATCTTTTTTTTTTATTAAGATCTTAATTATTTTTGTTGACAGACTTTTATTTATTTGTTTATTGATTGATTGATTGATTTGATTTGATTTGATTTGATTTGATTTTTTGAGACCGGGTATCTTTATGTAGCCATGGCTGTCCTAGACTCGCTTTGTAGACCAGGCTGGCCTCAAACTCACAGCGATCCACCTGCCTCTGCCTCTCAAGTGCTGGGATTAAAGGCGTGCACCACCATGCCCGGCGTTGGACAGACTTATTTATTTATTTATTTATTCATTTTTATTTATTAATTTATTTGGTTTTTCAAGACAGGGTTTCTCTGTGTAGCCTTGGCTATCCTGGTCTCACTTTGTAGACCAGGCTAGCCTCAAACTCACAACGATCTGCCTGTCTCTGCCTCCCGAGTGCTGGGATTACAGATTTTTTTTTAAAAAAGATTTGTTTATGTATTATTATGTATACAGTACTCTGCCTGCATGTACACCTGCAGGCCAGAAGAGGGCACCAGATCTCATTATAGATGATTAAGAGCCACCATATGGTTACTGGGAATGAACTCATGATCCCTGGAAGAACAGCCAATGCTCTTAACCTTTGAGCCACCTCAGAGGCCCAGAATCTTTTTAAGTACATGGAGAGAGTATATGATCACACTCCTGTTAACTGTCCATCATTAACAGCTGCTAAAGGGAGAGGCCAAGTACGGGGAAAGAAGCTGTGGTGACTATTTTACACAGAGAAGTTTTGTAGCCCTGATCATTTCTTTCCCACCCATGAAGAAGCTGCTGAACTCAAGGTAAAATGTCATCTAACCAAAGCAATAACCCCGAAGCCACTCGTCTGTTAAGAGAGCCCATAAGCATGTTGGGAACTGATCTACCATGAGTCATCAAACGCTTACAAACCACCCACCCTGCTCCAAATAGACTAGTAGCCTGTGGCGTTTGGGGGAATGCCAGAATCTTCTAACAACCGCACTCGCTCCTGCCCTCTCACCTTTGCCTCCCACCAGGCTCCTATCTTTGGTTTTCCTTCCTCCTTCTTACAAGCAAATGGTGCTCACTGATCTGGTCAGGCTTCACTGGCTGAGGCCTCTATCCATAGGACAGCGTCTGAGTCATTCACAGTCCAAAAACATGATCCTTTGGAATTTCCTGAGTCTGAGCCCTGGAGGGTCACTTGTCAGCTGCTCTAGACAAATGGACAGTCCCCATGAATGAGTGACAGAGGAGGGCCAGTGCTGATGGTCTTCGAGACATCAGACAGTGACACTATTACAACTCTTTCTGAGAGCAAAATAAGAAAGGAAATTAGATGGCATCTCTTTTCATTCCCTAAAGGAGGATTTTTATATTTAAAAATAGGAAACGAGAGGCAAGTCTCCCCGTACTTAGGGTATTATCGGGGTAGAGTCGCAAATTCGCCATCAACTAGATTCCTTCTAATGTAGCTAAGAAACCTGGAGTCTTAGTCCAGCTGTGCTCCGGGTCCAGAGGGAAGCCAGTTTTCTTCAGTCCAAGGATACCCCAATCAATGGTCAACTTCCTATTAAATATGACACTTATTGTGAACAAAGGAAAACCAAGCATCCCAGTGAATAGAAGGGCTAATTTAAAGACACTGACAATCGTAACCAGAGACAGAAACTAGGCTTAATCACATCCTCTGTGCTCAAAATGGCCCTCGGATTTGTACACTTTAAAACAGCACCGGAAGTATCTTTGGTGATTGCTGTTAATGAGGAGCCACTCAAACATTCTGTTACAGGAACAGATCAGTCCTGGGAGATCATGTTGTCAACCCTCTTAATTTTCCAGCTGAAGGAACTGATCCATGGAGCAGCTGACCGGTCAGGAAGTATAGAGTTAAAGTTTCCATTGGAAGTCCTGGTTGGAGCTCAGCGGCCAACACTGCAAAGGGCAGTCTGAGAAGGCCTCAGAGCAATCTGCTTGCGTGACCTTCTGACTGACTAAACTTCCACACACACAAGTCTGTAACTGCTCAGCCAGTCCTCAGAGTCCTCAGCTCTGAAGCCTCCTCTGTTGAGCTGTCAGCCCTGCTCTGAGGGAAATAGATTATACAAGAATCATTTCCAAAGCCAGAGTCATGCTTCTAAAGTCACTGGGGTCTGCAGTTGGCCATATCCAAAAAGCCAGGCACGCGCACCTTAGATCAAATATTAATACTTCTAAACTTCCACTGCAACATTTATACACCCGCGGGTGGTCTTTCTGCAGGCAAATCTCTACTGAACTGGCTCTATCATCAGAAGCTTTTATGGAACCACAACAGCCTGTCCAGACACTTGAAAGAGGCAGCCCCTGTGGGAAATGATGAAAATAGCCCCAGTTGCCACACAGTAGTCAGAGAAACAACTGACATCGTTTCCGCAAAGTTCTAAGAAGGATTAATTGAGGATAACAAAATACTCAAAGAATCTGCAGGATTTCAAATCAGCAATAAGGGGGAAAAAACCCTCACATTTAAAACAACTAACCTTTGAGAGTATTCCTCAGACTCGGTTGCTCAGTATTTTTTAATCGATACTTGCTATCTATCAAGCTGTTGCTCGGTACCACTAGCCAGCTAGTCTAGCTGAGCTCCAGGTTCAGTGCAGACCTTGTCTGAAAAATGATAAGGTGAGAAGGGACAGGGAAAGACACCCAACACGGACCAGCTGCCTCCACAAGGGCCTGCAAGGGCAAGCACAACCACACAAACCTATGTGCACACACATCCATGAAATACAAGGTCGACATATGGTTCGAGGGCAAGTGAGGAAGGTACTTAAAGTTGACCAATGGCCTCCACTCACATGTACAAACAAACACACTCCTGCCTGTAACATGAACAAATGCATATACCGCACATAACATATGTACATATACATCACAAATAGTATATGTACATACACATGTGCTATCTTATGGTTAAACGTGTCATGTTTATACCACTTGTGCTGTGTGCCTGATGACAATAATAATGTCCACTGTTTGCCACTTTGTCAGCTCAAAGGCTGTGCGTAAACGCTTAATTAATATGCATCAGCTAGCCACTTAAGAAACACTGAGCCCGAACATCTACTGTTAACTTTTTGCTAAGGGCAGAAAGGATGATAACAAATAAGAAACCAGAAAATAAATTTTAAAAATAATGTCCCAGTGGACTCAATTTATTCGTTAAATAATACTCTTGTTTTGCCCAGCTATCTATAATTTTTGATAATATATGAAACTTAATCATGATCATTGGAGTCCTGAAAGAAGGAAGGAATGGAGGAGAAGAGGAAAGGAAGGCGACAAGGGAGAGAGGGAGGAGACAGAACTCCATCTACTTCCCTGATCCTCACATCCATGCCCTATGTGTGCACTGTGCACAGCTGGGAAGGACTCCGGTAGGGGAGCAGAGCAGAGTGGTTCTCTGCTGGGCTCATCCAGCAAAACTTCTTTGCCCAAACCAATGCTCAGTGTGGTAGCTGCTTACAGCCTTTCCCAGGTGACTCTTGCTGGTGCTGGACAGGTGGGATACAGAGCCAAGCTCCCAGAACTGATCACATCTTTGGCCCATAATTTACATAATGATAGGAGAGATGGTGTCAGCAGAGTGAAGAGAACCCTGAGGAATAGAAGAAGTTCTTGCAGAGGAGACACAGCCACAGGCAGGTCCCTCAACACCTTCCTGGGGGGAGGTGAGAGGCTTTATTTATTCCATCAATCGGCTTTAAGCCAGTATGCCAGGAAGTGACACGGGCAGTACATGGTAGACTCTCCGCCTCGGGTGAGAATGGGCAAATGATGGGTCAAGCAAAGGGGAACAGCAAAGGAACAGGGTAGGAGGTCGGACAGAGCGCAGGGAGCCTTGCCCCTTAGCCGCCTCCTTGTCATCTTACAACACTGCAAATAAATAAAGTCCCTGCCCCCTTTTCCCACACACACACCAGTAACAGCTAGCTGACTGGAAAATGCAATGTTCTAACTGGGCTCTAGTGTCTGATTATCACAGACATGGACAAACTATGTGGTTACGGGGCCATAAGAAGGTTTCAGGTAGGCTTCCCGGTGAGTGTCGAAGCCCACACTCTGGGCCATGGTGTCAACAAATATGAAGGCACCAGCAATAACTCCTTGAGACGCGGCTCCCTGCCGAGCACGCCCACACTCACCAAAGCTGCCTCTGGAACAGATTGATTTTCCATATTACCTTGCTCCAAGCACTGCCTACCTCCAGCCACCTCCACTCAAGTCCGAGAAAGACAGAGATGTGGGTCTAAAACCCTAGTCTCTCTCTCTCTCTCTCTCTCTCTCTCTCTCTCTCTCTCACACACACACACACACACACACACACACACACACACACACTCCTCCCCTCTCCCTGAGAATAACACTAACACACTGAAAACACATTTCTCTGCAAGCATCTCTGGCAGTTTTGTCAGGGAGATTTCAGTGTTGAAAATACACACAGAGCTGACCATGGGTGTGAGGATGAAAAGAGCTTCATCTCCCTCCCAGGAAGCCGAGTATAAGGAAGTCAGACTGGCCTGCTTGGCCCACTAAATGGGATGCACTCACAGCTACATGAAGGCTGGTGTGAGGGTAGCTTTCCAGTGCCCTGTGCTGCTTAGCTCAGTACAAGCCAGTTCCTCTGTTACAGGAAGTCTAGAGATGGGAAACAGCCCTTGCAGACATGTGCACACTGGTGACCATGAGACGACTGCAATTTTTCTACCAGGGAACTTAATGGCAGCAGAACTCTGATTCTCAGTGTTCAGAGGGCTGGGAATCTGACGTCAAATTCCAGCACATTCCATCCACTGTGGGCCTGCTCCTTGGTAGATCATGATGTCTTCACACCATGGGAGGCATGTCTTTAATGCTTATTTATTTATTTATTTATTTGTTTGTTTATTTGCTTTACATCCCAATCCCAGACTCCTTCTTCCTCTCCTCCCAGTCCTACCTCACACCCCCTTACCTATTCCCCTCTCTCCTTCTTCCCAGAGAAGGGAGGCCCCACTCCCACTGGTACCAATCCACCCTGGTATCTCAAGTCACAGCAGGACTTAAGCACACCTAGGAGTGACAAGGCAGCCCAGCTATGGCAAAGTGTCCCAACAGTAGGTAACAGATTCAGAGACAGCCCCTGTTCCTATTGTTAGGGGACCCACATGATGACCAAGCGGCACATTTGCCACATATGTATAGGGGGTCTGGGTGCTGTCCACGGATGCTCTTTGGTTGGCTAGCCTCCTTCACAGTCACTGATCCCCATCACAAGCCTGCATCACCTCACTACCCCTAGTGGTAATTATTGGTCCCAGCATAAGTTTACAGAGGGCACAGAGACATCCTGACCACAACATAGATAATTCCTGAATGGCAAAAGCATGCGCACATATGAGCATGACATCTGTCATATATAATATAGCACTATGCACCTATATATATTATATATCTTAAAATCAACACCTTTACAGTACAATAAGGATAACTGGCCACTATTTAAAAGAACCTTACAATAAATGGCCTTGTAGTTGGCCACCCCAAAGTGACCTGTTCACTATTCATTTCTATTTGCTCAAAATAGTCGCTCTCACACATTCTGGTCAAACAGGCTTAGTCACTTGCCACACCAGGCCCTAAGCTTTCCGTGACAATATGACAGAGCATCAAATTAGTAAATAAATGCCATTCTGTGGGAAGAGGACAAATTTCAAACAGTCACACCCCCTTCTACTACATACTGCGGTAAAGCCTATGTGCTACTTTTACCAAGGCACCCAATCCTGGTGAGGAAGTTTATTGTGAGAGAGTCACACACAGGCACACAGGCTTTCCATGCGCAGCACAGAAGGTGGAAAGCATTTTATTTAATCCCTGGATCTTAATCATGACATCAAAGCTCATGTTTACCAATCCCCCCGCCCCCACCATCAGAGAAAGAGTTTCTCTGTATAGCCCTGGCTGGCCTGGAACTTACTCTGTAGACGAGGTTGGCCTCAAACTCAAGAGGTCTGCCTGCCTTTGCCTCCGAGTGCTGGGATCAAAGGAGTGTGCCACCACTGTCCTGCAATGTTTACCGCCCTGCAACTTTTACCAATCTTGAGAGTGTGGTGTCACTTCTGAGTTTAATCCTACGCCGAAAGACACCAAGGGCACCTTCTGTTTTTTATCTTACCTGCATTTCAACTTGAAGGAGCAAGCAGGAAGGTGCTGAGCCTATGTCCCCTGACCCAAAGCCGATTTACACAGAGGCACAGGAAAGCTGCTGACTTCTCGGTTTCTATCTGAAACGGGCATCCTTTACGTCTACATGTAGTGTGCTCTTCCTGGAAACCCCACCACTGGGGACTGACAAGCTCTGCAGTCAGAAACCAAGCTCTGAAGCTGGGCTCCGCACTTACCCTACATTTGACCCTTGTGATTTGCCATCTCACTCTGGGTCTATAAAAGGAACTACGAGTTCCTTCCCCCAAAGGCTACGAGAAGGTTGAGTGTGTTCAGAATACAGATAAGAGCGTCAGAGCTGGCCTCGCACACAGGAAACACACAGTACCGCGAGCCAGCAGATACACCTGTGCTCCCCAAGGGCTGGCACCACAGGAAGCCGAACCGACTGTGTACACCTATTCACCACCTTCCAAGTACATCATAAAGCCAGGGTTGCCCACGATCTATTCTGGCCCCTGATCTCCTCCTGGGTAACAAAAAGACCTGAGAAAAGGCAGGGAGTGGGGGTACCTACGGCACAGAATTAGTGGCTTCTTCGCATAAAGAATACATAATACATAATATATTCAAAGAAAGAAGTAAGAAGTAAGCTTGTCGACTGAACTTTTATTTTCAAGAAGCGCCCTGAGGGTGCATGGAAGCACAAAGGAAAATGGACAAGGCCAGGCTGTGCACGTGCAGTCACTATTTGCTTAAACAGAACAGCAGGTAACAAGAGACCTTTACTCCCGCTGTGCTGAGTGTCAGTGCTTTTGTTGCTCTTACCCACCTGTCTCCCCTCACAACCACACCAAGCAGGACAGCTGAGAACCGAGAACCCAGAGCCCAGCTGGGAGGTCCCCGAGCTCCTAGTTTCTGTTTGGCCAGTGACTGCCTGACCAGGTTCTGTGATCCGCTGTGAAAACAGAGACAGCAATAGCCTCACCCTGCACCCAGGCAGCAAAGAAAACGCTTCTTAAAACAATAACCTCACGTTATATCTCCAATTTTTAAAATGATATTTTAAATTCTATACAAACCCAACACTGCACTCAGTTCAGGGAACAGGAAGGAAATTTGGGGCGAGCTCTAAGAAAGCCATGGCTCCAAAGGTGTAGGGGATCGCTGATTAAATGCCTGTTGGACTACCCCACCAGGAAACAGGAAAGGACTCTCATACAAAGTCCTCACTGTGCCCAGGCTCAAACAAAGCACAGCCCTTTGCTCCCTGACCCAGCTGATCCTCAGAACCACCAAACACAGGATCTGCAGGTGTCCTCAAGAACCCAGGGCTCCCCCACCTCCACAGCCACAGCACTCCAGGATGCCACTCAAGGTAAGGAGAGAACCTTAAGATCTGAGGCAGAAAGAAAATGTGCAGGCGGGGCGGGGGGGGGGGGTAAGGTGAGGGGGCTTCAGGGGCAGGGGGCACACACGGTGTTCACATCAGAGGATCCTAAAGAAGAGAAAGCTAAGGGCAAGGTGTTCCAGACACCCAGGAAAAGAGCTCAGATCATTAACCTGACTAGAATGATGAGATGAGGTGGCTGGCAGGGTACCAAGTGACAGAACAAAGAAGGAGTTGACCTGTCTTTGCATCTCAAAGGCAACGGACTGCTATTTTGACCCTCTTATTCTCCTATTGGGACAATTGTTTCATCACCAAACAAACAAAGTTAGCTGCATTTCTCTAGTGGCTTAACTCAAGATCAATGGCAAGTTTCCCTCCAACTTCTATTCTTAGTAAGCTTACCTTTTTGTGACTCAGAAAGTCTCATAGCTGAATCTCAGGTGAGACAAATCTGAGGTATATAGGCCCTCCATGCAGTACAAGAGTGGTCCTGCTGGTTATAGTGATGCTAGGAATGACAGCAACACTAATAACCACAGCAACAGCATCTGTTGATAGCTATGGTGTACCTACTATGTGCCAGCAGTATTAAAAAAAAAAGGCACTATTTTCTTTAACCTCTATAAAGGAAATGAGTCTTACAGAGCTAGGTAACCTACTCAACATCACAGAGCTGCTGAGTGATGGCCTGGGAACTTCATCTGCACTCACCAAGGGGACTGTATGTGGCTCGACAAGTTTACTCAAATGTATTTTGACCATCACTTCCTGAAGTAGTTTTCTAAACTATCCCTAGCCTTTAGGATAAGGTACACTACACCTCCCCAAGGGCTGACAAATGTGCATGCACAAGCTGTCCATTATATGGGCTGTCTGTTCTAAGAATTTCACGTTTATTAATTACAACAACCCTATGTGCCGGGGTAGGCCTAGGTTTCATGGGACAAGAAACATATAATTTGAATGCAACCAATGAGCAATATAAAATTCGGAGTACAAATATATCCCTTTCCTTAAAGGAGATGTGCATCAGGACCAGGAAGATGGCTCAATGAGAAAAGGTGCTTGCCATGCAAACCTGGCGATCCAGATGTGCTCTCCAGAAACCACAGCAAGGTGCAGAGAGAGAACCAACTCAACCAGATGCCCTGACTTTCACACATGTACAGTGCCATGAACAGACTCACAAACACAACTTAAAATTACTTCATTTAATCTATAAAGTTGTAAAGATCTCATTATTCCCTATTTTCTAGAATCCTTCCAGACAGTTTAACAAATGCTTACATGGAGGGGGAAAAAATCCCGGCTACAAAATGGCCCTTTGTCCACCTAGAACACTTTGCAGTACCCTGAGTCTGATGAACTCACAGACACCTGTGCTTTTTAAAAATTATTATTTCATTTTATGTGTAATGGTCTTTTGCTTGCATGCGTGTCTATGTGTTCCTGGTGCCCATGGAGGCCAGAGGATGGCATGAGACCCCTTGGCTGCGAGTCACCATGTAAGTGCTAGAAATCAAGCACCAGTCTTCTAGAAGAGCATCCAGTGCTCTTAGCCACTGACCTATCCCTCCAGTCCCAAACACCCGAGTCTCAAGGTGCAGAGGCCACAAAGGGAACCAGTACCTGCACAACAAACACTGTTACCCCATTTCACAGGTGGGGAAAGTGAGGCTGAAAGACGTAAAACAATCCCTACTACGTAAGACAAACAGTGGGTGTAATCAGTATTTCAAAGCCTTTGGGCTTAACTGATACACAAAGTTGCTTCCAGGTGTGTTAAACCAACTACTCTGCTCGGCCAACTCCACCTTCTCCTCAATAATCACTTCCGTTATACGTTATCTAAAGGAAAACATGTTTGATATGGAAGACAAAACTTCATTTGCATCTCTAAAAAAAGTCTCTTCTTTAAAAGAGAAACCAAAATTTGCTTTTTACATGTAACATTACAGAGGAGAAGTTCAGCATCCTGCTCACCCCACTGTCCAGTCTCACCTGGAAGTCCACAGAGCGAGAGATACAAACAAAATCAGAGTTGGCCACGGCTCTATCCCCGAGACTGAGGATGGCGCTCAACAGTAGAGCACCGGCTTACTAGTCACAAGCCCTAGAGTTTGATCCCAGTTGCCTCAAATTGAAAACGTTTAGCCATCTATTAGTGTTTTCTGCCGAACTCCTCTATTTCTTTTCTTTTGATTCCTCTTTTTAAAAATTACTTTGTCTGTTTCATGTGTAAGAGTGTTTTGCCAGCATGTATGTCTGTATACCACACGTGTGCAGGAAGCCCACCAAGGACAGAACAAAGCACTGGGTACCATGGAACTACAGTTTATAGATGCTACGGAGCCACCGTGCGCATGCTGCAAAGGAAGCCGGTACCCTCTGCAAGAGCAGCCAGTGCTCTTCATCTTTGAGCCATCTCCACAGATCCCAGATTCTCTGCTGTCTAATGACTCTGGGTCTTCAGCTTAGGTGGAAATATACTTTTATCTAGCACAAAGTGCTATGGTTAATTTTGGTTCAATAATTAGGCGTGTTCAAAGCCTAGATCTATGCTGGCATATAGGATTCTCCCCACAGCTCAAAATTAAGCCAATTAGGCTGACTCACCAGCATGAGACAAACTTCAACACTCTTACTAACAAAAGCAAAATCAATGATTTTCACGAAGGACTGCGCTAGCCCAGGCAGCCGATAATATTTAATTTCTGGAAGACAGAAGGCTTAATAGTCCACTATAGGAAAAGACCATCCAGCCAAAACCAGCACCACGAAAAGATGGTGATGGCTGAAAGGGTGGCTGGGGCAGACCTGCAAGGACCTGGGCAAAATAAGAGAAAATATGGATGTGCCTACCATCTGTGCCAAGGCTTTCATGGTACTCTGACAACTCAAAAAACATAAAATGGCAGGAAGCAAGCATAGGATGTACTCACCAGATGTGGTCATTCAACAGCATAAATAAAAGGTTTCTAAACTAATGTATATGATGTTTCAAAGTTTCAAACTCAATCAAAAACAATTTTTCCAAATGACTTTTCCTGCAGGTATATGAATATCTTTTTTTTTTTTTTTTTTTTTTTTTTTGCGAGACAGGGTTTCTCTGTGTAGCCTTGGCTGTCCTGGACTCACTTTGTAGACCAGGCTGGCCTCGAACTCACAGCCATCCGCCTGCCTCTGCCTCCTGAGTGCTGGGATTAAAGGCGTGCGCCACCACGCCCGGCATGAATATCATCTTTATTCAATCTGAAAGGTAGAAAAGCTAGCCAGGTAGGAATAACAGAATTGAAAATCACATCATCATCAAAAGATTCTGTGCTAAAATAGCATTATTTATCTGGAGACCTGGCAGGCTTTTCGATCCCAGGCATTCTGAAAGGGCATGTCTGTTAGAGAAGGCCAGCCCAGATACACTCTTAAAAGATACTATACACATTATGTATTCTGGGGATCTATCCTCCATTGCTTAAAATATGAAAGTCCTGTAAACAAAGGAAGATTTTCCTCTTTAACAGCTTTACCTGCTATTTGTACCGACCCATCCTCTCCCAGGAGAATATTGCCAGCTTTCAAATCCCTATTAGGAAAAAAAAGGAGAGAAAAAAATTATAAAGCATAGATGTTACACTGACCTACTCAGGAAGATTTTAACACACAGCACGCAATCATGATATTATGAATAGTAAAGTCACGTCGCAGATAGTTAAAAGTGCATACTGCCATTTCATACTTTGCTCCTGAGGCACAGTTAGGATTTTAATAACAAATATTTTATGTGAAACCATTATCTGCATTTAATTAAATTACTACTGAGCTGACTATTTTATGTTTCAGAGTTAGTGATTATACTTAAAGCCACAAAACTGTCAGATTTATCAAGAATTAAATCCTTGTCTTAGTAAAACTATTCCGCTTCTACTTAGAGTTGCCTGTGGCACAATTCCAAAGAGTCCCACAGCCCACTTAAAATGAATTTTATCAATCTCTCCTATGGGGTGATACCAAGGCTAAGTGTTAATTATAATATCCTATGTGGTATTTCCTCACTATATGGAAGCTCTGTGGGGCAATTTTAATATTTAAAGAAAGTGATAATTAAGAAACAAGTATTAAAAACATATAGTACAGATCATTAAAATATACAGCTCTCGCATGGTTCAGGGTTGAGCAATGCTATTAGTATGAGGGTAAATAGTTATCTACTGATAACAATTCCTTAGAGTCAGAGTAATACGGTTGCTTTAGAAACATCGTGTGCTCGCATTATGTTGGTTCCTGTCACAGAAGAAGAAAGCAGTGCTGTCTCCTTCCCTCTCACTCCACGTCTAAAACTGTTAACATAAAACCTAACAGTCTTACCTTCCTTGGAAAGAGGGAGATGCAATCCAGTTCAAGCAAGTACATCTCAAGAGTAATTAAGTTAACTAATTTCTTAATGAGCCCACACAGCACTTACTACCTTTGCTCTATTTCAACTTAACCACATAAGCCAGCCCCAAGGATACCAAGGAAATGAATCCAAGTTTATTCTTCGGAGGTTTGTTTTGTCTTTAAGAATTATCTTTGAATAATACAAAGGCCTACCTGCAGGATATATACATCCTTGAAATTCTTTACAGACTAGAGCTATACAATACGGAGAGCAGACTGTGAGGATCCGTACCTATGGATCTGACCATTTCTGTGCAGATAGTCTAAACCTTCTAAAACTTCCTTAAGAATTGTCGCAATTATTGCCTCTTCCAGAACGCCGTTCTTATGCTCGCCTCGATTGACAATGTATTTGATGATATCCAACATGGAACCTGAGTGCACAGACAGAAGAGTTTTAGATTAGAAACCCTCTACTATTACAGCCTAGACAGGGCCACCAAAAATAGAATCTGTTCACGTGATAATTTCAATATTCCCAAGGAATAACGACAATGGAATGCCATGCCCAAGGCCAGAGATGAAACACTCCATCTATTAATAAGCTGGTAGCAACACTTTCCGTGTGAAGTTGAGAAGGGGTCTCATTAAGAGTCAGGAACTAGAGCTGTGTTGGATGGCTCAGCAGTGAAGAGTGACGGCTGCTTTCCCAGAGGACCCTGGGTCAGTTCCCACAGCTACGATCCCTGGGTGGCTCACAAGCATCTGCCTGTAACTCCAATCCACAGGATCCAACGCCCCCTTCTGGCCTCTTCTGGCCACACACACACACACACGGCACACACAGATAAACACATACACGTAAATACTGATAAAGTTCAGGAGTGGGGGGGGGAGGTCCAGGAGTTACAGGCCTGTGATAAAGTATGTGATCAGACCTGTATGTGGCAAGGCTATGATGATTAAACCTCATTATCAAGCTCACTGTCCTGAGGAATTCCTAAGAGTGAACAAAACACCCTCAGGTATTTCCAGAGATGACTGGCATGTGGGACAGTAACTTAGGGGAAAAGATCTGCCTGCCCTGAATACAGGCAGGAGCATCGAATAGGCTGTGGGCCCAGACAGAATAAACATAACCAAAAATTTTTTTAAAAGGCAGGAAAAACCATCAATATGCCCAAGTTCCACTTGCTGGCTGAGTGTGGCTACTGCTGCTGTCCCCACGAACACCAGTCTCTCAGTGCAGACTGATACCAGAGACTCTCCAGGGAGCCTCCAGGTCTCCAGCCTCCTATAGAGACTACATGATACGCCGCCCCCAGCCCCACCCCCAACTCCAGACCGCTTCTGAGGCTTTCAGCTTCCTGTACTGACCAGCTGCCATATTCTCTGCCTCTCCACTGTACAAGCAGCCATTGATAGACTATTCAATGTCCAGTCACTTAAACCAGTCTCACTTTTATAATCACTTGTGTGTGCATAACGCATACACCCACAATGGTGCTGTTCTCCCAGAAAATCCGGACTACTACGAAGGGCCTAGGATGGATGGGTCCCCGGCACATTTAAAATAAATGTAAGGTGTTTATTTTTGGTGGGGGAAGGAGGAGAGGCAAGGAGATGTGTCTCAACAGGTAAGGACACTTGCTACCAAGCCTGACAACCTGGTTTGGTTCCTCGGGACTCACATAGTAGGAAAAAAGAAGTGAATACTACAAGGTCTTCAGGCCTCCATATGTATGCCTGTGCTGTGGGTATAACACTCCTTACCCACACATGTAGCAATAGAAAAATAATAATAAATAAAGATTAAAATATGGCTATGGTCCTCAAGTGCTCAGAAAGCTGAAATCCAAAGGTATTTTGAGCCCAGGGGTTCAGAAACGGCTTGAACAACACAGATTTAAGAATAATAATGACATGAATACATCTACTAAAAAGATATAAAGGGCTAGAGAGATGGCTCAGCAGTTAAGAGCACTAGCAGCTCTTTCAAAGGACATGGGTTCAATTCCCAGCACTCACATGGCAGCTCACAACACACACACACACACACACACACACACACACACACACAAAGGCAGAATACCAATGTACATAAAACAAAAATGAAGTAAATCACTTAAAAATTAAAGATATAAAAACACATTTTAAACTTTTTTTTAAAGAAGAAAACAAAGTGAAGGAAGTCAAGAACCAAACCTTGTTCAGGGGAAGAGGACAGAGCAGAGAACCCCAAGGCAACAGTAACAACAGCCCTTCCTTGACCCACCTCAAAGGTGGAGGGCGGGGCCGGCATAGTGCCTCCACACCACCGCCCAGAACCCAGCATCCCTCAGAGACTCCAAGCAACTTTGATTTTCATTTTATGCTTTCTGCACAGTCTTTCTAATGAATAAGCACCCTGTGCTTTGTTACTCTATACAGACTGGTATCCTAGGCACGATGAATTCATGTTTCAACACACAGTAATTAATATTCCACACCTCTGGGTCATTTTAAAGCTGTAATTACCCGGAGAAGCAGCATTTCTGAAGAGTTAGCAAATGGTTTACCTCAGGACCTGAGTCTGCTCCAGGCTCTTTATGATTAACTAAGAGGACTGAGTCTCTCCATCAGATACTATTGCACCAAACTAGCTGTCTGCCCCTCATTAGGAGATTCCATGTGGCCAAACATCATGGCAGAAAACAAATGTGAATTTCCCTCCTTAGAGAGGAGAAAGCATCTGTTCATGTATTAGCTTTTAGACTGTTTTAGGTCATTTAGACAAATAATAACTCTGAACACTATTTGTGTCATTCTTTTTTTTTTTTCTGTGTGTGTGTGTGTCATTCTTAAATGTATATACCATAACTGGTAGGTACGTATTTCTAGCTGTCTGCAAGAAAAAAACACGAGTCCTCATCTGTCTGCACGGCCCTTTCCTGTGGAAGCCTGACGTAAACCTACTGTCTTACCCTTTAAATCCCTGGCTAGAGACCGGACTGGACTCTCAAACAGACAATGCATTTTCTATCTGGACCTTTAAAAGAGAACCCAGGGATGCTCTCAAGCTTATGAAAGCAAAAGGCTAACTGAGGTGAGCTCTTCCAACTGGGACAGAGGATCTCAGACTTCTAGAGGTCCAGATCACCAGAACTTGCCCTATTCTCAGAGACAGTGGAGCCCATGGGAGTCTGCCTCAACGAGCTAAGTCCGCCTTGTTGCCACAGCACCAGAGCTACCAGGAGGAAGTGAGAACTCTGGAGCCCAGGGCTACAGTTCAGCTCTATCGGCTGCTTCTGCCTTTTCTCTTTCCTCTTTAATTACAAACTAAAGGAAGCACTCAAGAAAACAGAGCTGAGGGGGCCTAAGAGGGCAAGACACATTATCTAGAACCCCATGGAGATTCACCCATGTATCTCACAGGAATTACAGACACTCATCACCTCATGCCTGGGCCCCTGTGTTATACAAGAGTTTCTCTTATTTAAAAAAAAATTAGTTAGGGGCTGGAGAGATAGCTCAGCGGTTAAGAGCACTTTCTGCCCTTCCAGAGGTCCTGAGTTCAGTTCCCAGCACACAGATGGTGGCTCACAACCATCTATATAACGAGAACTGATGCCCTCTTCTGGCATGCAGGCACACTTACAAATAGAGCACTCATATATATAAAAGAATTCATCTTTTAAAAACAAACAATTAGTTAAAATACATCCATAATTTATTCTTAGCTGATACTGGGACTAAAGATCCAACCACACCAGTTTTGGCTCTACAGAGTCACCCCAGAATTGTTTCCCGCTTGAGCTTTACACAGGGAGCCCCATCGCAGAGAGGCGGCCCAAAGAACATGCAGACCTGCAGAGGAAACCATGCAGGTTTTCTAAGCTTTGATGCCCAGGACCATAAGATGAGAGAGTTGTTAAGTCAGCATGTTCCTCTAGGACCAGTCCTTAAGTTTATGAGCGAGTGAGAGATGTGGGACTCGCCGCCTGACTCCCCAGCAGCAGTGCGGCTTCTGAGGGATGAGGATGGTGTTAACATGCTGGTAACCCTGAGATGGCATGAGACAAGTACCATCTGGGACAGGATTTAGAAGCAGAGTAAGTGTCCAAGAACGTTAAAGGCCATCATTCATCTTTAGTCCCTCTCTGAAGCTGACACTGAGGTGTTGGTTTCTGTTTGTTTGTTTGTTTGTTTGTTTTCAAGTCAAACCATGGATGTGAGAGAGCCTTGTAAAGCAAACTGTCACTAAGTTAAGACAGCTGAGGCTGGAAGCCTCTTTCACAGGGTGGCCAACACTGCAAGCCAGTACAGTGGCAAGCATTTCTTTCCATGTAAAGTGTAGCAAAATGTAGTGACAGTAGCCACAGGATGCCAGGTTTGGTGCGTCCCGTTCAATGGCTGGTTCTTTCTTCAAGGAGCCCAAAGTTCCTCCACAGCCCAGTATTATCTTATAGCCTCCAGCCACCACAGATAACTTAAAACTGTGAGAAGAAACGTGGGACAGAAGCTCTGGTGCCACCACACCAGACACCATGCAGGTGCTCGAGAGCCCACGGAGCTCATCTTTTATCACAGAATGCAACATGCTAGGGGCTTGAAGAAGGGCTGGGCTGAGGTGCAGCTTGGTGCTATAGCACTTGCCTGACATGTGCAGGGTTCTGGGTTTGATTCTCAGCAAAACACACACACACACACACACACACACACACACACACACACACACACACACACTATTGACCAATAATTCTGAAATCTGAAATGAATAAATGGTAGCTACAGAGAGGACATGACTGCATGGGAAAACGAGAGACAACTAAGGTAGAGGAGAGAAGAGAGGCACAGGACAGGGAAGGGCTGGAGGCCTCTGAGAACATGTGGCCGTTAGGGAGATTGACATCATCTAGTCACCTAACCTAGAAGGGGGACAGACTTTATACACGGAGACGGCGACACAGAAACACCAGGACATTAAGCCCAATTATGAAAGGCCTTGACTGTCAATAATAGAAAGTCTGGTCTTTCAAACCAAAGACCGAGGGGGCATCAAGCCCAAAATCTTACTCTGTATGATGGCTCCCACAAAACAAGGGACCTAAGAAGCAAGCAACAGCATCACTCACTTACCTCCGCTTAGTAATTTCATGACCAGCCAGAGTTCATCCTTGACCACAAAGGAGGTGTAATAAGTCACTACGTTGGGGTGGCTGCACTGACTCATGGCTTGAATTTCTTTCTGTAAGGAAAAATGAAAAAAAAAAAAAAAAAAGAAAGGCATGATGTAGTCCTGTAACCAGCCTGCCCTCTGTCTCTCCCTACGGTTATCCAACTATTGAAAGTTTATTCCAACTCTCCCAGGGAGCCCCCACTCATAGAGGAAAAGGCCCATGAACCTGGGCAAGGAGGAATCTGTCCCCTAGAGAACTACTTGCAACTTTGCAACTTTTCAGATCTCGCAGGAGATGATGGAGCCGAGACATCTGGTGGGCAGAGGACCACGCTTTTGGACACACTGCTTAGTGATGCATTTCTCTTGCCTGTCACAAGACAGAGGAACTTCAGCCCCTCATGCTGCCAGCCACGAGCCCTGCAACACGGAACTGCAAGCTCCTTGCCTGCTCTCAGGGCATCATCCGAGAGAAGGACAAGCCTGGGCAAGTGCTAAGGAGAACTGAGTCCCTGTGAACAGCCTCAGCTCTGGTGGGTTGTATCTCCACCCACATCCAAAAGGACACAGAACTGCCTCTGTTTCTGCAGCGTGATAAATGAGAAAATGCCAGCCTATCTTTTCACAAACTATGCCTTAGTTGATATTCCTGGGCAGGGGGGGGAGATCGGGGGGGGGGGGGGGACTGGGGTTGGGCAAGGTAAAACAAGCTTGGGAACGATCAGATACAGTGTCTCTCTCTGAAAGAGATACTGGCAAGTGGAGCAGTGTTGAGGACTCTAAGACCTACAGTACATTAACTGTCCTCTTCACTAAGGCATCAGAAAAGCAATGCTTCGCAGTTCGGTTTGCAGACACTGACACAGAGAATAAAGTTTATGTGACTACATAAAATGACAAACTTTTCAATAAAACACATGAAACTTAGAGGACGTTCATTTTCCTGCTATGCTCAAGGTCACACTGGTTTTGGTTTGGTGTTTAAAGTCATGACCATAAACCCAGAGCCCGTAAAGATGAAGCATCATTCACTTCATGATGCTGTCCAACAGCAAGAGAGCACACATACACACACACACACACACACACACACACACACAGACACACACACACATACACATCACCACCACCACCACCACCACCACCAAAGCAGCTTTATACATGCTGTTACACAGTTGTTATAAAGGAGAAGAGCATCAGGCATCCAGCCACATGTATAGTCTACTCTGCAGTCCTGGTTAGCATGGAGTTAACTTGGCTGCCCAACCAGCACATTCCAATTTGGGCTACTATCACAATTATCTAGTATCACCTAATCTTCAAATTACCAAACAGGTCATGTACATCAGATAACTTGGCTAAAATACGGCAACACACCTTAATACCTACATATATTTAAAGCTCTTCCTAGAATTGAACTTTCTGTTTTCTCTTTATCCTGTACACTCTCCCTGCTCGTCCCCTCAGCCAGCCAGCTCATTTTCTAGGTCTGACAATTTTTAACTACTTGTATCTTTTGACCGAGATCTGAGTCAACTTAAGGTCCAGGGTCATTTGTTTCCAGTAGCAGGTTCTTTTTGCCATGAGATGCTTCTGGGGGAGAAACGCCACACATCCTGGGCCACTCCTTTTCCAAGTCAACATCACCCATGGGCAAGGCTGAATCATGAGGTGACTTAGATCACATGGGAAGAGGTAAGTGCTGAACTGCCACTGTAAACTCATGTTAATGAAGGTTTTCCCGGCTTCCTACTGCCAATACTTCAGATTGTTAATCAGAAAGGACAATGAATGAATAACCAATGTGCACATGTAATGAAATTGTTTTGTCTTGAAGAAAAAGAACATGATATTTAGCCCTTGGTACATAAACGGCCATAATATCACATCCTATACATCTCACACCAAACAAACTCCCCCTCCCTCCTTCTCTCCTCTCCTGTTTCTCCTTTTCTGCTTCTCCCACTCCCCTCCCCCCCCCCCCCGTGTGTGTGTGTGTGTGTGTGTGTGTGTGTGTGTGTGTGTGTGTATGCGCACACACAAATGAGCTTATATACCTTACAAAATTCTACAAAGTCGGTAGAGTTCATCACAGATCAGGATCCTAACAGCACAACCACAGGAGCAGCATAAAGCAGCTCAAACCAAGGGTAGGAAGTTGGGGAAGATCTCCATCAGTCTGGGGCTCACAGGCTCCCCATGCTTCTACCACGCAGCACCACAGTTGTTCACCATGTAGTTGTGGGATCCAAATCCCGTACTTCCTAAACTCCTGTCTTATCGGAGTTGCCTCAGTTTCCCTATGGAACGGGGCCTTTAAAGCCTAAAGGCATGATGAAAACACAGGGCACTGTAGTTATCTCTTGTTACCTGTGCTATCCAGCAAGGTAAAAGGAGACAGAAATGTACTTACAGAAGGAATGAGGGCCTCTACAGGCCTCTCTGCTTCTTCATCTATATGTTAGCATCTGGGTTAGTTGCCTACTAGCAAAGTCTAAAACAGTAAAAAATTGAAAACTACGAATATTTGCTGAATCAAATATTCTTTTGAAAATAACAGCTTTCCTTTGACCTGGGGTTTAGCTCAATACAGTGCACGTATGATCATCAGCATGAAGAAGAAAAGAAGAAGAAGAAAGAAAGAAAGAAAGAAAGAAAGAAAGAAAGAAAGAAAGAGAGAGGAGGAGGAGGAGGAGGAAGAGGAAGAGGAATGGGGAGAGGAAAGGAGGAAGAGAGGAAAGTCAACTTTTTATAACAGTGGAGAGGCTGTTATTGGAATCTCCTCCTAACAGTCTTATCAGTTAAATTATCCAAGTTTTCCCCACTACCCTAAGTTCACTGATGTACTTCATGTCCTTGTTTTCTCAGGAGACAACTAATGTACTGTCCAAGGTTAGACAAACTAACAAAATAAAAACTGTATCCAATCCTTCCTACAAGAAGACCCAGCTCTGATTAGTCCCTTAACTGGGGCACAGTTTATGCACAAGTCTAATTTGGGGCAAGGCTTCTGAAACTGGGCTGTGTTCGTGGGGTGACATGGGGAGTGTGGAAATACACAGACCCCCACAGGACAGGTCTGGGTCAAGCCTGAGGTACCTCCCAGCACGCTGCCTGGCAAGGCATATGTTGTGAGGCCAGGAGCCCAGTTTGGAGCGGCAGAACTTCAGACTGAGTTTGGAGGTCAGCAAGGTGGCAGAGTGAAGGGGAAGGAACAGACACAGACACCGCCATGAGGGCCAGGTAGGAAGAGAGGCCCTCTGCAGTACCTAGCTGAGCTCAAACTAAGGGGGCGGAGGGACAGGAAGCAGAGATGGAAGGATGGGGGAAGGTAATATTTAAACAGTTGGACCTTACCGGGACAGGTAAACGTAAAAATCATCCACAGGGATGGAGAAAAGGGTGTCAAAGTTGCAACAACAACAAAATAGCAGAGGTCAGCCTCAGGTAGCAGGTGGGCCAAAGCTGTAGTTAAGGACAACCACAGTGGCTCTGCAGAGTCAGTGCAAAGGACTTGTGTGGGCCACAGACTTGCATGTGTCATCAAGTGCAGACCAAGCCATGGCACAGGCTCAAATCTGCTAATGCAGCTGCTTCGGTAATGCAGTCAATTACAAGCCAAGTTTCCATAGAGTAGACCTGACCTACAGCAGGGCAGCCCTGAAGTAGAGGAGGACACAGCCACACTCCTCTGCTGGGGTGATATGGGACAACAGATCAAAGGATACTCTAGCATTGCTCCTGGGGCTGAGGCAAGCTCTGAAATCAGAACGAGACACGGGTGTTGGTTTCTTCCTTCCACCCTTCTCTCAGACGGGGTCTAAAGTAGGCGAGGCTGGCCTCTAGTTCACTACGTAAGTAGGGATGGAACCCAGGGCTTTGAGTGTGTTTGCTAGACAAGCCCACTAGCAACTAAGCTACACTGCCCACCCGACGCAGGCTCCTTCATTTTGGTGGAGAATACTTTCTGAAATGTAGGAAGTTTACTGCAAAGGGTTTAGATGGGGAAATCTCTCCATGCCAAATGGAAAAATTAATACAGTATTTATGGGAGATTTTGTGGCACTGATATATAGTCTTTATTCACACAACATACACACACACACACACACACACACACACACACACACCCTTTCTCCTGCAAATAGCACTACACTAAGAGGAATGACATCTAATCAGATTCTTGTAAGAACTATGTCAGCTGTCATACTAATGCACACCTGTAGCCCCAGCTGATTGGAAAGGTTGAGGCAGGAGGATCTTCGCCTCGAACCCAGCCTAGGTTGCACACATAGAACCTAGCCTCTACTCAGCTCCCGAGCTCTGCCGTTTACCTCCTTGACTACGCTGGTAAGGCATTCATCCTTTCTGAGCCTCACTTTCCCTACTTGTAAAGAGAGATCAATACCATTCACCACTTAGGCACGGTGTGGGGGAGAGCAAAGTGAGGTTGACACAGCTCTCCTTGCAAGTCTAGCATGTAACGTTATACTAAAAGCTAGCCCAGGCTACGGCTCAGTGCCTCGGCTCCCAGGCTGCAGGGGAATGGCTCCTTGTTGCTCGCTCACCGCAAGGGTTACAAGCACCTGGCTTGGCCCTAAAGGCCGAGAGTTGATCCTGGCACCTTGATCACTTGTTCCTGGAGAAGGTTCATGTGGCACAGTCACTGGCCCTGCTGGCTCAGGGAGTTTCCTGTAATGCAGGATAGGCCATTTGACTAAACACAGATGGGGACAATGGAGAGTGGGGAGCCAGCCTTACTACCTTCACTGGATCTCCATCTGTGTTCCCTTCGCCCCTTGTTACACTCTGCCAATCTTGGTAAGCTGCCTCAAAGTGTTTCAGAAAAAGGAAAAGAGAAAGGAACTACAAATGTGAAAATAGATGAATTAGGGAAAAGGTAAAGTATAAGACATTTATAAATCTTACCAACCAAGTGAAAGAGATAGCAGCATATATCTTTAAAATGTGTGCAATGTTCTCCAAGTACTTAAATAACTCCTTAAATGATACAGGAATTTAAAAACAAAACAAAACATGGGGCTGGAGAGATGGCTCAGTGGTTAAGAGCACTACCTGCTCTTCCAGAGGTCCTGAGTTCAATTCCCAGCCACCACATGGTGGCTCGCAGCCATCTATAATGTGATCTGATCATATTGTATACATAATAAATAAATCTTTTTTTTTAAACCCTTCAGAAAGCAATTCTCCAGTTGGTGTTTCCACAGCAGCAACATCACCAGGAAGGGAAATTGAACCAAGGCCCTAACTAAGCATAGATCGTACAAAGCAGGGTTTTAAATAAGTAAGAATAAGGGCTAGTGATGGACCTCAATGGGCAGAGTGATCGCCCACTATGCAGGGAGCCTTGAGCTCCATCCCCAGGGCCACCACAGAGAGGTGAGTGAGGTGGTGGGCACTCCACTTGCTGCCTGGAGGGAAGAAGGATCAGCCTTCTCTGCTACATAGAGAACTGTAGGCCAACCTGCAGACCAGGACACTCTATCCCCAAAACAAATTAATCCATTAATTTCATACCAAGTACATGATAATAAAAAAAAAAAAGCAGTCTTTAATGTTTGCCGAAAGTTAGAGGAAAATTAACAAAGCTTTTACAAGGACAGTGCATTTTTTGGCTGTCGCCTTCAATTATAAAACCGTCACATTAATTTTTTTAACTATGAAAATGGTGTATTATTATGAGACAAACCCTTGTATCGTTTTAGGGGGGATTATCAACAGTAAAAACCCATTTCAAGGACTGAGCCACACAGTCTATCATATATTGTTATAAATTAATGAACTACTGCTCTGCCACTGTTTTCCTGTGGCTTGGCATCTGAGTTTAGGGAATATATTCTAATTGACAAGATTACACATGGGAAAGTTCTAGATATTTTGAAAAGAGAAAGAAAAAAAAAACGTCTGTAAGAGAAGCATGAATTCTGTTTCTGCACCAGCTTCAGGTGGTGTTGGGGTGCTTTAAAGGTAGCACTGCTGTCACAGGTGAAGTGTCAGGCTGGGTGGTTGGCAGTCTGGAAAATCCCTCATGAAGAACAAAGTATCAAACTGGGGAAATATCTGCCCTCTGGCAGAACAGAGGGCACATCTCAGGGTTTATAAGATTGCTGGTGGAGACATGAAGCTGTTCGCAAAAACTAACAAAAAAGTAAGAAGAGGCGGAGGCGCGCACGCGCGTGCACACACAAACACACACACACACACACACACACACACACACACACACACACACACACACACACGCAAAGCTCTAAGGTTGGCTTAGAACCAGAAAAGGGTTCAGCTCTCCAAGACTCTGATTGAGAACACTCAAAGCAGTCAACAACAACAACAACAACAAGAGTAACAACAACACAGACAATTTCCTTTGTCACCCGGCCTGTCAAAGTCCTCGGAATCAAGAAGCCAGCCGTTAGCAATACTACAGACTTGTGTGTCGGCACCAAACGACCAGGAATGTGAAGTCTAACTTGCCTTCTGAGGACGATCCTGTCCCACAGCAGAGTACAGGGTCCCACTGGAGTTCTGCCAAGGAAGAACCCTCCTGCCCAAGGGAGAGACTGACCCCCAGCCTTCTAGGAACGCCTCCCTGCACACAGCAGAGAGCTCACTTTGCAGCCCTGGTTTTATTCCCACTGGGAAACCCAAATCGCAATAGAAAGAAGGTAGTAGGAAAGGGCAAAAGCCTTTGTCTCAACCCAAACGTTGTCCAGAACTTAGAAATAGAAGACAACAAAACTAAGTTAACAAACAATGAGACAGCTGGTGTGGCTCTGTGGGAGAGTACTTGCCCAGCATGTGAGGTTCCGTCCTCAGCATCAGAAAAGAGACACATGACTGAAGTTGCCTTCAATCTGAAGCATCTTCCGCATTTCCTCCGGTGCATATGAGCGCATACTAGGTAGATCTCTGTTCCTCCTTTGCCTATGAGTGCATACTAGGTAGGTCTCTGTCCCTCCGGTGCATATGAGCGCATACTAGGTAGGTCTCTGTCTCTCCTGTGCATATGAGTGTATACTAAGTAGGTCTCTGTTGCTGACAAAACAGAAGCCTAAAGAAGTCTCTTTCGAAGCGTTCATTTCTATTTACTTTTTAAAAAATCAGATTTAACTATGTTGCCAATCTTTTTCTAACAACTGTATTTAAGTGTAAATTCAATTGGTATTACTTAATTAGTATCTGAAGAAACTATGACCTAAATTTTAAACATGATATTCTAAACTAAAAAAACTATTTTCCAACCAATTTACACATATTTATAGGCTAATGTATGTTTAGAACTATAGAAATGAATTTCTTTTGCATATAAGCAATTATTCTCCCATTTTTTAAACGTGTCCATATTTTTCAAAATAGCCTTCCCAAAATTTCATGCCGACCCTTGCCCCCAACTGGACAAGGCCTGCAAAAACCACAACACTGAAACAGATGAAAATGATTATAAAGCTGGGTAGCAAGAAAATAAAAAACTTGCAGTTGATACCTAAAATGTTCAAATGGTGCTGCATACAGTGCAGTGGGCTAACGTTTCATTACTGCAGGTGCAGTTTTAAGAATGGGGCTGCATGCAGTGCAGTGGGCTAGCATTTCATTACTGCAGGTGTAGTGTTAAGGATGGGGCTGCATGCAGTGCAGTGAGCTAGCGTTTCATTATTGCAAGTGTAGTGTTAAGGATGGGGCTGCATGCAGTGCAGTGGGCTAGGGTTACATTACTGCAGGTACAGTGTGAAGGACGGGGCTGCATGCAGTGCAGTGGGCTAGGGTTTCATTACTGCAGGTGTAGTGTTAAGGACAGGGCTGCATGCAGTGCAGTGGGCTAGTGTTTCATTATTGCAAGTGTAGTGTTAAGGACAGGGCTGCATGCAGTGCAGTGGGCTAGTGTTTCATTATTGCAAGTGTAGTGTTAAGGACGGGGCTGCATGCAGTGCAGTGGGCTAGAGTTTCATTATTGCAGGTGCAGTGTTAAGGATGGGGCTGCATGCAGTGCAGTGGGCTAGGGTTTCATTATTGCAAGTGTAGTGTTAAGGATGGGGCTGCATGCAGTGCAGTGGGCTAGAGTTTCATTACTGAAGGTGCAGTGTTAAGGACGGGGCTGCATGCAGTGCAGTGGGCTAGAGTTTCATTACTGCAGGTATAGTGTTAAGGACAGGGCTGCATGCAGTGCAGTGGGCTAGGGTTTCATTACTGCAGGTATAGTGTTAAGGCCTACAATGAACAGCCAAGTGCAATCTGTCCCATAGCTGAGGAAGAACGAGCAGGACTGTGAATGGATAATTTACTAATTAGAAAATTAGTATGGTCAAACAGAATTAAAAACTGTTTTCATACACGAAGTAGAGAGAATACATGCAGAAACTACTGTTTTGGGGCCAACTTGCAAAGCTGGAAGCTTTCTAAGCAGAATAATCTTCCCACAGTAAACAGTAAGCATGACTTGAAAAGGGATCAGCTTTGCTAATACAGCACAGACAAGGCTTGGCTTATTGGGGGGGGGGGAGCAGGGGTGTCACTTGTTTGTTTTCTTTTAGCCTCAAGTAAAGTAGAGGCCTCTGCTCATACTGTCCCTGCAGTAAAGAGATGGGGAAACCTGCATCCAATTATGGTTAGAGGTTAACTATTTCTCTCAAAATGATCATTAAACCGGGGAATCATCCAAAGTTTCTGTTCCTCCAAAACACTCTACAAATCAAAGCGAATTTATGCTTCTAAAGAGAGGGAGGGAAGAAACGAGGGTTGAAGCGGAGGGGAAACAGAAGATGAAAAGAAAGGAAAAAATAATTGCCTAGCAGCAGAAAGCAGTGTCATTTTGCTGAGGAGGAGAAAAAAAAAGTCTTGCTTTATCGATGAATCTTGTCTGAGACAGAGCAAATTGCCTTAACAAGGATGATGGAGAAAGAGAAGGGCAAAAACCAGAACTCTGACAACCGGAGCGACTTAGAGACGGAAAGATTTTCCTCCTGTTCGCAGGGAAGAGGAGGGCGCACTGGATCCAGGGCGATCCAGGACTTCACAAGCGATTTTCATTGCCACAGCACAACGCTACACTCAATGTAAAGCACAACGTGCTAGTAATTTGTATTTTTGTTTTTTAAGTGGATCTTGAAAGAGTATGCTTTTAGAGAACTAAGCCTTAAACAGCCAGAATCCTAGAATTCTCGGGAGGGTGAGTTTTTGCCATCCACTATGATTCTCTTTGAAGGAAAGAGACTGAGGCCCCAGTGTGAAAGTGTGTTCTCTCCACGCCAGGCAGCAGTGCCGGGTTAAGCAGGATGCAGGCAAGTGCTCTGGCTCTGGGACCTCTTTTTCGCTCTCCCACAGTGCTCAGCTGCCATTGTATTGCCATTACTTCCTTTGAAATGATTTTGTTCACATCTGTCATCCATCACAAACTGAAATCATTACCTAATTTCATAATGTAATCCCTGAGCTATTCCTTCCTTTGTTTTTTTCTTTTCTCTTCTCTACTTGTCCCCTTGCCTTGCTTTCTTAAAGAAACAAGTACTTTAGCTCCCGAGGAAGGGTGTCATCTACAATTTACAGTCTAAATAACTAAACTTCATATTCAATAGCTCTGAGGAGATGAAGTTGAGTCTCCAAAACAGAACCAAAGATGGGCTGAAAACACAGAATCGCTGGTCAGACAAAAGATAACAGGCATTTGGTTAAAGCCTAGGACTCAAGGAGATGCTGGGCATAGTGCCATACATCTGTAATCCCAGCACGTGGGAGGCTGAGGCAGGAGAAATAAAGTTTAAAGTTTAAGGGAAATAATGACTGTATGATGAGATCTTGTCAAAAAAAAAAAAAGTGGCCAGATTACCTGATGAGTCAAAATACTCAGTAGCCTCTGGATAAAATAAATGACAACATCCTGGGAAAAAGTTGAGTTACAAGGTAAATGAATGGTATGTTTATGGAATTTAGTTTATCGTCTGATGAAAAGACAGATGCCTTTTTTTTTTCTAAGTGCCCTGGGATAGCGTTCCTACCTTTGAAGCTGATTGAAAAGCCAGGGCAGCAAGAACTTTCCAGAGGCTCAACACACCAGTCTGCATGACAAGGGGTCATTCAGCAAGCCTTAAACTCCCATGGAGAGCAGGTCCCAACCAGCAGAGGGAAAAGATAGACAACCGCTGTTCCAAAAAATCTCACCACCCTCTTCCAAAATGAAGACACCCATTTGCTAGTCCAGACTTCCCCAAGGGACAGGAACCTTCTAGCATCTAAAACACTTGGGAAATGTAAAGTTAGCAAGCCCTGCTTAGCAACTAAAAAAT
Organism: Acomys minous; assembly: GCF_964271855.1. Lineage (NCBI taxonomy): Eukaryota > Metazoa > Chordata > Mammalia > Rodentia > Muridae > Acomys > Acomys minous. The sequence continues at coordinate 103,148,016 of NC_140491.1, forward strand.
ATCTTTCAGAGGTGATAAGCTACTTTAAATTTCCATTTATGCCAATGCCACCATGGGGTGGATGAATGTGGGCTGACACTAAGTGTAGGATGAACAAATCCTAGAAATGACCAGAGCACACGCTTAGGACACAAAGACAGAAAGGAGACCAGCAATATACCTTACCCGCCATACTTATTTCTTCCTGACTGGCAAACTCCCAAACAGACAAGAAAAATGCAAAAGAACACACAGAGAGAGCACAAGTTTAACATACTTGTCAGTCAATATTTGAGGGAAACCATTCACTTTGGAGCCTCTTTTCTAATTACTGTTAAAGTACATCAAACAAGGTTTTGCATGAACAACCAGCCTTGAAACTCAACACACACGCCTGCAACTTAACCCTCTAATAGACTAAGCATGCTATAGAAATGATGGTTAAGTATCTATCAAATCAACAGATAAATGAATTTTTATATCTTCCTCCAGGTCAGCCTTGAAGAATGATAGCAGAACTCATTTCATCAGGTAAGTTTAAATCAGCAATTATTCAGTAACAATGAGTTCATCTGACATTTGTTTTTCTCCCTTTATTCTTCAACAAGCTGGCACGGTGATTAACAGTTTTAGCAACTTGTCTTCTTCTTCAACGAAACCTGGACTCAAGGCCATGATCACAGGAAAGGTATTGTGAGTATGTGCGGCCAACAGTCCAGAACTGCTGTGTGTTATCATCACGCCTGGCTCTGCATGTAGAGTCCCCATATCATGGAACAAGGACCATAAACCCAGGGAGGGAACTGAGGGCTGGAAACGGAGCAGGGAGTAAGGGTCAGGGGGTAAGAGATCCCTTGGGGGAGGCAGGCGTTCCAAGAGCTGGTAAATAGTTGATAATTGTGATTTCTATGACATAATGCTCTCACAAGATAAAGACCCCAGTGGCTATTGTTTCTTCTAAGAACAATGGTTTCCAGTTAACATGGGCCACCCTCTGTGAGACGATGCAGTGCCCCAACCTGGAGATAATACACACACACACACACACACACACACACACACACACACACACACACACACGGAATTAAAGGATTATTAGGATACCGGATGTCCAAACACTGCCAAAATCTAAAACCATAGGAATAATAAAAGTGCAGGCAACAGCAGGACAAGAGGTCGAAAGGGCGCAGCAACTGGGCTCCACACAAAGCCACCCTGTCAGTCAACCCCACCACAAAGGCCTGGCGACCTTCAGCAGGCTAGACTCTGAATTCTTAGTTATTTCCTTTGAAACAAAGTAAGGAACAGTAGTATCTCCTGAAGTACCAGAGCCATTCCTTCTATCACCTCTAAATATAACCAGGCACTAAAAGGGGCGAGGATGTCTCTGCCCTAACTGGGCCATCATGCCTGTTTGCCAACTGTGATTAAAAAGCTACCAACGGGCCCTAGACAACTAAGAGCTTAACAGAGACCAGGCCACCGCATCAGCGCATCTGGAAAGCTGCTTCCAAGACGGCCAGCGCAAGGGCGCTCTATGCTGTACACACTCAATCAATATTCGGCTGGTAGGCAAAAGGTGCCTGCAGCTCCAACAGTGAAATGTCATCACAGGCAAGCTCTTAAGGGACATTTCACACAAGGCATAAATGTTAATGTATGATCCACATTAGGAATAAAATAAAATAAAATAAAATAAAATAAAATAAAATAAAATAAAATAAAATAAAATAAAATAAAATCTATGTTCCCGCAATGCCTGGCCACAGAATTTGAAGACTGCCAAAAGACCTCAAGGATCCTCCCCTTCGGCTCTCTCTTAAAATGACCCAAAGCTATCAGGCAATGCCACTGAAGTTAAAAAAACAAGTTAGTGGCTGAAGGAGGACCCAACGCTCCCCACAGTCGATTCAATGCTTTTTCCATTCAGGGAAGGTGACCTTGAGGACTAAGGACTGGTAAATGACAAAGACACAATTGTACTACTCACTACGCGGCTAGGAACAGATAAGTCCTATGCAGTTAGCAATGCCCGTGCAAGCAATGGACAGCTGAAATTTTGAGAGGGGGAAAAAAACCATAAATGAATGATTTTTTAAATTAACATTTAATTGCAGAAGCCCTCGCTCTAATCTAGGCATTGGCTAGCAAGACGCTGCTTCAGTCCCGGCGAGATCTGCGCATTGTGTAACCTCATTTCAAATGTAAGGCCCAACGGATCTGGAAAAGTACAGCTTTATCCTTGAACTTAATTTATACTATAGTGTACTGTAATTAAGCCTGAAATAAAAGCTATATTCTGAGTAGAGACAAAAAGCTCTTGTTGCTGGCATTCCATTCCCCACGTAGGATAAAACAAAAGGATTCGTTATGTGGAGCCAACTGTCGTTATACTTTGTAGCTCGTATGGTGCTACTGGACTAATATTTGTGCTGGGATTAGCGTTGGGCTAACCAATCAGTTAACTCCTCCAGTGCAGTTTTCTTTTATCTTTGAAATAAATGGCCAAAAGGTTTTTTAAAAAAAACCTGGCAGGCACAACAACAACTACATTTATAAGATTAAACTCTAAAACCCTTCACAGTTTGCTAGGTAGCTAATAACCATTTGCTAAGCTGTTCATTTAATAATGAGTCAGTTAAACCCAAAGCAAATGTTCCTTCAACCAACCAACCAACCAACACTGCCACAGCCAGATTTATAAACAAACTAATTATTTATGTAAGTGCTTCGTTTCAAATGAGAAATACAAGATAACTATGTAAGAGTAACAAACTTGTGTCTACAGCCAAATGCAGCCTATTGTACATTACAAACAAACCCTAAACATGTATATGGTCTTGTGACTTATACTTTGGAAGAATCCATGGCCGTGTCATGAATTCATTGACAAGGGCAAGAAGAAGCCAGGCATCTAACTCTGGGGTCAGAAGTCACATGACCTCAGATCCGAGCAAGGAAATTACTCCTTTGGAGTGTCACACTGAGACACATCCTGTGGGGGCTGGACAGCCATTTAATCCTGAGGTACAGAATACTAAGGGAAGGAGAAAGGGGCGTGGCTGACTCCCAAGAAAGACTACCCACCAACACTTTGTGCATCCCCTTCCCTTATACTCACTAGTAGTTCGTCCATACTCGTCTGGCATTTTTCCAGGTTGATCCGCTTTATGGCTACGCGTTCTTGCCTGGGTTTGCACAGGGCTGCCTGAACCACAGCAGTCGCTCCACTGCCTGAAACAGAGAAAAACATCAGCTGTGAGGCGCTGCTCTTTCTTTCTTTTTCTTTTTTCTTTTTTTGGTTTTTCGAGACAGGGTTTCTCTGTGTAGCCTTGGTTATCATGGACTCCCTTTGTAGACCAGGTTGGCCTGAAACTCACAGAAATCCACCTGACTCTGCCTCCCAAGTGCTGGGATTAAAGGCATACGTCACCACGCCCATTCTTTTTTATATACTCTTGTTTTTTTTTATTAATTCATTCATATTACATCTCAATAGTTAGCCCATCCCTTCTATCCTCCCATTCCTCCCTCCCACCTGCTTTCCCCCTACTCCCTTCCTCTATGACTGTGACTGAGGGGGGCCTCCTCCCCCTGTATATGCTCATAGTTTATCAAGTCTCTTCTTGGTAGCCTGCTTTCCTTTCTATGGGTGCCTCCCAGGCTTCCCCATCAAGGGGAAACCACGCCCATTCTTAAATATCCGTATTTTAAGTCTTTGACTTAAGGTATTCAAAATGTTACCAGCGACATCTTCAAAAAGTTCCTTACGTCCTAAAATGACTATCTAGAGGAGAAAGGGGGGAACTTTGGATGTTTCCAGATGTTTCTCTGAGGCCGTATGGAGAAGCAATGTGAGTACTACTGTGCTTGGGGTGGTTGTGACCCCTCTGTCCAGACTTAATTTCAACTACATTTGTATCTCAGGCTCTTCCTCCACTTCAGTGCAGCCCAAGCCAGTCAGTCCTGCCTGGCCTCCTTCCAGACTTCCATGAGATCCTGAGACTTAACATCCTGAACACCCCTGAGGATGCGGTGCTCGCTCTACAATTTGAAAAGCAGAAAACCGCCCTAGGATTCTCTTGTTTGAAACAACCTCTTAAGGACGCCAAGTAAAAGAATGTGTAGTAACAAAAGCTCTAGGCATTCGCGGAGACTTTATATTCTTAGGGTCTCTTGGTCATTAGCTAATGCACTTCAGCCACTAAAAGACGGAGCCGTGCTGCTATCCTCATTTTGTAAGAACGGAACGTAGAGTGGGGATGATTTGTGGCACGGCCGCAAGAGCTTCTAATCAGATTTATATCCCGCTAGGCAAAAGACCCCCAGAGCAAGGCATCTTAATTCTGCAGATATTTCCAAACAACGGCACTCCAATTACATAAATCCTCTCCCACCCCTAGACACCCTTAAAAGGAAACACAGCCTAAACGTGGAACTGTACAAAAGGGGACAGATGTGACTTCTTAACCTTCACCCAGAAGTGCTAATTTAGGAAAGGTGGTTTGCACCCACCCCTCATCAGCTGGGGCCTGCGAACCTAGGAACCTTTACACACACACACACACACACACACACACACACACACACACACACACACACATCAGCTGGGGCCTGCTGACCTAGGGGACCTGGAGGATCGGCCTAATGCTCTCAATCAGTCCTCTACCTTCAAGGCTCCAACCCACAGAAGCCCAACCTGTGTGAACCCCAATGTGCTGACCACCCACAGCACAGTAGTAATATAGCCATAAAAGTCCCGTTAAAGCTTATAAATTTTTATTATCAGCCTCATTTTATATGTGAGAAAATGGGAACCTGGCAAAGTTGCCCAAGGTCACGTAGCTAATAAGTGAGTACCTGGGCTGGGATCTGAGTCAGTGTGCCAGACGCCCACATCTGTTCTGTATGCCTGCTTCCCACAAGCCAGAGCATGGCCTGCCCTTCCTCACTTGCTTCGGCCTTGCCAGGAAAATATTTCTTCAGTGCTAGAATGGCTCAACCAAAGAGAACCACCCTGGAGAAAAGGGGCAAGCAAGCCTCCTTTTGAGGCTCGCAGAAACAGTGCTGGTGTGTGACAAGACCCTCCAAGAGCCTTAGGCCCACCAGGTTGGCCTCACCGGCCCTAAGCGTTCCAGATATCAGGTCAAGCACTACAGAGAGTCCTGCTGATAGCAAAATGTACACATATTTTAACCCGCTGCTGGCAGTGTGCCATATCACTCTACTTAACCGTGTGCCTGTCCCTTTCTTCTGGCCTTAATACAGAGTCCCGGATATTTTCAAATGAGAGCAGCTGAAGAAGCAAAGGCCGGTGGCCAGCTCCCAGAAAGGACTGAACAGGTGCCTTCGCATCAGGCTCCCTCCCGACTTGCAGCCTCAGACTCCCAGTAACGCATTCACGGTTGTGGTCACAAGTAAGAATTCTCCAAAGCAGGAGAAGTGGGAAGACCCGTGCTTCACAATGAGTCTCGCTGGTTAGACTACGGTCCATTGGACAGTGATGGTTTCTATGTCTAGAAGGTAAATATGAAGCCAGATGGTAGAAGCCCACTGCCGTAGCAAGAAAGGAGATATATAGTCGTCCACTCAACACTAGGAGCTTCCGGTCTGAATCCAGAGACAGCCTTGAACCACAAAAGGCATCAAGAGGCAAGATGAAGGGAGAAGGCATCCTGAAGACCAAGTCTACCCCCTTGCAGAGAGGAGCTGATAAGGAACTGTTTTCACCTCCTGCAATAACTGAAAAGCATAGGCTAGGAGTCCAGGACATGGCATGCTGGTTAGCGTGTCTGTCTGTTTTGTTCCAGATTGCCAGCCAGGACCCACACCAGTGGGTCATGAATTTGGTTCTTAGGTGGGTGGAGGCTTTCCTTCTGAAGGGAACCTTAAAATGTAACTTGCCAAGAGGGGTAAGAATGGCTTTGTGCAGCGTTGGTTGGTCCAAAGATGCTCTGCTGTGAGTCCTGACCAAGCCTCAGCAGCCTGCTGTAGAGAGGGAAAGGTCCTGGGGCCCGAAGGAAACCCACGCGTTGACAAGAAAGGAAGAGGTGACCTAACAGTTTCTCAAAGGGCCATTTAGAACTAAGAAAAAGAGAGTTTTGCTTTAAGGATCTTTACGTATTTTGATGAACAGATTAAAAGGAGGCCTGAAAATGCAGGCTTAGCTATCCAGGAAATAGACAGGAGCGGGCAACAGGAAGTAAACAGGAGCAAGAGAAGGGCTAAGGGGGCCTTTCCTTACTGTTGAGATAAGCTCACTAGCATGTGATGGTGTGTTGCTAAGGACCATCATCCTTGGGCCTAGGGAGGCCCAACCACTTCTCTTTGCACTGCAGACTGCCATCCAAAGTGAATTAAAACCTTCTATGGGGTGATGGTCCATGGCCCCAACGAGGGGATTTATGTATTCCCATCGTGTCAGGCTGTTTTAAGTCAATCTCCAAATTCGTTTCTTGGTAATTTCAGGCAAAGGAAACCTTCTGATTTTTTGGATAGAAATTACAGCCATTGAAGCCAGAGGCAGTATCCTTGAATTCATTACTAAGGTTTAGGTCTGTCTTTGGATGGGCATGTACTCCCATTTCCTCATTTGTACTGTTGTTTGAATTGAGGTTAACCACCAGAAAACTGCATAGCTGCATTTTACACTTTGAGCTACCCAAAGAAATACTTGCTGGATATGTAATTTAGTGTCATAACTTTGGGTTTCAATAAGACTATAAGAAACTAGCAGATGTCAGTGTATCTTTTATTTAAGAAGGAAGGAAGGAAGGAAGGAAGGAAGGAAGGAAGGAAGAAAGAAAGGTGATTATGACAACATTGCCAGCAATGCCTAAACAGTATGGTCAAAGTTGTTAATTCTATAAGCCATGCAGCAAACTCCTCCTTGTGTGTAGTGCCAGTATAAAAATGTCTCCTTCCTAAATAAGTTAGGAGACTGAAAAGACACATAGCATCATGCTTTCCTTTTCTGTTGTGAAAATCAGAGACTGAGATATAAATTCCATCTTTAGCACTAGCAGCGACCTTAGTGCGGGTATCCTGTAACTTCTGCTACCTTCCTCCCCACTCAGCCCTCAGCACACACCCCAGAGGTACATCCATAACATAAGCCAGTGTTCACCGAGCCTAATGCAATGACAATCCCTTGAAATATCACTTCTTGGCTACACAATTTCAAAGAGCAGGAGGCTTAACAGCCACAAGAAAACTTCAGGCACGAAAAGACAACTGAAGATCCTCACTGATATTAATTCATCAGCAAAACTGAGTAGTAACTAAAGCCCTACCGTGTGTCAGGCAGAAGTCCAAAAAGTAACTGCTCCCGATACAAGGGGAATAAACCTTTCTACAAGAGCATGGCCTCTGCAAAATAAAGTCAGGACTAGGTAGCTACGGTGGCTACAGACTAAAAATACATATGGTAAAAGCTCCAACCCGCAGTGAATTTGGAGAATGGCCTTCTTGGCGGTACAGAAATCAAAGGCTCATCGGGGGTGACAATTAGTGTCGCTGTAACTGACAAGGAAGAATTCACTTCCCTCTCTCTCCAGCCAGAGAAAAGGAACAGGGCCTGCAGGCTGGGAAGACAGACTCACAGAAATCAGGTTTGGCTTCACCTTGAGCTGCAACTGCCTATCCTGCCTAGTCTGCTGATCAGGCCACTTGGTCTATGATGTTTTGTTATAGCAGCCCCAGAACACTGACACAAAGCCAATCGATGTCTATTCTAAGCCCCTCTTCCGCTGACACCTGTGGCGAATGCCATGGGAATTACAAGTTCTTACTGAATTAAGTCAATAACCAGAGGGGAGAATTACCTGACGGGTAAATCACTGGCGTTTCCATGGCTAAGGTCAACAAGATCTTTCAAAGTGAGTTTAGATGAGTGTCTTAGTCACTGTTCTATTCTTGTGAAGAGACACGTGACCAAGGCAACTCCTAAAAAAGAAAGCCTACATTTGGGGCAGCGGAGGGCAGGGGTTGCTCTCAATTTTAAAGGATTAATCCATGACCACCATGGCAGGAAACCGATAACCACGGCAGGGAGCAGTCGCTGAGAGCTGTACATCCTGATCACAGAGAGACACTTGGGCTGGCATACATGTTTGAAACCACAAAGCCCTTCCCAGTAACACACCTTCTCCAGCAAGGCCACACCTACTCCAACAAAGCCACACCCCCCAATTCTTCCCAAGCAGTTGCGCTAATTGGGGACCAAGCATTCAAATGTGTGAGCCTATGGGGCCTTTCTCATTCTGACCATCACAAGATTCTACTCATCAAAGGTATGGATTCTCTCTGTGACCTTGGGTCTAATGGCCTTAATAGACAACTGCCTTAATAGACAAATAAAATCTACTTGTATGACTCGATAGCAGAACATGGTTCGCACCCCTTAAAAAAAGAAAAACTCAGCAACGCAGTAAATATAAGGTGCTCTTGCAGGGACTCACTGCTCCCTACAAACCATGAAGAAGGCCAACTTTACCTACAGGCTGTTTGTGAATGCCACCTAAGGGGTTCAGGCCAAAGCTCTTTTGCTTGGGGTTCAGTTTCATTCTGCTTAGCACCAGAAGGTTCTGTTGGCTGGAAGAGAAGGAAAGAGTACTAAAGTTGGAAACAGAAGGGCTAATGCTTCTTAAGGTTGAGGCAACAGGATAAACAGGAGAGCCTAAAATGTAAAAGACCACTCAGACAACTCAGCGGCAGCTGATGTGATCGACTTTAGCATCTATCCTGAGACACAATTTTCAACAATCTTTGACCATAGGTTGCAAGAGTTCACACCCTAGGGCTGCAACATATTGCCAGTTTATCCGTGGATGGATATTTAATTTCTTTATGCCTCAGCTTTTTATCTGTTAGATGGCAATAATCATACCCAGCTTTAAAAAAAAAGATGGTTGTCAGGATCTAGTAAATTAATACACGGGAAACCCTTGGAATGGTGTCCAGCATACAATAAGCCCTAATTAAATTTCAGCTCTCATTCCAGGTCAGATGGCATTCTGTCAACTTGTCATTTTAATACTGTGTAACATTCCATTACATTGAAAAGCCATAGTTTATTCAGTTCTTGTGAAGGAGTATTGTTCTAATATGCAGTATTTTCCCCTGTAATATGTAGTAACATCTAGTACACACACACACACACACACAGAGAGAGAGAGAGAGAGAAAGAGAGAGAGAGAGAGAGAGAGAGAGAGAGAGAGAGGCAGAGACAGAGACAGAGACAGAGACAGAGACAGAGTGTCGGTCCACAACAAGGTTTATTTACATTAAAGTCAGGAAGTAGTTGACTGCCCTGTAACAACTTCCCCTAAATTCTGAGGCTGGGGCTGGGCACCACACTAACCTCTGGCAGTCATGATGGCCACTGGAAAGGACTCTTATCATCACATCCTACTTACTAGAGGAACACCAAGCCAAAACCTTAGTGAGGGCTGGGACCTTTGCTAGCACACAGAAGGACTGTTTATGTTCACCAGGCAGATCCTCACTCTGCCAGCGAGTACAGTGCAGAGCCATATCAGGTTTTCTTCACACAAGTGTTGGCATGTGGTGTATAGTACACAAAACAAATGGCTCTGGCTCACGTGCTTTCCTCCAGCCCTCTTTCCCCAGATTACTCTGCTCTATTTATATCCAGCCAGTCACATGAGGGCCAGAAATTGACCAGGGGAGACTCTGATGAATGGATACACGTGAGCTTTACAGGGAGAAGTACAGCGACTTAGCCTGGAAAGATTGTCTAGACTTGCAGAAGGGTTATAAAGCCAGATTTGTGTGAGATCTCCCAAACCGTTAAGTTGGTGATTAGGTTGATGTCGTTGCTTTTAATATAAAAGCATTCAGTCAAGCAGGAGCTTTCCATGGGCCACATGTCTCTCACAGGCTAGTATTTGGTTTCTGAGATGTACCATTCTTACCTGGTGGTCCAAGTTTCAAAATATCTATTTAAGGTCATACATATAAAACTATGATCTGTCTAAATAAAAAAAGAATCACATAAATGGTTTGATGGTGCTGGGGAAATTAAAATATTCACATGTAAGAAAGTGAAAATGGAACGTTATCCCTCACCCTGTACAAATATCACCTTCAGATGGATCAAAGACTGTAATGTAAGAACGGAAAGGTCGGAACTGTTAGCGGAAACACCTCAAGGTGCAGCCCTAGGCTAGTGCTTGCTGGAAAGATCTCTCCTTGCTCAGGAAACAGTAGCAACAAACCAGACTTCATAAAAATAGAATGCTTCTGCGCAGCAAAGGAAACAATCAAGTGAGGAAACAGCCTACAGAAGAGGTGAAAATCGTTGCTAAATACAAGTGTGAGAGAACAAATATTTAGAATCTATAAGTCACTCCAGAAATTAAGTAACACAAAAGCAAGCAAACCAATCAACATCCAGGCTGATGTTGCAATTCAGGAGCAGGGAGATGGCTCAGTTGGTAAAGTAACTGCTGTGCAAGAACGCGAATCTGAGTTCGAGTCCCTGGCACTTGTGTAAAAAAGCCCATGTGTGTACCTACACTCCCAGCTCTAATAAGAATTCCTTGTTTCTGCTGGCTGGCAAATCTAGCAAAACCAATAAACTCTGGGTTTGTGAGACTCTGACTTGAAAACTAAGGGATAGCAACTGAGGAAGACATTTGATTTTCTCTGGCCTTAACATGCATGTGCGTACAAACACAGAGAAACGCACAAGAGACGAAGTACAACTGGCCCATCATCATGTGAAAAAAAAAATGTCCAACCAGCACTAAGTACCAGAGAAATGCAAGTTGCTGCTATACTGAGAGACCATCTCACCCTGGCCAAAATGGCAGTCAACAAAGAAAACAAACAATAAATGACGAAAAGGAACTCTTACTCAGCCCTGCTGAGACTATGAACTAGGCCAAGACTATGAACATCGGCATGGAAGGTTCTCAGGAGAACTAGAAATAAACCTGTCAGATCACCCATCTATACCACTCCTGGGCATCTGCCCAAGGACTCTGAGTCAGCCAATCACAGGGGTACTCGCACACCACTGTTTACTGAAGCACTGTTCCCAAGAGCTAAACCCACCACAGCCATCTAGTTAACAGCACAGAATAAAAACAGGGTCCTCAAGTTCTAAGAGAGACAGCAGGAACTGGGGCTATGAGATCAAATGGGAAACAATGTAACTAAGTCATCTTACACTTCAAGCTGAGTCAGACAAGAAGCCATATCCTTTCCAAGAGCATCGATAGAAATGAAGACCCCGAGATCAAGGCAACCAAGTTAGTGTCAGAAAGACAAACACTGCGCATTTTTATGATTCATGGATCCTGAATTTTATATTGCCAGATGAAAGTCATATACAAGTGACATGAGAGCAAAATCATATACCTCATATATGACGTGACATGTTACATGTTACGTAGAATGATGTATATGCATGGCATAAAAGTAGAGGCGAAGCTGACTAGGAAAACGAAGAGGCCTAATAGGAAGATGGATGGGAGAGACAAAGAATGGTGACGTTTACAGGAGGGAATATGTTCAAAACACGCTATACACTTACATGAAAAACATCCTTATAAAACCCAGTACCATGAACAAGTAATACACGCCAGTAAAAATTATCACAGTGCAAATGGTTCAACATAAAATGATCATGTTTCTGGGAACTGACCGAAACCGGTTTACTATACGCTGCCCTCCACTTTGGCGGACTGTTTGCACACAGAGAGGAACCCTCGCTGAACTCTGCCTCTGCCACCTGCTCCATTCCATGTGACAGGAACACACAGTGACATCTCAAGTCACTCATCAAGAAGGGCACCTAGGGGGAAAGTATACCACGCCAGTCGCTATATGCATTAACGTTCCAAACACATTCTAGCGGTGCTCTGCCGACGTGAATGTACAGTACCAGGAGGCTACAAGGAGTCCAGCGTAGCAAACCCACATTTTTCTTTTCTTTCTTTTTTCCCCTAAGACAGGGCTGCTCTGTGTAGTGTTGGCTGTCCTGGACTCTATCTACTTGCCTCTGATTCCCTGATTGCTGGGACCACTACACTAGCTTATTTTTTAATACAGCCACAAACACGAGTGACCTTGTCTATTCCAAAGCTAAGCTGGTTGGAATATACCCTTCTGCCGTTGTCAAATTAATGAAAGAGGTTAAGATCAGAAGAGAGGGAGGGGGAGAGAGAGAGAGAGAGAGAGAGAGACAGAGACAGAGACAGAGACAGAGAGACAAAGAGACAGAGAGAGACAGAGACAGAGAGAGACAGAGACTGCAAAATGTCCGTATGTTTCACTTCTGATCTTCCTGAGCAAGTCAGCCTGGCAAAACATTTTAGAGGTCACACACCTCACCAAGAAAGGGGGCCCTCCTACGGAACTCATCGAACGCCATCTAATTAATGCCACAGAAAAACAAGAAGTAGCCCCAGGTTCTGATTTTAAGTGAGATAGCAGGCAACTGGGGCGTGGGAGCAAGCTAGAAAGAATGCAAGCAAACTACACCAACCCCGCACATGGGAGGCGGAAGGTGGGGGCATGCTCACTCACCTACAGAAGACACGTGAGCTGCGACGTGCCATCGAGAAAGCCGGGTAACAACTTTAACAGCTTGCAATGATAAATATTATTTTTAGGGACACCCAGGTCAGTGCTAAGCAGGAGTTAAGCACTCGGAGAGCTAAGCATATTAGGATGCTGCTGCACTGCATCCAAGTCAATGTGACTGGTACCAAGATTTCCTCCCAGATTCTTTTATTTCTTCAACAATATATGGAAGAAACACACACACACACACACACACACACACGCACACACACGAGACTCTGTGAATATGATTACTTGCCAATTAAAAATGCATTGAACACTCAGTGGCAGCACATTCAATATCCTATACGAGGCTTAGGTGCAGTTCTCAGCACCAGAAAGTAGTAACAGTTGGCAGCACTCATGGTTAAGTCCAGCCCCTCAAAGATAAAACCGTCTTCTAGAATGTTAATTCCAAAGTTGAGACTACTTCTTGCAATAAAACACAAAAGCTCTTCATTGGCAAATGTGGTTTTTGTTGTTGTTGCTGCTGTTGCTTATTTGGGGGGGGGGGGCAGTGAGAAAAGAACAACCCGTTTTGCTATAGAGGAAGAGGAGAAGCACTTGAGATGAAGCCTTCATGAAAAACTTCCAGCACTTCCTTGGGGATCCCGGGGATGCCCCAGCACCCCCGTCTGAGTACTGACATGCTCGTGGTGTCCTTCAGCCTCTGCTTAGAAAACAGAAGGCCCTTGTAAGTATTCCACTGGTTGCGAAGCACGTACCCTCAGGAGGTCCCTTGTGGACAAGGGAGGTTGGACTGTGTTCTGTTCTGGGCACACTCAAAGGAAAGGTGGTGCCACCAGGCTGTGTGACCTGTACGCTGGAGGAAGAGCTATGTAGTTAGTTCCCTGCTCTCTGCCTCGGCAGTAGGGCAGCTGTGAGGCTGCACCAGGGACTCCTAGTGCCGGTCCTTGGAAGCTACCTGCCTAAAAGCACTTCTCATTTGCACAACATCTTGTTCAGTTCTGGAGTCAAGAATCATGGCCCAGCTGATTCTGAGAAGCCAAGGTGCATCTGAATAGGCTGGGAAGGTCCCACTTTAAAAATGGATCCCATAGGTGAGAACCACACAAAATGTGGCAGATTTGTATACACGAGACACTTCTGTAGAAAATCCCCAACAGGGGAACCTGGTGACAGGCTGAGGGCCACGACAACCCTCCGTTCCTATCTCAGGATATACTTTATCAGGCCCTAAACTACAGGATGCACACATTTCTACAGAGAAAAGTCTGTAGCAAAGGGTCATACTGAAGTCCTCACCCATATCTGACAGGACGGAAAACTTCCCTGTTCTGCTCTGAGGGGGCAGTAGCTCCTCCCAGCAAAACCCACTTGTTCTACTGATTAAATCAGCCAACTGGGAGCCAACATTCCACAAAAGAATGTCCGTTACCATTCATACAGATAAACAGATACACCCACTGGCAACAGCCAAAAGGCACAAGTGTCCCACTCTGAGTTTTCATAGCATGGCAGTGACCTCTCGTTCTGCATGGTTCCAACCTTAAGCCATCTGGACACGGGAAGAACTGTGAATGCAAAGTATACTTCCATGCATACTGGTTTTGTATCAAAAGGAAGAAGCCATCACTCTGCCTGGACACGATGCTGGGGACGGGATGCAGGGTCTCAGAAGCAGATGATGTAGAGCAGGCAGAGGACCTTTTCTCCCAGTTGGTTGCATTAGAACCCTTAGGCTAAGCATGGACTTAACTTTAGCCTCTAAGGACAATACTCAACTCTGCAGGCCTTCCTTCAGGGGTCACTAGCATGCCCATAACTTCCATCCAAGTGTCTCGGAGAACCCTAGTAACAGCCATAGTCTGGACACTGTTGAATATGTGTCAGACCCAAATTTTTTATATTATTGGCTTTGCATGTATGAAGGCAAATAGCACTGAGGGCCTTGCAGGAAGGTAGGTAACTACTGACTTTTGCTTGCCTTTTCTAACTGAGGAAATCAGGCACAGTCACAGCAATGACTTGCCCAAGGCAACACTCCTTCAAGTGGTCTGACTGCAGGCGCTGAGAGGCCTAACTAAGATGGAGAAGGAAGCAGAGAGGAAAGGGGCTGAAAGCACTGCGCCTTGAGAAGAACACCTTTCTAACTCCCTGCTACCCACCTCTGATCCCACTGAGGTCGAGTTCCTGTTCCCTTCCTTTTAATGGCCCCTCTGTGAATTCTAAAATGGTAGATGGCTCTGAAAACACACATTATGACAATATAACAATTATAACAATTGTTACACAAAAAGTTTGTGGAGAAAAGAGTCATTGTTCAGGATATTTGTCAAATTGTCAGGGAACTAACTGTCCCTAGCTACGACATGCATGAGGTAACATGTAACTAACTGTCCCTAGCTACTACATCCATGAGGTAGCATGTAACGAAACAGCTTCCCCCAGCTCAAGGATAGAGCTGTTTTGGGGGTTGTTTTTTTTGTTTTTTGGAAATGACAGATGTCCATTCACTCTCATGCTGCCTACACCCTTCCTTACCTCAGCATTAGAGTTCACTGTCTTCAAAACTGAATTGCTGCTTATCTGGTCTCCCCTGGCAACTCGGGACTTTCCCCAGAGTTCCAACCACAGAGCAGGAAATCAGGTAACTAGTCTGAGATCACAGTAGAGCATTGGAGCCATAAGGGACGAAGGTACAAATTACACCACAGTGGGCAACAATGTCCTGAGAACGCTGGAGGCCTGGGAGAACACGCTGAACAGGAAGAAAGCAGAGAAATGCCCTATGGAAGGGCCCAGAATGACAGGTATGTCCTAGATGAAGCAGCAGCATGCTGGGAATCCCTGGTCCACTAGTCCCAACCTCAGGTGCATGCTGGGAATCCCTATGTCCACTAGTCCCGAACTCCACTAGTCCCGACCTCAGGTGTCTTCCTAATGGATCCTAACAGGCCTCACAATCGCCTCAAAGGGAGACTTGCACGAGAGACCAGAAGGCTACTTCTCCCTGCAGTCCTGGGTCATGGCCCGAAATGCAGAAAGTTAAGCGATTGTAAGAGTCGCCTGGCTACCTCTCTGTGAAGGTGTGCAGAAGTTCGTCTGGGGGATCTGTTGTGTGCTGTGCCTTTCTGTGCCTAAGTGACAGGGTACTATTGGTCCATGGGCCACAAGTTTTATATAAGTACAAAGGTTGCAGGCACTCACGCCTCCTTACAAGAAAGCAAAGAAACCAGAGAAGGACTTATTGGCCAACCTCCTGCCTTGTATGTCCAGCCATGGCGGAAAGGCTAGCACTGCAGAGGGGGTGGATGCCTTAGTAGCAAACGGGAAGCCATGGCTTTCTCCTGCTTTTGAGAATGCAGACACCGGGGCTGGGTTAAGAGCACTGACTGCTCTAACAAATGTCCTGAGTTCAATCCCCAGCAACCACATAGTGGCTCACAACCATCTATAATGTAACCTGATGACCTCTTCTCACCTGTAGATGTTCACATAAACCACTGTATAAATAATAAACTTTAAAAAAAGAATGCAGAAACCACTATGCACTATGAGAAACCATATTTAAGGATTTTATGAGCATTTAGCTTTATAAAACTGACAATTCAACACCCACTCCACACTACCCTACATACATTTAATACTTGATTTTCAGTTGCATTTTGAGAAATAAGCTAGATGAAAGGTAAGAACAAACCTACTTCCTGTCTCAGTAGATCAAGTGCAATAATTTTTTCCAGCAGTTAACTTGGGCTTCTGTGACAGTTTGGATGAGAAATGTCCTTTGTGGTCATTTGAACACTCACTGGGTGGATAGCTCTGTCTCGGAGATTTGGGGGGTGTGGCCGTGCTGGAGGGAGACTGTCACAGAGGGTAAGCTTAAAGTTTCAAAGACATGCACCGTTCCCGGTGGTGTGTTCTCTCTGCTTCCTGCTTGTGGTCCAAGATAGGAACCCGCAGCATCCTGCTCTAGTGTGCTTGTTGTCTTGTTGTCATGCATGCTTCCCACTCCCGACGGCTCTTTTCCTTCTGGAACCATCCTTCTCTAAGTAGCCTTGGTCATGGGGTTATATCACAGCATTTATTTTATTTATCTAGAAAGCATGGGACTTCAGACAAAATGTGTAGCTAAGGCTCCACAGTAAATTCTGTAGAACGTCCAGACCACTGCTAGAAGGAAATGTGTTTTAGTAACCAGGCAGTCATTCATTTACTACAATTTGTAGTAGTTTTGTTGATTTAGATTGATAAGGACTTCTCCAGCACATATTAAGCACTCAGTAACACATGCCTCAAATAAACTTTATGATAACAATACAGCTTAAATTCAACATATGCACGTTACTTAGGATTATACAATATGCCATTACCAATATGTTTATTGAAATTACTTTCTGGACATGTGCGTATGTATGTACATGTGTGTTTGTGTTTATGTGGTTGTGGGTGCACTGTTTATGTGCATGTAAAACCAGAGAACAGCTCTGTTTTGAGGACAGTGTCTGTCACTGAATCTGGGGCTCACTGACAGGTAAGAGAGACCCTGGTTCTTCTTGTCTCTGCCTCCGAGCGATTATGGCTTTAAAAAAAAAAGATTTATTTATTTATTTATTTTTATGTGAACGAATGCGCCTGTACGTATGTGTGTGGACCATGTGTGTGCCTGGTACCACAGAGGTCAGAAGAGATCAGCAGCAGTGGTACGTTTGTGAGTCGCCACGCAGGTGCTGGGAACCGAACTCAGGTCTTTGCACAGCAGCTAGTGCCCTTATGTACTGCGCCATCTCTCCAGCACCCACGTCAAGCCACTTATGTGGGTTCTGGGGATCTGAACTCACGGCCTCATGGTTGGATAGCAAGGAGTCTGTAGGCTGGGCCATCTCCCCAACCTTCTACGCGGAAACTGCATTGTTAAGAGCAGGAGATCCAGCAACTGAAATGTGTGGCATACCCCTAAGCTGGAAGCAGGCTTCCTCCGTGTTCTACCGAGAGACGCTAGAGTGAACTGTGTTTCGGTGACCAGGGAGTCACTCATTTACTACCGTGTTTAAACTTTGTTGATTTAGATCGATAAGGACGTGTTAAACCGATCTTGTAAAAAGATAAGCTTCTGTGTTTCCTTTGTGTTTCATTTATTCTACTTGAAAAGAAGTAGATTCACCCCTGTGATTCACCGTTAGCGAGACAACCCCAGCAGAGTGTTGGCCATGCTCTGAGTTCTGTATGCGGGACCGGGAGCCACTAGCATAGTGCATAGACCCAAATCCTAGAAAAGCCCAAGATACAGAGTGGGCATCCAAATGTTGTAATTAGTCTCACTTTGTTATGTGGCAAAACACAGTGCGCTTCAGCGCATCCAGTCCCAGTGAAGACATGAAGGATCAATACAAACAAATGAACAGCTCTAACAAATCCTCCCTCATTAAAAGGACAAGAGCAGGCACGTGATCAAAGGCATGGCACTTACGGACTGTGTATAATAATCACAATAATGCTTTAACCACACGCAGAGTAACTATTACCTTGGAGTTGGAAAGAACTTTAATTTATATCTCATACAAAAACTACACAGAATATGTGTCTGTTTATTTAGTTGATAAATTTTTGGGGGTGCCCGGTATGCACTGAGGATTATCTGAGCTGCTGGAAAGAGGGCATGGAATAAGTTTTCTGTCCTCCTAGAGTTTACATTTTAATGTGGGAGGTGATGTGGATTTCAAAAAAAAAAAAACGTGAACAAGGTTAATTTTAGACTGCAGTAAGTGTGATGACAGGCATTAAACTACAGTTAACATTCAATCATTTATGATGCTCAAGCACGCCATCTTGAAATGGCAACTTGAGGTAATAAGGAGACACAAAGCAAAAATATACAGATAGAGTATCCTAAAAGGAGCAGGAAGCATGAAGAACATCCTAGTGCCTTGGTCTGTGGCAAACAAGAGTCTGGGAAATTCAAGGGGTACAAACACAGATGGTATAGAGCTTGCTGACTGAAAGAAAGAGTGGAAAAAGATGGCCAGGCAGGTACATAAGACACAACACACGCAGAGTCATACAGATAAAGAAGAACGCTTTGGAACAGTGTATGAAGAGAACTATAAGATCCGGTTTGGATTTTTACGACAGCTACTCTGGGGTCCTGTGTGGAGGTGAGGTGGTCCACGGCACAGTCTGATGGCGCCCGATGAATTAAGGAGTTCCTATACATGGGCAAGCACAAGTTGGCGAGGGCACGAGTACAAGCAGCCAAGTGGAGGGAGGAAGTGGCTGGGCTGCGCATGCATCTGGAACGAGAGCCACAGCACTTGCTCACAGCGGACTGGAAGTTAAGTGTAGGAAGAAAGCATCCATGGATGAAAAGAAATCCTATAGCCACTGCTTCTGTGGGCAACTCAGATACACAAACATCTGTTCTTCTCCCCATCGTTCCCCAAACTTTGGCCCAGTCAAGATATGGCCAGCCTACTCCACGTGACAGGTATAAAGGACTGGCCACCACATATTGTTTGATTGACCTCCAATATCACATATGAAGAAAACTACAGGCTATAGGAAAGAGTCTGGAGACCAGGCTACCACTATCTCCCAATTATGGAGTTATGAGGAGCCGAAGAGGAGGATTAATTCCCACACATAAAACAGTTCTTCAAAACAAACTGCCCCATCCTTCTTACAGGTGCCCCGACAGGTGCACTGCCTTCCTCCTAAGGAACGTTCAGAAAACCAAAAGATGGATTGGAAGTGTTTTGCATTTACAGGTATTTTTCAATCAAATGCTTCCTGAGGCTTAAAAGAAAATACCTAGTGGGTGGAAGCTCTTTCTTTCCCCCATTCCTTTACTAAAATGAAACTGTATTAAGCAAAACAACATTTTCTTTTAAAATCCCCATTAACCAAAACCCATCATGGTGGAATTTTATGTCCCTATACTTACACACAGACACACAGACACACACACAGACACACACACACACACACACACACACACACACACACACACACACACACGACTCAGATGCGTACTCACAGTTATGAGTTTGTACTTTGCTGGTGGTGTCATTTAGTTAGGTCATACTTTCCACATCTGTAATGTGTGTCTATGACTACATGCACTGTGGTGCAACATTTCCAACACGTTATCAAGCCATAAACTATTGCCGTTGGCCCTTGAATTCTCCTTTATCTCAGTATGACATAATGCTGCAAAGGGGATAACCCACCTTTGATGCACACAAGTGCTCAAACACTGCCAAGTGAATAAGCTTCAAGGCTTCTGCGCAGTTGCCTTATTTGGTGATTCACCAACTCACTTGTAAAAGAATTCATCTGTCAATGATTTGCCAAACCAAGTGAGTACAGGCAAGTCAGTCAGTTTCACTTAGAGCTTATTCACCAGGGAGACTACCATAACTCACGACGCACACCAGGAAGTCAGGAGAAGCAACACCAGAAAATATGGACTTCTTTTTTAAATGGGAGGAGAGAACACATACTGGTAAGGAACCTCTTTGTCTCTAGCGCTGTAGCTCCATCACAGCCTGTACTCGCCAGATGGCTAAACTCTGCCGGCAGAAGTCTGCAGGTCTCCCTGAGTGTCTTAGAGAAAGTTCTCAGTTGGCTTATGATATACAAACATGCAGTTTATAAACTCAGAACTGTATATAAAACACACAGTCAAATTTCACTGGTAGAGAGATGACCTTCAGGGTCTCCCAGCTTGAGGCACACCTGCAAATCACATGCTCACATGCTCCCTAATTTCCCATGAGGATCTAGGTTCTTCCCCGTAACACTGGATTCTGGGCAACAGTGAACACACACAGCACGGGGCCCTGGTTTCAGGGACCGGGGCTACACCTCTTGATGCCTTGACAACGTGAGGGGTTCTACCGCTCAGAAGATGTGAAATTTACACCTTCGGTGTCTGCTCTCGGCTCTGAAAGGAGGCCAACAGCAGACAGCTTGTGAAGTCTCTCCCAGTCCTGAGAGGCCACCAGCGTGTTCCCTCCCCCTTGCTCTTCTCTGCTCACTTGAACCTGAGAGTGCAGCTGTTCCTGGAGAACATCTGGAAGAGGAGGCGGTGGTTACCCACAGATCTGGTGTTACCACAGGAGGACCTGGACTCTGTCCTGGAAAGACAAACAGTGTTCTGCTGCTTGGCAAACTGTATCCTATTTAAAAGCCACTGGAGGAACAGTGCCATGCTAAGGAGTTCGGTGATGACACCCTGTGCAACAGAAAAAAGGAACCTGTGTCTTAATTTTAAGATGATGCAGATTTTCACATCTTATGGCAAGATTTATATGGAGCAAAGAACTCAAAGGACATCCAAAAATCTAGAAATAACCAAACTGCCAGCCAAGCCTTGGAAAAGTCTAGGCTTGTGGGGTATTTGAATGTCATATTAAATTCCATGGTAGCATCATCTGACCAGGATCACAGTCCCAACCATCTTCTGCAAGAACCACACTATAGAAATTACCCACAAAATAAATGTTCCAGCTTCCATTCACCTTTGCTTCTCTTATGAGTGTTAACATTTTCATGTAAAATGTGTATATGCAGAGGATGTGGCTGTAGCCAATGAGAGATGCTAGCTTGGGGGAGGCCTTGGGATCAGTCCCCAGCAGTGAAAATAAATGAGTCTGTGAACCAAAAGCTATGAATCAAACTATATACCAAATCGGAAAGGTCGGTGGAGGAGAGACTGTATCAGCCATCAGCCTGAGAGATGGGCACCGGATAGACTGATTGAACATGTGTAGCCTGTATCACCCTATTCTTTCACTCTCAACTGTAAAACTAACATCCTCAAAGGATGCATGAGTTTAGTCTATTCATTTAAACAGATGCTTGTTTCACTACCATTTGAACTAAACACTTGGGCTTTTGGACAAGTTTACATTAACTTTATTGTTATAAAATTCAAAGATCTCAGGGGCCTAACACTATCAGGCAGAACAGTCTCTCATTAAGTCAGAGAATTAGGAATTACTTGACAGACATCTTAAATGTTAGGGCTGAACTAGGCCAACCAAGAACACTACGGCCTTTCAGTTGATACGTTTTATCTAAGACTCCAAAAATTTGTATTCACAGCTTAAATTTCATTAATCTCAACCAATTGGGACCTCAAAGAGAGTCTTGGGGGAGGAGGATTTTCAAGGAGATGTTAAACTTTATTTAAAGGCCCCTTTCTGTGGTTTACATTTTCCAACTGCATTCCGCAGTTGACTTTTAATTTCTTAACTGAATGATGGAAATTCTTTCCTAGATTTTCTCTTTAAATATTTTTGACTCATGGCCCACACTGCAGGGGCCAAGACTTAACTGGCAGGGAAACGCCATGCCTAACAGAAAGATGTGGGTGGAACACATCCCATGAAAAGAGATCTCTGAGAACACACACAGGCCCAGAGTCCTAGAACACAGGGGCACTGGTGTATATTTATAGGCAAGCCTGGGCTGTTTATTTTGTCCTTATGTCAGGAAATTACAAACATCCATTTCAGAGTCAGCAAGCTCTGGTCATCAAGGGTCCACTCAGAAAAGCCAGTCTTGTAGCCATTAAGCCACAAGTGTAAAAGGAAACTTCTCAAAATACTTGAGCTGTAACTATTTTAGACCCTTGGCTCTGCAGGCATAAATCGGTGAAGGATGAGGCGCACTACACACAAACGGCTTACAAGTGTGTGGGCTATAAGCACGTCCACTGTGGTCTGAAAGGAATGTGGCCAGGAGCTGAGAGAAACCTTGCCCATAGCCTTCTCAGACCTCTGCAAGCAAATGTCACCTCCCTGCAACTTGCCCCTTCCTCACCCCCAAATCACAAGGCCATCCGCCGGTGAACAAGGACCTTTGTCTAGCTGGGTTTCCTGCTTTGACTCCCAAAAGGCTTCTTAGAATACTGAATCGAAATAATGTTCCAGAAAGGCCGATCATAAGAAAGTTCTGGTCGTCCTTAACGGTACGGACAAGCAACTGGGTTTTTATGCTCGCAGCAACAGCTTTGAAAAATTACTCTCGATGGCTTCAGAGAGGCAGAAAACTAGCAAGAGATAAGGCCTCCTGAACGGGTGGAGAACCCCCACTTCACTGGGGAGCCAGAGAGCTGGGGCTCCTGGTCCATCTTCATGATGCGGGCCACCTGCTCCAGGACCACCATGCTTTCTGAGAAAGACCCGGTTTTTTCAAAATCAGCAGAACTTCCAGATCACCGTGTCTAGTGAGACAGCCTACACGAGGAAAAATTGGCCTTGTCCACTGGCTGGTGGCTTTATGATTTGGGGTGAGGAAGGGACATGCTGTAAGAAGGACAAAACTGTTCTTTGTTCTCACTCCTGACTTATAAGAGGCAGGGAAACTTACATTTTTAATGAGCCTCCTAAAGACACCTCTGTGCAACACAGACAGAAATACTGCCATCACTCGACGTTATGACCGCCTTTGATAGATATCATGATAAAACACCAAGTACAGACACGATCTTTGCACATCACACCCCCAATCACCTCCCTGGGAGGAACGTAACCCCATTTTGTGCCTGACATAACTAGGCCCAAGTTCACACTTTTTGTAGGTGGCCCAATAAAAAGCTGTATCTGGGTCCCCTCTGGCACATGGGAAAGTCCTCCTCCTGCGGGAACCGCTCCAAAAAGCAGGAGAAGTAATTGCCTCTTTGTTCTCCTAGTGGTCCATCCAGCTACAGTCAGCCACCATGTCCCCAGTTCCACCTCAAAGATGCTCTCATCCGTGGACCCTGGTCCTAGGCACAAGTGGCCAGACCGCAGGAATGATGCCTCTGGACAGAGTTACAAAGCTCATAAGAGAAATGATACATAAAAACTTGGAGAACCATCTGGAGGTTTGAAACCAGAAAGTACCCTGCGCATCCCTTTGCAGGTTTATCATTGTACGCACTTGAGAAGTCCGGGAAGAAGGATTATCCGAAACAGCCTAGACGGACAGCGCTGCACGGCCCAGTATCAACAACTGCAGCACACAGCAAGAGAAAAGAGGAAAGAGGCTGGAAGACACATCGAATTAGCCAACTAGGAGGAAGCTAGGCAAGTACGGCTTTACAAAGAAGATGGCGAGCACACATTTTCATATCTGCTCCCAAATAATGCGTGTAATGCGTGGGCCCTTGGGCTGGCCGTGCTGATGACCGTCCTGGGAGGGAACAGCGTGACCATGGTTCATGCGTTATATAATGCCACTGCAAGGACGAGCTTCAGAAAGGGACGTCCACCTAGAGTGTGAGTTTGTCAACCCTGCACTACTGACAGTACTAATAACTACTGTGGGGTTGATAATTCTTTAAGGTAGAGTACTGCACTGGATGTTATGGGATGCTTAACGGCATCTCGCTGCTACCACTAGAGGCAAGCAGCAGGTCCCTTGTTCTACACCTTGTGACAACCAAAAGTGTCTCCTGAAATGGACTAGTGTCCCAGAAACTAGAGGGAAAACCCTTTGCGCTGAGCTCCGGGGATCTCAGAGTTAAAAGGGCTCTCCCTAAAAGAGGGAAGGGAAGAAGACATTATTGGCTCCCTGTACCAAGGTTCTAGCTCCCTAGGTCATAGGAACTGGAATTAGTTATCCGAGTCAAGAGGTCCAAAAATCTTGGATGACCCGGATCATAGAAAACCTGCTTGAGGCGAGCAGGAACCAAAAGCACAAGGGAAAAGGACAAAGAAGATGAAAACTTAACAGAAAGATAAAGAATTGTGTTTGGCCCTGTGAGCAGCAGCTACGTATAAAGGCAGGGCCTCACCTCCGAGAAAGCGCTTTGTCCAAAGCTGGGTCCCTGAGAAAGAACATACCAGAGGTGTCAGCAGTGGCAGAAGGCCCCTACCATTGCGCTGACGGGATGCTGAGACTAAACCCGCTGGAAGAGTGAAAGCACAGGGCCTGCCCTATGCCAGGGGCCTCCTGCCACTTGAAACACAGCAAAAGGCCATAAAGCCTGCCCGGCCAGATGTTCTTAAATGCTTGTGAAAAGCACCAGGTGCTCTTGGAGCAGAAGCAGCCCAGAGGGATCTGAGAACTTAACAAATACAGTCCACTTGTCCCTGAGCACAGCACAGGTGCCCTGCTGGGAACTGTACACAAAGTAAGACAGCCACACCTGGCCTCACCCTGCAGGGTAGGCACCTTGGGGCAACTTCAGAAACAGTCATTGGAGTGACATAAGCTAGAGGTATTTTCTGTCTGCCCGCCAAGGCCCCTGCCCCATGCTGCCTCCTGCCTATGACCAAACTAAGGGGGAAGAACCTGTCATTCAAACAAAAGGACACGGGTAAACTGGGAGGAGATGTCTTCACAGCAGAAACAAGTGGGAAGTTACAGAAGAGAGCAACAGTTCTCCATTTCTAAGCAAGGTACGTAGACCCTGAGTCCACAGGACAGTCAGATTCAACTGTCCAACTGCACGGTGATAGAAACAGACTGCCGCACCTTTCCTACTGAGCAAGGCCATGCTCCCTGCTCTCCAATCACCAAGATGCCAAAAGCGGCTGGACAAGCAGCCTGCACTTAAAGTCCCAGCTACTCCGGTATCTGAGGAAAGAGGATCCCTTGAGCCTAAGAATTTGGGACGCGGCTTTGATTCCCTGGAATCACAAGAAGAAAAAGGATACAGATGACAGACAGATGAATAATCTCTCTATTATTTCAATTTTAGTACATATTTCAAATTGTCATTAAAAAAAAGTTGAAGGCAATTTTTTTTTTGTTTGATTTTGTTGGTTTTTCGAGACAGGGTTTCTCTGGCCTCAAACTCAGATATCCACCTGCCTCTGCCTCCCAAGTGCTGGGTTTAAAGGGGTGTGCACCGTTGTGTCCCATCCCTGAAGGCAAGTAATACTGCTCTACCCTTGAATGGCACAAGAGGGAAATAAATATATGTTAAATAAAAATAACAGGCTATAAAAGATAATGAACACAATACAAAGTTTGTGAGAATAAAGTAAACACCAAAATGTTAATTATTGTTATCTTTAAAAGTGGACTAACGGGTGAGCTTTACTTGCCGTGCATTTATCAATTTTTAGTTTTTCTTTAAATGAACATTTGTTGCTTTGCCATCCAAAAACAAACAAACAAACAAACAAAAAGCAAGCTTAAAACGAAAGAACTGCTGTGCTAGAATCTAACCCAGGGTTCCCTACCACTCGTATTCATCTCCAGATGAAGACACTGAAGCAGTAAAACATTTGCCCAGCATGTGCAAAGCCTAGATTTGGTCTCTAGTTCCATAAAAAAAAAGAAACAACAACAACAACAAACTTTTTTCATGAGACAATTAGTGAGAAAATAGTCAAGACAATGACATGAACTGTAGCTAACATTTGCGGAGCAATTAAAACATACCAGCTATTGTGTGCAGTGGTTTGCTTAAATTTGGCAAAAGCCACTAATAAATTACTTAATCCGAACGGGTTTCTAGATTAGCTTTACTCCACCGTAGACGCTATACAAATATTTCAAAATCTGAAACACTTGTGCTCCCACACACTGCAGATAAGGAACACACAGTCTATACTAAAAACGCCAGAATAACTACTCATGACACATTACAGAAGAGAACAAAGGCTCCAAGAAAGAATGGCCCAGTGTCTCCGACAGCTGCTGACAGGCCTGGGATCCAAGCTGGGTCTCTTCCCAAAGGCCGCACCTTAGCACGGGGAGCCTGAGGAAGAGTTCACAGGAGGAAGAGTGCTGAGCAAGGCAGCAGCAGAAAAACCAGGACAGGAAACACTACAGAACGTGGCTCAGCCTCTGACCCAGCGGGGCTCTTCTCTGTAGATGAGCTACCGACAGCCCTAGAACTATACGTATGTTCAAGGACGAGCAATGAGGATTCTAGAAGAGACGACATGGGCCAAGGATGTGGAGCAGGGAGTAAACATGCTTGCCATGCAAACCTGGTGACTTGAGTTTGAACCGCCACTACATACATGATGGCAGAGGAAGGGATGGGCTTCACGAAGATGTTCTCTGACTTCCACACATGTATCTCACACACACACACACACACACACACACACACACACACACACACACACACCTACACATCACGCATATGTATACAGACATTTTTTTAATGATTTTTTTCATTTGTTCACTTTACATCCAACTGTAGCCCCATCCCTGGTCACCTCCGGTCCCACTCTCCCTCATCCCCTAGTCCTCAGAAATGGGAGCCCTCCTCCCCAACCATCTGACCTCAGCCCATCAAATCTCATCTGGACTGTCTGTATCCTCTTCCTCTGTGGCCTGGCAAGGCCACCCCACTAGTGGGAAGTGATCCAAGAGTGGGCACCAGAATCTATGTCAGGCGTAGTCCCTACTTCCCATATTTTGACCCACAAGGAGACTGGGCTGCCTATCTACTACATCTGAGCAAAGGGTCTAGGTCCTCACCATGCGTGGTCCTTGGTTGGTGCATTAGTCTCTGCAATACCCCACCCCCTCAGCCAGGATTTGTTGGCTCCATTAGTCACATTGTGGAGCTCCTGACCCCTCCAGGACCTTCTATCCACACATACCCCCCAACTCTTCCATAAGACTCCCTGTGTTCCACCCCGAAGTTTGGCTGTGAAGCTCATCATCTTCTTGGGTCCCTGCTGGGTGGACATCTATGGTGGGCTCCCTTCCTGCTCATTCTCTTCACCTGCTTCTGGTATCTATTCTATTTGCTCTTCTGAAGGAGAATTAAGCATTCTCCCTAGGGTCTCACACAAGTATTTTTAAAAAGACTACAAAATTTGGTGATGTTTAATATGAAGAAACATATAAGGAAGCTCTAGCTAATCCTCTGACATAAAAAAAAAAAAAATAGCATTTGACCTGCTCACCCAGCACCTTAGCTCTGGCCAGCCCTACTAGTCCTCTTATACTCAGCTAACCTACGGGACTGTATTGCCCTAAAATGATCAAGTGCAAATGCTTTGGAAGACCAACAATGTTAACACTGTGTGCCAATCACCAACAGCAGCAAACAGAACTTTTTGACTTTACTGTCAGCACTGCAACTCTAATAGTTTTCTAGGGCACTGCATAGGCCAGGTTGTGAAAAAAGGTACACACAGAGACACTGTCATGGAAACCGAATACTTAAAGGAGATGCCTTCACTTACAATCATTCCCTCCCCTGTGTTTCTCAAACCCTCATCTCCAGCTCCAGGTTGAGGGCCGAGACTCCGAGTCTTAATTGGATGGAGAGGACATCACTGGACCTTGCCAGTGCCTCCTTCCTGTTCACAGAAGCTCTGGCCTATCAGGTGATAGGCAAGCTCACCTCACTGGTTCTGGCTAATGGCATGTAAGCAACAGGGGCACTCCTCTGCACAGTGCTACCCAACTAGTCCTGTCCAAAGAGTCAGTAGAAAGCCAAAATACCAGATGGAACCAGCCCGAATTGTTTGCTGCAGGATGGACGTCTCCCAGGTCCACAGATCTGTGTGTTGGTTTACCTCCTGGAACGGAAGGGCTATTTGCTGCCACACTGCAAGCCACCTACCCTGGCAAGCACAACAGGCTTACGGGCCATCCCAGGCACACCACAACTGCATCTAATGTCCGCCTTCTTCCACCTAACTCCAAAGAGGCCTACCTCACCTGTTATTTTCATTAACCCCTGTATCGTGGGCTCTGCCCACCCCCTTTGCATCTCCAGGCCCGTGTGAAACAAATGCACTGACAATGTGCTAACTTATTATTTGTGGAGGAGATAAAAGTTCCACACAAAAGTCAGATTACTTTTAAAGAGATGGTAGAATAAACAAAGACCACAAAAAAAAAGCATACTGAGAAGGAGAAATTTACTTCTCCATGAAATGAAACGTTGCCTTAAGTATTCAACTTGGAAGCCTTCCTCTTATGCTAAATAACTAATGAAACTGGTGGTGTCTTTGGGGGGGGTCTCAATTCCCAGACGTCCTGCAAAAGGAGCTTGAACTCTGAGGCATCAGTGTGGGGGTCATGGGCTTGCACACCTGCCTATGCTCTTGTAAAGGGTTACCTTGCCACTCCTCCGAGAAAATGGAAACTGAAACTTCACAAATATCACCAGAGACTTTAAAAATCAAAAGCATAAGCCCACAGGATTATAATGCAAATATCAAAAGCGCACCTCAAAGGTCACTTGCAACCTTTCTTTCTAACCCTTCCTGGAAAGGGATGTACTGTCTCTCCCAGGAAACAGCTATGAAAGGACATGTTTGCCTCACCTTCACCAGCCCTCAGACAGACAGCACAGGCTACACACGAGGAGGCACACACTCTGATTTGTTTATGAACCAGATAAGCAAAATGTCGCACCTCGAATAATGGATCTGAAATCCGAACTTGGAAACCTTTAATCTCCCTTTTGTTTTCTGTGAGAATGCAAAGGAAGGCTTCCTGTCTGAAGGAGAACTACACAAAAGACCCCGTGATGTAATGTCTACTAGTCTTTCTCTGGAGTAAGGCAAAAAAAAAAAACTCATCCAAAGTGCTGATGGTGAGCAGACGTTGTATAGTTGTAAACGGGAGGGAATTAAGTGTCATTAACCCGCTTTCTTTATTCTACCAATCACACTGAACAAACTAAAATGTTGGTGCCTCTACATCAACTTAAAAATCTTATATCTTCAATATGCTAAGGCAAAACCAGAAAACAAAACAAAATAAACAAACAAAAAAAAACAAACAAGCAACAAAGCAAAACCCACAATTATGTAGTAGCCATATAGCTAAATATAAGATAAATATATTTTAATTTAAATTCATTCAGAAAGGCAAAGCCTGACTGTTATCTGTCATACCCCACCTATCTCGTCCCAAAAGTGTTGCTAAATATGGCAAGATTGCTCAACTTTCCTGCTCCACACAAGTCTACACTACAATCAGAGTGACTGCACTTCATTTCAGCCACATGAGTCAAGAGGAAACAGCTTAAGTATTTATCAGTCAACACACATCCATCACACATATAAGCACACAAGTGCACCTGTGGACAAGAGTCACTTCAAATTTCCGCAAAGTTTACCAACCCTGGGAACAGGCTGGACGCTTTGCCCTGTTAGTTACCTTTAACCTTTAACCCAGTGATTTCCGAGTAACAACTGATGATAAGTATTTGTGCCTTAAAGACGTGACTTGATGTTGACATCTGCTTTCCAGTTGATTTTTTTTTTTTTTTTTTGCTTAGCTGCGAGTAGCAGACATGTGCCTACTTCACAAAGGCTTGTGAACATCCTGTCTTCTGACTTCAAGTAGCTCATCAAAGGAAGCCTACACTCCTCTCTGTGTAGGAAAGGAAAATAACCCACTGGGGTACCTAAAGGCAAACTCCTCTGCTGTCTGCACCACACATTCTTACATGGGGCAGCAGCAGTAGGTTGTGGTGCCCTCTAAGCAACACTTCAGTGATACAAAGAGGGGACCTGAGATAGAAGCCCTACTCAACTGCCTGGCCCTAAGGGTTATTTCAAGTGACTTAGTGATGCTGTTCATTTGGGCTCAGAAGAATCCATCACAGTTGAACCCAATATTGACAAAGGACCTGAGTAGCACCCTTAAAAAGTACATTTTGGTTCAGTCTAGACCTTTATTTTCCTCAGAGGTGGAAAAAAAAAAAGGAAGCTTAGACGTGACTTGATGACCGCACAGTTTGTAAGGCAAGAAGCACCTTCATGCCTGTGCGCGGTAAACACTGGGAAGTAAGCCAATCACTCAGGGCAGTGTTTGCCTAAGGAAGTCACTGAAACTGTCCCTGGGAATACATCCTCCACCTCAGGCACAGAACGCAGCACTGACGTCCTGCCTAACACTAAGGAGATGAGCTAGGAAGGAGGAAATAAAGGTCAAAGCAGCAAGGGGTGAATTTATAAGCAAGGGTCGATGACATGAATATGTAATGAAGTCCATTATTCAAAATGGGAAAAAAATGTGGTCAAGACAACCAGTTCTTTTAGGCTGTCCTCCCTTGATTCCCACATACCATGCCACTTCCCCAACCCCCAACACCAGTATGCAGTGTGTGCAGTGTGCATGTGCTGCTTGACTCCTCCCCCCTCTCCTCCCTGCCTCCCTCTCCTTTTCTTTCTCTCTTCCCCCACCTCCTTCCTTATCTTTCTCTTTTCTCTCTCCCTCTCTCTTTCTCTCTTTCTCTCTCCCTCCCTCTCTCTCCCCCTTTCTCTCTCTCTCTCTCTCCTCTCTCTCCTCTCTCTCTCCTCTCTCTCTCTCCTCTCTCTCCTCTCTCTCCTCTCTCTCTCTCTCTCTCTCTCTCTCTCTCTCTCTCTCTCTCTCTCTCACACACACACACACACACACACACACACAGTCTCTGAATAAGTGTGTTGGTACACTGAATAAGTATACCAAAAATGTTTCTAAAAAGTAATGCAGAACAACAAAAAAACAACCTAATTTCCCAAGAGCTCAATAGAAAAGAATCAGGAGAATTGTTTTAAAGAATGAATGCCCTTGCCAGGCCACAGAGGAAGAGGACATGGGTAGTCCAGATGAGACTTGACAGGCTGAGGTCAGATGTTAGGGGAGGAGGGCTCCCCTTTCTGAGCACTAGGGGAGGGAGGGAGAGGGCATAAGGGGGAGGACGAGTGGGATCAGGAGGTGATAAGGGAGGTGGATACAATTGGGATGTAAAGTGAACAAGTGAAAATTTTAAAATTAAAAAAAAAAAAGCAACAGTTGAGCTTTTAACCATCCAGTACACTAGTACAAGACTACAGAGGGAAGGCACCGCCCCCTCAGAGTTCCCCACACACCCCTCATGGACACCATAAGGTAACTGCAGGTAGAAGACAGCAGATCGGGGGATCTTCTCACCACAGAAAGATCCCCAAAGAGAAGCCTGGGACTGGGTTGGTCTAAGTGAAAAACTGAAGGAAGAGCCCAGTGGAGGAACTAGAATCAGAATATCACAAGCCGTGGTGGGGGAAAGTAGCTTACTTTGAAAAAATTTAAGGAAAGACAACCCTGATCCCCTTGGTAACTCTTGAGTCTCCACTGGACCAGCTCTCCTTGCTACTCCTGTCAGTCTGAGCTTCCCCACTAGGCCAATTCTCCTGAGCCGGCACCACAGAGAAGAGCACTTAACCTCTGTAAGCCACCTCGAGGTGACAGGCACAGTTGGAAGAAATGTGCAACAAGGCTCTAACTGTTTTACTTGGGTAACCATTTCGACAGCAGTGTGCACCCACAAAGTACCTGGAGCTTCAAAAGAACTCGCCCCATGCACTATGGAGAATATTAAGCTTTGAACTCACCATAGCAAACTTACAGAAAAGCACATACCCGAGCCTGCACATGCGTGTGCACATGCACGTGTGCATGTACCATAGTTCCCATGCAGAGATCAGAGGCCAATGTTAGCCGTCTACCTTGTCTGAGACAGACTATCTTTTTGATATTTCCAGCCGCATGCTGTGTATGCCAGGCTAGCTAGCCCATAAACTCCCAAGAGTTCTCCTGTCTCCACCTCCCACCTCTCCATGCAAGACACACTGGGATTGCAGACACTTGCACCACAGCGTCTGGCTTTCATGTGGGCTCTGGGTATTCGAACTCGTGTCCTAGGACTTGTACAGCAAGCACCGTTACCCACTGTGTCATGTGCCCGGCACAGAGGCTTGTTTTGATGTTTGCTTGTTTGTTTCACATAATAGACTTTGACGTTTCCCTCTCCCCTCAGTCCTCCCGGACTCTCCCCATCTCCCTGGCCTCCCAACTTCGTTTGTTCACTTATTCTCTCATATTAGCCTCATCGCTCTCCTCCAACAAACAAACAGAAAAAAGTCCAACTAATACATTTAAACAAAGTCACTAAGACAAAAAAAAAAAGTCATGAAAACATTAGGTAGATGATTGATAGCTAGACATATAGATGTAACACAGCACATACACACACACACACACACACACACACACACACACACACACACACACACACCATGGAGTCTGTTCTGTGTTGCAATGGGTCCTGCCCTATGATTGATATACTCAATGACACTGGATTAAAGAAAACTGATTTTCCCTTTTCTGGCAGATAACAATTGCAAACGGCTTCCTGGTTAGGGAGCAGTGCTGTTTGTGTTCACTTACTCCCCCGTTTGCAGTGCTGGATTTTTCTGGCTTGAACCTGCGCAGGCTCATGCATACTCTCACAGTCTCTGTGAGTCCATTCAAGCTGCGTCTGGAAAACACTATCATTTTGGAGTCATCCACCACCTCTGGCTCCTACACTCCTTCTTCCTCCTCTTCTGCAGAGATCCCTGAGCCTTGAGAGGAGGGCTTCGAAAGAGACAAGTTGTACGGGAAGCCATTGTCCTTCTGACACATCCTACTGTGAGCACTGATGTGCAAGTGTCCACTGAGCATCATCCCCTCCAGGTCAGCTTGGACAGGGCCTCTGTCTTGTCACTGGAATGGACAGCTCTTAGTTTTCTCCCTAGGCATTTGTATAGATGCCTTGAAAAGCAACATAAAAAATGGAACATAGGTGCAAAGACTCCAGCACAACCATTCTGGACAAGAACATGCCTCTGCCAGGAGTGAGATTACGTTTATACACACCCCATGTTTCATAGCTTTTTGTGCCGGGATAAGATTTTCTCTAGATTCTACCCCGTAGTTAGCATGGCATATATAGGGATGTTACCTATAATGCTGTGTGAGGACTAGTAGAAGAAAATAGGAAACTCCATGGCAAGAATAAATGTCTATATAATCATAGGAAACAGATGAATCCCTCAGCACCTAGTGCTGAGTGGGAAAGGTATAAAGGGTTGTGGACCGCACTCACTGGGAGCTCACTGGGAGAATACTTGACTAGTGTGTTCCAGGCCCTCCATTTGGTAGCTCTGCAAACAAACAAATATGCACAGTAAGAGCTAGAGAACAGAACCACCTGTCCTGGTTAGTTGTATATCAACTTGACAAAAGCTTGAGTCACCTGAGAGAGGGAATCCGCACTAAGAAAGTATCCCCATTAGACCAGGCTGAGGGCATTTTCTTGATTGATGGCTGATGTGGGAGGGCCCAGGGCACTGTGGACAGCACTAGCCCTGGGGTGGTGGTCCTGGACATTATAAGAAAGCAGGCTGGCCGGGCGTGGTAGCGCACGCCTTTAATCCCAGCACTCAGGAGGCAGAGGCAAGCAGATCACTGAGAGTTCAAGGCCAGCCTGGTCTACAAAATGAAACCCTGTCTCAAAAAAACCAAAAAGAAAAACCAAACAAACAAAGAAAGCAGGCTGAACAAGATAAAGCCAGTAGGCAACTCCTCTGCGGTCTCTACTTCTGTCCTGGCCTTGAGTTGGTGCCCTGGCTTCCCTTCCTGATGGAGTGTAACCTGAGATTGTAAGGTGAAATAAACCCTTTCCTCTCCAAGTGGCTTTGGCCATGGTGTTTTATCAAAGCCATAAACACGCTAAGACTCTTGTCTGAGGGGCTGAAGAGATGGCTCAGCAGTTAAGAGCACCGACTGCTCTTCCAGAGACCCTGAGTTCAATTCCCAGCAACCGCATGGTGCCTCACAACCATCTATCATGAGATCTGGTTCCCTCTTCTGGTGTGCAAGTTACATTCAGGCAAAAACACTGTATATCATAAATAAATCTTTTTAAAAAACTTTTAAGACTCTGTATAAATAACTATACAATATTCCTATGAAATGGCTGCAGATATAGTCTAGAAAACCATTAAAAACAGTCCCCACTGAATTTTAAGCATTTAGCAAATATTCACCATTGTTAATTAGACCAAAACCATTCACGTTACACTTTAAACTCTCCATTATAAAACTTCATTTCTTGTACTATTGTTTCTCCTACAATACCCACCCTCCACCAACTCCAACACTTTAAAACTGCTTAAAGAGGTTACCTCCGGGTAAATGAATTATATGCGCTTTCATCTTCCCTTCCCTTGGCCACATTTCTACAATGTGTAGAGATATTACTTTAGAAATTTCTTTGATCAAATATGACTTATGAGGAAAAAGAAAAAGGAGGGAAAAGAGAGGGAGAGAGGGAGGATACAAGGCGGGGTGACACTGGTCTGAAAAGTGGATCATAACATCTGAGAGAGAATATGCAACTATGCTGCAGCCACCGTTGTTAGCGTAGGAAACAGCACAGTGTCTCGCAGAGAGGCAGGCACTGAAACGGCCCAGGTAACAAACAAAGAGGCCACAGGAGAAGAGGCCAGGCAACAAGCACCCTGGAGCCAGAAGTACCCCGGAGCCAGTCCGCCCACAGCCAAACGCGAGCTGGTCGCTCAGAAGTTCTGCCATCTCGTGCGCATGCGTTCAGCCTTAGTGAGTCTCTTCCACAGCTGCGGACCAGGGCGAGCATAATGTCCGCTACGTGGTGTTGTGGGAGATACTTATGAAACATGTCAAATAGCAAGGGAGACAATGGCTCCTAAGGTCCATGAAAACAGTGACATGTGCGACTGAGGAGGCAGTGGGGTTAAGCACTGGCTGTGCAAGCACAGGGCCCAAGCTCGACCCCTAGACACAGTGTTATTTGGTTTTGGTTTTTAAGCTTGGTATGGTCGTATATGAGGCTCCTTGGAGCTCACTGACCAGCCAGCGGTGCTTGTTTGTTGAGTTCCAGGCTAGAAAGAAGACCAGGAGGGGAGGGAGGCCTCATCTAAAGAAACAAAGCAAACAGGAGTGGGGAGTACAGTACAGTGGAGATGCCTTAAAGGCGAAGACAATGTTATGCCACAGGCACTGCTCTTACAGAGCATCTGAGTTCAGTCCCTAGCACCCATATCAGAGAGCTCACAACTGCCCATAAGTGCAGCTCTAGGGGATCGAACACCCTCTTCTGGACACTGCATGCACTTGTACTAATGGGCTCATGCATATGCACAAGCATACACACAGACACACACGCACACAGTTTAAAACTAAAAATAAATATTTTCTTAAAAAACCCACAATAATAAAACAAAACAAAAAAAATCACTTGGCAGAAAACCTGAGAAACAAGAGGCATTCCTCTGTCCTCCATGTGCTCTTTGTCCAAACATATGAGCACACACATACACCCATACACAATGAACACACACACACACACACACACACACACACACACACACAGTTTTATCTGTCTAAATTATTCCTTAACTAAGTTAACTTTACAATGCACGTGTGCAGGCTGGGGGGGTAAAGGCTCAGCAGTTAAAACAGTTGCTGTACAAGCAAAAAGATTGAAACTGGAATTTCCAGAATCCACTGGAATTCCCAGAATCCACATTAACATTACATGAGCACAGTCCCGTGTTAAGAAAGGAGAGGCAGGACATCTCCAGGGCAAGCTGGCTAGCAAAACTGTCACCAGCCTGCTCTGGTGACAGTTGGGTGAAAAAGATCCTGCCTCAAAATAAATTAAGGAGGGAGGGGGGTGAAGGGGGGATTCCAGGTGCCAGCATGAGACATCCACCTGCATGTGTGGTCACACACATGGACCAGGCACTTACACATGCATGTGCAACACACATATACACACACCCCAAAATACCTTTAAAATATAAACATGCTACTATATAAAATCTTTATCTTTACATTAACACACATATATACATAGTACAAGATTTTGAAAGAAATACGTATACATATATGCACATAATAATATGTATGGTAATTATTTTGTGTGTGTGTATGTGTGTGTGTGTATGTGTAAAAAGATGCAGCAAGAAGCACACCAGGAGGACAGGAGAGATGGCTCAGTGGTTAGAGTACTGAGTGCTCATCCAGAGGTCTCGGGTTTAACTCCCAGTACCCACGTGGCAGCTCATAGCCAGTCATACCTCATGCCTGGGGCACACAGACATATGAGAGGTAAACACCCATACACATAAAATTAATTAGTTAGGTAAGTAATTTAAGAATTGAAACGAGACAAAAAAAATATAAACATGCACACCAAAAGTGCCATAATGCCTGATTCCACTCATATGAAATAGCTAGAGCAGGTGAGTCCTCAGAAGCAGGAAGTGGACCATGACTGCCAAGCTCCGGCAGGGGGAGGCACAAGAAGAAACTGACTGGCACGGGTGTGCAGAGTTCCAAGTGTCTGGGAAGGAGAACGAGGTGATGGCTCGTGAATGCACTAACTGCCACTCAGATGTCCCATCTAACAAGGATAGTTTTATTACGACCTTGGCCTCTGGCAAAAAAAAAAAATGTATGTAAAACAACATGTTTTACAAGAATATGTACAGACTACAAGGACATACACAAGACACTCGGATGCTGGCTAAAGGGAAAGGAGTCAGTAAGGAAAAGAAAGTCACAGAACCAATGTCTCCTTGTGAGTCTGAGAGCCGTGAGCTAGCCATGGGTTAGAGCCGTGAGCTAGCCATGGGTTGCTGGAACGCTCGCCTGGGGCCCTAAGACTGGACTGATTAGCTGCCCTGGCAAAGAGAAGAAACACAGATGTCATGTAACTCCACTGTTCCATCTGCCTCTCTGGTTCTGCCCATGGCTGTATACACTTGGCACTCTCTTCATTCATAGTACACAGTGTGCTGACTCAGACTGCCCTGCAGCCCCGAGGAAGGACCAGTGTCCATATTTTCAACTTCCACCCCACAGGGCTCAGCATTTGTCTGTACACACATGAAGATTTCATAATGATCAAAAAAAGTATGCAATCCTGTACACCAAAATAAAACCCTAAGTTAAAACAGGTTTATTGTTTATAGCTATATTACTCAAAGCCAAACTTTTCCTACAAATCACTACCAAATGACCAAATCATATACACACACACACACGTGCACACACACACGTGCACACACGCACACACTCATGCACACACTACACTTCTTCATCCTCTAAGGTGAAGTTGACATAACTTGACTTTTACCAGGAGGATAAAAAAAATTTAACTGGATAAAAGTTCATTGTATCAAGATGGCCCTTCCCAAAGCCCTGTGACCACCTGGCTTGGCTGACTGGATCAAGTTTAAAGGCCTGGAATTGGTTCAGAGGACCCACACACAGTGTCAGTATTATAAGTCTGTGAAGCTGGCTTTGAGCTCCTGGCTGCTTCATCTACCATGTTAAAAACAAAAACAAACAACAACAACAAAAAACCCTACTTTTCTGTGTCTGTTTTCCAAACCCCAAACATCAACATGTCACCTGCTCAAGTGCACTGTACCTAACCAAGCGCTCAGGGATTTTGACTTTTTCAAACTAAACTAAAAAGCTGCCCTTTTAAATAATTTGTCATGAATGTCAGTTGCCTTGAGATGACAGAGGAATCAAGCTTGACATTTGTGGAGAGAGAAGAGCTGGAAAGACCCACACAAGGCACTGAGTCGGGGACCCAGGGAAACACTCCTTTCCAGGCTAAGCAAAGACTTGCATTCAGTTTGGAAACTGCTCAGAGGTTAAGAGCACTGACTACACCACTATCCATTCTTTGACTGAGGGGCATTTAGGTTGTTTCCAGGTTCTGGCTATTATGAATAAGGCCTCTTTGAACATGGTGGAGCATGTGTCCTTGCTGTGTAGTGGAGCATCTACTGGGTATATTCCCAGGAGTGGGATAGCTGAGTCTTGAGGAAGCCCTATTCCCAGTTTTCTGAGATAGCGCCAGACAGATTTCCAAAGTGGTTGTACAAGTTTGCATTCCTACCAGCAATGAAGGAGTGTTCCCCTTTCTCCACATCCTCACCAGCACGTGCTGTCACTTGAGCTTTTGATCTTAGCCAATCTGATGAGTGTAAGACGGAATCTCAGAGTTGTTTTGATTTGCATTTCTCTGATATTCAAAGACTTTGAGCATTTCCTTAAGTGTTTCTCAGCCATTCGATATTCCTCTGTTGATAATTCTGTTTAGTTCTGAGCCCCCTTTCTTAATTGGGTTATTTAGTTTGATGCTGTTTAATTTCTTGAGTTCTTTATATATTTTGGAAATTAGACCTTTGTCAGATGTAGGGTTGGTGAAGATCTTTTCCCAGTCTGTAGGCTGTCACTTTGTTCTGTAGACAGTGTCTCCTGCCTTCCAGAAGCTTCTCCTTTACACTATGGAATACTACTCATCTATGAAAAACAAGGAAATCCCAAAATCAGTGAACAAATGGGTAGAGCTAGAAATCATCATACCAAGTGAGTTAACCCAGAAGCAGAAAGACTCACATGATATACGCTCACTTATAATTGGACACTAGCCTAAGAGGCATGTCACATGATAGTCTTCACTTACTAGGACATTGGGATAGTTGTGAGGACATCCTATTGGGACTCTAGGTGAGTGAAATATGGGAGAATGGGGAAACAGAAGGATCCAGAGGGTCCTAAAAACCTACAAGAAGAACATCATGATGGGCGGATCTGGGCCCAGGGGTTCTGCTCAAACTACTGCACCAGGCAAGCACAATACTTGCAGTAAACATCGAACACCTACTCAGATCTAGCTAATGGACAGGACATTCTCCACAGTTGAGTGTAGAGCGGGGACTGACTATCATACAAACTCTGGTGCCCCATATTTGACCACTTCCCCGTGGTGGGGAGGCCTGGTGGCACTCAGAGAAAGAATAAGCAGGTTACCAAGATGAGACTTGATAGCTTATAACCATTTAGTGGGTGAGGAGGTCCCCCTCGGTGACAGACATAGGGCAGGGGAATAGGGTGAAGGCGGGAGGGAGGGAGGAATGGGAGGATACAAGGGATGGGATAACAACTGAGATGTAACCTGAATAAATTAATTAAATGAAAATTTAAAAAAACAAAAGAGCACTGACTGTTCATCCAGAGGTCCCGAGTTCAATTCCTAGAAACTACATCGTGGCTCACAACCATCTATAATGTGATCTAACGCTCTCCTCTGGCATACGGGTGTACAAGCAGGCAGAGTACTGTATACATAATAATAAATAAATAAATCTAAAAAAAGAAAAGAAAAGAGACCTGAAAAGCAGCTTTTTACCAAACAGTCGAGTGTTGACCATGGGTCTGTGTAGGGGCAGAGCAGTCACCCCAAGTACTTCCCTGGCATCCACAGGCCAGAGGGGAGGGCCTATTTGGAACCTCACCTCTAAGGACAGGCAGTTCTGCAACACAATTGCTTTTTTTTTTTTTCCTCATATCCTCCCACCTCCAGGGCATTCCAATAAGCTTAACAAAGAGGATCATTCATTGTGGATAAAATCAGCAAAGCCTGTGGGGGATGACAGGCTCTGATATGGATTTGGCTTTTGAGGGCTGCCTCCTTCCTGGAGCCAATTTGCTGGGCAGGAGAGGAAAGGGAAAGATGACCAACTGGGCAGGAAAAGGTGGATCGCCCAGAGGGCACTGTGGCAAGGGCTCAGCCACCCAGAGACAGGCAGCTTTTACCATCAGCAGACCCTTCTGCCAGCCATCTCAGGGCTAATGTCGGCCTTTATTTTTGCTTTACTCATACTTGATGTTGTTTGTGGCGGCTGCTTATTCTATTGGCTAAATACTAAACACAAGTCACAAAAAATATTTTCCTAATCTATAATTTACTGGCCTACTTTTTTTTTTTGACAGAAACAGACGTGTGTCTGCACACCAAAAGCAGTGCTTGGCTGTCTCAAAAATCTCCTTGGAATCCCTGCAGGAAATGTCTGGGTCTGGTAGTCCAAAGGAATAGGGCAAAATGCCTTCTTTTTCAGCGAAGCAAATCATCTAATAAAATGGCGAACCACCACCTTCAAAACAGCTGTTACAAGCCACCTTCAAACACATTCCTGGTTCATTCATTTGCTTCTATGTTCTAAAGGCATGTGGAATCCAGTCAGGCCTCGTAAGGCCAGATCACTTCAGGAACAACCAGGGACTCGGGTCTTCTGAGAAGGCCAAGGTCACCCCTCAGCCTCACACACACCCCAGGCTTGGTAAAATCCAACAAGCTGCTACACTGTACACAGAGGCATTGCCTCAGACGCCAAAGCTTTTGAAAGGCAGCCAAAGCTAGAGGTGTCCGTCAGCAGATAGTGATAGCCTTTTTATGAGACTCTGGGTTCAATCCCAAACACTCACAAAATAGAAGAAGGGAGGGAGGGAGAGGTGGAGAGAGGGAAGGGAGGGGAGGGAAGACAGACCCAGGCAGATAGATGTCAGCTGAGGCACCTGGGGAGCGGGCTGGTTATGTGCGGCTCTAGCCGTGAGGCTTGCAGTAGCAACAGGTATGCTTTGTCAGGTAAAGGCGCTGCTCCTCACAGTGGACCCCTGCCATCACACTGGACCACCTCCCTTCACTGATCCACCAGCCTCACTTTCCTGTGGATATTCACTGCCACAGAAGGGCCTTCACTGTGAGTTAGGAACCCCAAGTCACACACAGGCCAGTCTGGGAACGCAGGAGACAGCCTGGTTGCTTTGACTCAGTATGACTATCTCTACCGCCTTCCTAAACAGCAGAAATACAGATGCAGAAAAATAAGTTAAAATCAAATAAACTCCCATTTCAAAGGCTCACATTTCTCACTAAGGAACAGAACTTATCATTGCTTACTTGCTGGCCACAAAATGTACCCTTGAGTGTGTGTGTACCTGTGTGTGTCAGAGCCAGCTGGGGAAACCTAACTACTTATATCAAGGTAGTATCTGTGGTTATGTGATTCAGATTAAATAGCTTACTATTCACATGCTTTAAACTCTCTTCTTCTAAAAAAAGAAAAAATTTTTTTTCTGGGCTTTGTTATGTCTGTGGGAGGGTATCAGATACCCTGAAACTGGAATTATAGATAGTTATGAACTGCCATGTGGGTGCTGGGAATTGAACCCAGATCCTCTGGAAAAAACAGCCAGGGCTCTTAACTACTGAGCCATCTCTCCAGCCCCTAAACTCTCTTCTTTGGGTCGTGACCTCTTCGGAGAGTCACGTTTCATCCTGTATATGAGATATTTACATTATGATTCATAACAGCAACAAAATTACAGTTTTGAGGTAGCAACAAAATAATTCTACGGCCTGGGGTCCCCACAACACAAGGAACTGTATTTAAACGGTCACAGTGTTAGGAAGGTTGAGAGCCACTGGCGTAGAGGGGACATCTGCTAATATCACACTGCTCTCCAGGGCATGGAAGTCCCTGACGCACAGGACCGAGTGAAGTGGTGAAGGATGCCACTGCTGAGGCCTGACCTCTGGCCAACAGGCATGTCTTCTGCACCCTCGGCATTCAGTGCCGCTGCTTGTCACTTGCAGGAGGATTTTCTGGGTGACGTACTGTCTCAATTATACACACGGGCTAGAAGCCTGGTGTGACTGTCCAAATGATAAAGAAACCAGTATAGAACCACAAAGGCTGAGAAAATTCCCAAAGCAAAAAAAAATATTGAGACATTTCCCTTTCACAGTAGCCACCTGTCTTTTCCAGGGAAACTACTACAGGAAGTCCAACCAGAAAAGAGTAGCCGTGATTAGGGCAGCACCATACGTAACAGGCAAAGGACAGGGGGACTTGCTCCTCAGATGTGCAACTTCTCCAAGCAAATGCTCACCCATCCTTGATTGTGGCCTAGGGAGGCTCAGGGTCAAAAGCAACAGAGTTTCCTGTTGTTCCATAGGCATCCGGGCACAGAGGGAAAGGCAAACTGCTGGATGCACTCCCTACCAGCTCCAAGAATTAAAAAAAAAAAACCAACAAAATATCTCAGAAGGTTTAGAAGGGAAGTGGGGAATGGAAAGTCTAGGCTAGACACAAAGATCGTCAGACAGTCGAGACAAATGGCTCAGCATGTCACCATACAACAAATCATCACCAAGCGGCTTGAAACATGTCAGTTGGGATCTACAACTCAGGAAGCACGCTTACTCTCCAGGAACAAGAACAGGACTAGAGAAAGCGAAAGCGAGCTTTATACCCAAGTGGCCACAACCCAGGGTGGCCAGTCACACCCTCAGAATGATCATAGTCAAGACTCTGGGGTGAGTATTTGAGTTGAATTTTGGAGCAGTTGTAATTTTGCACATTAGGATGGGGGAGGCAAGATAAGAAATTCCAGGCAGTTGGGGAAAAAAAAAAGCAACAAAGGTAAGCAAGCAGGAGTTTCCATTTTCCATTTACTTCTAGGAGGTATCAAGCGGTCCTGCAGAAGGATAATGGAAGATTATTTGAAAAAGCAGACCTCAGCCTGATCATCAGGGGACTTCCATAAGATGTATACAACACCACCAAGAGCCAAGACCTTGACCGCACAAGTGCCTCAGATGGCCACATAGGCACACAGGGCCCTCCAAGACCAGTGGCTGCCCTTCTCCGAGACTGGCTGTAGCAAAGCTGTCTGAAATGAAATCGAGCACAGTGTGATGCTCGGGTTGTTCTTCCGTGCTCCTTTTCCACGAACGCATCTTTCTGGCGAGAGAAGTGTGCCAATGGTCTCACAGATGCGTAGCAGCTGGAAAGATTGAGATAAGTGATACCGGCCCACTGTCGCATTGATAGGCAGTCACTACAAAAATGCCCAAGCAGGACCTTAAATCTCACAGCAGGCCTATGTGATTTCCAAAGCAATTCAGAGTCCCAGACATGTCCTTTTATAGCTAATAAGAAGGTGAGGGAAGTGTCTCAAGGAGGATTGAGGACTTTCCATAGAGAGAGTCCCTCACTAACAAAGGTTAGCCTTAATAACTTTTCTATTTTGTTACAGTGCAAAAGGGATTTGCATACATTAGAAACAACAAATTTTTTTGTGTGTGTGTATGG
Organism: Acomys minous; assembly: GCF_964271855.1. NCBI lineage: Eukaryota > Metazoa > Chordata > Mammalia > Rodentia > Muridae > Acomys > Acomys minous. The sequence goes on from NC_140491.1 coordinate 103,191,266, forward strand.
GTGTTTTGCCTGCTTGTATATCTCTGCAGCATATGCATGTGGAATCCAAGGCATCAGATCCCTTGGAACTGGAGTTACAGACAGCTGTGAGCTGCCACGTGGGTACTGGGACTCAAATCAGGCTCCTACGGAAGAGCTATTGGTGCTCTTAACCACTACGCCATCTCTCCAGCCCCATTTTTAAAACATTTCCATCTCACCCCTTATCCCTAGCAATATGCAGTACCTTCCTGCTAGGCAGTAGCAGTTAGCCTGGCTCCCAGCAGGCCGTGTGATTATAAAGGTGGAAAGCAACACCACACTGCCCTGGGTAGCTAAGGCGTGACCTGTGGCAGGCTGGATGCAGGAAATGATGGTGGTTTCTGAGACTTCCCACCCGTCACAGGTTAATCAGGACATAATCCCATCTACGTCCTAACTTTCCATCTGTCCGTCAACATCTTACAGAGACCAGATAAATTAGGGGCTTTAGGGACCAGCTCAGAGGTCTCCAGCTCTGTCTCCTTTCTGGAGTAGGGAAAGGCTTTTCCTGAGGTCTCTGACTTCCCTCCTCCTAAGTCACAGAGTTGTTCGTAGGTGCCCATCCTTCCTACTGCCCACACCAGGTCAATGAGACAGAAGCCCTTCAGCTAAAGAAAACTGACCTCTACTCCTAACCTTCCCCTCAAGGGCAATTCAGCAGAGCACCTGACTCTCTTCATGCAGAAAACACCTCAGAGACGCCTGCTCAACAACATTTCTGTTGCATATGGGTCCAAGTTTACAAACTAAAGCTACTGATTAGCACCAATGTCTAAATGAACAAAGCATGGAGAAGGTCATAATGGTCAACAATGCAGCTCTTTGCTAACAAATTCTAATGTGAAAAAAGAGTATCATGAGCCCAAACGTCAGGAACTGTTCATCTTCCTTGAAGAATGCACAGAGCACACTGCACTGAGGCAATATGGAAAAACCGAGAGAGTTAAGGGGCACAGGGAGTGAATGAGGCGCCCCCCCCCCTTCACTCTGGGATAGGATCTGCCTTTCTTACTGAGTCAAGAAACTGCCCAACTCCTAAAGTCAAAACTTCCCCCAGATAAAAGGTGTGTTTTCCTAAAGACATCTCCAGCAAGATTTATAAAAGCAATAAATGTTTTTTTTTTTCTTTCAGTGCTAGGAATTGAACCTAGGACCTCAAACGTGCTTACACAAGTACATGCTTACTTAAAGCCAGAGTATTCATAACCTTCAGTTTGACCATATTAGTGTTCCCCTCATCCATAAAGCTAAACAGTACGCCTCAGGAAAACTGCCTACCATTTCATTTACAAAAGGAAAATTAGAAGTTAAATGATGTTAGTTTTGGATAGGGGGTGGTGGTGGGTAAGGTCACATAATCAGGAAGAAAAAGTAAAAAACAAAACATGTTCTCTCTCCTGTGTGGAGCCTAACCACATGTAAGCATAACCATATGTAAGCAAGTGCGTGTGGGTACAGTGTAACAGGAAGCAAGGGGAACAGGAGGGAATAAGCCGTGAGGGATGAGGAAGGATGCATGCGATGGACGTGAGCCCCGGAAGACCCTATCAAGATGACTGCTCTCTAGTTCTAATTCTGCCAGGAGTAGTTGGGTGTGGGCGCTGGGTAAGTGCACAAGCTGCACGAAAATACTGAAGGTGTAAAACTTTAGGGAAAGCATCAAAGCTTCTGTTCCAGAACGCCTATTCTAACTGTACAGAAGTCCACTGAGTTACACAGACTCTGAGTCCGGTTAATTTTGGCCTGTGATCTATTTGTTTGCGAGTATTTTATAATAAAATTTAACAAAAGAAAACCTTAAAAAATGTAAAAGATTAAACCAGCATGTATAGATCTACTTAATTTTTAAGTTTTATTAGAAGCTTAGTCATTTTTTTTTAAATCTTCAAACTTTGTTGTCAATGATACCCTTTGACATAACTTAGGAAGCTACAGGACCATATAACTGCAGGCATCGGAAAGACATCTAAAAGCGACTCGCTTGAGAAGCCTGTGTGTTTCAAATGCATACTGTGAAAACCAATCCTTCCCTCCTTCCCTCCCTCCCATCCTCCCCACCCCTTCTACAGCCATCCTTTCTGCATGCTGAAGCCCATGTACTTTCCCTCATCCTAATAAACTCTCTAGCTTTGATGAACTCTGGCTCATCCTGAAATTCTTCCCTGCAGCAGTTACGTACCCAGTTTTACCCGAGTGGAGGTTCCTAAGGAGGAAAGGACCACTTGTCTCTGCTGGCGGAAGTATTGGACGGTGTCTGCCTGACATTGCTGACAATGCTATTGTGTTTGGGGATTCAGTCCACAGAAAGATTAGGAAGTCATCCTTGAACAATAAAACTTCAAGTGAACCGGTGACCCAGATCAATAAAACCGGTATTTAGTGGCTAGCTTAGTACCCACCTAGCACATGGCCCTGGGTTCAACTCATAGCACTGACAGAGAAATAAAATAAAAGAAAGGAAAACCTAGGTAAAAGGAACTTGATGTATCTTCCTTCCTAACATCAAGGTGTAAAAGACACCAGGAGGCCCCAGTGCAGTTTTCAACAGTCGTTATGAACAATACAGTAAATGTCAAACAACACTAGGACACTCCGAGTCACAGGATGTGAGGTCTCCTGGAATAAAGGAAAAAAACACTCAAAGCAGGATAGCAATGGCGGTTAGGGAAGGGCTTATGGCCCGGGGGTAACAGTGTGCACCCGTGGTCCCAGCGTTGGGCAGAGACAGGAGAAGCTGCAGATGGGCAAGTAGGCAAGCAGTCAGGCAGACAGAAGTCGGGATGGATGAAAGAATGGGTGGGTGGATAGAAGAATGGACGAATAATATGGCAGAAGCAACAGGGACCTACGAGATAGAAATTCAAATTCAATCTGACCCTAGACAATTTTGTTAAGACTCTGAGCTTCATTTTCCTCACCGGCTGGTACGTATACTAAATAACGAGAGGCTGGGGTAAAATCTGTCTCCCAAGTTTAAGGCTCTAGGTTCCATCTGCATATACACAGCACCTTTTCCCTCAAGCGGATGATGGGTTTAGTCAATGACAAATCAAAGGCAATGCGAGCTGTTTCAGCTGGACCAAAACAAAACAGTCCAAAAAAAAAAAAAAATAGGGGCCGGTGATTCCAAGGGAAGATCTGGTTCCCACCAGTTCTCTGCTGTAACTCTGCTCTGTTCCAAAAATGAAACACTTTTGTTTTAACTGAATTAAGATAATAGAATTGCACATTGTCACACTGAGATGAAGAGTGCATACACCCCGTCTCTGCTGGCTACGCACACACATCTATGGCACACACACACACACACACACACACACACACACACACACACACACACAGGCACACGCACACGCACACACGCATACTCTTAAACCCAAGCGGCATTATAGGAATTTTTCTTTTTTGTCATGGTACCTGGGCAGAGGATGAAGGTCTGTGTTAACACACTTGGCTAGCGTTCACCAGAGCACTCCAAAGAGTCTACACAGGAAAACAAACTACTTTACATAATGTCTTTCTTATAACAGCTAAGAACCGGTGACTTCGGCTGCTGGTTAGAAGACAGAGTCAGAAATAGTGTAAAGCCATTGCTTCCTGGGTCTGTTTCGTTGGCATTGAAATTAGTTACCTCGTTAAATCATCATAATGTGCTTCTATTGATTTCTGTCCAGGCAGGAAGTCGCCACTGAGCAGGATGATGGGAAATAAAAATGCCACTACAACCAGAATACCTTTGTTCAAATGCACAGGTCCATTAAATCCACATTCTGTGGTCATTTGCTGAGTTCCTTAGAACAATGGCAAGTTTACTTACTAAGAGCAACACACACACACACACACAAAAAAAACAAAAAAAAAACAGGGTTTCTTTTCATCCTCTCTCTTCCTTGTTGAAAGTTTAAACAATGATGGTCTGGGAGTACAGGGTTTGCTTATGAGATAACGAGCATCGTGGCATTTTCATATCACACATATCAAAAGGCAGATGCACACACTCTGTAAGCCTTAGCATCTGTATGGGAAGATAGACAGAACTTCAGGAACTTTTTATGATCAGAACTGGCAAGCTTAGGAAACAGCCCTATGCCACACTTGCATTTTTGTCTTGGTACAAACTTTGCATGGCAGTTAGACTTTTGCAAAGTGGATTAGAAATCTCTTCATTTAGGGCAGGGCAGTAGTCACAGGACATGCTGTCCACGGAACACAGAAGGGCTGTGGAGATGGGTGTCCGGCCCTAAACGTCACACACCTCCACTAGAGAATTACCTCATTGGCATAGAATTCCCCTGTCTCTTCTGCTTCAGACTTTCCAAGTTTCTCAAGGTCAGAACCCAAAGAGAACTAACTCTCTCTTCCCATCACCAGGGTATAGAAATGTCTAGCTCAAAGAAGAGCCAAGAAACGGATGAGGGGCAGCCCACCCTTCTGCCCAGCAGCTGGCCCCGTGTTATAAAGAATGCCAGCCACTTTTCCGGGCTCTTCTCACGGTTTGGGACACATGACTGCACTTCCTTAAAAATGTAAGGCAGAGGCTTCCCAAGCCAGGCAGCATCCCAGACTGCCTGCCAGGCAGTGACAGGCATGCCTATAGAAGGACCTGTTAGCGTCTTTGACTTCCCTTCCTCAAGGTTTGTGCTGACTGCTCAGTCTGGCCTTGGTGCTGGGAAAACCTGCACACACCCTAAGGGCTTCTTCATCTTTACAGGAGAATCCCTTCTAGGATGAACTTTATACCCACTGCCGGGGTCCTACGCTCTTCAAAGTTGTCGACACTTTCATATTAAAACTATCTTTTTTTTTTAAACTTGCCAATGTCCCCATCACTGATTTAGGTAAATGACATGGCAGGGGGATTTCTGCTTTCTGCCACTTATTTATATCAACTACACTTCCGGTATGAGGAAGACACAGAAAAGATAGGATGTATGCAGGAGGGGGTATTTTTTTAAGATTCATCATCTTCTTATATCACATTCAGGTTTCTTTCTACCAATGTAACAGCTTAATTATCTTGAGTCATATAAAAATTGGTTAGGAACATAGGCAATTCCATTTCCACTGCTTTTAATTCATGACAAATTTTAGTAATGGACTGAACTATGATAAGATTCTTTTCTACCTCCTCAAAAGAAAAATATAAAAATATATAAACGGTTACCATAAAAACAAAAATCTTGGGAGATAATCATCATCTATTTTAAGTACTGTACAGCAGGAGCTGTTTAGTGGCAGGGAATTATCTGGTTAGTGAATGTTCAATTAGCTGAGATAAGGGCACAATGACATAGGAAATATGATACTAGTGGTCCTCACAGAATGAGGGCCTTCTGTATAAAACAAGTATGACTGACAGTAAATACACCTGTCTGAACTGTTGTAAGGATTAAATATTAGAGCTACAAAACCCTTCAAGTCTAAGAGCTAAAACTTACTAACTTCTCTGTTTTAGTCACTATTATCATTAGTTTAAATTATATTATTAATAGTATTATTGTATTATTAATATAATTATATATTATTAATATAATAACTATAGTACAAACATTGCGTTAATGTTACATATGTAATATATATTGTATTTTAAATGTAACCATATTGTATGCTGTGATTCATTTAATAATTGTTTTATTAATATTAATTATTAATATTATATAATGCCTACATTATATATTCATGATCATTAATTCGTATAACCTCAAAACCCACTATGATCGTCTAGAACTTGATAAAGCATCGTGGGACAAAGAAACTCAACAATGACATCGGCACATGAGATGAGCCAGGAAGTACACCTGATTTCAAGCCTACATGTCACAGGATATCACTTTAATAGTGACCTGCTTGGTACAGTGGCCTACGCCTTTAATCCCAGCTCTTGGCAGACAGAGGGAAGGGGACCTCTGTGAGTTTGAGGCCAACCTGGCCTATATAATGAGTTCTGGGCCAGCGAGCTACATAGCAAGACCTTGTCTTGAAATAAATAACTACATGAATACCTTTCTTCCATAAATTCATTCTTTGCTCTGGGTGTTTGAAAATTCTAAAGGCAGATGAGAGTTAAAAACAGACAAGGCAACAGGCAGCTTGGAAAGGGCCAGAGCTGTGTAACCCTGACAGAGGGATGGTTCTCGAGGCTGAGGGAAAGGGACAAGGAGCTCAAGTATAAGACTACTGTGGGCTATACAGCAAGACCCCGACTCAAAATGATGATGATGATGATGATGCCAATGACGACCTTGCCAGCCTGAACTCTTCTTTACAACAACCTACCATCATTTTACCTTTGTAGTGTGTAATTTTAAATACAGTACAGATATATCTTTTACTGCCACACAAATGAAGAGAAATATAATACACAGCCATATATTCTACATAATCACATTCATGCACATTTTGGGCCCTTTAAAGGAGAGAACGTAGGGTGTAATGAAAATTAATCCAACACCAAAAATGGGATTTTTTTTTTGAAATGAGTAACTTTCTGGGAGCATGTCAATTCTATGGAAAGTGACCAAGAGAAAGGTGCATGTATGCCACCCATTAACAAGGGAGGCTGGCTAGTAGGGGCTAGTTAACCAAGGGCAGAGACTGCCAAATGTATAATAAGATACTAGGAAAGTTCCTTGGTTCTTCAACAATAATTTTAAAAGGCTCATTTACAAACAGTGCAAAACAGGCTCCTGGTGACTGTCAACTCCCTGCAAAGCAATCAAACGGGGATTAGCATACCTGTGAGCTAAGGAAAGGTTTGAAACTGCGCGTGTTCTTACCAAAAATGATTTCCAAGATTTTTTCCCTAAGTAATAAGCAGCATCGCAAAGTCTTTAATTAAAGTCATAATGCTTAATTCTGCTTATGAAATAAAATCGCGTTTTTAAAAGCAGATTTTTAAAGGCCATTTAAACTACCAGGAAAAACATTATAAAAATGTGATCAGACCATTCAAAGGTTGACGCTGCCCTTGTTTTCCCCAACAAAAATTCCGCCAAAGAATAATCAAAACACTCTCTCCATAAACAGGAGCTTAAATGCTGCCTCTCAAATCAGATTGCATTTCAAGTGATCCCAAACCAAAATAAAGCAGTATTTTATGAACTTGGTTCTCACCTGAAGCACAGCCAGGGCAGCTGTCCTCTGAGGCTCTGAGGGGCACACACTAAGGTCACGAACAAGGTTGCCAACTGTGACATTCAAATCGGCAGCATTAGCCATGGCTTCAAAGTGGCACCTAGCAAGCTTTCGTCCCTGACACACAGAACCAAAAGACCAAATACAGCACAAAATTTGGGAGTATCCGATTCGGCTCCCCATATCCTCGGGGAAGATACTGCTGAGACCAACTATTGACTCAGAAAATGATCCTTTCAAAAGGTTCCGGTTCCGGGTATGTTTTTTTTTTCCTTCAGAACCTCGTTGTCCTTACATAAACAGGATGAGCTAGTCCATACTCCCTTAAATCAAGCAGAAAGGGCAAAAAAAAAAAAAAAGTACTTCAGGATTTAGGTATCAGCGTCTCTGAGTTTCAGATAGATTACAACTGAGGTAGGGCATACATTTCCCAGATTTATGCTTGTTATGGGTAAAGGGGGAGGTTAATTCCAAAGAAAGTATTTAGTGACAGGAAGAAAAAAAAAGAAAGAATAAAGAACAAACAACAACAACAAAACACAAAGCACAGAAACTTCTTTTTAAGCATATCATAAACACACACACTCTTTTTTTTAAAGATTTATTTATTTTATTTATTGCATATGAGTGCTTTATCTGCAGAAGAGGGTATCAGATTACATTATAGATGGTTGTGAGCCACCATGTGGTTGCTGGGAATTGAACTCAGGACCTCTGGAAAAACAGGCGGTGCTCTTAACCACTGAGCCATCTCTCCAGCCCCATTTTTTTTTTTTTAATCCAGAGAGGGCCTTAGTTCAGGATGACATCTTGCTAAAATGACAGATGACATTCATTCTCTGCCCCCACATCTCTCATCACCCTCCACTCCTCAGAGCCATTCCAAATAGATGGTCTTTTAATCACCCAGGAGGAATGTTACATAAACTACTAACGTGATGTACCTGCCATGCCTGAGGTCCCTGTTCAGCCAGCAGGTTCTGAGGCTAGGCCGCCGTTATCTAGGCGGGAAGAGGCATGTCTGCATTTATGACAGTCAGATGTCTCAAGAATGATCTAGTAAAAAACTGTAAAGACTCTTGTTCTGTGGGATTAAGACTAGGAAATGATGCAAAAACCGAGCAGTGATTAGTGTGGCCGGAGAGGAAAGCCAACGGAGAAACTGAGTAAGCCCGGAGAGGCCTCAGATGAGACAAAGCTTGGACTAAGCACAAACCTGGTACCAGAGGAGAGAAACAGAGAACAGACAAGGGAAACAGGTGGGACCTGAAGCAGGTAAATGGGAGGAAAGGTGACCACACCGGCTGGTCACTTGAGAGAGCATCCAGAAGAGAGAGGATGTCACAGCTCCTGCAGCTGGGATCACGTCCACGTCAGAGTGCAGGGCAGCACATCTGCACTACCATTCCCACAGCCTCCAGTAGATGCTCAGCTTTTCCTGGACTCCTGAAAAGCCCGGGGCGCTGAGTGACAGACAGCTTAAGCTCACTATTCTCACATCTATCCTTATTTTAAAAAAATACACTATTACTTGGGTGATTTTAACGGGCCCCTACTCCTGGCAACCAAAAGAAGCGGTTAATCAATTCCTTTGCATTCTATAATGGAGATTTCTTAGCAACCCAGAAAAGCTTTCCATAAATGTCTTTCCTAGGAATGACTTTCATGACATTTCCTTTTCAGAAGGATGTGCTAAGTCCCTGTACCATCTATATCTCCCAAACCTTATGCTATGGACTAACAAATATGGACCCCAAAACTCAATGTTGAAGCATTAACCACCAATTTGGAGACAGGGCATCTAAGCACAGAATTAAGGTGTGAGGCGGGGCTGGAGTAAGGTAGGAAATAAAGCAGGATGCCTTTTCTTCTAGCTCCCTTCTAGCTTTAAAAGCCAGTAAGCAAATGAGCAGGTAATTATTACCAAAAAAATGCAGAAAAACATTTCAGCACTGTCCAAAGTATAAATCCCAGTTCTAGGTACATATCCCATGAAATACTGAAAGCCTGGAACCAGTCAGGTAAGTTCAGCAATCAAGGGACTGGCTACATAAATTAAGGTGTGTCTACTAGCACAATGAAGAAAGACCTAGAACAGTTTGCATGCCTTAAGACAGATGTATACAGAAAATATACAGAAGTAACTGTATAAGCAATATATATGTAGATTTAACTGTTAAAGTAAAATTTATAAGTTGTCTAATAATAACCATAGTTACCCCTCTACAGATACAATCAGTACAATTTGAACATTTATGTGTGTATCTATACGCTTGCCAAAAAAAAAAAAAAAAAAAAACCACAAAACTAGCCACAGAAGCTCTCTCTGGACAATGGGAACCAGGGGGTATTTTCAATGATTTGATTATACACTGAGGTAGTCTACCAGTGCACCTTAAATCCTGTACTAAATAGCATAAAGGTTAGCCATGGCAATGGCTATTTCTGTTCTTTCTTTCTTCCTTTCTTTCATTCTAGTACTATGAAATCCTGGAATTAAAAGTCAAAAAAGTACTAAACAATCATGTCATCCAATTCCTAAGGATTCATTTTTTTCCTTCATGGCCACAAAACCAGACAACTAATTTATGAAACAATATCACATAGTTAACCAGTCTAGAATAAACTACATTGCCACTTCCAGGTTTAGATGAAAGGTCAGTGTGAAAATCAACTTACTGCTCAGCTCAGACAAGAATGTTATTTTATTTATTGGTATGGGGGTGGGGCATCAGAGGTTGAGTTGGGTGAGGGATCAGGGGTTGAGTGTGTGGGAGGGGTTGTTGTGCTTGAGTTCAAACACACAGGAGGAGGTCTTGGGCAAGCTGGACAAGTGTTCTACACGGAGCTACATCCGCAATCTGGAAAGTAACCTGCTCTTAACTTTCTCTAAGCCATGATGTAAACGATTTAACTTCCATTAAGTAAAGTACCAACTATCAGAAAAGGGTACTCCGGCGGTATACAGAGGATAAAAATCCAAGTTCATGACAAGTAATCTTGAGAAACATTAAATTATAAAATAAGCATAAGGTGGCGGCCAATATATTCTGTGACTCTGAAAACATGTTTGTATAGAAGAGAGCATTTCCACACTCACCTCTGCTGTAACAAAGTGAGCCTGATAATAAGTGTGCACTGAGTTCTCAAAGAACAAATCACTTTGGACAATAAAATATTACTCTAAAATTGGTTTGTTTATTTGTTTGTTTGTTTAGCTCTATGCAAATTACATGTGATAGTTCTAAAACCAGAAAAACTAGCAATTTCTAAAAATATCAATTCACCCCCTTTTTTTTTCAGTTTCAGTATCTGATTTGAACCTGCCTTGCCAACACCAAAATTCAAACAGTGACCTTCTAGTCTGGAGTGATAAGGCGACTAGTGACCTTTCCACACTTCTGCTCATCTGTGTTACACAAAGTTTGCCTAATGCGCATCTATGATGATTAGGACAATGTTTGGGGGAGTTTAAAATAATTGACTTGCAGTTATTTATAGCCTCAGAGGCACAGGAAACATCCTTTTTCTCATAGCTCTTTCCTTCTGTGGGAAAGGGGCAGCTGGACCAGCCCTGCAAGGACTCTCCCACAGTTTCATCCCCTCTTCGGATCCGGTGGCCTTGTGTAGTGTGTAGTATAGGTCACTTAGCAGTGAAATCTCCAGCCTTACTTATAACGATGCCACTTAGCCCTCTTCCTACATCTGAAAACACGTGCTATTTTAAAATCGGGGCTTTCACCAGGAAAGTCTCGTAATTTTTACAAAAGGTAGAGCTGCATGTCTCCTTTCCTTCTGCTGTGTCTGCCAGCAGTACGCGATAAAGTAAGTACAATGGGCAGATTCTATTAATAACCATTTCTAGTTTTCTAATCTCGAGAGCTTGTTTGGAGGTTCTAGCCAGGAAGAGTGAGAGCAGCTGCTTGCATAACCTTGACAGAAGAAAGGTCAACCTCTCCTCTGGAAGATCTTCCTGTCTGGCAGGCCTCAGCTTCAGGAGGGAGAAAAGGTGGACACAGGGAGTGGTGAGGGGAGGGACAGGTACCTAGCAGTCAGATCAGCCAAATTAATCCTGTAACAGATGTCCCTGCCAGAGTGCCCTCATGGCTGAGGCGTGTGGGCTTTTGAACGTAATGGGCTGGCAGTTCGTCTTACACATCAAGCAGTAAAATACTGCTGGATTGACTTCAAAGTAAAGAAACTTCCTTGATTATCTAAGCAATAATTTGCCTTTAAGTTAAGCGATGTGCAGAGGATGTGTTATTTTTAGGGCTGAGAGAGACACAGCTCACTGACTTCTAGGTGGCAAGAGGAATGGTTATATACACATGTAAACAACCTGCATTTTTAATGTGCTGTTGAATTTTCAGAATGAAGCATCAAAACCAAATTGGCTAGTAAACACACACACACACACACAGAGGCGTGTGTGTGTGTGTGTGTGTGTGTGTGTGTGTGTGTGTGTGTATGCGCTTGTGCATGGACACACATATGCCACAGGATCTTAAGGGTTTTTTGCTTGTTTGTTTTCGAAAGTCACACATTCTTAAAGCCAGTTTTATAACAAAAATCACCCTGATGGTTAAACCGCAAATTAGTCTTTGAAACCTATAGTCACTGACTCTACAGACCGTGGAGAATATGGTCGCGTTAACTAATGACTGTCAGGTCCAAATGGAACACCAAGTCTCCAGCCTCCAAAAGGCAGCCCAGTGCACTCAACCTAGATTATAGGAGGACTTCTCGAGGACAGATAAGAGCCAGCATTCCTCAGGAACTTGCGAAGCTGGCTCCCTTCCACCAAAAGAAGTCATTTCCCTTACCTATGGCGGAAGGGACATATGGCTCACCTGTGGTGCCAGGCTCTTTCAGTACCACAGCTATCTGTTATACACTTCAAATTTCATGCCAGAATCCTAGTTCTCCTCACGCCTCCCCCCGCCCCAGCCCACTCCCTCACTACTCACTCATATTCTTTGTCTATGTGTGTCTGTCTGTCTGTCTCCGTGTCTGTCTCCCTCCCCCCTCCTTTCGGTACCTCTGCTTCTCTCACTAGGCTCTCTCGGTTCTCCGTCCCCTGCTATTGTTCCCTCTCATAAAGACAGCCCTGGCCATGTCCAGTCTGTTGGCCATGTTTAACCTACTTCTCTCTCTCTCTGCTCTGGACTCTGTTTCAGATGCTCCTGGCTGTTCTCCCCCCACCCCCAACACTCTCTCTCCCTCCCTCCCTCCCTCCCTCCCTCCCTCTCTCTCTCTCTCTCTCTCTCTCTCTCTCTCTCTCTCTCTAATATCTATAAGAAAAGGAGCAGTCACAGCATTCGTGTGTAGAATGACCTCTGCCACAAGCGTGGAATAAAAGCTAAGGCTAGAGAGTTTAGTGATAGAGCCTGTGCCTAACCTGTTAGCATGTGTGAAGGCCTGGCTTCTATTCCTAGCACTATAAATAAATATTTAAAGAGAAAAATAATAATAATGTAATTCATAATAAAATATTACTCAAATAAAAGTACCATTACCTAAAACATTCAAGAACAAGCTATAGAGTCAGTGGCTACCTCCCAGCATGTCCCCTTGAACGAAACACTTCTTTTACACACACACCTAGTATAGTGCGACTGATTTTTAATAATAAATAAAGCTTAGCATTCATATTGTGATTTTTCCTTTTCTTCTAAGAAGCTCAAAAAGCAACAACAAGAACAAACAAACAAACAAAAAGAAGGGGCATTTGGTATTAGATGAAGATAAATATAAACGGTGAAAATAAATTATCTAAGACTTGTTTATTTTTAGTTTTCGTATGGGTTTTTGCTTGCATGTGTATATATACAAACCACACATATAACTGGTGCCAGAAGAGGGCACTAGACCCCCTGGAACTGGAGTTACAGGTGGTTGTGAGCTGCCCTGTGGGTGCTAGGAACCAAACCCTGCAGCAGGAGCAGCCAGTGTTCTTAATTACTGACTCATCTCTCTGGCCCCTACCTCCTGGTGCCTGGAGCTTCAGAGCCCACTTCTCTCACAGTTGCAAAGTTGCCTGAATTGTTGCTTCTGGTGGGTTTTAGAGAACAAGATGTCAGAGACTGGGATGATGGTACACATCTGTAACCCCAGCACTCAGGAAGCAAAGGTAGGAGCATCCGGAGTTCAGGGACACCATGCACTTACAAGGCTAGCTCAAAGCCACTCTGACTACATGAGACCCTGCCCCCCAAAACAGAACATGAAGCCTTCAGATAAAACCTTGCTTCTTCTATGACAGCAAGCAGGAAGATGCCCTTATTAAAGCCAAGTATCTCACATCTCCGGGCCTGAGAGGGTCACTTTTTAAACAACCTGTGGATATTCAACGTAGCAGAAGTACAAGATCTAGTCCCATCCTGACTTATGCCGCCAAACACTCCTCTTCTTAAGCCCATGACCACATTCGTGGCTTCACAGGGCAGTCGTCTTATGTCAGCCTCCTCACTACCCAGGAAAGGAGCTGTGAGAAATATTTCCACGAGAGCTCTTATTTAAGGTCAGGTACTGGGTTGGGCAATCCACAAGCTTGAAAGGGCAATAGTAGGAAAAAGAAAAACAAATAGTACAGATTATGGAGGAATACATTCTCTGTTCCAGCCCTGTCACTTGGAGGGATACTAACATGAGAAAGCAGACCATCCTGAGAGGCCTCAGATCACACCCTCACCTCCCTACACAGACACTAATCCCTTCTCCTAACAAGGCAGGCGCCCTCCCCAAATAGGAATATGTTTTTGTCAGTGAGTATGAATTTGTACTGAGGGGGTGATGGCAGGTCTATCATTTGCTTTGTGATCTAAAACTTAGGCTAAACCATTAACCCTTTAACCACCAAGAAATTTTATTTGTGCATCTCGAGTCTCCCCCCCACCCCTCCCCCATTACAGTTCCTAAATTAAAAGAAAAGGAACTATGATTCTAGTTTGCAGTAAGTGTCAAAGGTTGAGCAGAGACATTATTTTTAAGAAGGCGGGGTGTTTAATTTCAGAAATTCTAACTTCATCTGCCACTAGCAACAATTTAATTAATTAATAATTAATTAACTACAAGCAAGTCAGGCCTCTCTTCATGACATGAAAAAAAATCAACTCGAGTAACTGGGGGCCATCATATCCAACCCTGACTCTCAAACATGTGCCCGTCTCTAAGCAAACTAACACCACTTCCCAAAACAAGTGTTTTTGGTAGGAATCTCAGTGTTTACAGAGTCATAGAAACATTTCCAAAATGAGTTAAGTGGCCAAGATAAAGAGTTATACCTTATCCTGGCATGGTGTCGCATGTCTTTGATCCACTGTACTCATCAGGGACAAGCTGGCAGATCTCTGTGTATTTGAGGCCAGCCTGGTCTACACAGCTAGTTCCAGGACAACCAGGGTTACCATAGAACGACCCTGCCTCAAAACAACCAACCAACCAACCAACCAACAACCAACCAAAAAAAATGTTATGCCTTAAAATTATCTCCCTAAGTCAGCAAGCGTGTCACCACACACAGAAGCAAATGGCTCTTCTAAAGACATTATTAACACATCTGCTTCCAAAGAGCGGAGAAGGAAGCCCAGCATGTTGCCACGCGGGAGGCTCGTAGTGCTTGTGCCTCAGGGTAGACGCCCAAGCTCTTCTTAGAGATTGTCCTTACACTGCCAGAGACATCACTGTGACATGTAGCCAGTCTCTGAGCAGTTCTAAGGAAGGCACACAGTCAACAGTCAATATGGGTGGTACCCTCCCAGTCTGAATAAAAACAGACAAGAAAACATTGAGTGCTTGTATTCACCTCTCCGCCTCTTGACCAGCCCAGCCTTGAGCAGGCCGCCTCTCATTGCCGAACCTTCCCCCATCAGCCTGGACTGTACCCTCAAACTGTGGGCCAGAATTCAACCTTTCTTCAGCTTCTTGTCAGATCTTTGGTTATTAACGATGAGAAAAGCAACTAACTAATATACCATCCGACATACTCCTGTCAAAAAGCCTGAGGGATGATATAATCTGAATTTGTATTGCACAGTAAAGCAGTCACCAGCCACGACTGCCTACTGAGAATTTGAAATGGAGAGTATAACTAAAGTGCTATGTTGTGGGTTGAATGTGAAATGCCCCCCTCCCCAAAAGGCTCATGTTTTGAATGATGTGTCCTCAGCCTCTGGTACTATTTTGAAGTCTGTGGAATCTTAAGGAGGTAAGACCTTGTGAGCAGAAGCAGGTCCACAGAGCAGGCCTCTGAGGGCTAGTTACGCCTGCCGGGATGCCAGCCTGCTCTCTGTACTTCCTGGTGCACAGAAACCTGAGGAGCCTCCACTACACACGCTTGCACCATGAGCAGGGTCAGACCCTCACTGCCACCGTGAACTCCTGAAACTCCAACCTTTCCTCCACTAAACTGTTTCTCTGCAATCTGGGTCACGGTGATGCAGAGGTAACTGACACACATGCATCTGCTTCTTCCCTAGCTCGACTGAAGGTAAACAGAAATGGCCGCAGGGAGATACAACGGCCACAGCGTCTTCGAGAATGTTGTTGCTACTATAATAGCTACAGTATGTCCTCTTGGACCAACCTGTGAGCCGAAAGTTGAGCTGTTTCAGATACTTGCTGCTCTTGCACTTTTGGTATACACACACACACACACACACACACACACACACACACACACACACACACACCCTGCTTTCTCAGTCACTTGTAATTTAGCAAAGGTAGATAGTAGCAGTGGGATGGAAGGCAGTAGGAAAAGTGTAGGGAGGAAAGGAAAGGGGATGGGACAGGAAAGGGGTGAGTAAGGAGGGAAGGCGAGGATGGGGGGAAACAGCAAGTGAGAGAAGAAGGGATGAAAGATTGCGTCTAATTAAAAATCTAATCGATGAACATCAACAAGGAACACCCGGGAAATACAATCCTTTTTAATCCCCAAACTAAACGGGGCAGGAAAGAGGGCAAATGGAGTGCCACTCACTGCAAACCTGGTACAAACCGATGCTTCCAGTCCAAAACATGAGCATGAATTCAGCCAAGTCCTTTACCATCAACAGAGTGATTAGGAGACGCCTCAAGCTGTCGCGGGTCAGTGCCTTCCAAAGCACTCGCAGGGAAGCTCGGGCAATCTATTTACATGGCAGAGTGATCCACTCCGCTTCCACCCAGTTACACTAGCAGACGGTTCCAACAGCAACTCAAGTTGGAAACCCAAGACCTCAAAAATGGCACCACATTTTATGTATCTACCTGAGATGAAAACTACACGTACGAGCACTTATAATTCTAGGCTTCTGAAAATTATATTAAGATGCCAATTACCTCAAAGGATGTGGAGATAAAATGTTTGTTGAGGTCTCAATGAGTTCCAACTTAAATGACATTTGTGTGTGTGTGTGTGTGTGTGTGTGTGTGTGCGCGCGCGCGCACACGCGCGCGCAGTTCAATCAATTTTAGAAAGAAAGTCTTGCCAAGCTGTTGTCTGAGAGGCCCATTTCTCTTCTTTCTGCTTCCCAGGGAAGCCGCGTCTGAAATGTCTGCTTAATGAACGCACTGCATTCTTCTCTTGTATTAGAGCTTCCACCAGTGAAGAGCAGCTTTGGAAAAAAAAGAAAGAAACCTTGGAAAGCTTGCGTCTCTTCAAATCTCTAGGAGCTATCTGGTACAACTTAACCAGAACTGTCCTGAAAGAAACCTTGAAACCCCGTATGATGGCTTGGGGAATTCTACTCAGATGAGAACAAAAAGATTTTCCAAAAGATGCACCACAGAAGAGTTACCACATACATTAGATTGGTCTCGACTTCTGCAGTCTTGGTGAGCCCCATTCCCAGCCCATCAATTTCTGTCCATTACGATGTATAAGAGTGTAAACTCCTGTGTGTGTAGCAAACCCTGGAGTCTCGCTGTCCTGCACTTCTGCTCCTGACTCGGATCTGAAGGATTGCCGATTCTACACAGGAAGCAACTCCACCGAGACTCCAGGTAAGGGTTATATTTAAACACAAGAACAGCAAGAGATCAACTGTTGGACTCAGAAAAAGGAAGGAGGGACTGGGGCTCCCAAGGGGAGCAGCGCAGGACACCCTTACTCCTCGCACAATCAGACACGGGGTGGGGAACCCTAGCAGGCAGTTCTCGAGCGCCCAGCCCACGTAGCCTACTTATGGATCCCACAAACCAGGAAGGGAAGCCTCCACCCCGTGCCCCAACACAGGCAGGTGGAAGCACTAAAAAAAATGCTTCTCAGTGGTCCTTGGGGCTGAGGCCATAACTACAGAGCCCTTTGAGCTGACTGAGTAAGAATCATCAAAGGCAAGCTCAAGCCCTTGGGATCAAAGGAGGCAAACTGAGATGTCAGGCCATGACATTTGTGCCCAGAATTCAAGCTCGCGCTCAGAAAACAATGGTCAAATGCTGAACATGAAGTGTGAAACACGGAAATAGAAAGCTTTGACCATCCAGGGCCAGGATGGACACTATCCTCCCAAGGGCAAGGAAGTGAAAGACACCACAGACAGGACCAGTGGAGGGGACCCAGAGCGGAGGGTGGAAACTGGTCCTGTGAAGAGACATCATCTGGTCCAGATTTTAAAAGCACCTAAAACAGAATTAACATGTATAAGGACAATAGAGTGGTAGTTACACGAGTTCATTTAATATGGGAACATGCCCCAACATACATGTATCTGACACGGGTACATCTTTTGAGTGTGTTCACTGCACAGGTACACTTTCAACATGCATGCTGTTCCTCAAGGAAATAAGACTTAAAAAAGACAAACACGGTACTCTGGTACATAGACAAAATGTAGGTGTTCCAAACAGAAGAAAATGTCACAGCGGAGGCAAGGTCAGTGGGAAACATTTTGACAGTTGTGCAAGGTTCCCCGCAAGTTGGCGATGCCATATTAAAGATGGAAATGTGGAGACAGGGAAGGAAAGAGAATCAATGGGCCTTAAATATTGTGCTTAGTGGGAACCTTGAAGGTAACCAAGGGTAGCTAAAGGGAGTATAAGCCTAGGAACACCACAGACATTCTGATATAGCAGTGAGCCTGGGAACACCACAGACATTCAGATAGAGGGGTTAGCCTGGGAACACCATAGGCATTCAGATAGAGGGGTTAGCCTGGGAACACCACAGGCATTCAGATAGAGAGGTTAGCCTGGGAACACCACAGACGTTCTGATCTAGTTTAAGCCTGGGAGCAATCCTAGAGACATTCTGGTATAGCAGCATCAACTGTGATAACACAGCATACTAGAGCTGGAAACAAAAATGGAGATTACTACATTATTTACAACAATCTCCAAAATGGTTGCTAAGGATGTTAAGCCTGTAGGGACCAAAAGGGAGAGTCAGAGACAGATATACTCCATATTTGTGTGTATCTATAAAATACATACATATATGTATGTATGTATGTATATATGGACTTGGTGACTTTTGCACTTGGGGGTTTCCAAATGGAGAAGGAACGAGAGTGGAAATAAAGCAATATTAAGTTCCAGGAGAACTGGGGTGTGTGGCTGGAGGTGAACTGTGCCTGAGGTGTGTGAAGCCCTTGATGTGATGCCCAGTACCACAAAAGAAGAAAGGTCATCTAAATGCTAGTTCAACGTCAAGGAAGGCCTCTACGTTTCAGCCATGGAGAAGCAGACCATGAAGTAGTTAGTGGCCAGCAGGGAAACAGAAGGCACTACAGGAGGCAGAGATGGAAGCCTGGGTCACGGCCATTTCCATTTGTAAAATAAAAAACGGGGCTAGATTTGCCTGCAGAGGAAAGCTGAGATGGGTTTCTGTCCGCAGATGGGCACAGGCAATTCTAGAGAACACAATGTGAGTTTTGAGGGAGAGTAGCCTACAGGAGGCAAAATGTAAGTGCTGGGTTGGGGGGGCTCCTTCAATCAGCTTTGCTGTGAGCACAGGGACAGAGGAAGGGACAGGAAAGACAAGAAAAGTTGTACACAAGTAACCCCAGCACTTGGAAAGTAGGAGTTCAAAGTCATCCTAGCTATTACAGTAAGCTCAAGAGCAGCCTGGACCACTTTAAGGCTCTGTTGTAAATTTCCTAACACCTCCACTGTTCCAGGGGAACCTGCCAGGCATGCATGCATGAGGCAGGCCCAGGGTGCAACCTACAGTGCTATGAAAGAAAAAGATGAGAAAGACTTCACCATCTTTCTAAGCTGAGGGAAGGAGGGAAGGAAGGGAGGAAACAGCAGAGATGATTTTTATCTTAACATAAAGGGCCCGGTTCTCCCAGTCACTGGGACTCAGTGACTAGTTCTTTGAGTCAGCAGCATTTCCTGCCAGCATGGCAGCCTCCAAAGGCCGACTCAGAGGTAGAAGAAAAGTGCAGTAGGGGCAGGTTGCTCTCAAGAGCGTTTCCATTATGGGCTGTTCCTCCAGGCAACCTTCCCACAGGATGTTGTCACCGCTTGTCAAAGAGCCATCTGGCACCTAAACTCCCGAGCTGTCCAAATCGCTAGGAGCTCTACAGGTCCCTTCCAGCTTCCTCCATCTCTCAAGGCTCCAGGGTGTGGGGTTGCCTAGGCCTAGGTGAAGCCAGCCTACCTGGGCTTCTCAGTTCCCTCGCTTGCCACCTTTCAGACGATTTCCAAAAGGAGGGCTGAAGGAACCCTCTCCCCTTTGCACTCTCCCTTGGCAGAAACCAAACAGAGTAACTCTTAAAGCCACTTCAAAGGCCTGAGAAGCCAGGGCTGTGTTCTGTCCTGATAACTTGAATCAGATTAGCAAAGAAAGTTTATAGAAGTTATGGCTGAGGCTAATTGAGCGTGCCCTGTGCCAAGCACTGTTAAGTGCTCTACCCTCTCACGAACCTATTTTCTTCGGGCTACCAATGTGGAAACTGAGTGCAGACACAGCTAAGCAGCTTGTTCTAGGTCACAACTGCCAGTGACTACCATGGCAGGACATGGAACAAACAGCCCAGGGGTTTCTGACTATAGAGCTGGCACGGCTGCCATGTATTTTTAAACACCACTCACAATGTAGTGTAAGATAAGCAGTTAAGACTCAAGAGGGCTGGGGAGGGTGCACATTATTGGTCATGAATCAAACACAAGAGAGAAAGAAAAAAACAGAAGACTGTAGTTTCTCTTCCACAAGTTTCTTTTAACCTTGAGATTGTTTTCCCACTTAACAATTTCATTGGCAGGGCTAAAAGAACACTTTCGTTGGGGCTACGGTCAGTGCCATTGAATTGCACATTTATAAATGGCTAAAGGCTAGAGGTTAAGCTTAGAAATAGAGTATCACTCTAGCAGGCCACGTACACACTCCAGTAACGGCAAATGCCTGCGCGTAACTTCCGACGGTGTTCACAGAGTGAACATTATTTTTCTCTTTATATTTTAAAAAGTGAGGCAACTAAAAATCAGCCACGTCATCTCAGGACTCTTTATTATAGAAAGTGAAGGGGGGTTAGGAGGAAAAGACAGAGGGAGGGAAAGAAAGAGGGGGGGCAAACTAATTAAAGTCAAAGGGAAAAGCCAAGGTTGCTGGCATAAAGGCCTAGAGATGAGGATGCATTGCCCCAAGGAAAGCACAGTGCAGCTACCCACTGTCCTCAAGCTACCCCTAGGCCATCACAAACCCATGCTAATCCACAGCCCTGGAACTGCCCAGCAGCTCTGAGGATGCCCTAGGCTGTTTACTGATCTCAATTTAGAAGAGGCAAATGCTCCTTCAAGTGACCACAAGGCCTGTTACCTGGGTCTTAGCAAAACTGCTTGTGGACGTGGGCAGATTAAAACAAAGTCTCTTCGACGAGCAAAGGAGCCCTGGTCAAATACCTTGTTTTCTATTGCCTGAGACATCAGAGAGTGTTGCTCTTAGATCACGCTAAATGATCGCCATGGTGCGCGCACGCATATGTGTGTGTGTGTGTGTGTGTGTGTGTGTGTGTAAGCAACATGGAGAAAACAAATACAAAAGTTACATTTAAAACATTTTTCCTGGGGGGGAAAAAGACAAGCATTCTGAAGCAGTGCTCTATTTATTGTTTCTCTGTGGAAAATTAGGGGAGATAAGAGCCCTGCTGGAATTACCTGACTCAAATTCGGAAACTGATACTGCCAAGACAGACAGGCCTCTCTCAAGGAGAGAAGTTCCCAGAGGCTGGCCACTCCATTACTGCTGCCCAAGTCAGTGTTTACACAACTCATCTTTTATTCTTTGTTTAAAGAGTCAGGGAGGATCTATTAATACTGCCAACAAACTGAGCTTTCAGCTGGCATAGCTCAGGTGCCCTTCATGCCCCTGAAGAAGGAATCCAAGGCTGAGGTGAGATGAATAAAACCAGAGATCATAAACAGATCTGAAACTCTCCAAAGAGCAGTTATCTGCACAGAACACAGAAAGATCCAGAAGGCCCTGAACACAGGAACTCGGTAATTCCACGTGTCTCCCCCGCTTGATTGTAAAGCTCTGTTGGACAGATTTGACATTATCTCTAGGTCACGCCTAAACTTCTGAACCCAGATTACTCCTAATAGCATTACAGTTTCTCCATTGCTTTTACAACAGAACAGCAGCGTAACAAAGGCAAACTTTATTTTTAGACTTGGAAAATCCTGTGTTTGTTTTTCTAAAGCAGAAGAACTCAAATAACTGTACGTGGGTCTGTTTGGATTTGAGAAAACTCAGCCTCTCCTGATCCCGAGGCCCTGTCCCTGGGCCCAGAAGAAAACATGAGAAAAGGTGCTTGTGCTGTGTGCCACGCTGGAAGATGAAGCACCCTGCCTCCCAGGCCTTTGGCTTGGGCACATGTGAGCCTCCTGCTGGCTGTGGTTCGCACCACCGTTGGAGTCACACCATGGGGCACATCACAGGACACCTGCTGTACAGCAGGGAGAGGCGGAGGAGGCTGCTGACTGGCGCGCTGGCTTTCGAGCTGGTTTAAGTATTTGCACTGCTAACTTCTTGAAGCCAATGTTTAAAGCCAAGTGCTCAACTAAAGCTTCACTGCGAATCACGCAGCTAGCGTGGAAGGCTACATGGGAATGGGTCAGTATTTCCTCATCAACACTAAGCCCTTGCAAAAACCCTATTCCAACAAGTTTTCAATAATAAGGGTTTCCAAACAGCCATCTCTTAAGATGGGAAAATATGAGATAAATATAAATCATAGAAAAGCCCTCTCAGGATGTGTAACACCAGCATGAAATAAGCGGGTCTTTCTGCTCTTGAATTCCTCAGGTGATTTGCCTTTTTCTTTCTTCTTCCCTAAAAACCAACCAACCATAATTAACACTGTTACCGCAAGCAGAGAAGGCCCTGCCATTAATCCTACTTAAACTAAAAAGATTTTATTCCTTAATTCACCAAAGAGGTCAGCTCAAAATATTGTTTCCAAAACCAAGGCTTACACTTTAACCCTACTGATTAACAACGTAAGAATATAAATTAGTTATATGTTAACTGTTGTGAATCCTAAGGAAAGCTGTGTGGTAGAAGAGACCACCAACTCTAAAATGTAAACAGGGAAGTTCACAGTTGCTTAGCAAAGGCAGCAACACCAACAACTGACCACCTTACCAAACTCCTACTCATACTTTAAAACCCAGCTCAGAATCTAAGTCAGATTCTCTGTCCACAGAGTACCTTTCTCCCTCCAGTCCATCCATCTCCCAGCACTCCTAAAAGCATCATTCATCCTTGTCTCCTAACTCATTAAGTCCTTAAGGGCAAAGACATGGTTTATTCATCCTGGCATTGCTACTAGCCACCAAAATGCATGGGATGTAGCAGGCCGCAAGACCTCGCCGAGCAATTAATAGCTATGAGGTTAAGTACGAAGGCGTATATAAAAAGGGGGGGAAGAAGGAGCCACTAAACTTTGTCCAGGAAAAGTGCAAAGCTTCTCAGAAGACACTCACTTTGGCCTTAGAAGCTGAGCAAGATTCAATAGGCTAAGGTCCAAAGAGCCAGAAGCTAGCCTTACCTCAGTACGTAATGCCCCTGGTTTGGCCTTCAGCATCAATACTCACGTGTGTGTGTGTGTGTGTGTGTGTGTGTGTGTGTGTGTGTGTGTGTGTACACGAGTCTGTGTACACAGTGGGCCTTCAAAGGGACGAGCCTGCAAAGGTGGAACGTGGGCACTAGAGCCTGTGCAGAGCATCAGATTCCTTACAATTGCTGTGAGAATGTAAGAACATAGAACATAGGAGGCAGCAAAGGAAGAGACTGATGTGCCAGGCCACAGTAGTTGTCACTGAGGACTGTGGCCAAGAAAGCTCCTGGGGTTATTAAATCCTCAGTAACATAAAGACATCTTTTTGCTAAAAGTTATAAGATACTAAGAGGATTTTATCTACACACGCCTGTAAAGACTCCCTGCAGTTCTTGCCTACCAAAGCACATTGTCACTACACACACACACACACACACACACACTTCTGCCTGTGAAACACATATGTGTATACATATATATGTATTCCTATGCATACCTAGCAGTCTCATTCACACAGGAGATAAAAGGGGCTCCTTGGAGTGCCTAGTGAAGTTGTATTAGTTGTAACTTTTCAAGAGGAAAAAAACAGAGAAATCTTTTAAAATGAAGTGAAAAGATAACTCGAATCCCTTTTTTTTCCCTCCTGACCATCCTTAACTATCAAGACCGTGGTGGGCCATTATTGCTGGCCCAGTGCATAGTTTATAAGGTTACAGAATAGGGCCCACTTTGCCTGGCAGCATCGCTAAGTCACAAAACTTTTAACTGAATGATCCTATAGGTAAGGTTCTAAGCTAGAGGTGAACACAAATCTCCTGGTCCTGCACAGGCTTGGCTCAAAGAAAAGTAACGCCAGCTTCTTGCCTTTCAACTTTGCCAGGTATTTAAAAATGTAAGATAAGATATTAGTGAGCTGCCTAGGAGACACCGAAAGCCTGGGCGCAGATGGTGGACAGCCTCGAGTTTCACCCCAGCAGATTCGCCCAGCGCAGGGCAAGAGGCCAGTGCGTCCGCTCTCCGGCCCCGGGGCTGGCGGCAGGCGGCGCGCCCTCACGGAGGAAGGCAGATACCTAGGCGCACCACGCGCAGAAACGGGTTGCAGGCGGGCATGCTGCGGCTGTCAAAAGAAGGCCAGCATCCTCCCCGGCCTGGGCAGGAGCATGGGCCTCCGCCACTATTACGTGGCCGGGCTACCCACGGAGAGGTCACGACGGGAGGCAGAGGTGCGGCTGCGCCCGCAGGGTCTCCCAGGACGCGCTGCACCCGGCGCGGCGCGGGGGCACGGAAGCTCAGGGCGGCGCCCACACATCCCCACCCCGCCCCGGCAGCCCATCCGCGTGGTCACCGGCCACGGGCTGCGGCCCCAGCGCTTGAGGTGGGGGCGGGGGTAGAGGATGCGGCGTTACCCGGTCCCAGCTCCGCCGCCCCAGCGATCCGGGAGATAAAAGTTTGCAGCATGCAGCTCGTCTGCAGTGCGAGTCACATCCGCCGCGCCACCTCCTGCAGCAGCCGCGCTCAGAGAGGGAAGGGACAAATTAAAAATTAAAAATTACAATAAAATAACTGTTGAAACCGGTAGGCCCCGAAGCCGGCCGCTTTGCCTCCGGGCGTGCAGGCAGGCTGGAGAACCGCATCCCGGCACCCACTCCCGCCCAGTCTCGGCACCCGGCCTGGACCGGCCCCGCTGCACCCCCCAGCACTGACCGATAACCTCCTGGAGCTCGTACGCGTCCCTGCAGATGGGCCAGCCGACCGCCTGAGCTGCCGTGGCCGGGGCTGGGGCCGCAGCTGGAGCCGGGGCTGGGGCTGTGGGCGCCGCCGGGGCTGGGGCCGGTGCTGATGTCGCGGACGCCGGGGCCGCCGCCGCCGCTGTCACCGGGGCCGCCTGCTGGGGAAGCTGGACGTGCACGGGCGAGCCGCTCGGCTCCGCCATGATGCTGCGGGAGGAGAGTGAGGGGACGCGCCGGCCGGCGGACGACCTTCCACTTGAAACTTCCCTAGCCTCGTCGCCCACACCTCTCAGCCGGCGCACGCCCTCCCCGTCCGCCGCAGCCGCCGCCGCCTGAGCCTGCCACGAGGGGAGGGAGCCGGAGGCCGAGCCGGGTGGAGGGAGGAGGCTGCGCGGCGGAGGCGGGGACGGGAGGAGGCGGCGGCCGCCGCGCCCGCCGCGCGCCCCGTTCCTCGCGCGCACGGTGCTCTCGGCGCCGAGGGGAACCGCCGCCCCCTCCCGCCCTGCTCTCCTCCAGGGAAGTTTCCACGCGCGGGGAGCTCGGCGGCTTCTGGGGTGCTTTCTGGGTTCTCCGGGCTCCCTTCCTGCCCTGCGGGCGCCTCCGCCCTAGACAATCGCACTCTCCCGGAGAAGCCCCCCTGGGACTCCGAGGGCGGGGTCGTTGAACGGCTGCCAGATTCTCTGCCGGCTAACTCTCCCCGAACTAAAGAACCCAGAGTTCTTTTACAAGTTAGCGGGTGAGAAACCCACATGGCGTCGGTTTTGTAGGACGCCGGTTAAAAAATAACCCAACTTGTAACTTTCCGGTGCTGTACCTGGCAGTATCCCTTTTGCACCTTGCCTAATGTAATCGCTGTGCTGCTCTGAAATGAAACCCGACTCCCTATGTGCCTGGCTTTCTCTTTTGTTCAAAGTCACTTGGATCCTAAGGAAGGTGATGTCAGGGGCTATGAGATTACAAGAAGTGGAGAAGGGCTAGGAGTGTAGCTCAGAGACAGAGCTCCGGCCTAGCCTGCTATGGCTCTTGATTCTACCCCAGCATCCCTCTCTGCACTTAATACCATACTCAGCGGTAGAGTGCCAGCCTAATACACTTAAAAGTCCTAGGTTCGATATCAAATTCAAATGAATGCATAAACAGTCACATTAACCCTTTAAGACCCTGAGGTCAGACATCTAGTTTCTTTGACAACATACTGAACTTACTGGGGCATAAAGTAACTGCAACGGAAAGTTTTAAATACATGCTGTTTTTTTCAACACTCCGCAAATTACCTCATCTTTAAAATAGCTGGGGCAAAACCAGAGAGCTTTCTAATTGCAGGTGTCACATTTGAATGTTCAGCCCTCTTCTCTCACCGAGGTGACCACTATTAAAAGATTCTTGTCTCAGGCTAGAATGGTCCTGTGACTCAATAGCCCTATTAGTTATATGGCCCACATTAGGCTGGCTGGTTCTCACGAGACAGCAAGGTTTGAGAAAGAACAAAGCACGGATAATATGCCATGAAACTCTTAAAGGGATAAAGAGCTCCTTAAACTTAAAAAAATAATAATAATAATTCAGAAGAACCGTAGACGTTTGCCAGGAGAAAAACCAATTGTCTAGTGAAAACAGTGATGCAAACCGATGGTGTGTACTTAACGCCATAGGACAGACAGGGTTGGGACAGGTGGGATAAAGCAACTAGCTGCCTGGTTCCATGAGCTAAAGGTTATGCTGACCTAAGAATGTGTGCTTCCTTTTGTGCAGATATACTGTTTTTAAGAAGCCAGTGCATTTATTTTCATTTCTGTCAACTCCTTCGTAAACAAACTCTAGGCCTCTGAGGAACGGGGGGGGGCTCTTTATCCCCAGCCACTGGTTGGCTCTCCCTCTCCCCGAGCTGAGCTGCTCCCACTCTGACCGAAGGACTTTTAAGGACTGCTTTTAAAGGAAAGTAAGGAAGAGTAAACGAACGCTTCCCCGTGTTGTCATACAAAGTTATATCTTGACTATCAGTCATGAGATGAGATGGTGAAGGTCAGGGAAACCGTAAGACATGGCAGGAAAACAGGATTCAAAGACCCGAGTCAAACACAGGCCACTTAGTTTCCCGCAAAGAACAACTGTTCCTTACTCAGAGAGCAGCTATCCGTCTCCAAGCCGACACACCACTTTCCGAATTGCTGCCAGGGAAGCCACTTGGAAAATCCTCATGAGCTCAAGGCTGTTTGTGCTTTTGAAGGGTTTCAACATAAGGCTGGGAGGCCCAGTGGTGGTGACGCAGACCTTTAATTCCAGCACTCTGGAGGCAGAGGCAGGTGGATCCCTGTGAGATCGGGGCCAGCCTGGTCTACAAAGCAAGTCCAGGACAGCCAAGGCTACACAACCCTGTCTTGAAAAACAAACAAACAAACAAACAAACAAACATAAGGCTGGGAGCTCGACATCATGGGACCAAAAAAAAAGGGGGTGGGACCAAAAATAAAATCATCTGGCACAAAACATGGCTGAGGTTCAAAAGCCGTGGAGTAGAATGAGGCGAATGTAAAGGGAAAACAATGGACCCTTATCTTCCCCTTTTTGTTTTCAAGTCTCTGAATGAATAAATCCTATATGCACTGAAATAAACCTTGTTTCTCTTTCAATGGCATCCTTGACCAGAAACACAATTTAAACTTAGTGATCCGATTCATGGGAAAGTCAAATGCTTCTTAAATATATACATTTCCAAGTGTTAAGTACCAGTACTAGTTTCCTCGGCTATTGTGGAAACATTAACTTACAGACTCAGTCTCATGCTTTTATAGAATTTGTAAAAGCAATGCTCTCTTCTTCATATATAAGCCTGATGATGCAGGCCCATGGCACTAGACGTCCTTTAAGCTTAGTGACCTGTGGAAGGGGTGGGGGGGGGGTGGGAGGACCCACCCTACACTCTTGGATGCTGTTATTCTGGTGACCATTAGGAATGCCACCGGAGGAGACAGACACCTGGGCTGAGGAACAGTTGTCCTTTGTGGGAAACTAAATGCCCTGTGTCTGATTCAAACCTGTGATTGGCCAGCTTATTTGTCTCACGTGTTCCTCCAAACTGCTATGTTAGTCACAATCCCTGTGCACAACTGAAAGTAAAAATATACATTCATCTGACAAAATACAGGTCATGTTTCTTTCTTTCTTTTTTAACTTTCTCCTTAAAAGTTCTATTGGGGTAGGGGGGAGTGGCTTTGGGAGAGCTGAGTGGGTGTGGCTTTGTATAAAGAGATCCTTGTTGCTAAGATGAAGATCCCCATAAAAGAGACCTGAGAAGAGTCAGACATGGCTGCACATTCCTGTTATCTCAGCACTTGGGAAGCTAAGACAGAGAGCTACTCTGAAGGCAACCTGGGTTACGTGTGGGAGACCTTGTTCCAAAAAAGCAAGAAAACCTTCAGAGTCCATGGGCTCCTGCCTCCGTTTGTCCTCTCCCTCTGGCCTGTGTGTGTGTGTGTGTGTGTGTGTGTGTATGTGTGTGTGTGTGTCTGTGTGTGTGTGCGTGTGTTTGTGTGTAGTGTGTATGTGTGGTATGTGTGTGTGTATGGTGTGTGTGGTGTGTGTGTATGTGTGTGTGTATGTGCATATGTGGTGTTTGTGGTATGTGTATGTGTGTGTATGTGTTTGTATGTATATTTATATGTGTGTGCACGTGTGTGTGTGTGCGTGTGTGTGTGTGTGTGTGTGTGTGTGTGTGTGTGTGTGTTGTGGTATTGGAAACCTAATCCAGACACTCACATTCCATAATATCTGATATACTCCCAGCCTCAACTGAGGAAACTAGAAGGAAGTAGCTATAGAACAGAAATTGAGTTTCTATAAGAAACACAGTTTTCTTGCTCCCATATTTGGATTTTCTAGCATCCACAACAGCAACAGTGTGGATATGTATACCACCCAGCCTAAGGCATTTTGTTTCAACAGGGTAAATAGGTCAAAGCATTCTGGTCTTTACTTACTACTCATTACTAACATTCCTACTACGATTAGCAAACATGTCTCCAAGCATTGCTGTGTTCCACTGTTTATGTGAACTAAGAATACACATACCACAGTGTTTATCTATTTGCAAAGAACACCTATAAATTCTGTCATTTACTTATAAGAGAGGATCGATAATATGAGGCCCAGGACTTGAAAAATACACCCAATTCAAATTTTGCCTACAACAATTTTTTTGAACCTCTCATTTTGAAATTTAAGTAACTGATTATTTGAGTCTTGGTTTCTTCTTTGTGGTGTGAGCCTAGTGAAAACTTCCATGCGAGTTGTTGTTTATAAATTGTATAATGACTGACACATAATAGATATTTAAGAAAAAATAAATACCGCTTCCATTATTGTCGTAACTGCCAAGATTCTAGTAAAATCTGTAGGGTTGAAATAAATACTTGCATTGATGATTACGACAGAAGTAAGTTCCAAAAAGCAAGAATTTTTGTCCCTTTCATATGTTGCTGGGTACCCAGGCCAAAAATGGCATCTGGTACCCAGCACATTTAGTAAATAATAGGTAAATGGCAATGGCACTTTCCCTCATATTTTTATTTCATATTACTATTTTATTTGCCGTAATGTGAATCAAGCCTAAGGCCCTGTACATGCTAGGCAATTGCTCTACCACTGTCCAGCTCTATCACGCTTTTGGAGTGTATAAGGCAGGTATTGTACAGCCATGGGTAATCAGAGCTACTCCTGGGGCCGGGACGGAGGCAAGAGGTTGGAGAACTGGAGGCCTGCTGTGGCTACACAAATACCCTGCTTCCAAAAAAAGGAAAAAGGGCAAAAACATCTTTTAAGTATCAGAATGAATCTCTGTGAAGGAAGACTCAGAGGACCCTACTGGAGGTGGAGAGACTGGCTGGAAGGAAAGCCATGGCCATAAGCAAGTTAGCGAGAAGTTGCTGTGAGGGAGGCCACAACTGAAGAGAATGACAAGGAAGGTAAATGACATACGAGGCCAGCCTGGGCTACAGAGAGAGGACATTAAAGATCAAATTGTCCCAATATGTCAGGGGGAAAAAAACCCACACATCACACAACACAATTTACATAATGTCTTAGAAATGCATTTGACAATCAAGAATTCTTTCATCATGAGAGATAGCCACTTTGCCCATGGCTAACATATAACTTATGAGTCTTATGAGTCCTGTGACTTTCTGAGCCTCCAGGACCATGTCAGTTTCTTTGTCTTCCGGAGGCTTTCTCCTTCCTCTCTTCAACTCAGAGGAAATAGCTACAGGAGGGACATTGAACCAGCTGCATTTTAATTGGACTGGCTTTAGCAGAGCCTGCTAATGAAAACAACCTACTGCTTTAGAACCACCACTGCACCAAAGCACAGACTTACCAGGTTTGTTTTCAATATAATTTTTATTCATTTGACTATCTATGTATCTATGTACCTATCTGTGTATCTATCTATCTATCTATCTATCTATCTATCTATCTATCTATCTATCATTTTGGTGTATTGATCTTATGCTCTATCACTGAGCTATATTTCAATACATTTAATATTATTTTAAATAGAAAAATATCTATAAACATAGTATCTTAAAGAATTCTAAGGTATAAATGTCTACTTGAAGTTTATGATGAATTCATGAATAAATAAGAGCTGAGCATGTTGGTGCACACCTGTAATTCAGGATTTGTGGGGCTGAGTCAGTCTCTGATGGGGTTAAAGACCAGATAGTTTAGTTTTACAATAAAGCTTAGTTGTTCAGGGGTTAAGATTTTTTTGGGTCTAGATAGGTGTTTTAAGTTAATCATGATGAGATATGATAGATATTGATGTACAGTCAGAATTTTAGATGCACCAAGATAGGAAAGGTGTTTTCTTCAAGGCTGCCAAATGCAAATAGCCTTAACACTATGAATGTAACATTTATATAATTCCTGATTGTGTCATGGTTCTTCTTGCTGTAGGCAGTTTATTGTATTTATGTGTAATAATATAAAAGTATATGTAAAAATATTAAAAAATAACAAAAAAAGAGGCAAGCTTGGGCTACACAATGAGACCCTGTCATAGAGAAGAAAGAAAGGAAAACAAAAACAAACAAACAAGAGTTAGTGAAGTTTTTCAACTGTGAAGGCCAAGCCACCTTGCACTTAATGTAATGTCATAAATGTCATGTGCTTCCCACAGGAAACCTGCTGCTGGCTGTTACCTAAAGTCCAAAGCAGGTATAACTTGATTTTTAGGATTGAGGTGTCAGAGTACTTGTTTTCCAACAATAACTGGAAACAGGCTTAAACCTACTTTAAGCTGATTTATTACAAAGACATTGCCCTTTCAATCTATCACATGTAATTTATGAAAATAAATATATGTGAATATAGCTTCAGGGCATGTGTATTTACTTATTTTGCAAACAGTTCTTGATATCAACTTTCTACTGGGTTTTATTTTATATGCTAAATTGCAATTAATGTCTCCTCATTAATCACAGAAGTTTCTGAGCATAATTTAGACTCCATAATAGCAATCTCCCTAGAAGCCCCATCAGCTCTATCCATGGGAAGGACATTTATAGTTAGCCACAGGTCTGGTGGATCAAGCACAAGAATGGGCATCCATATCTTTCTTAGGATGCCTTCTACCTAATGTCTCAGCATCCAAATATAATTGGAAGAGACTTGATTGCTCACTGCTGTCTCTGTGAAGAACCACAAAAAGGAGTCTATTCATTACGTATGAAATAATGTTTTCTCATGAACTCTGGTGCCCCATATTTGACCACGTCCCCTGGGAAGGATAGTAGACTACCAAGAAGAGACTTTATACCCTATGATCATATATAAGGGAGGAGGTCCCCCTCAGTCACAGTCATAGGGGAGGGGAGTAGGGTGAAACTGGGAGGGAGGCAGGAATGGGAGGATAGAAGAAATGGGATAACAATTGAGATGTAATATGAATGAATGAATAAATAAATACATTTTTAAAAAGAAATAGTGTTTTCTGAAGCTATGCTGGTCATGCTTCTCATCTTTAGAATCTTCCAGATGCTGAAGACATCTTGACGCCTTTGTTTTATCTGTATTCAAAGCGCTCTCTCTCTCTCTCTCTCTCTCTCTCTCTCTCTCTCTCTTACACACACACGCGCGCGCACACACACACACACACACACACACAGTAGTTGCCAACCTTGCCTGAGCATCTTTCTGTCTTTTTATCTCTGTCTTCCCTGCAAGGATCTCAGCTCACCATTGTATAAAGTGAGGACATGGCCACAGCAATATAGTTGAAAGAAAGGTGTGCATTGTAGATGTGAGGGAGAGTACATCCAGAGATACCTCAAAGAGTCCAGAGCAGGGAGAGAAAGTAGTAGACTAAATGTGGTCGGCCGAGTAAACTGGGGCATGAGAAGGGAGAGAGACTGGAAGAGCAAGGGAGAAAAACCATGAGAGGAACACTAAAAAGAGAAAGAGAGGAGGGGACCAGAAAGTGCACAGCTGAAATGCAGGGCTATGCAGGAGTGAGAAGCTTGGCGAAGGGAAGCCTTGAGCTGGCGAAGGTTAGGGCAGGGAGCAGCTTGAAGAGCCAGTATGCCAGCATGGACTCTACAACAGGCATTGGCAATGTTGAGAGAGCCTAAAGGCCAGTATGTGTGCCTTGCTTTGCTAATCGCCAACACAGCTAGCCAGTTGTGCTGTGTTTCTTTTGGGCCTGACAATCATCAGGACAGGCAACATGGGTTACATGTAGGCTTAGGTTTGAACTCGCTTATAAGAAGGGAGAGATAAGGTAAAACACAGTTTTATCTTTTATCCTTTTGACAAGGAATGTTTTTTCTCTATTCAGTGCTGGGGACCAAGCCTGGAGCATCATATTCTAGGCCTGCATCTGACCGTGTGTTACATCTCTACCACTCATTCAGTACTTTTAGGAGGTATGGAAAGATAAGGGGTTTGCTTGCTGTCATGGGAAAATAGGAGACAAACCTGTCCCAGGTTTTAAGGATCACCTGAGTGGTAGATGTGGTGGTGCATGCCTTTGATCCCAGAGTTCTGTGAGATTGAGGCCAATCTGGCCTACATAATTGGTTCCAGACCAACCAGAGCTATATGGTGAGACCCTGTCTCGGGGGGAGTAGGGGGAAAGCAGGAAGGATGGAGGAATGGGAGGATCCAAGGGATGGGATACCAATTGAGATGTAATATGAATAAATTAAGAAAAATATATAAGATTTTAAAAAGGGAAAATACAAGCATCAAATGAGTCAAATTCACTTTACTCAGTATCCAGATTTCTGGAACCATAGCTACTCCTCAAAAGCTACTAAAATATTTAAATAATACTTAAGTTAGAAAAAAAAATAACCAAAACCCTAAGTCACACATCCATTTGGAGGAATGTGTCCAAGAATAAATAAGTGCCAGGTAGATGTATAATATAAACACAACAGAAAGTGACTTTGAGAGATAATTTTGGGAAAGAAATAAAAAGCTTCCCCTATAATGCTGGCACTTGAGATGCCCCTGAGCTCAGTACAGGTCTGGACTACATAACCAAAGCCTGTATCAAAGAGTAATGTGATGATTAGACAGTCTGTCGAGCCAATAAATAATTGCTTTCAATATGGATTGCCAAAATTTGTTTAAAAGAAGTGTGTGTGTGTGTGTGTGTGTGTGTGTGTGTGTGTGTGTGTGTGTTTGTGTGTATGTGTGTGTGCACGCCCACACGCGGGCATGCGAGGGGCTCAGATTCTCAGGAGGTGGAATGAAAGGCCACTGTGAGCTGCTTGATACAGATGCTGAGAATAAAAAGAACTCAGGTGCTCTGGAAAGCAGTGAACACTCTTAACTGCTAAGCCTTCTCTCCAGCCAGTATATCTATATTTCTATCTATATCTATATCTACATATTTTTGAAAACAAATTGTATCCTTCTATTGAAAAAAATTCAGTATTTCCAAGAGAAATTGCAGGAATAGCAAGAAAATAAAAACAAGGTCTGGGGTCACTGCTCTGGGGTACATGAGGGTCTGGGCTGTATTTTTAACACTATAAAACATTTTTTTAATTGAAAATGAGTGGGAGTGACATCAGGAAAGGCAACTAGATACACATCAAGAGCTCTGAGCCTTTGACAGTAAACATTTAGGGGAAGAGAGCAGAAATGACACTGGGGAATGGAGAGAATCCTAAGGGAAGGAGATCCAGAGCCAGGGACTAGGCCTGCATCAAAGGAGCCCTCCAGGTGCATGCGCATATGTCTGCACAGTGAGTGCAGTGGGAAGTGCTGGAGCTGATGGCTCAGCACCACCACGCAGCGGAGTCCTGCCAGAAAGCTGGTCTCCAGTGTTGCCAGAGTTTCACATCGTTCAAAGAGAAGCCAACAAATGATTCCACATGAGACTTCCAGTTTTTAAGTACTTGCCCAATTTTATAAAATACCATACAAACTCTGATACTATATACTCAGTGTTTAAAAACACGTTATTAAATGCACTCTTTGAGCAAACACATATTTAGTGCGATACAGATTGGAATGGTAAACTCTAAATCCAGAGGTTAGCTCCAGAGAAGAGAGAGGAAAGGCACCCAAGAGCCTTCTGTCACATCTGTGATGCTTTACGACTTTAATATCTGTAATAAGTATGGCAACACGGTAGCATTGTCAGACTGTGTGGTGAGGTTTGTGAGCTTTTATTACGTGATTGTCCATGCTGTTCTGTGTATTTGAAATATCTTATAATTAAAAAAACAATAACAATTTTCAGGCCAAATGAAACACTGGCGTTCACATCATTCTAATGAAGGGCATTCCCAGCCTTTGAGTCATGGGGCATGGCTGTGGGGCTCATGCTGAGGTCAGACCAGAGTGAGTGATAGTTTGGTTGCTACCAAAGCAAGGCCCATGGGGGTATAAGCGATCTGCTGCCAGTCGGCATTGAAATCACTTATTCGGCATGCTAAAAAAGAAAAATGTACTCATGCTAACTGTACACAAAATTACTTGTTCATAGGTCTAACTCTTCAGGAAAATGAGGCATTTGAACCCATGAATTGGAAGACGCCCAGGCAACGTAGCAGATCCCATCTCAAAAAACAGAGGCTTAAAGGAATGTGCTGGAGGTGTAGCCAGTTATAGACCGCTTCCCACCACCGTATGCCTCCCTGGCTTCTTCCGCAGCCCTGCAGAAGACAGATGGAATCCTTATATGCGATTCCCCAGGTAGGAATTAGATATCTTTTTTTTTCTTCGAGGCAGAGTTTCTCATGTAGCTTTGGCTTGTCCCAGAATTCACTATGTAGACCAGGCTGCCCTTGAACTTAGAGATCTACCTGCCTCTGCCTCCCAAGTGCTGGGATTGAAGGTGTGTGCCACCACGGCCTCGTGTACAACCAGAGTTTCAAATGTGACAGCCATCTTCCCTCCGTCTTTGCCCCTGCACATCTTGTTGGCAGCACAAATTCTGGGTAGAAGATTTTGTGGGTGCACTGATGTCCTTATGCCTCCACTGGAAGTCCTGCTAGGGCAGGTAGCCGCTTTAGGTTCCACATCCCCTGCTGCTAGGAGTCTCAGCTGGGGTGACCCCCCGACTCCATAGACTTCCTGAGGCCTCCCCTATCCTAGGTCTCTGGCAAATCCCAGAGATGCACCCACCAACTCTAATTTCTGTTCTCTCACCAGCCCCATTTCCTTGTCCCAACTCCCAAGCCCTACCCATGATCCCCCCCACATCCACTTTCCTACTCAGTTCTCCCTCCCCCATCTACCTCTAACGCCTGAGAGGGATTCAAGAGTCCTCCCTTGGATCCTGCTTGTGACTTAGCTTCTTTGGGTCTAGATGTTAGCATGGTTAACCTGTACTTTATGGCTAATATCTACTTATAAGTGAGTACATACCATGCATGTCTTTTGGGTCTGGGCTACCTCACTCAGGATGTTGTCTTATAGTTTCATCCATTTGTTAGAAAATGTCATGATGTCCTTGTTTTTAATCGCTGAGTCGTATTCCATTGTGTAAATGTATCACAGTTTCTTTATCCATTCTTTGGTTGAGGGACATCTGAGTTTTTTTTTTCCAGTTTCTGGCTATTAGCCATTATGAATAAAGCTGCCATGAACATAGTTGAGCAAATGTCCTCGTTGTATGGTGGAGAATCATTTGAGTATATGTCCTCAAGTAGTATAGCTGGGTCTTGAGGTAGAACTATTCCAGTTTTCTGAGAAACCACCAGATTGATCGCTACAGTAGTTGCACAAGTTTACACATAGCCAACCAAAGACTGGTCCTACATGAGATCCATCCCACGGAAGGGAACCAGTCCCTGACACTGTTAATGTTACTCTGCTCTCCTAGTAGACAGGAGCCTAGCACAACTCCTCTGAGAGCCTTCACCCGGCAGCTGATGGAAACAGATATAGAGACCCACTGTCAAACATTTGACAGAGTACGGGGAGTCCTATGGGAGAACTGGGGGAAGGAGTGAGGGAGCTGGAGGAGCCAAGGACTCCACAAGAAGACCTACAGAGTCAAAGGGGGGCTCACAGAGACTGAACCACCAACCAAAGAGCATGCATGGACTGGTCCTAGGCCCTCTGCCCATACATAGCTGATGTGCATCTTAGTCTTCCTGTGGGTCAGCCAACAACTGAAGCAGGGACCCTCTCTGACTGCAATGCCTGCCTTTGGGTCCTGTTCCCCTAACTGGGCTGCCTTGTCTGGCCTCAGTGGAAGAGGATGCACCTAGTTCTACAGGGACTTAACGTGCCAGGGTGGGTTGGTACCCATGGGAGACCACCCCCTTCTCTGAGGAGAAAGAGAGGGAAGAACGGGGAGAGGAGTGTTTGACAGTAGGACTGGGAGGAGAGAAGGGGGCTGCAATCAGGATGTAAAGTGAATAAATAAATAAATGCATGTTTTAAAACGTGACAGCCCAAAGAATGCTGCTGTGACACAGAAAGCCACAGTAACTAGCATCCTAAGATAGGAACTTTCAAAGACTGTCCATTCAAGGGTGGCTTTCCTAGAATTGACATAAGGATTGACACACAGCAAAATCACAAATGAGAGGAATGAAACCTTTCTGAACTAAGAGATATGAAATAGGTACTTTAGTACTTTGTCTGGGCTTGTTTTTTCTTCAACCATACAGGGCTTTTGCTTATATATTTATGGTTTCTGGGTTTTGTAAGGTTTTTACATTTTTTTGGTTTGTTTGTTTGTTTGGTTGGTTTTTTCATGTCAGGGTTTTTCTGTTTAGCCCTGGCTGTCCTGAAACTCACTCTGTAGACCAGGTTGGCCTCAAATTCACAGAAATCTGCCTCCCCACTGCTGGAATTGAAGGTGTGTGCCACCACTATGTGGTTTGGTTTTGTGTTTTTATAGGATTTCTGTGTGTGTTTCTGTCTGTGTATATGTGTGTGTGTGTTTGTGTTTTTTCTTTAGATCTTTAAAAAAAATGTTTGTTTTGTTCTATTCTGGTTTCTTCTTATATAACTTATATGTATTATTAATTTAGATGCCTGTTTATAATCTAATGAGAGAGAGTGTGTGTACAAAATGGGTATGGATTTACAAAGGTGGGGAGGTAGGAAGAATCTGGGAAGAGTTGGGGGAGGGCAAATGGTAATTAGAATATATTATATTAAAATCTATATTCAATTTTAAAATGCCATAATAAAACAAAACAAAAGGGTAAACTGCCCCCTGTCCCTTGGACCCTATTTTCTGTCCCACAACTCTACCAACTTTCCCAGAGGCCGCTCTGGTACCAGGGACCCCAGAGGACACACAGGCCATAAAAAACCTCCAGAGGAGACAACCTACTAGACATGAAAACTTGCTAGTCACCAGAACCCCAGGCAACTCAGGCCAGAAGACAGAGAGGAGACAGAAACCAAGGGAAAAATATCCAAAAAAAAACACCCATCCAACAAAGATAAACACAGAAATCAGCATCTAAACCTATAATAAGCCAAAACTCAGATGGCTAAAGGCCAGCATAAAAACATATCATCAAGAGCCAGGAAACTACGGCACCACTAGACCCCAGCTTTCCTACTACAACAAGCCTTGGATACACTAACACAGCAGAAGCACAAGAAAGTGACCCGAAATCCAATCTTATGAAGATGACAGAGGCCTTTAAAGAGGAAACAAACAAATCCCTTAAAGAAATGCAGGAAAATAAAATCAAACAGGTGAAGGAAATGAATAAAAATGTTCAAGACCTGAAAATGGAAATAGAAGCGATAAAGAAAACACAAACTGAGGGAATCCTGGAGATGGAAAACATAGGTAAGAGAAGAGGAACGACAGATACAATTCACCTTTAAAAAGACCATAACTAACTAGCCAAGCCAAGCATCTGCAAGGGTCAGATGTTCTGATTGTTGAATTTTTTTTTCTGTGACCCATTATCTGTTAATGACATCCACCTTGCCACTGACAATTGGATGCCACTGCCTAGAGTGAGTCACCACAGGCTCCCAGTGCATTTCAGTGTTCCAAATCAGTGACAGTGATTTCCATAAGCTACACTCCACAGCAAACACTAATCCTGGAACGTTTCTTAGTTACTTCCTCATTGCTTTGATCAAACATTCTGACAAAAGCAACACAAGGGAGGAAGAGTATGTGTTTCAGTTTGCCCTTTCAGAGAGATGTGGACCGACATGGTACAGTAGACTTGGCAGCAGGCTTGGGATGCATGGTGTCAGGAGCAGGCTGGCTACCTCACATCTGTCATCAGGATGCAGAGAGAGACCTAGGGATAAAGTTTCAAGACTCACCTGCAGTGCTCACTTCCTCCGGTGAGACTTCCCACATCCTAAAGGTTCTGCAACCTTTCCAAACAACACTACCAAGTCAGGGACTAGGAAGGTTCTGTGAGGTGCTAATAAGAATGTGTATTCTTTTGTGTTTGGGTGAAATGTTCTGTAGATACCTGTTAGGTCCATTTGAGTCATAACAATTGTTACTTCCATTATTTTTCTCTGTTTAGTTTCTGTCTCGATGGTCAGTCCATTGGTGACAGTTGGGTGCTAAAGTCTCCTACTATTAATGTGTAGGGTTCAATGTGTGGTTTAAGCTTTAGTAATGTCTCTTTTACAAATGTGGGTGCCCTTGCATTTGGAGCATAGACATTCAGAATTGAGACATCGTCTTGGCGGATTTTTCCTTTGGTGAGCATGAAGTTTCCTTCTCTGTCTCTTTTGATTAATTTTGGTTGGAAGTCTACTAGATATTAGAATTAGTCCTTCAGCTTGCTTCTTGGGTTCATTTGCATGGAAAATCTTTTTCCAGGCCTTTACTCTGAGGTAATGTCCTTCCTTGTTGTTGAGGTGTGTTTCCTGTATGCAGCAGATTAATGAACCCTGTTTTTGTCTCTATTCTGACATTCTGTGACCTTTTATTGGCTAGTTAATTATGGTCTTTTTAAAGGTGAAATTGATATGAAGCCTAATAAATGCCCACTTGATATGTATTATTGATAGCAAGAAAAAAAAAAACAAATTAATGGACCAAAATTTAACTCAGACAATAAGAATGAAGAACTAATATAAGAAAGAAGAACTATCATAACAGCTTCAATTTTAAGCCTTTAGCTTACATGTACGCCCAGAACCCATGAAATAAAGGGGAGACAGACTCCCCTTCAGGAGGGACTAAAGAATGTGTTATTGAAATGTATTGTTACTCATTTTCCTACCTTTTCCCAAAGGCAGCTATAAACCTTTACCAACTGCTTCCGAGAAGCTGAAATAATCAGATATATCATGTTCCACTTTGATATGGGTTCTGAAATGATGTTGACTTCAAGAGACCTGAAATAGTGACAGTGGCCTTCCAGGCAGAGTAGGGAATATGTCAGTGGGTGATCATGGGGTATTAGTGGAGGTGCAACTCACAGTGAGTAAAGTCAGCTCTGGACTCTATCCTGTGCTCACTTCCCTAGCTTCCGATGCATTGTTGGAATCGACATAGCCAGCAGCTGGCAGAATCCCCATATTGGTTCCAAAAAAGCTGTGGGGTGAAGATTATTGTGGTAGAAAAGTCAAATGGAAGCCAATAGAGCTGCCTCTGCCTAGGAAAATAGGGGTGTGTCTCAGTGATGCATCCGGAACACTGGGGAAACAGGTGAGGGAAAGAAGAAAAGGAGAGAGAGAGAGAGAGAGAGAGAGAGAGAGAGAGAGAGAGAGAGAGAGAGAGAGAGAGAGAGATATTTGGCTATGGGCTGCCAAGTTACCACATAACCAGAACTATCTGCCATAAGCTAGATGCCATCAGCTATACCAAGCCAAAAGCTGGACTTTGACATCAACACGGAAACGTTGGTGCAAATATGCAAGTGCAAGTATGCTGAAACAGCAGCAGGCTTTGAAGGCAAAGGTAAAGTGCATGAAAAAGGCGCCCGTGAGCCCAGGGTATCTCCTTATGCTGTATGCTTTTTCCTTGCCAAATCTGCAGCTACAGCTTCATGGGGAGTGCACTGTGCTCAGCTGGAGCAAGAAGAGCCTATTAGGGCCTCATATGCAAATGGTTCTGCACATCACACAGGCCCAAGCAGGCAGCTACAGCATTGGGCCCTCTCTAATGGGATATTCCTTAGGGACAGCGAGGGAAATATCTTTGCAATAGGGTGAATTTTGGGCACCGCACCTGCTTGTGCTTTTTTGTTAAGAAGCCAAACTAGCTAGACATGAAATTATATATTGATTTGTAGACATTGTGGATGGTTTCCCCAGATGGTCACAGACTTGAAAGGAACAGGATTAGAAAACTGGTGACTCAGTCACTATTACGAGAAATAAAGTTGTTGCAGTGACAACATTAGTAACAAATATGAGTGCCACATCATGTCTATCAGCTTTCAGTCCCCAAATTATCTATGATCCAAATCTACTGGAAGAGAATAAAAACCAAACAAACAGACAAAACCTATGGTGGACCATAAAATTACTCAGTTGCAAATTATATATCAGACAAGCTCAAGGAGCAGCCTTGTATATGCAAGGATGTGTACATTTTGTGTAGCAAGAGGGTAGAGTCACATATACCTAATAATCAAAGCCAATTAATGTTACAATAAAGGCATGGCTGAAGAGAAATGAAATCTAAACATCTTTATATTTGGTTTAATGTGGTAGAATGCAGTTTGGCTTTGAGTGTCCCAGTTTTCATTGCTGCCTCGGATGACACTGTTAAGATGGAGGGTGTGAGGGAAGCCTGGAGGCCGTTAGGAGTTGCCTTGCCTGTGGGAGCAGAACCTGCACCTCTGTCTTTGGTGGTGAAGAGTGAGAGCCTCTGTTCCTGCAGGCGCTCTCACCACAATATTCTACTGTGTGGAAAACAAGAGACAGAAAATCCATAATGGATCGGAAAACTATAAAAATGCCTTTTCTGTTTGTAAGTCAATTATCTAAACAGTTAAGATTGAAGGGGGGGGTTACTAACACACAACAAGGAGGGTGAGCAGTGATGAGGGGAAAGGAGGAAATAGTGAGTACTGATGAAAGCAAAGGGGAAAGAGTGTGCAGCAAAATAGGGGAGAGGGCAGGAGGGGGAGCACTGAGGGGGGAGAGGGCAGGAGGGGGAGCACTGAGGGGGGAGAGGGCAGGAGGGGGAGCACTGATGGGGGAGAGGGCAGGAGGGGGAGCACTGAGGGGGGAGAGGGCAGGAGGGGGAGCACTGAGGGGGGAGAGGGCAGGAGGGGGAGCACTGAGGGGGGAGAGGGCAGGAGGGGGAGCACTGAGGGGGGAGAGGGCAGGAGGGGGAGCACTGAGGGGGGAGAGGGCAGGAGGGGGAGCACTGAGGGGGGAGAGGGCAGGAGGGGGAGCACTGAGGGGGGAGAGGGCAGGAGGGTGAGCACTGAGGGGGAGAGGGCAGGAGGGGGAGCATTGAGGGGGAGAGGGCAGGAGGGGGAGCACTGAGGGGGGAGAGGGCAAGAGAGTGATCAGTAAAGGCTATGGAGAGAAATACTGGGAGTGATGTGAATTAATGCTTTTTTCTCTTAGGTGGCTATCATCCTGCTGTCCTGTTCATCTTTGGGGTCTCACTCTATGAAGCAAAGCATGGAGGCTTGCGTTCAATCTCTCAGCATTTGTAAGGCAAACAGAAGAATATAGGACTTTACTTTCTGTTCACAGAACACACACACACACACACACACACACACACACACACACACACACACATATATCTCAGGAGTAAAGTCATGCAGGTTGATGTAGAGGAAGGACACCAGGACCCCCTTTTCCAAACTCATGCGCAGCATCTGTTCCAGGCGATCTACAGAAACGTCTATGCAATTCCTGCAGAGATGGACAGCAGTTGCCCTGGGCCCTAAAGCCTGCTAGAATCCAGCTGAGTGAGGCTGGGCCTCTGAAATATAGACCTGGTCTCCTCTTGAGGGCTTGGGGACTTCAGAAGCACAGGTGACACGTGGTGATACGTCCAACCGTTATTTTGCCTAAGAAAGCCACATGAGGATATGAGAGCAATCTGGCTCCCACTGATCTCCAGGATTAACTCAGCTGACCTGGCCCACCAGGCTAGTGTCTACTCCTTAGCTCATCACTCCATATTTTCTCTCCCACAGTTCCATGCTCCCAGGACAAGAACAGGCTTCCCGGATAGAGGACTGTTCTTTAGTCAGCGACATACCGGTAGCTGTGAACCTCCAGACAGGATCTTGAGAATTTTGACATGGTTAAGCACCCATAGTCCTGCCCATCTGGGCAGAAGGAACATTGGTCAGTTTGTGGCCTATAGCAGGTATTGATTACTCTGTGGGTGAATTAATAGGAAGCTAATGATGCTAAGGACACAGAGAGATGTTCAATCTAACACAAAAACTCACAGCCTCACAGATGTACCTGATCACTTGCACAGAGGATGTTGGTTTGAGGGGCTGGCATCTGACAGGTATCTCAGCTCAGTGTGGTGGAGGTAATTGGATGGACATGCTTTTTTATAGTTATGAGTATGGAAAAAGCAGGGATTTTGAGCACGTGAGACAGAAGGCTGGAAGAAACTGAAGAGACACATGGGG
Source organism: Acomys minous (assembly GCF_964271855.1). Taxonomy (NCBI): domain Eukaryota; kingdom Metazoa; phylum Chordata; class Mammalia; order Rodentia; family Muridae; genus Acomys; species Acomys minous. Next base: position 103,234,166 of record NC_140491.1, read on the forward strand.
TCTTTGGGAGCTGAAAGAAACTTAAAAATCAAGTGAGCAGGACCCCTGGGCTCAGATCTGCCCATCATAATGTTCTTCTTGTAAGTTTCCAAGACCCTCTGGATCCTTCTATTTCCCCATTCTCCCATGCTTCTCTCACCTAGAGTCCCAATAGGATGTCCTCCCCTCAGTCCCACTTTCCGGGTAAGTGAAGACTTTCATGGGACATGCCCCTTGGGCTAGTGTGCAGATATAAGTGAGTATACACCGTTTGACTCTTTCTGCTTCTGGGTTAACTCACTCATTATGATCATTTCTAGCTCAATCCATCTGTCCATAATTTTTGGGAAATCCTTGTTTTTAATAGTTGAGTAGTATTACAATATGTGCAGTAAACTTCAAACCTCTACGCAGATCTAGCCAATGGACAGGACAATTTCCACAATTGAGTGGAGATTGGGGTCTGACTTTCACAGGAACTCTGGTGCCCCATATTTGACCATGTCCCCTGGATGGGGAGACCTGGTGGCACTCAGAGGAGGATAACAGGCTACCAAGAAGAGACTTGATACCCTATGAGCATATACAGGGAGAGAAAGTCCCCCTCAGTCACAGTCCTAGGGGAGGGGAGTAAGGGGAAAATGGGAGGGAGGGAGAATGGGAGGATACAAGGGATGGGATAACCATTGAGATGTAATAATGAATAAATTAATTAATAAAATATTTTTAAAAAATCAAGTGAGCAAGAGGCTGAAGAAGTTCACTTAGGCTGTGAGTTTAAACTATAGTCTTGCCATGTGGGCAGACAGACGGCAGTGAAGTCACAACTTCTCCTCTGTTCCCACCATAGGCTCAGGCAGGGTGCAGCCTGCTGTGTGTCTGGCACTGTTGTTCTACACTTGGGGTTTGGTCTATTGATGGTTGTTTTCATTTTGCTGCTTGCTAGTTTCACTTCTTGTCTCTGGATGCATTTTTATTCCTGTCATTCTGATTGATGAGTTCTAAGCACAAGCACATTGATCTCATGCTCCTTTCTCCTCCTCAAACTTGACTCCCCTAAGAGCTGGATGGGGTGCTTTATTTGTGACTGGGGCTTGCAGTCACAGTTAGGGACATGCATGGACAGCCACCTGGAAGGCACCAAGTCCTGAAGCACGGCGCCTCCCAGGCAGGCAAGGAGTTGAGAGTTCTACATCTGGGTCCAAAAGGCAGCAGGAAGAGACAGTGACACACTGGGCCTTGCCTGAGTATCTGAAAGCTCAAAGCCAGCTCTCAGTGATGCACTTCCTCCAACAAGGCCATAGCTCCTAAGAGCATCACTCCCTATGAGCCTATGGGGGTCATTTTTATTCAAACCAGTACAGGGCCTCTTGCCAGTTCCTACAGTATTCTGATATAAGTACCCTTGATGCTCTGGCCACGATGCTCTGCTCTGCCCTCTACTTCCCTTGTTTAGCATCTTCACAGCCTGCTTTCTCACCTGCCAAGCACCCTGCCCATGCTCCTGTGCCCTCTCATAGATGCTCTGGGTATTTTGTAGGTGAGAAGGCATCCTGTATTCTGCGTGAGAGCTACAACGCTGTCTTCTAGGCATGCCACACTTGTTCCCAAGTATCCCTCAGGTGCTTGTAAAGCGTAGCAGTGGCTCTCTTTATGGCCAACTCAAATGGGTTTAAGGATAGTTAAAATGAAGTTTATTTTATGGTTATAGTTTAAACTTTAAAGTCTATCAATATGGAAATTAAATCACTTATTTGAATCAGTGTTTTGGGTGGGCAAGTTCCTGCTGTGTTCTGCTTTGCAAATTAAAATTTACCAATTTCTAGTCACTTGAAAAATTTATAACTCATTTAATATAGGAAATGTCTAAAAGAGACATTAGTCTAAGGCAGGGGAAGGTAGCTATTAGATCCATGACTTTTTTTTTTTTTTTTTTTTTTTTTTTTTTTGGTTTTTTGAGATAGGGTTTCTCTGTATAGCCTTGGCCGTCCTAGACTCGCTTTGTAGACCAGGTTGGCCTCGAACTCATAGTGATCTGCCTGCCTCTGCCTCCTGAGTGCTGGGATTAAAGGTGTGAGCCACCACCGCCTGGCCCTGTGACATTTTGTAATCACTTACCTGGTTGCTCCTGAGAATGCCACCAAGTCACCCTTCAGCGGATTACTTAAAATTTAGTGAATTAGTTAAACAGTGACCTTTTTCTTTGTAGTTGTATTACTTAAGCTTACCTCTGTAAACATTGCATTTTACTTAAAAATACTTATTTATGAAGGGTGTATGTGTGTGTGTGTGTGTGTGTGTGCCCACGTGTGTGTTGTCAGTGGAGTCCAGATGAGGGGTCAGATACTAAGGGATGGAGTTACTGGGCATTTGTCAGCTGTCTGACACAGTTGTGGGGATGCAAACCCCAGCCCTTACCACAGAGCAGCAAGTGCTCTGCACCTCTGTGTGCACCATCTTTCCTGCCACTCCCTGCATCTTTGAGCTTCTCTCAAGCCACACGTACTGTACACTTCTATTATTTTTCCCTGCTTTATGTAAATCACATAGCACACATTGAACATGGTTTTACTTCAGAGTGTGTAAAAATAAGACACAAAAATCAAGGGCTTACTGGGAAACTAAGTTAAATTAAACCTTCAAGTGTGTTGGCTTTCTGTGTCCCTCGAGGAAGGAGACATTTAAGATTTCTTTCTTGGTGTGTTTTCCCTGCTGCAGATAGGGCTTTAGCAGTGGAGGCTGAGTGCACGCCTGAAATACAGGACTGCTCTGTGCCTCATGAGGGGATTCCACTGATAGATGGTGTTTCTATTACTCCTGGCTTAGTGGCTTGGCAAAGTGAGTGAAGTGTTCTGCTGTGTGTTAATCTCTTGCTTACAAGCACTCACAAGCTTTACATTGCTGTAGCTCCAGCTTGTGCCATTCGAAGGGCTGTGGCTCTGGTCAGGATTTAGTTATCCTGCTAAATGAGCAGATAGATGCATGGGTAGAAAATGTCCAGTTCATGGCGAGAGAACTTACACCCTTTTTGTTTCACTTGAATTTGAGACAGTGGGTTCACACATACCTTGGGGCTTCCTGAGGTGGAATCCAGGGCAAGGGTTACCACCTAGTGAGAGAACATGCTTATTCTTGGAGAAATGGAAGTTCACTGACCCCGGGTGTGAATTTGGGGATAAGAGCTGTGGGTACAACGGATATGAGTCAGGGAATCTGAGCACTGGTTGCACATTAGAACCTGGTTTTGTATGTTTGTTTGTTTATTTCAGGGGAGAGTGTTTTGTTTTAGTTTTTTTTTTTTTTAAGTTTTAATGTTTAAGCCAGTTAACCAGAACCTCTACGGAAGAGCAGGGTCCCAGAGTTGGGGGCTGAGAACGGTATCCTGTATACTGTGAAAGCTGAGGTGCGCTGCTCTTTGCTTCTAGATCCGGAGGACCAAGGCCACATCTTCCCACACTGACTTCCCAGGAGGCATCTCTACAGGAAATGCACCACTGTTTGTTAGGAATCATGTCCTGGAGGCACCGGCCTCTTGTTTCCTCCTCCTACCTACTGATCAATCAGTCATCAACTCCTTCAGATTCAGCTATTTTGCAGATGTAAAGACATGCTTAAGGAATGAAGTTGGAGCCAGACATCGGATCTGAAATCATGCTTCAGGCTTACTGGGGACGGTGGTGGGTGGTAGTGGAGGATCTTAGATAGAAACGTAATGTTCTCGGCTTAAGATACTACTATTCACGAAAGCTCAGTGAGTAAATGTGTAGAAAGCAGCTCTACAACTGCATGCAAATTGAACACATGCAAAACGTGTGTATATTTAAACATGAATACATGTAAAGATTAGTAATACATGCGGGGAACCAAGGTCACAGCAAATGGTTAAAACAAGGTGCCGGGAGCTGCTTTTACTGTTGTTCTCATCATTTGTTCATATATATTTGTTTTTTCCCGTGCATTAGTTGATTTTTCTTCCCCATGTAACTATTACCAATCCATGGTTCTTATTGCCTATTGCTATGTGGAGAGAAGATTTGAGAAAAATGCCAAGTTTTCTGTACATGTCTTCCTTATCCATGAGCCTAGGTGAATGTGAGGGGAAAATAGAAATCGGGGGCTGGGGGTGAGGTGTGGGGTGGAAGGGCTATGTTTGGGCCGGCTAGGATTATGCCCAGAGCAATTCTGCAAAAATCACCTTAGAGAGATCCAGGATGCTCTTAAAGCAAGAGTAGATAAGTCACGCCACTAGGGTCTGATATGAGGGGAAGCTGGGAGTGGAGTGTGGAAAGTCGGGCCGGCAGTGTCAGTCATTGGTGGGCTGTAGAGGGCAGTGGGGAAGAAAAGGGAGATGTTACTATGAGATCAGAAAAGACCCCAGTTGGGGCTGGAGAGATGGCTCAGCGGTTAAGAGCATTGACTGTTCTTCCAAAGGTCCTGAGTTCAATTCCCAGGTGGCTCATGACCATCTATAATGTGATCTGTGCACTGTATACATAATAAATAAATAAATAAATAAATAAATAAATAAATAAATAAATAAATAAATAAATTTATTTTTAAAAAAGAAAAGACCCCAGAGACACTACTGGAGGGGGACAAGGGTAGAAGACAACAATGGTGTTTTGGAGTTAGCTGACATTTGGGACAGCAGGGAGAAGATTTGGAGTTAAATGGATTTGAAGTTAAGTCCTCATTGCAATGGGCTAAAATGAAGCCTTGGAGAGAGTAATCACTCAGAAAACAGAATGTGGACCATTTGCCTTGTGCATCAGGGAAAATAACAAGCCCACTCCCACGTTCTTCTCTGTTGCATTTTGAATTTGAATGCCTGAACTCATCAGTTCAGAAAGAGTAGCAAGTGGCGTTATAAAAGGTGAGACCAGGAGGAGTAAGGTCAAGTCTAGGTTGGATAGGAGTTGCCTAATAGCCAAATGAAATCATTCCTGTACCCAAAGTTCTGAGCAATAGTCTAGCCAATGAAGTGCATTTTACCCACTGCCAAAAACCAATATGGATTCTTGATATGAAATGTAAAAGTTACAAACTCATTTGAAGTGTTCCAGGGAGAAACAAGTTAAATTTAGATGCTTTATAGTTTGTATCATTATAAAAGTAACAGTTGCTGCTTCTTATTCACTGTGTGCACCGTGTGTCTTCCATGCTCGCTGAGGAAAGAATTGTGTCCTGAAAGCAGTTCTGAAAGCCAGTTCTTAGCTCAGAACTGCACAAATTTCTTTCGTGATGAAGCATAATTATTGACGAGAGACTTTATTTTTGTTTTGGTGCAGTACACACATCACTCACTTACTAATAATTGCTCCAGGGCATTTTTGGTGTAATGCTGGAGACTACTGACGAAGTGCTTATGAGGCAAATAAAATCACCCCAGCTGGCAAGCAAGGTGGGGGGAAAAAGGCCAAGTTGAAGACAGACTGCACTCCCGGCAGTGTTTTGGAAACTTCAGAGATGGGGGTCTTTCCAGACTGAGTCATGAAGCCTGTAGTCTTCACTGGTCACTTCCCTCATCCTTGGTCACTTGCCCTGATGGCCCAAGAAGAGATCGGGTAGCTTACGTGACCCACACTGGAACACTGTCATAGAGGGCCATCTTCATCTTCTGGATTCTGGAGGTGATACAGGTCCTTGCAAAATATGCTGAGGATGGAGTCTTGCCTACTTATCCATGGCGTAAAACTCTGCCAGTTGCTCAGACCACTCAGAAAGAAAGTCAACTGTTGTACATGCTGGGTCTGGTCCCTACCAAAATGGATATTGTCTACTTTTGATACTTTGCGTTTTCAAATGATTCCCACAGGGGAAAAATTGTTAATAACAGCACAGAGCATTTACTTGTGCATGTGGACTGCCAGGAACATCCCTACCCTTCACTTAATTCTTCTAACTGTATAAAGATGATGTGCTACTTCTAATTAACAGGAGAGTCTCCTGCTGCATTCTCCTCCCCTCTCTCAGCCACATCTCCAATGGATACCACAAACCATTTCCTCCTAACTCCCCTCCCATACTTGTTGCTGTATCACAGCCAACTCCAACAGGCACAAACAATCCTGAACAATAAAAGTACTGCTGCATATCATATCATCCCCAATTCCTAGTTGTAGTACTGAGCTACAGTAATGTTACTGAATTGAAGACCCATAAATCCAAACAGATATGGACACCTGAGTTTTGATAAAGAAGCCAGAAATACACAGTGGAAAAAGAAAGCATCTTCAGCAAATGGTGCTGCTCCAACTGGATGTCTGTATGTAGAAGAATGTAAATAAAGCCATATTTATCCCCTTGCACAAAAACACAAGTTCAAGTGGATCAGAAACCTCACCATAAAACATCATACCTGAGAGAGGAGAAACTGGGGGAATAGTCTTGAACTCGTTGACACAAGGAAAAACATTCTGAATAGGACATCAATAGACCTGAAATTGAAAAAGTTCTGTAAGGCAAAGGACAGTGGCATTCGGACAAAGCAGCAGCCTAGAGAATGGGACAACATTTTTCAGGAACCCCACATGTGACAGAGGGTGGCTATCCAAAGTATATAAAGAACTCAAGAGACTAGACACCAAAGAAAACCAAATAACCCAATTAAAAAAATCGAGCATAGATCTAAACAGAGAATTCTCAATAGAAGAGTCTCAAATAGTGGGAAAATACTTAAAGAATTGTTCAACATACCTAGCCATCATGGAAATACAAGTCAAAACCACTTTGAGATTCCATCTTATACCTGTCAGAATGACTAGGATTAATAATCAAGTGACAGCTCATACTGGAGAAGATGTGGAACAAGGGGAACACTCCTCCATTGATGGTGGGAGTGCAAACTTGTACAGCCATTATGGAAATCAATATGGTAGTTTCTCAGAAGATTGAGATTCGGTTTACCTCAAGACTCAGCTATAACATTCTTGGGCATACACCTAAAAGATTCTTCATCCTACCACAGTGATACTTACTCAGCCATGTTTATTGAGGACTTATTCATAATAGGCAGAAGCTGGAAACAACCTAGGTGTCCCACAACCAAAGAATAGATAAAGAAAATGTGGTACATTTACATATTGGAATACTCCTCAGCCATTAAAAACAAGGACATCATGAAATTTGCAGGCAAACAGACGGAACTAGAAAAAAAAATCATCTTGAGTGAGGCAACCCTGACCCAGAAAGACATACACAATATGTGCTCTCTTATAAATGGATATTGCTCATAAAGTAAATAATAACCAAAGTTGAGTGAGTAGACCCAGAAAGCTTGGGTAAAGAAGAGGATCTAGCAGGAACACATAGATCTCCCTGGGTAGCGGAAATAGAATAGATTTTACAGGTGGAATGGAGGCCAGTGGGGCAGATATGGGGGATGGAGAGAAAGGGTGAGAGGAAAGTGAGCCGGAATTGGAGAGCACTAAGGGGGTGGTGTGGAAACTTAGCGCAGTGGAATCTTTCTAGAATCTGAAGATGATTCCAATGAGAAGCCCTAGTGACAGGGGACATGGAGTCTGCCTGACCATGTCTTGTAGCCACCCAAGCCTTCTAGTGGAGTGACTGGGTTGGATTCAGTTGAGTTGTTTCCCAACCCAGTCACTCCACTAGAAGGCTTGGGTGGCTATAAAACAATTCCTAATGATATTCGGGCTCAATGCTGTATTCACTCATCATCAGTGAGCCTTCTTCCATCAGCAGATGAGAACAGATGCAGAGACCTACAGCCAGACATTATAAGGAGAGAGAGAGAGAGTCTAAATTGGAGGTCTCCATCGAATCCCTCCCCTCACAGCTCAGGGAATCCTATGGAAGAGGAAGCAGAAGATTGTGAGAAAAGTCAGAGGAGCTGGAGGACACCAGGAGAACACAAGTCTCTGAGTCAACTAAGCAAGACGCATATGAGCTCACAGAGACTGAAGCAGGAGGCTCAGGGCCTGTGTGAGTCTGCACCAGGTCCTCGACATATATATCATAGCTTTAGCTTAGCATTTTTATGAGATTCCTGGCTATGAAAATGAGTGTTTCTCAGACTCTTTTGGCTGCTCTTGGAACTCTTTTTCTACTGTTGGGTTGTTGTATCCAATTTTGATATGATTTTTTTTATATTTTATTTTTTTTCATGTTTGTTTGTTATCTCTTAGAAGCCCACTCTTTTGTAATGAGAGGCAGAAAGGGAGTGGATCCGGGGGGTGGGGAGTGGGGGGAAGGAACAGGGAGGATAAACTATAATAGGGATACATTGTATGAGAAGAGAATCTGTCTTCAATTTTAAAAAGTACTTTGTTAAGTATCTGAAAACATTTAACTCAAGTAAGGAAAAAAAAAGTTTAAGCAATGCACTACAAGTAGCACAGGAATATTCTATTTCCCAAGGTTCAACCTCTACTGCCTACAAAATCCAACATGGAAAAATCTCAGAAAATTCTATAGATTTTACACTTGTTCAGGGTATGAACAATTACATTTCTACATTCTGCATTATACAGTTTATAATACAACTGCCAATCAGAAACACTCTATGCAGAAAACCAAAGTCAAGAGAGAAACAAAAGAAGGCCATGAAAGTAAACTACGATGCACAGGGAGGTTGTTTTCTGGGAAATTGTTACAATGGTACAAGGCAGATTCAGGAATGATAATGAAAGCTCCCAGTGAAACTTGTCCTTTTCTTATTTAGTGTGTTTTCTACTTTACTGGCTTATTGAAAAAAAAATGCCTCAGTCAGGTACACACCAAGAAGCAATGCAATTCTTTTCCACATCATATTTAGATGAGATGTGTTGAATCCAAATGAAATTTAAGAAACAAAATAAAACAAAAACAAACAGGTGAAGGAAGTCAGGCACTAAGTGTAAGAGACGCAATTAATTCAAGGGCTTCCACTCGTGCTGCTAATGGCTAGTGCGTGTAATAGAGAACTTCGGTGTTGTTTTCTTTCATATGGTGGAACTCTGATCCTTTAAAAAAAAAGCATCATCATCATCAAACTTTTCGCAGACCCAGAGATATAATTCCCCTGACAATGCATTCCAGAGGGAGAGGGAGACAGGGAACAAAAAAGTGCCGCAGTGTACAAAGAATTAGCTGGGACATTTGCCTTGAAGGACAGAGAGTTGCTGGGTCAGGCAAGTGCAGGTTTAGGTCAGAGGGCCTGGGAGAGCCTTTCAAATACAGTGAGATAGTAAAAATGTCAGAGAACAAGCATTGTGAACTTTGTTGGAGAAAAGAATAAATTCAAAGGCTCTGAGTTAGAAATGTTCTTTCAGGAGACTTGCCATGGAGTGTCTGGAGAAAAGGCTGGTAAGGGATGGAGTGGAGCATACTTCTATCAGGCAGGGCCTTCAGGCACATGCAGAGAGACCTAGCTAGACTAGAGATTCTTTTGTTGTTCTTGTTTTTGTTTGGCTGTTTGTTTGTTTGTTTGGTTGCCTTTTAAGACAGGGTTTCTCTGTGTAGCCTTGGATTTCCTGGAACTCACTCTGTAGATCAGGCTAGCCTTGAACTCACAGAGATCTGTCTGCCTCTGCCTCATGAGTGTTGGGATTAAAGATGTGCACCACCACCACCTCCTGGCCCTGATTCTTAAAGTGTAGTTTTAAAGTGGGAGGATGAAATGGTTTAGCTGGTAAAGCATTTGCCAAGCGAGCCTGGCCACCCAGGTTTGATCCCTGAACCCCATGTAAAGATGTGCCTGTTGTGGGACTCACATCAATGACAACACAGTATTGCACTGAGCCCTTGAAGTGTTCAAGTGTCCCTTCAGAGTCTGCATTGTTTGGGAAATAGTGTGGGCACTGATATGATAGTTAATCAGAGAGGGATGGCTTTGTGCCTCTTTTTGCCTGTCTTGTATGCTATAACTGAAGCCCAAGAGTTAAGATGTAACCATGAATCATTTCAACTCAGGTATGAACTCATATTTTCTAAGGAATTCTTTTAAATTGCTGAAGGATGTTGACCTTTTTAATTTTCATCTGGGCACATCATATATAATTTACTTTAAAATCTGTATTTGGAAATTCCGATCACATTCATATAAGTGATACCCTTTCCCTACCGCTCAGGATTTAGCAACATTCAATCTGAATACACAAACAGTCTAAATATATTGGTAGCAAAATATAGCTCCCTAATTTGCTTTAAATAGGCAACATCAGGGGCTAGAGAGGTGGCTCAGCCATTAAGAGTACTGGCTGTTCTTCAAGGGGACCCAGGTTTGATTCCCAGCACCCACATGGCAACTCACAACTAACTGTCCACAACTCCAGCTCTAAAAGGATTGGCTCTCTCTTTCTGGACCTCCTGGGTTGCCAGGCACACAGCCGTACATGCAGGAAGATCCCCAGCAGATAAAAATAAAAATGAATGACAATTATGTATATAACACTTACGTGCTATGTAAGTAAGTTCCCTCTGCAGACTCAAATGGACAAGGAATTCCTGGGACCCTTTTCTGGCAACACATCTTGAAAATGTCTAAAGAAAAAATATTATTGTCAAAAATTTAACTTTCTTACATATAAGTAACTCTAAGTAGATCACAAAAGCATGGATTAACAGTGTTCACATGTTACTGCCTAAGTTGGTGTTTTGTTTTTTATGATGATTTCTCCTAATGCTGTGGGGTCCTTTTAATGTTATGAATAAAGTGAAAAGCAAACATTTTAAGAACCCTTCCACTAAGCAAATAATAGGACCAAGCAGGCGTTCTTACCTTCCAGTGCTGGTGGACGATGTATAAGACTGTGTGGGAACTAGTCTTATACTGAAGGTAAACACAAAAGTTGACATCGAGGCTCATGGTGAGGAAGGGCATGAGTGAAATGGAACGTCCTGTCTCGTGTTTATTTTCATTCCTTTTTTCATGCTTGGTGTGTGTGTGTGTGTGTGTGTGTGTGTGTGTGTGTGTGTGTGTGTGTGTGTGTGTAAACATTTTCTTGAGCTTTGCCTTTACAAAAACCTAAGGTTCAAGTACTCTTTACCAACCGAGCTTCGGCTCACGGTTACACTGACCTGTTCGTAATATTTAAACATTTTGTATGAAATATCCAAGGCAGGCACACAAGAGGACTCAGTGGAGAAGTCTACTGGCCTGACTTGGAGCTCTAGGACTCATATGGTGAAAGGAGAGAACTGACTCCCTCCTGTAATTTATCCTCCAATTTACACGTGTGCATTGTGGCTTGCATGTGCTTCCACCTGGCCCCCAAATAAATATAAAAAAACAAAACAAAGCAAAAAACCAAAATAAAGTGTCCTAGAGATCTTCCTGAAACCTAGGACGAAGCATAAAATGTGCCAGAAGGAAACAACTGCGGAGAAGATTTGATCCGTGCGCAGCACCCAGCTGCATTGTCTTTGGATGAGAGCCTTGCTCTCTGTGCGCATGTGCGATACAAGTGCCCAGTTAACGCTCTCCGATGCTCTACCACACCACAAAGATACCTGTGTGGCCTTTGCCTGAACTGTTCGTGGCAAAAGAAGTTTGAAAACCAGGAGCACAAGGATCAGATGAAAGGTGCCACAGTCCCCTTAGTCCTTGAAAGAGCCCTCTTGCCGGTGTTTGTAGGAAGGGAGGTAGATGGAGAGCCTGCAGGAACATACTCTGGGGAATCTGGTAGTTCTAACACTTGTTGCTGATGAATGCAAACCCAAGATCTACTTGTGCTACATCTGCAAAACTCTTCTGAGAAGCTAATACCAACTAGGAAACCTCTTGTCTGGCGTAAACTTTTTCAATGAGAAGAGATAGACCAATGAGTGAGCCAGAAGACGAATTAACTGCACCGTCCACATCTTAAATACCAGCCTGGGTTAGCTGCAGGACACCTATTTATTACTTATGATGCTTTGAGTTTAAAACACGACTAGATTATAGTCTCACCTTTTTATGTATAAAAAAATGAGTTGTTTTAAACTTGGGGTTTATCCTAAATATATTGTTGAATTTCACCAATAGTCTGCTAGCATTGCAAACGTGGATTATCTGGTCTATTTTGCTTTAAATACTTTTAAAATCTTCTTGAATTGTTATTAAATTTTCCAAACATCAGTAGTATTAATGGAATAAAAACAATTTAATTTAAGTCACATATACCATTAATGGTTAATGGAAAAGAGTCACCAACAAGGCATGTTGGGTTTTTCTTACTGGAAGGCAATTGAAATACAGTTTATGGGAAGAAATTATCATTAAATTTATTCTTACTCATTGTCTGCATTATGATATTTGCTTTCTTATAAATGACTATTGCACTAGTCAGGGTTCTCTACAGGAACAGACCTGATAGGACCAAAAAAAAGTATGTGTGTGTGTGTGTAATATTGGCTTGCAGGATGAAGGCCAGGCAGTCTAACAATGGCTGTCTTATACTTCGCTGATAATCCTGTAGTTGTTTAGTCCCTAAGGCTGGATGTCTCAGCAGGTCCCAATCTGGTGCTGGAATCCTGGCAGATTCCTGGAGAGCTGCTGATCTTCAGTCTACATGGGAATTCCAAAGAAGTGCTGTTTCCAAGAACAGTGAAGGAACGTTTCGGCAACAGAGTAGATGAACTTGCAAGCCAGAGTGAGGGCAAGCAAGCAAAATACAGTTTCCCTGTTCCATGGGCCTATTATTGTTGTTGCTTTTTAGTCTGTGATGCCTCCAGAAGAAGTAGCCCGGATTTGGGGTGGGTCTTCCTGCCCTGAATAATCTGATCAAGAAAATTGCACACAGGGGGTGCTCATAAGCTTAGATTTTAGTTGATTGCAGATATAGCCAAGTTGAAAACAAATTAGCCGCCATTTTATTACCTTAAAAAAATGTTCATTGTATCCTCTGTTATGAGGTATCTTGGCTGATCTACACATGTATGTAAAACTCTCCTGTACACTTGTTTTTGTTCACTTGTAGCTTATGCAAAGTTGTAAGTGTAGTTCAGTTCTATTCAATTAAGATGTGAGTCCTAAGAACTGATGCAATGGTCCATGCTTCATGATTTTGTTATTAAAGTCTAAGTCTTATAGATGCCCTCAGGGTGCTCTGAGTTTCCCTTAACTCTCGAACGTAGGTGGTCCTTTACAGTCCCCAAGAGTTTCTGCCCTCAGTGTCTTTTGAAGCTTACAAAAGTACAGCTGAGGGAAAGAAAAGACAAAGCAAGTAGGAGATCTACCCAAGTTGCACACGGGGTCAGTGGCATATCTGGGCCCGGAAGAGAGCAGTCCACTTTCCTGGTGCTGGCTTCCCACAGTGTAGAAGAGACAGTGCTTGGGACCTAATAAGATGAACTTTGGTTTCTTCCAAGTGTGTCAAGTTCTGGCAGATCTAACTGGAGACTCCCAAGAAGCAAACTGTGTCCTTGCAAGGGAAGTGCTGCTTGTGTGTCAGGGGTTACTGACCAATGAATTTTAGTGCTTTATGCATAATTGAATCATCCCTTTAAAAGACAGGCTGGCTCCCTGTAGAAATAATGTCTTCATGCTCTGGGTGTAGCCGTGGGTTTTGGATCTGTTCAAGGCTGATGGTCTTTTGCAGCCCTGAGGAAGAACACTGCAGGGAGGAGAAATTCATATTCCCGAGGTTGTTATGTACATTGGTTGCTAGAGGGTTTCTGCATACTTCAATCCTGCCTCTAACTGTGTGCTGCTTCTTAACCAGGTGGAGAGGCTTACCAGCCAGGACTACAGTGTGGAGCACATGATATAAGAAGAAACTTGATACCCTAGCATCATATTCAAGGGGAGGAGGTCCCCCTCAGTCACAGTCATAGGGAAGGGGAATGGGGTGAAAGCAGGAGAGAGGGAGAAACGGAGGATGCACGGGATGGGATAGCAATTGAGATGTAATATGAATGATTTTATTTTTCAATAAAAATAAAAGAATACTAGAATCACCCACAACAGTTAAAAAAAAAGTAGCTTAGGTGCTTTCTCAAGGCTTTCCTGTGTAATTATTGTAATTATGTCATTGTTGTGAGTGACCGTTCTCCAACCAAGCATCTTTGGGAGTTAAGCTGCACCTTCTTATGAAACGATTGTCCTGAATAGGCTTGTTGACTGTTATATCCTCTTACGGAGGTAGGGGAGGGTCACAAGACCTCTTCTGAGTATCCAACCACTCCCTTCCACCTGCTGTATGCCGCTCTGCCTTCACTGCATGTGGCCTTTGGTAAAGGGTAGCATATATAAGCTAGAGAAAACTAGGGAGAGCTGCTTAACTTATGTAGCTTCTTATGCCAGCCCGGTGTGATGATGCATGCCTTTAATCCCAGGGCTCAGGAGGCAGAGGAATGTGGATTGCAGAGGCAGGCTGATTGAGGCCGGCCTGCTCTAAGGCATGAATTCCAGGACAGCCAGAACTACACAGAAAAACCTTGTGGGAAAAAAAGAAACTATCATTTCTGCTGGGCAAAGGCTTTCCAGATGTAGCCTGTTGAGAAGAGGGGCATTCACGGCCCTGTAAGTAACCTATGCTCTGTAAGGAAGCCCAGCAAATTCATTGGTTTCCCAGCCACTGGGATCTTAGAATTGGTAAAAGTTGTATATGTCTTCTTCTGGGTAGGAATTTCAGCAACAGTCATCCTTATGCATTTTATGCTGCTACAGTTCTGAGTAACAGATGTTGCGCTAAAGTGCCTGTTGTAACACAGCCTGGTTAAGAAGATAAATTCAAAAGGGGACAGGTCATACTCTTCACCCTCAAAAGAATGAAGTGAAGAGGGAGAAACAGTAAAAAAAAAAAAGAGAGCTACGCAATTTTTGCGTAATTTAGTATTAGCATATAGATGGACAGGTAATAGTGGGTTTCTAGTGAAGTGTGACATGTGTATTGACACAGTGCATTAGGGTGACATGTGTGTTTGAAGGGTAAGAGACAGAGTGGGATAAGCTTTCCTGGAAAACAGAGCACAGTATCTGAGCTCATCATCGGTAGACAATGAGGCTGTGACACCAGCACAGGACCCTGGGATAGTCCCAGGAGACTGGGACCATGGATGGCCTTGGGCAAGGTTAATGGTCTTATCATTGCAGCTTGATGGGGTCTGGCGACTTTTCAATGTGGTAAAGATCTTATAATGTTTCTTGTGACTCAGAACGCAGGCGAATGGAGACTGCTAAATGCCATCGGGTGATGATGACCATGCCCAACGAAGAGAAAACTTTTGTTTGTGAATTTTCACTACCTTAGCCAATCCATTAGTTGGGGATAACAGAGTGGGTGAAGGCAGGAAGTCATCTGTGAGGTGGGGCACAGACTGAGAGCCTTTGAATCAGAGGCATGCTTTCAAGTTCTAGTGTATCACTTTCTATGCAACTCTATAGAAACCACTGCAACTCAAAAGACTTCTAATTTAAGGGATTGTTGCAGATACACTTTTCATAGCCTTACACATTGGAAAGGGAACCACCAACAAATACAGTGTCTCGTAAGCGAAGAAGAACTTTGAGCTGTGCATGGCAGTGTGTGTCTGTAACCGTAGCATCCAGAGGCCTGAGACTGAAGTTATTGGGACTACATAATGAGATCCTGCATCACCTCTGCAAAAAGAGAAGTTTTAACTTTAAATCCAGCATCGGTTGATAGCATAAGATGTCAAACTTGGAATAAAGGCTTAGAAGAATCAATGCCACCTTAATGCCACCTATAGCCTTGTTAGCACTACCCCCCCAACTCAATATCACAACCTTGTTGATTTTGCTTCTGGTTCATCCTTACTCCATCCAATTTTACTCCCGCATTGAACTCCAACCCGCCACTGTTTTTCTGAAGCACTAATAATGGCTTCCCCACAGCAGTATAAATGGAACTCTGTTCTAGTGGCCTTCCCTATCTATATACTCTAGAATATTCTGAGCCAAGGGACCACATAGGATTAGAAAAAACTTACATGCAAATGTCTAGGAAGAGTGGCCAGAGACTCAGGTGAGGGTCCAACAGACTTACACAACCTCTGAATTTCTTTCAAAGTGTCTTTATTGTATCCCTCAGATTGTAGGTGGGCAGATCAATTCAGTAATGATCAATGATGCCATGTAGCTAGCGCTGTGTTCTAGTAACACTCTGATATCTATCTTTCCATGACCAATTATGTTTATTACAGAATGTACTTCCTGCATGTCTTTATCCGAGAAATGAAACCATGTTGTAATCTTAAAGGATTTGCAAGTTTTTTTTTGTAATGGTGTGAGGATTCTTAACTGACACTCTGAAAACTGTTTCTTAGCAACATTGGCTTAGACAGGTAAACTTGGAATAACTACCTTAATGATACATTATTATGTTATGGGGTCCATGATGTGAATTGGCAAATGCCTGTCCCAACAGTGACAGGAAAAACCTGAAGTGATTTAATCTATGTTTGCTCAACAATCCACAGAGAATACTTGTGTGATTAAATGTGTGTGTGTGTGGGGGGTGCCTTTTCTCCCACTCCAAGCTGACAGTCAGCTCTCCAGCAAATTCTCCAGCAGACACCAATCATTTGTGCTACACACAATCCCACAAATGTTTTAGAATTCCTGCATAATAGGCCTGCCTGACTGTTTGACCTTGTGGATGAATGCAGCATGGACAATACCACTTATGTTGAAGAAGAGGCTCATTACTGGCTTCCTTTTGATGAAGACAGCACATTTTCTCAGACCTTGGGGACCTAGGAGTTTTCTATTCAAGATCTGCTACTCTTTTTTTTCCAGATAATTCTGGAAATATCAAGTTTCTTCAAGTTTCTTTCATCCTCAGAACCACATTGCTTTGTTGAGTTTCTCTCAAAAGGTCAGAGTAAATGTCAAGCCTCCTGTGTTTCTGTTCATCCCTCTGTATGCTTGACACAGTCTTTATAAAAGGTTTGTTTCTAGTCAAACTTTCCTTTAGAATGACTGCTCCGTGGCTCTAAAACACCAGAAAAAGATGTCTAGCATCTCTGTAAATGAGGTGGAAAAACTAAAATCATATTTTCCCCCACCCACCACATCAGCAAAAACTCAAGCAGTTTAATAACCATGCATGCTATAAAAGAAATCTTTACAAATTATTTGCAGATGTGTAGGTTGAGGATATGTCTTGCTATGCTATGTAATTACTGTGGAAGCAGAACATTGTCTTATTTATAATTAACTGCTTGGTGAATTTTTTAACTACATAAAAATCTTTACATAAAATGTATTGCCTTAACATTTAGCATATCGTCTGTTTACAAAACAGAGACTAGTGTGAGGTATAACAGATTGAGTCCCTTCAGGATGTGATTTCTTTGGTGGTGGTGGTGGTGGTTTTAGTTTTATTTTTTGAGCCAGGATTTTGCTATCCAGGATGGCCTGGAACTCAACAAGATGCTCCTGCCTCAGCCTCCCCAGTATGCGGATTACAGGTGCACACTTGTTGCAGGATATTTTATCCCATTGTGATCCCTGAGATTGTGAACTGTAAAAACCTGTCTTTTGTTTGGCATGGTTGAACCCTAACACATGCTTTTAATCCAAGAGCTGTCTGTACACAGGATTTAATAAAATTAACCCTAGGTCAAAGGGCGGGGCAAGAAACCAGCTGACAGGGATTAAAGAGTAAGAGGGAGTTGAGTTGAGGGGTATTTAAGACAGCCTGCAGAGGTAGAAGGAGCTTTTAGTCTTTGGCTCTTTTAGCTCTTGGACTTTACTTTTGGGGTTTTAGCTTTAGCTCTTTGGCTCTTTGCTTTCTAGCTCTTGAGCTCCTCAGCTCTCTGGCCTTTGGCTTTTTAGGCCTTGAACTAGCAAGCTTTTGGCGTTCGGTTTTCTGGCCTTTTCCTCCTGGGCTGTCAGCTGAGCTAGGGAGCCTTTTGGGCCTTCTCCATTGGGATGTGAGCTGAGTAGGAAGGTCAGCTGGGTGCTTTCTCTGAGCTAGCAAGTTTTTCACTCCATCATCTGACTTTTGAATCTTTATTGGTAAATGAGAACAATCAGGGATTTTCAATTAAAACAACAGATATATTTCTATTTTTTCTCTTGAAAAACAAACAAAAAACACAAAAAATAAAAGCACACATACCAAAATCAACCAAGTGAACAACAACAAAAACCAACCAATAAGACTAATAAAAATTACCAATGAAAACCCATGATGTTTGTTTTATGTTGGCCAACTATTCCTGATTATGCAGCTTGTCTTAGGGTATTGGTATATCCAGTGTCACTCCATTCTGGAAAACTGTTTTTTTTTTCCCTCTTATAGCAGCTATTGATTGGGAATAGCTTCTTGGAGGGATGGGGCTTTATGCCCATTTCCTCACCACAGTGCTAGGTTTTTTTTTCCTTTGGTTTGAACTTGTGAGGTCAACATGTTTATACATGCTGTCCCAGTCTCTGTGGGTTCATGTATGCACCAGTTCTGCTGAGTTTGGGAAATGCTTAGGAATCTCCACTACCTCTGACTTTCAACCTTTCCTCTGCTTTTTCCTGATAGATCATTGAGTGTTCAGGGGAGAAAGTTTATTAAAAAAAAAGCATCCGACTGACTGCTAGTTCATCCAAACTGTCTCTCTGATATTGTCCAGTTGTGGGTCTTTGCAAGTGGGTCTTTTTTGATGAGAGTTGAGTAATGCATTAACATAAGTGTATAACAATATGTCTTTAGAAGTAGTCCTGTGTTCATTTTGCAAAATAGTTGTAGTAGGTTTTCTCCTAGAGCTTATAACGTATGCTGTCTCAGGTTCTTGGTCTCATTGACAGTATCAGATATTAGTCCATGATATGGAGTGGGCCTTAAATCTGATTAAAAAAAAACCATAGTTGGTTATTCCCAAAACATTTGTACCACTGTTGCACTGGTGTGCATATCTTGCAGCCAGGTTACTATTTAGCTCAAAGGGCTTGTAACTGGGTGAGATTGGTATGTTTGTTTCCCTCTTGTAGACTGTAAAGTACCTTCCAACACAATGAACACTAGTCAGTAGGAGTGAAGTTCTAGGTAATCACTAGATCAATTCTCCATATTCAATCCCGTAATTATGTGATGTTTTCAGTAATAGGGCCTTGCCGTTACATTATCGAGGGTAAGAAATAGCATTACTAATAGTCTTTAAAGTTTGGGGAGGTCTACGGGATCCCTTTGGCTATGACTCAAAATACACAATTTGTTCCTTGTACTGGGGGTTTTAGTTGGTATTGTATGATGTCTTGTTGGGGTATTGTCCTCCCACATCAAATGGAAACTCCACTTAAATTCTATTTGCATATATATTTAAAATAGTTTTATAACAAAGCCAATTTAAATCTCAGTTTTAAAACTGAGTTAATTGTCATTATGAATAATAATATAAACACTGCTCACATATTAATATTCTCATCAATAGTTTATAAGAATGTTCATTTAATTGTAGCTTGTATTATTTATTTATACTGAAATAACACTAATTTTGTCCTGATATGTTAACAATGCATGTACATCATTAGTTAGAACATTTGCGTGATCTTCTTTCTTTCTTTCTCTCTTTCTTTCTTTCTTTCTTTCTTTCTTTCTTTCTTTCTTTCTTTCTTTTTCTTTTCTCCTCCTGCTCCTCCTTCTTCTCCTCTGTTTTAGACATGGTTTCTCTGTGTAGTTATGGTTATTCTAGAACTCTGTAAACCAGGCTGGCCTTGAAAAAAACCAGAGATCCACTGCCTCTTCCTCTCAGTGCTGAGATTAAAAGTGTGCACCACCACTGTCTATCTTGATCTTCTTTCTTAAAGACAAGTTTACATCGAAATACTAAATGTTACATGAGTCACTGCATAAGCTTTGAATGTATGACTCAAGCTCCTAGCAAGGCATGATGTACTACCATTGACTTCAGAAAGGTCTCTCCTTCCATTCTCAGTTGATTCTTGCCCTACCTTTCAGAGGCAACCATTTTAACCATCTTCCCACTATTATTATTAGTTTTGTCCAACTTTATGAACATGTCCAACTAGAACTTTATGAAATGGCTATCATGTATACACTTTTAAAAAATATCTTAAGCTTGTGCCTGCAATCTCACCATATAGAAGGTAGCAACAGGGGCATTGTTTAGTGTAGGCTATGCTGTGAGTTCCAGGCCAGCCTGAGTACTGTCTCAAAAAACAAAACACTCCTTTCTTCTTAGAGAGTGTGATGTTCCTAAGACCTATCTATATTCTTACATGTATATAGTTTGTTCAGTTTTAATCCTCAATAATACTCAATTATATGACTTACCTACTCTTTTTATGGATAAACATTTTGACTAAAAAATTAGTCATATTCCATTTTTGACTATGATGAATGCAGTTCTATGGCATTCTTGTATAATTGTATAAGCACATGCTTTCATTTTCTTAGAGGAATATCTATGAATGAACTTATTAGAGTGCTGTGCAAATGTGTTACTTTCCCCAAAGTTCACACAATTTCTATAATTTTATAGCTCCACCAAAAATCTGTGTGCATTCAAGATACTCTGAATATTTTTCAGATCTTGCATTGTCAGGTTCCTTAATGTTACCCACAGTGGGGTAGCCAGACAGTTTTAAAGTTAATTTTGGAAACTAAATATTAATTTAATAATATCAAATCATTAAAAATTAAAATATTATATATATTTTCAGAAGGTATAAGGACTACATAAATAAAAGATAAATTTTTGACCTAGCCATTATTTCACAATTTCTGATGTGTGTTTCCAGAAACCATATATGCATATTAAATGTATATAAAATAATAATATGAGGCGTGTGTGTGTGTTACTATGTAGTCGTGGCTGATCTGGAACTTACTATGTAGCCTGGGATAGTCTTGAGCCCATAGAGACCCACTTCTGTGTCTCAAATACTGGGATTAAAGTGTGCATCACCAGTCCAAAACTTAACTATGAATTCTTTTTAAGAAGCTTTCATATAAAATACTACCAGCCTTTCATCTAGCTGGGTTTCAGATTTGTTTGTATGTTTGTTTTTGTTTGGTTTGGTGTTCTGAGACAGGGTTTCTCCATGCAGCTCTGTCTCTCCTGGAGCTTGCTTTGTAGACTAGGCTAGCCTCGAACTCACAGAGATCCACCTACAGGGGTGCCAGGATTAAAGGTGTGAGCTAACACTGCTTGGCACATTTTAGATATTTTAAACTCTTAGTCTACATAGTACTTAACCAGTTTCCTTCCTCCTCCACCTCTTCCTCCTCCTCCTTCTTTTTCTTCTTCTCCTTCTCTCTCTCTCTCTCTCTCTCTCTCTCTTTCTCTCTCCCCCCCACCCCGTGTGCCTCTCTTTTATTAATTAATTTATTCATTCACTTTACATCTTGGTTGTGGCTCCATCCAGCTCTCTTCCCAGCCCCACCCTCCCTCCCTCTTCCTCATCCCCCTCCCCTATTCCTCAGAAAAGGAGAGCCCCCCTTTTCCCATCAACCCCAGCTTATCAAGTCACATCAGGACTAAATGTGTCCCCTTCCCCTGTGGCCTGGCAAGGCAGTCCCACCAGGTGGGAGTGGTCAAAAAAGATGGCAACAGAGTCCGTGTCAGAGACAGCCCACATCCCCTTACTAGAGTACCCACATGAAGCCTGAGTTGCCCACGGGCTACATCTGTGTAGGAAGCCTATGTCCAGTCTATGCACGACCTTTGTTGTTGCTTCAGTCTCAGCAGGACCCCCTAGCCCTGTCTAGTTGGCTCTGTTGGTCTTCTAGTGGAGCTCTAATCATCGCTATATTCTTTTCTCCTCCCACCCCCCCACCTCTGTTTTTCCACAAGACTCCCTATGCACAATATTTGGCTGTAAGTCTCAGAATCTGTTTGGAAGTGCTGCTAGGTAGAGCCTCTCAGAGGACAACTCTGCTAAGCTCCTATCTGTGAGCATACTGGAGTATCATTAATAGTGTCAGGGGTTGGCTCTCTCCTATGTAGTGGGTCTCAGGTTGGGCCAGCCATTGTTTGGACATTCCCTTAATCTCTGTTCTGTCTTTATCCCTGCACATTTTGTAGGCAGGGTAAATTTTGGGTAGAAGTTTTTGTGGGTGTGTTTGTGTTTCCCTCCCTCTACTAGGAGTCTTGTCCTGCTCTACTACTCCTGCGCATATACCCAAAACATGTTCTACCATACAATAAGGACACTTGCTCAACTATGTTCATAGCAGCTTTATTCACAATAGCCAGAATCTGTATCCTTCAACTGAAGAATGGACAAAGAAGCTGTGGTACATTTACACAATGGAATATTACTCAGCTATTAAGTACAAAGAAATCATGAATTTTGCAGGCAAATGGATGGACCTAGGAAGGATCATCTTTTCTTTTTATTAACTTAAAACAAAATTGGCATTGTCAAAATGCTGCAATTGATTTTCCATACCTGTGTACATATGTCTATACAGCTGTGTGTGTGCAACTATATCCTTAGAAGTGAGATTGATGAATATAGTAGTTTTTGTGTTACCTAGATAGGTCATAGTATCTGGTCATTTTAGTCAAGTCTGTTTTAGGTGTTGTGGATAAGGGTAATTTTTTAATATGGTTAATATTTACCGTCACTTCAGATTTTAAGTAAAGATTACCCATGATGATACAATGGGCTCATGTAGCCAGTCAAGTCGTGAGTGAAAACTGATGTTTTCCTGAAATGAAGAAATTCTTCCTTGAGATTACAGTATGAACTCCTGCCATAGTTTCTAGACCTCTGATCTGCTCACCTTACTTTAGATCACCAGCCCTGCAATCCATCGGTCTGGCTTCCTAGAATAAAACCTAAATACATGTGTCTTATTTGATTGGTTTCTTTGCAAAATAATAACTGGTATCCCTGAGTGAAAGAGGACTGATATGATGATAAATTTTAATGAATATTGCCAAATTGTTCCCTGAGGGTTTGCAATAATTTGTACGCCACAAGTCATATTAAGAGCATCCTTTCCTTGTACCAGTCTACCAACGTAGTGTGATATTAAGCATTTGCCTGTGCAATGAGTCCAAGACAGAATCTTAACTTTACATTCCTATTCATAAATGAACTATTGGTTTAGCCAATTTATAATATGCATTTTGATGGGTAGGAAATAGGAATACTACTTTTCCATCCAGTGAAACCTGTTACCGCATGCCACAAAGTTGGTAAGCTGAACATTTTGATACTATAAAACAATAGCCCAGTCAGGTGCTAAAAATAGATATAAAAACATTCTATATTCCACTTCAGACGTGTCTGTGGCGAAGGCATCCTACAAGTTTCATGGGCATGCATCTCATTACTGTATGTGTATTACCCATTAGCCTGAAATACTGCCTTAATCAGAAGTTAATACACAGTCAGTTGCCTGCTTCTAAATGTCCTGTCATGCTTTGTTGTTTGGTCATTTAGATTTTGATTTCTACAGCTCTTGATGCCCCAAAGGATGGAATAATAGAGAAAAGCACTTTCTTTCATTCACAATATTCAGAGATGTTTTCCTCGTCTGTAAACATGGGAAACTTTTTAAAATTATAGTTGCTGTTGCTTTCCATAACTGATTTGTTAACTGCAATGCTCCTAGTGGAATGTCCAGACGTTATGCTAGACATGTGCTGCATCATGAGCCACACTTTCAATTTGATAAGTTTTCTTTTTCCTTTTCCTTTTTTTTTCTTTGACATTTAAAATGTATTCTTTAGAGTTATTTATTTTATGGGCATAAGTGCTTTGCATGTATGTATGTATGTATGTATGTATGTATGTATGTATGTATGTGTATCACATATGTACCTGGTGCCCACAGGGGTCAGAGGAGACCTTCAATACCTACCCTGAACTGGAGTTGCAGACAGTTGTGAGCTGATGTGTGGGTGCTGTGAATTGAACCCCGAGTCCTCTGGAAGAGCAGTCATCTCTCAGTCCTGCTTTGAGATTGTAGCTCAGGGTCGCTAAGTACTTAGAATAGTGTATGGATAACCAAAGTACTGATAATGCCCGCTTTTCACTTGATTTTTTTCAAATAGATTACTCTGAAAGTACAGCTGTATCATTTATACATTATACATTTATTACCTTCAATATTTATAGTATTTGTTTTTATTTGGGAAATTAACAGTACTGGCCAACTCTGAAAATATAAAATTAAATAATTTCACTCAGCCAGACAGTGGTGGCACACACTTTTTATCTGACCACTTGGGAGGCAGAACCAGGCAGATCTCTGTGAGTTCGAGGCCAGCCTTGTCTACAGAGCGAGTTCTAGGACAGCCATGGCTACACAGAGAGACACTCTTGAAAAGTAAAATAAATAAATAAATAAATAAATAAACAAACAGATCTGTTTATATTGTTTGTGATTTAATATCAAAAATTTCCATAGGAAATATAATATTTGTCAGGCATAGATGGAAATAAATACTTCCACAGAAAAATGTGTGAGAAAGAATATATTGTAATACTGACTTTTGTTCCAGCTCCTCCTAATATTTTCTTCTCCTACTATTTTGGTTTATGGTTTGCATGTTCCAGAGGCACTCTATCACTGAGCCACATCCCCAGCTCTAACAAATGCAAGGACTGTCATAAGCTCAAGCAAGCAAGTTGGTCTCGGAAATTTCTTTGTTCATATTTTTCAAATCCATCTGCTAGTAACCACGGTTCTTTTAGCACTCAAACAAACAAACAAACAAACAAACAAACAAAACCTCCACAGTTTTAGCACTTATTAAAACATAAAATCCCCATCTTCACAAGCTGACTCAATAAGTGTGGCCTCCTGATCCGAATTTGCTTTTCTTAGAAACTATGAGGTGTTTGTGGCTGCTGTCCGTAGAGAACCCTTCAAACAGCGTTGTGCTAATTAGTCAGGTGACTTTTCCCAGGTACCACGGTTAAAGCCCACTCAGAGAAGCCCTGTTATTTGTCATCTATGGCATCCAGGCCTCATCTTGCCTGATGCTTCATTCAAAAGCATTTTTCATTTCATTTACTTTTCTCATTCTGGTTGTTGCAATATCACATATTCTACCTTAATTATCATTTCTACCACACACACACATACATGTGCCTTTTAGTAGATGTGTGGGTAATAGTCCCCTGGACCAACTGCAGTTAAAATTCTTGGTATTCAAGTAGGGTGCATTTAGCCTGAATGTCCCTTGAAAGACATCTCTCATTTCTTTATAATAATGGCACATTTAGCTGAGATAGTAGTGGCCAACAGCAAACAAGATTTCCTAGCTGCTCTTGTAGCTAACATTCATCGTGTGTGAAGGGCATTAAGAAGGCACTATTATATGCTAGGTCTCAAGAGCTTGCTCTTCAGCACTTCGTATCCTCTTCGTCATCTCCTCTTTTGGTGGACCATAAAGTTAAGACCACACACAAGCGGAACGTAGAGAGTCCAGCTCTCCGTTACCATCAAATGCTTTACCATCTAGTCAAAGCTCTAGAAGAAAACTATTAATTATTTTAAGTGGTTATTGGTTTTTAACTTTCTACCAGTTGCAATGGAAACTAATCTTACTTTAGTCTTTGAGGCATTTGAAGTGGCATCTAAACAGTTAACTTTCAGCAAATAACCGTTTGCCCCGCCCCCTCAATGTCAAGGGTGCTTGACCACAAACATTCCTTTGCTTCCTCCTTGTCTTGCCAATATCTTCGTACATCTAATTAAGCAAACCATGTTCTCATAAATTCACTAATTCAGTACACCTTGTTTTGGTTGCCACACAATAGATAATATTCTTGAGCACACATAATTACATAATTACATGCATATAAGTCTTCGAGGCAAATATATTTGTTTTCCTGTAACAGTAGTCTACTACCTAGTAGCTGTCAGAAGGTTTTCCTGGGACTTCTGTGTTTGTTGTAAAGAGTCTTTCTATGTTTCCTCCCTCCGATGAAGGAAGTCTGCTTCGACCTCGCTCCTCTTCTTCTGGATCAGTACCTTTTCCAGCCACCTCCTGCTCCCAACTATCTATGTTAGCTACTTGTGTTATTGCTGCAATAAAATACCCGACAAATGCAACGTAAGGAAGGGTTTATTCTACCTCATAGTTCCAGGGTGTAGTCATGAATATCCAGAGAGGTGAGGGCAGCAAGGCTGTGACAACTGGCCGTATTGTATGTGTTGTTAAGAAGCTGAGAAAGAGATGGGTGCTGATGCTTAGCTCTCTTTCTTCCTTCTTATTCAGTTCACAACTCTACCACTCACAGTTAGGATAGGTCTTCCCACCTCATTTAAACTAATGCAGACAAGCTCTTCCAGGCATACTTTCAAAGGCATGTTTTCATGCTAGTGGATTGTTTGTTTTATTTCGTATATGGCATCTATCTATCATCTATCTATGTATTTATATATCTGTCTATCTGTATGTCTATCATCTATCCATCTATCTATCTATCTATCTATCTATCTATCTATCTATCTAGGTATTTATGTATCTATTTATCTATCTTAAAGGTATAGCATTTATCACACATACATTTTTGAATATTATGTTTTCATTGTTGGTTTCACTTTTGATCAATATAAACAGATAGTATGCTCCACCTACTGATGGGTAAGTTCTATTTTGATTCTAATAGTGTTACTTTTTGTTTTGCTTTTTATGTATAATTTTGACATCTTTCAGTTATTTTAATTGAAGGTTGGTTCCTGACCCCATATGAGAGTTGTTTTCACTTTGTAGTAGAACCCAAGCATTTGCATTTGTTTAAAAATGGTTATACTTTTTATTTTTTCATGTTTTCATGGTACTTTTTAAACAAAATCATTGAATGTTCTAGATTAATGGTCTTCCTTTTCTCCATTTCAGGTGTTTGAAATTTGTATTTTGAAATAATAGTTATAATGGTAGAATGATTTCTTCTTTTAAAGAAAAATCTCAGGCTTTAATCCTTAAAATTTGTTAATGTTACTAAAGATGGAGAAAGCCTCTCTAGATGTTATTCTAAATAGATAGGTTATTCTTAACTATGCTGGTCAGCCCTCAACCTAATCTGCCCTACTCACACACAAACATACACACTCACACATACACAAACACACATACCTATACACACAATTACACTCTCACACACAAACACATCCATACACAAACACAAACATACACATAAACATACACGCATACATTCCCAATCACATTCACACACCCAAACACCCAAACGTACACAATCACTCACAAACATTGTGAATGTGAATACACATTCACATACAAACACACATACATATACACACACTATCACACACACAAATATACACATTCACACACACAATCAAATTCACACACAAATATACACATTCACACACACAAACACATACATACACACTCTCACTCACACAAGCACACACATACATACACACTCACACACACACACACACACACAAACACACATATAAACACAGCAGAAGACAATGCAAGCATAGATTGGGAAGTGGGCAGGGTGAGCAACAACATGAAGACTGCCCCCAGCAGCCCCCAGCAGCTAAAGGAGCTTAAGTGGACTCTTCTCAGCCTGGTGAACACAGAGCTGCCAGCACAATGATTCATTTCCCACCTGGGCGCCTGGGACTGTGAGAGAATACACTTTGCACTTTCTTAATCCACCAGGTTTATTTGTTACAGTGCATTGAAAATTAAAAGTTACATATTATATATATCTTATTACTTTATTTTCCCATTACCACTTTCTCTGTGGGCGAGGGCCCATGGAATTTTCCATCCCTTAAAATTTCAGGTGTTAATATTAATTTATGCTTTGTATGCATGCTTACACAGTTATTTTTATGGATATTATTTTACTTTTTAACTATTAAAGTTTTAAAATATTAACTTTAGGCTTTATTGAGTGTTAATCACTTGCACTTTATTTTTTATATTTTATTCTTTATACTTTACCCTGATCTCAGGTTGGAATAATTTTCAGAAGACTTTATAATAAACTAGAAAATGTTTGCAGCGGATACTGCGCAGTATGCTCCTCTCCCTTTTCATTGACATTAAGTCTACACGAGAAGAGTACGTAACCCTGGTTCCTCAGCCAAAGGCCCGGGTTAGCCTTTCCTGATTGCAGACAATAACCTGCAGTGCTAGACACCACTGGCAGCCTTCCTGGTGTAAATGACTGTAGGACTTCCTCCAGTAAAAGCAAGGCATGTTCACTGAGATCCTGCAAATAATCACGTTACCACAAAAGCAAGAGTACTCAGTAAAGGTATTCACTTCATTTCAATATACTTCCTTATTCAACTAAGCTGAGCATTAGCTTTAAAAGAAGAAATAAAAACACACAGAGACTAAAATAAAATGCTATTAGCATTTTAACAAAATGTACCACTAAACAGCCCTCAAAATTCCTTTAGCGCTGTGTAATTAGTGTCTGGATTTGCGCTCTCTCTCTCTCTCTCTCTCTCTCTCTCTCTCTCTGTCTCTCTCTCTCTCTCTCTCTCTCCCTCCTTCATTCATTCATTCATCCAATTTTTATTTTCAGAACAGGTCTTTCTCTGTGACACAGGCTGGCATGGAGTTTGTGATTACCTTCCTTCAGTTTTCTGGGTGCTGATATTACAGATGCATGCCCTACACCCTGCTATCATTGCATTTTGAGCCATTAGTGTGTCTTCACAAAGTCATCTTCTTTTGGACTAGAGTCCTGGAAATTTTGCCTCTGTCCTTTGTCCCAGGCTGCAAATGGTTTCAAGTTAGCCAGTTCCCAGGGTTCATCATCAATGGTGCTGTCTTTCTGATGAAGCTCTCGACTCTACCTTGTTGAACATGGGATTCCTGGATTATAATTTACAGGAGAGCCTTCAGTACAGTGTCCCAGAAAAAGATAATGACCTTTAAGCATTCAGCTACTTGGTTGGCTGTCATTACTTTATTGAAATGACCATACAAATAGAATGGAGAACAATTTGCTCTATTGAGACATATGTTATTACTTCATTTAAAAATGACAAGTAGTTCTTTGGATAAAAACATATCATGGGGAACAAAGACACTGATACTTCTCCAGGGCTCACTTTCCCACTCTGAGGATTGTAATGTCTCTAAAAGACTTCTATTAAACACAATTCACCAGTATGAACTACCTTGTCACTTACAGCTCTTTCCACGAAATTCTCAGGGTAACTTTGAGTTAAGCAATATAGAACAAAAAAGTTATATATTAATATATTCTCTTTCTTTATTAAGATGAAAGAATGGTTTAAAACATTTTTTCCAAGATCCCTCTGGGAATTCCCAAAGACAGTTTTTGTTGAGATGACATCATTTAAGAATGTAGCTTATCTGTTTGTTTGTTTCTAAATTTAGAGTCTGATGTTGGGAAGGCTGAAATCAAAACAATCATCTGGTCACTTGGTCATTTGATGAAGCTGAGAACATGGGAGCTTGAGAACGGCTTGAAATTACAGTCTGCCCCCAAAGTCTTTACATTACCCTCGACTGGAATAATTTTTAAAGGTTTATGAAAAATTAGAAAATGTTTGCAACTGACACTGTGCAATATTCTTATTTCTCTCTTTGCTATCAGAGACTCTGAATGAAAAGTGTACCCTAGGTTCTTAGGCATGGGCTAGTCTTTCTTGACTGTTCCAAACTATTTAAAACTTGAAAAACAAGCAAACAAAACAAAACACTCAATACATTTAATACAGATGTTTTTTTATAAGAACCTTGAAAATAATGAAATAAAGGTGGAGGTGCTTAAGATAGTTAAAATGGGGGCCAATGGGATTGAGGTGGCCCCCCTACCCCTCAAAAATGGGAAGTTTCTTGTCATGTGACTATTTTGAATTTTTCTACACTTGGTTTTGAAACAAGATGATTTTGAGGTATGATGCTGTAGTCCTGGTCAAGTTTGCTCAGTGGCAGGTACCTGGTCCCAGCTGCCTCCCATATAATATTGTGTCCCTGCAGGCGTGGGTGATTGGACCAGGCTCTGCAATCCTGGTGCTGAAGCACGAGGATGCTGTTTCCATGGTGGAAGATGTGACAGAACATTTGGGATGAACAGGGGCTTCCTCCTTTATGGAGAAGTCAGTCCTTGCTGTTAAGAGAGTAAAACAATGCTGAGGCAAGAAGAGGCGGTGACAATGTGTCTTCCTTTTGTTTGCTTGTTTTCTTTGTAATTGTGGGAGATAGCGAGAGTACCAGAAGGGCAGGATGACCTTATCCCCCTGTTGCTAAGGTATACCTTTGCTAATAAATGTAAAGTGTTTGGGTTAGTCCAACTCTCCCTTTGGTTTCATAAACAGTAAATTCTTCACTCAGATTAAACAAAGAAAATAAAGGGGTTTTATCACTAGCAAGACCCCAAAGGCAAACTGTCTTATTTTACAGATTTCTTAGGGACTCTCCTACTTTAGGATGTGGGTGCTCTGGGATGGGGAGCAGACTCAGTGGGAAAGCATTGCTCTGGAAATGTGAGGCCCTGTATTTAACCCTCTGCACTTCAAACAAAGAATAAGGGCATTTGGTTTTTCATTTGTTAAGCAATTTACATATGCCAGCATGTTTAAGACAATTATTTTTAAAATTCATATCTTTAAACGGCTATTCCTATTA
Source organism: Acomys minous (assembly GCF_964271855.1). Lineage (NCBI taxonomy): Eukaryota > Metazoa > Chordata > Mammalia > Rodentia > Muridae > Acomys > Acomys minous. Next base: position 103,264,607 of record NC_140491.1, read on the forward strand.
AATGCTTTTAACTCTTGTATCCAATTCTAATTTCCTTGAAAAACTCATTGGGAACTTTAGGATCAGATGGTGAGGTGGTTTATGTGATCCTGGTCTCTAATATTAAAACATCTAAGAATGCGATCATCATTCAGCAATCAGGAAAAGGGCTTTGGTAGTTTATAAGTCAAGGTTGTTAACTCTTGAAGGAAGCTTTCATATCAGGGTGCCCGTCAACTAGAAATCCTACACTTATTTTTCTTGGGTCATTAATTCTTATGACATCTCTGTTGAAATAGCTCTTTTATAACATATCTTCTTGAATTTTTTAAATGTCAGTATTCATTAAACATGGGTAATAGGACTTGTCTTAGAGTTCTCTAGAGGAGCAGAACTTATAGAATGAATCTCTCTCTCTCTCTCTCTCTCTCTCTCTCTCTCTCTCTCTCTCTCTCTCTCTCTCAGATTTATTAGAATGTCTTACCGGCTGTGGTCCAGCTAATCCAACAATGACTAGCTATGAATGGAAAGTCCAAGAATCCAGTAGCTGCTCAGTCCATGAGGCTGTGTCTCAGCTTATCTTTAGTATACACTGGCATCCAGAAGACGTAGGCTGATAAAAGGTGGTTATGCTAGGGCATAAATGAGTTTATTGTCTTGTATATATATATATATATATATATATATATATATATATATATGTATATATATATATGTGTGTGTGTGTTTGTGTGTGTGTGTGTGTGTGTGTGTGTGTGTAAATTCTTAAAACAATGAACTTGGTTGCAGAAATTGCTTCCAAAGAATGGTGCTGTGTTAGGTTAAACACAATTACACAATTGCTGAGGTCTTTTAAGAAGTACCTTTAATGTTAGGTAATAACTTTTGTACAGAATGATACTTCTGGGAGTCCTTCTCTGTTACATTTAAGATAAAGCACTCAGAATGAGATCTCCTGCCTCATACTCTGTAGTCATAAGGTTATTGTATAATTCAAATGATGCTTTCTGTACCTCCCATATCTGGTTGCAATCCTTGTTCTGAAATTTTCTGTCTCGATGTTGTGTAAACACTACTCCCCAATTGACCCCCAATATGCCAATAAAGTGCAGCTACTTGCTGGGCAGGAAAGAAAATAGGGCTGGACTTCCTACCAGAAAGGGGAGGAGGAGTAAGAGGAAGATGTAGAGGAACTCAGCCACAGGAGATGTCCAGGTGACATCGGGAGAGGAGCTGGAGCAAGGAGAGCTACAAAGTGCAAGAATCTCTGGGATGTACGGTGGGAGAAAACCAGATTAGCTTAGCAGGTTAAGTGTACAACAACAACGGCTCAGCTATTGTGTTATGAAGCTCTTTATTCAACAAACATAAAAAGAGTCTCAATTATATATATTATCTGTCGATCATCTCTACACCTATCAAAGTTTTACATTTAATTTTTAACTATTGAAACTACACGTATAAGGATACACCCTGTGAAATGTTTCATCATTATTAAGAAACATGATACACGTTTATGAGTAGACTCAATTTAAATGTAAACTGTGATAAATGTCAGTTAGATTTATTAACCAAGCCTCACTGAGAACACTTGGTATGGCTTTGCAGATGGGAAGTGTAGTATTAGTGAACTGGAGACTCTTAAATTAAGCATTTGCTACATGGAACTTTGAAGTTAACCAATGAATTATTATAATTATTAATAACACTCATTTTCACATAGATTGTTTTTTCTTTTTTTAATAGAATTGTTCAATCCATGGTCCATAGTGTTATGATTACCTGAAACAGATGTAAATTCTCTGCACTCTGTTGTTTTCAGTCTTCTGATTGACAGGAAAAACAACATACACATATTCTCTTCTGGCTTTCTGCTCTGTACATTTATGTGTTTGGTTAACTTTGTCTGATCGAATGGAACTACATCAGTGGGTTTCACATGTGTGTTGATGTAAGTATTGTGTTTCACATCAAGAAGCCAAGTTCAACACATCAAAATTAAGTTCCAGTGGACTTGACGTCATTTTGGAACTAAATAACAAACAAATGAACAGTCTATGAAGAAAGGGGTAACTGCAGTTCAAAAGTCAGAAAGAAGTATGTTCAGCCCGATGGTACAGCTTAGTGGTAGTGTGCCTGCAGAGCATAAAGACCCTGGGTTCCTTACTAACACAGAAAAAAAAAAGAAACAAAAAGATTCTATGACAAAATGTTTCTGAGATTATTTTGTTCACTATGACTTTGACCCACAAGGTCTTAGGGACCACAGTGACAGGCACTCTTTAGGGACCATAGCAACAGAAGCATCCTTGGCTGATGGGTAGTGCTTTGCATGTGGAGGGAGAGGTCTGTGTTCTTGGGTTTTCCTTGTTTCTCAGCTGATCATAACCCATTTCCTGGTGTCTGTGACCCAAAACAAGGCTTCTTAAACTTGGTGACGTGGTGGCTTTTTTCAAATATAATAAAATTAACTTATGTACTTAGTACTTGTGTTTTTCATAAAAAGAAACCAGGAAAGACAATTAGTAGCTTATTATGGAGCTTCTTGGTGGCTAGAATTTAAGATGTTTTAAAAAGTTTCACTTAATTATCTACTTATTTAAAAATTTTTCTTCATTTTCTCTTCAATCTACTCTGCTTATATATTCAAGATATTTCTTAGACAAGGCCCCAAGCATCCTGAGACAAATAAAAATATATGAAAAGAAAATCAGTTTATTGCTGTAATATTTTTCTGGATTATTTGTCCTTAATTATCATTGGGGATTGGAAGTTGTATTCTTGTTTTCATTCTTTATAAAATGATTCATCATTTGTTTACTATACCCAAAGTTTGTGGGGTAAAATAAAATAGGATTTTATTTCATTTTAAAAACTGGGGAGTCATAAATTTTGATGGTGCTTGGCCTTATAAGTTCTTGTTTCATGTGGCACTGATGGGGTTTGCTTAGTGGTCTGTTATGTTGACTTGTCTGAGACCAAAACAGTCTCCTTACTAGCTAGCACATTGGCAGGAGACAGTAGAAAGTCTGGGCCCAGTTGAAAAAATTATGGGTGTTTTGCCTCCATGGTGGTTTCTGGGGTGCTGATTGTTAGGCTGAGGCCTGCTGTTACCCTGCCCAGAGTGGATTCTTTTTGACTTCTGCAGTCCCAAGGCTTCATGTGTGTCATCTTTTATTTGCTGAAGCAGTCAAAGCTCACTTAGACTCAAATGAAAGAAACACAGACCAATCACTCCACAAGAGTGTTTATGAACTCATATATTGTCTGAAAAAAAACTTCCAAACCCTTTTTAAGAAAGAATCTTTGCTCCCAGGACTTCTAATGTCTTAAGTATTTTTTCTTTTCTCAGGGACACCATGTCACTTTATGAAATCTGTTGGCTTTAAATTCACTTACAATGAAATTTACAGTTTTATGATATATTTTCTTATTTAATATAATAATATATTGTGATTATATCCCCCTGATATTTCTTGCCTGAAATAAGAATCTATTTATGAAATATAAAGCCTATACATTTAGCACATTCTTTGGTGGGAAAATCACTCCTGGAATAGTGGATTTCATGACCAAATACAGGCTTTCCTTTAAAATTAAAAATACCAAAATGTAATTCTAGCTTGTTAAATACCCTAAGTAAAATACTGAAATGTTCTCAAAGTATAACAGTGCAGGTTAGGGCTTCCTTCCTTCCTTCCTTTGTTTCTTTTTCTTTTTTTTCTCCTCCTCCTTTTTAAAAAAAATTATTTATTTATTAATTCATTCATATTACATCTCAATTTTTATCCCATCCCGTCTATCCTCCCATTCCTCCCTCCCTCCCACTTTCACCCTATTCACCTTCCCTATGACTGTGACTGAGGGGAACCTTCTCCTCCTATATATGATTATAGGGTATAAAGTCTCTTCTTGGTAGCCTGCTATCCTTCTCCTGAGTGCGACCAGGCCTCGCTATCAAGGGGATGTGGTCAAATATGGGGTACCAGAGTTCATATGAAAGTCAGTCCCCACTTTTCACTCATCTGTAGAGAATGTCCTGTCTCTTGGCTAGATCTGGGTAGGGGTTCAAGGCTTACTGCACGTATTGTCCTTGGTTGGTGCCATAGTTTATGCAGAAGCGCTGGGCCCAGATCTGCCCATCAAAATGTTCTACTTTTAGGTTTCTAGGACCCTCTGGATCCTTCTATTTCCCCATTCTCCCAAACTTCTCTCACCTAGAGTCCCAAAAGGGTGTCCTCACATCTATCCCACTTTCTTGGTAGGTGAAGACTTTCATGGAACATGTCCCTTGGCCTACAACTCAAGACATTAAACACTTTTTCCTCCTCCTAATGCCAACTTGATTCAAATGAAGGTCACTTAGGAAGAGGGAGCCTAAACTGATGAATATCCTCCATCAGATTAGCATCTGGCCATGCCTGTGTGGTAGTTTCTTTACTCCTAATTGATGTAGGTGAGACCAGTCCACCACAGATGGAACCTCACCTCAGCAGGGTAGCCTAGGATCTATTTAAAAAGTAGCTAAGAATTGAACTCAGGACCTTAGGAAGTGGAGGCAGTGCTCTTAACCTCTAAGCCATCTCTCCTGACTCTCACAGGAAATCTGGTGCCCCTTTTCTGACCACGTCCCCTGGATGGGGAGGCCTGGCGGCACTCAGAGGAAGGATAGCAAGTTCCCAAGAAGAGACTTGATATTCTAAGAGCATATATAGGGGGAGGAGGTCTCTCTCAATCACAGACATAGGGGAGGGGAGAAGGGGGAAAGTGGGAGGGAGGGAAGAATGGGAGGAAACAGGGAAAGGGCTAACAATCAAGATGTAATATGAACAAATTAATAAAAAATATTTTTTAAAAAAGAAAAAAAGTAGCTAAGTAGGCCATAGAAAGAAAGCCTTAGAGAGAAAGCCATAGAGATATAGCCTTAGAGTGCAAGCCAGAGAGATAGCTATAGAGATAGCCATAGAGGACAAACCATAGAGAGATACCCATAGAGAGCAAGCCATAGAGAGTACGCCATAAAGAGTAGGCCATAGAGAGTGAGACATAGAGAGATACCCATACAGAGCAAGTCTTAGAGATAAAGACAAAGAGAGGTAGCCATAAAGAGTAAGCCACAGAGAGCAAGCCATAGAGAGCAAGCCATAGAGAGATACCCATAGAGAGCAAGCAATAGAGAAATAGCCACAGAGAGCAAGCCAATTTCCAGCATTTCTCTGTGGCCTCTGCTTCAGTTCTATCCTCCCACTTTTCTATTCAATATCACACCTCCCCCATTTATCTACAAATAACAAGCAAGCATTGATTGACAGATTGAGCTAGCTGGCACTGCCTTCTTCTCGATTGACAGGTTGGGCTGGGTGGTAGTGCCTTTCTCTTTCATACTGAGATGATTTACTTACATTTCTTGACAGTTGAAAATGACAGCTTGCCAATATTCTCAATGACATGTTGAGTGATAAATTGCTATCTTCTATGTAGTTTTCTAACCACCCATTTTCTTAGTTTCCCCTTTCCTTCCATTTCATATTACTTGTTCTCATTAAGATGAAATAATTGAAAACAATTTGGCATTATCTGTCTTCTCTCCTCTCTCTCTGTCTGTCTCTGTCTTTCTGTGTCTCTCTCTGAAGCATGTTTATTCTCTGCTTAGCTTTAAATATTTACTTTTAAGAAAAGGAAATGGAAGGTGTTACAATTTTGCCTGTTATCCCCATAACAATTATTACACTATCTTCATACTCTCCTCTCTGTCACCACTGATCCCACACTGTGGCCTGTATCCCATTACCCTTATAAGATTGGAAGCTTCTGGTAATAAAGGACCAACAAGCCCCATGGGATACTATATATGTCCCACATTGAGATATTGGTCTGCCAATCCACAAAACAGGTGAATTTCTCTCCATTTAATTTGTCTTCATGAATTTCTTTTGGCAATATTTTTATAGTTTTTAGTATACAGATTCTGTGTATTCTTACTAAATGTATAACCTAGCATGTAGAGATTCAGGGGTTGTATACCAAGCACTACACATGCATGCACACTTGCACAAGTGAGCACACACGCACACACACAGACAAACATAAACACACATATGCACACATTCACAAAGACACACTCATAGGCACACACAATCACAAAACACAAACAAAACCAGTATCCTATATGTTTCAGCATTTTGATTCCACTGTAAATGGTATTTTTTTTACCATTTTATTTATTCTTCTGTTGTTATATTGCATCCCAATTGCAGTTTTCCCTCTCTCACCTCCCCTAAGTCTCTTCTACCATCTAGTATTTCCCCCAGATCCATCCCCCACTTCACCTCTCCTTAGAAAAGAGTAGGCCTTCCAGGGACATCAACCAAATATGGCATAACAATCTATAATAAGACCAGGCACACATTCTCACATCAAAGCTTGAGAAGGCAACCCACTAGGAAGAAGGCAGTCCCAAAGGCATGGGAAAGGTGCATACTGTCCTGCTCCCACTGTTAGGAGTGCCTCAAGAACACCTAGTTACACAACTGTAACATATGCAGAGCAACTAGCTCAGACCCAGGCAGGCTCCCTGGTCTCTGTGAGTCCCCTGAGTCCAGGTCAGCTGATTCTGTGGGCCTTGTTCCTGTGGTGTCTTTAGTCCTCCTGGCTCCTCCAGTGCTTTCTCCCCTCCTCCACAGGGCTTCCCAAGCTCCACCTAGTATTTCCTGTGAGATTTTGCATCTCCTCCAATCAGGTGCTGAATGAAGTCTCTGTGGTGACAGTTATGCTAGGCTCCTGTCCCTGCACATCCTGCAGCTATGACAAACAGTAGGTCAGAGGTTTTGTGGCTGGGTTAGTGTCTCAGTCCCTCCATTTGAGGCCTTGTCTGATTACAGAGGATGGCCAGTTCAGGCTCTGTGTTCCCCATTACTAGTAATCTTCACTATTGTCACTCTTGTAGTTTCCACTGCACTAAGTTTCTAGCTTGTTCTTAAAGTGCCTTCCCACTCCAGTTGTCTCTCCCAGTATTCCCTCCCTCCATCCCCCCTACCTGATACTTCCATTCTCATCCCCACCCATCCTCAGTGCACTTGTGAAATCTATTCTATTTTCCCTTTCCAGAAAGATCCAATGTCCTCCCCTAAGTTCTCCTTGTTACTTAGCCTCTCTGGGTCTGTGAACTATAGCATGACTAACCTCTTTCTTTATGATTAATATTCAATTATATGTGAATATGTACCATGTTTATCTACCTGGGTCTGGTTACCTTACTCAGCATGTTTTTTTTTCCTAGAAAAACATTTGCTAGAAATTTTCATAATATCATCTTTTATAACTGACTAATATTCCATTGTGTAAATGTACTACATTTTAAAAAATCCATTCTTCAATTGAGGGACATTAAGGTTGTTTCCACTTTCTAACTATGGTGAATAAAGCTGTTAAGAACATAGTTGAACAAATGTCCTTGTGGTATGGTAGAACATCCTTTGAGTATATGTCCAGTAGTAGTATGGCTGGGTCTTAAGGTAGATCTATTTCCCAATTTTCTGGAAACAGTCATATTGATTTCCATAATGGCTGTACAAGTTTGCACACTCTCCAGCAAAAGAGGAGTGTTTTCCTTGCTCTACATTCTCACAAACATGAGCTGCAACTTGTGTTTTTATCTTAGCCATTATGACAGGTGTAAGATGAAATCTCAAAGTGTTTTTGATTTGTATTTCCATGATGATGAAGGGTGTTGAAAATTAAATGTTTCTCAGTCATATGAAGTTCCTCTGTTAAGAATTCTGTTTATAGGCTGAGAAAGAAGCTAGGGAAAGCACACCCTTTACAATATCCACAAACAGTATAAAGTATCTTGGTGTAACTGTAAGTAAGAAAGTAAAAGATTTGTGTGAAAAAATTTAAATCTCTGAAGAAAGAATTTGAAAAAGATTTCAGAAGATGGAAAGATCTGCCATGTCATGGATCAGGAGAATCAACATAGTAAAAATGGCCATCTTACCAAAAGCTATCTACAGATTCAATGCTATTCCCATCAAAAGACCCACACAATTCTTTACTGACCTTTAAAGATCAATTCTCAACTTCATATGGAAAAAGAAAAAACCCAGAATAACTAAAACGATCCTCTACAACAAAAGATCAAAATGACAGACTGGGAAAAGATCTTCACCAACCCTATATCTGACAAATGGCTATTATCTAGAATATATAAAGGACTCAAGAAATTAAACAACCACAACCAAACCAAATAATCCAATTAAAAAATGGAGTACAGAAGTAAACAGAGAATTCTCAACAGAGGAATATTGAATGGCTGAGAAATGCTTAAGGAAATGCTCAACATCCCTAGTTATCTGGGAAATGCAACTCAAAAAAACTCTGAGATTCTATCTTACACCTATCTGAATAGGTGTAAGCTAATATAAAAAGCTCAGGTGACAACACATGCGGGCAAAGATGTGGAGAAAGGGGAACACTCTTCCACTGCTGGTGGGAGTGCAAACTTGTACAATCACTTTGGAAATCAATCTGGTGCTTTCTTAGGAAATGGAGAATAACTCTACCAGCCATACCACTCTTGGGAATATACCTGAAAGATGCTCCAGCATACAACAAGGACATTTGTTGAACTATGTTCAAAGCAGCTTTATTTGTAATATCAGAATCTGGAAACAAACTACATGTCCCTCAACTGAAAAATGGATAAAGAAACTGTGGTACATTTACACAATGAAATACTGTTCAGTTATTAAAAAACAAGGAAATCTTGAAATGTATAAGCAAATGGATGGAACTAAAAAAGATCATCCTGAGTGAGTTCACCCAGACCCAGAAAGACACATGGTATATACTCACTCCTAAGCAGATATTGGCCACATAATACAGGATAACTACACTACAACACAGAGACTGAAACATCAACCAAGGACCTTGTATGATGTGGACCTAGATCTTCTGCTCAAATATAGCAGTACAGTCTCCTTATGGATCCTAAAATATGGAGAGTAGGGACTACTTCAGACATGAACTCTGGCCACCAAACTTAGATAATTTCCCCCTGACAGGATGGCCTTGCAAGGCTACAAAGGAAGAGGCTACAGTAGTACAGATGAGAATTGGTAGGCTGAGGTCATATGCTAGGAGAGGAGGGCTCCCCTTTCTGAGGACTAAGCGAAGGAGAGGGCATGAGGGAAGGAGGGGGATACAATCGGGATATGAAGAATTTAAACTGCAGAACAAGCAGGTAACTTATATTACTAATCCCACTATTTAGGACTAGCTCTGACACTGGTTGAGACATGAATGCTTAGACATAGACATTGCTTCTTGCTGGCTACAGAATCCCTATTAATTACTATTAGATGCCATTCTTCATATAGCATGAATGAAGATTTACAGATGCCTTTTTTCCCCTGCTCATATAAAGAGCAGAAAACCAGACTTAATTGTTCTGTGCATCACACACACTTTATAGATTTATACTTTTAGGACCATATAATGCTTGTGAGAAATTATATGCTTTCAGAACTAAAGAACCAGATACTGACATTGGATCAGACCTGAAAGCATGCATTCCTCTCAGCATGCTGCACACTGACATCCTGCATCCTTCATGTTCCAGGACCAAGTGCTTCAGTTGCTGTTCCTCAACAGAACAAGACAACTCCCAGGACACTTTCAAAGAAAGCTTACAATTCCAGTTGGTCCAGCACTTCAAACTGTCCGACACAGAACTCTAATTAAGCCTGAAATTTCTCAACATTTAGAAAATGGACCACAAATGCTATTCTTCACTTGTTTCACCATTTTCCCAATTTTATTTGGGCCCCTACATAGCTATTGTTCATCCCAAATCAGCCAGAAGAAACCTGAAGAGAATGAGGATGTCCCATTTCCTTTACAGGGGTTTGGGTAGGTTTTTGGTTCCTTTCTTGGACTATAGAGGGTTATTTATCAATGGGAATTGGTTACAAGTAAACATTGGTCTAATTTAGAGAGAAAACAAGGTTAGACTCAGTGATGTCTCTGTTTTCCTTTATTTTACATTCTTAGGTTTGGAGATAGGGGTTAGAAAGAAAGAAGGGAAAATATAGAAATATATAGGGAAGATAGAATAAAAAGTAGATTAGTGAATCTACTCCTCAACTTAATGCCTCAATTGTCGCTCACAAGATTATTTTTAATTCACTGGTATAGAATTTTGTATATAGATGCAAAATAAGTTTAATTCTAGATACAGTAGTATAGAAATCAAATGTAAGATTATCTTCACACACATTATACATTATATATTTCTACTCTAATATGGGGTATTGTATCCATATAACTCAATTATAACATGAGGTTTACTGCCAATACTTTGAAAGTGCTATTTCTGGCTGTTTACAATAAATAAGTTATAAAAGTTAATTGTTAGTTGATCAAATTATAATCATGTCAATTACTAGTCTACTTTTATCACAATAATGTACATCTTTGGTGCAGCAGATAGATATGATTCTATAGAAAGATAAGGTCTTCAAAACCTTCAGAAACATGCAGAATATGGCATTTAAAAATGTTTTTATTATTTTAAAGATTCACTGACAATGAAACAGGTTAACTCCTGGCAACACCCAACCTACCTCAAAGAGGATGATGAGCATCAAAGAACCTTCTTATGGAGATGGCGTCAAATGTGGCAAACAAGCTACTGGGTAAAATGTCCTTGTTTCTACCACAGACAGAATTCTACCTAAAAAAGGGCAAGCTTGCATGCAGGCAGAGTCGATGGCCAAACTCTGCCAAGGCAGGGTAAGCAAGTCCTCAATAGTTCCTGCCTCACAAATGTCTATCAGATACATTGGGCCAGAAGGCTGAAGAAGATGCTCTAACATTATAGATAATGTTGGTTGACTATTAGGTAGGAAACTGTCTCTGTCATCTTCTCATTTGGAAAGCTTCTAACCCGCACTCTCAGCATACTCAGGTAATCAAGTTTACTCCTTCTCAAGTCTCTGATGCAGTTGAACACCAGGTAGCTTAGCTTTACAATGAAGCTTAGTTGTTTAGGGGTTAAGATGTTTTTAGTTCTAGATGGATGTTTTAAATTGATGATAACAAGATGTGATGGAGATTGATTTACATTCAATTTTTAGACACACCCAGATAAGAAAGATGTTTTCTTCAAGGCTGTCAAATACAAATAGCCAAAACACTAAGAATGTAACATTTATATAATTCCTGATTGTGTTGTGGTTTATCTTGCTGTAGGTAGTTTGTTGTATATATATGTAATAACATAAATGTATATGTAAAAAATTTAAAAATGTTTACACCAATGTTTAGCCATCTGGATTTGGCATGAATATATGTCTAGGTGTTGATTTCTCAGTTTGTTTTTGTTGGATAGGTATTTTCTTCCTTGGTTTCTGTTTCCTCTCTGGTCTTCTGGCTGGAGTGCCCTGTGGTTGAGTAGAGCATTTTCTGCCCAAGTGGGGGTTTTCACTTCTGATTGCCTGGATGGCCTCTGGTCCAGCAAGAGGTTGCTGCTGAAGTTGGGGGCTAGAGTTCTGGCAATGTGCATGGCATAGCCACTGATTATTCTGGGGGTTCTGAGGTTCAGGATGCTGACGTGGCTTCTGGTGTGGTATAATCTGGCCTGGCTTCTGATGTGGTAGGAGGCTCCTACCAGAGGTATAATCTGGGATATGGTGACAAGGAGAGGAGGGGCAGTTGGGGTTTTGGTGTGGAGGAATGGTCTGGGAGGGAGGGTATGCAGTCTTACTTGGGGTTCAGGATGCTGGCCTGGCCTCTGGAGGGTAGGAGGCTCAGTACTTTTTTTTATTTAAAAGCTCAACTACTTTCTGCTAACTTATAGAAATGTAGTGAGTTTTTGCATACTGATGTATGACCTGCAACCAAGTGAGTTTCTACTATAGAGTAGTTTATTGTTGAATTTTTTAATTAAGCATTTTAATTTATTAATTTCACATCCAAATTGTAGCCCCCACCCCAAGTCTCCTTGTGGTCCCACCCTTCCTCGCTCCTCCTCCCTCCCCCCCAGCCCTTAGATAGGGGGAGGCCTTCTCACCTATCAGCTGACCCCAGCCTAACAAGTCTCATCAGGATTGCCTGCATCCTCTTCCTCTGTGGCCTGGTAAGGCACTCTGCTAGGGAGAAGTGATCACACAGCAGGCAACAGAGTCCATGACTGGGACAACCCCTGCTCCTCTTGCTAGGGGACTCCTATGGAGACTGAGCTGCCTATCAGCTACATCTGAACAGGGTCCTAGGTCCTCTCCATGCATGGTCCTGGTTTGGTTCATCAGTCTTCACAGGCCCCCTGGACCCAGATTTGTTGGCTCTGTTGGTCTTCATGTGGGACTCCTGTCCCCTCTAGGTTCTTCTAGCCTCCCTCTTGTCCATAAGACCCCATGCCCTCTGCCCAAAGTTTGGCTGTGAGACTCAGCTTCTGCTTTGATCCTCTGCTTGGTGGACTCTTTCAGAGGACTTATATGGTAAGCCACTGTCCTGTCCCCTCTCTTTTACAGCTTCCAGTGTCTGTTCTAGTTGCTCTTAAGAATGAGAATTAAGCAACCTCCCTATGGTCCTCCTTGTTACTTAGCTTCTTTAGGTCTGTGGATTGTAATATAGTTATCCTGTATAATACAGTTAATGTTCATACCGGTGCTGTTCATAACAGCCAGAAACTGTAAACAGTCCAGATGCCCTTCAACTGAAGAATGGATAAAGAAATTGTGGACATCTACACAATGGCATACTATTCAGCTACCAAAAACAAGGACATTATGAAATTTGCAGGCAACTGGATGGAGCTGGAAAAGATCATCCTGAGTGAAGTAACCCAGACCCAGAAGGACATGCATGGTATATACTGTGGGATTTCTTAAGGTTTTCTACATGTCTAACAATGTTCTCTGTGATAAAGACGAATCACTGCTTCCACTTAACCATCATGTTCTTAAACTTTTCCTCCCGCTTCCAGTGTGAAGCTGAATGACCTAGTGATAGCAGATCCTGTTGCCTTGATTTTGTTCCTACGTAGCGGAAATGTTAGGTCTTTCACCATTAGATAGGATTTTAGCTGATGGATTTGTATTGATCTCTTTTTAAATCATATATAGATTTCTTTTGCTCTTGGTTTGCAAAGAATATAGACTTTGCTTTCTTTTACATTTATCATAAATCGGCGTGTGGAACTTATCAAGTGACTTGCCTGAGTATGTTGAAATAAGTACTATTTTATCTTTTATTCCATTGATATGATGGTTTGTTAGCTTCTGTTAAACTCAGAAGACTGAAATAAAATCTTTGCTCAAAGCAAAGGCATCCTCTTATATTTCTACAGCTGCTTGAATTTAAAAAGTTCTATTGATACAATAATACCAATAAATTTTAATAGAATGTATATACATTTCCCTAATGTCCTTTTCTTCCTCCAAGTTTTAACACAATATTGCACTTTTACCTTGATTGTACTCTGCTCCAGTTTTCTTTATTCCTGTCTTATTATATTGCATTTCTTGAGACTATAAATAGTTGTTCTTTTTTAGCGTGTGTGTGTGTGTGTGTGTGTGTGTGTGTGTGTGTGTGTGTGTGTGTGTGTGTCCTGGTGTACATGGACATACATGCACAGTGTCTTCCTCAGTTGTTCTTCACTGTAGTGCTTGAGACACAGAGCCTGGGGTTCCCTCATTCAGCTGCGTCAGCTGGCCAGTACATTCAAGTCTGTTGCTGTCTGCCCAGTTCTGGAATAATTGTGTCCTTGGATTTTTTCCCTCTAGTTCTTTCTGGTTTAGCAAACTCAGTTGCTCTCATGTGGGTAGCAGACTCCTTACCAGCTGAGCCATTTTCCTAACCCATTCTCTAAGGCTTCTGAAGAATGCTGTTGTGACCATTGATTTTTTTTTATGTCCCTCAGTGTGTGTTGCATTTCCCCCTATTGTTTGGTAAACATAGAATTACAGCCCCAGCTCTTACTGCTGAAAAGAGGGATTCCTTCTGAAAATGGCAGATACCAGAAGTTGGCAGAGGAGTGCAAAGGAGGCTTAGAACATGGCTGCGTACGCCCCCTGCCACATAACAAATCAGCATCAGCAGAGTCAGAGACAGCAGAATCCATGACTCACCAGTTCTGTGTAGCTCACAACTTCAAGCATAGTTCAAGTAGACTCTGCCCTTGGGGTCTCACCAGGCTAAAGCCAAGAATCAGAGGAACCCGTGTGGTTACAAGGCCGACATCCAATTTTCTTCCCGCTTGTCAGGAAAGCCTGTGTTCCCCCTTCCAGCCACTGTCATGTGTGGTCTTCTCTCAGCATGGTGACTTGCACCCAACAGGAGCTCTCTGCAGAGGACAAACATCATGCTGCAGGACCATGGGAGTAATGAGCCTGTCAGCTTACGGGTCCTGCCCAGGCCCAAGAGAAAAGAGTCAAGACGTTACTGTGGGGATGGCAGTCATGCATGCATGTGGACACATGTACACACGCATGCACGCACGGACACACGTACACAGTATGTATTAGAACATAATATAAACTCACTTTTCTCCATATGTTTTTACATTTTTTTCTTTTGTTTAATCTTATTTTTTTATTTTTCCATTTTAGTGATACACTTTAGTTCATATGCATTGTGTATTGCATGAGAAAGCAACCTGAGCCAAGCACAGGGAGCACACAGCCAGTACATAGCACTCCACCGTGGCCTTCAGCTCCTACTCCACGTTTCTGCCTGAAGTTCCTGCCTTAGCTTCCCTCTGTGTTGAACTGTAGCCTGTCACTGATGAGCCCTCTCCTCCACAAGGTATTTTTGATCATGATGTTTATCACAGTAACAGAAAAGGAAATGAATGCACTTACTCATCCCATCCTTTTGTTTTCAATGGATCATTTCACATTCTATTTATTTTGTACATTATTTAACCTGCTCAAATGCTCTACCTATTTATTTCCTCTATTATAAGTTTAATTATCATTCTTCTTTGTAGCTTTTCAAGGTAGGATACCGTATTTAAAATAAAAGATCTTTCTTTTCTTACTATTTAAAACAAAGTTTTTGCTTTCCCGCTAGTGAAAGCAACCTGTGAAATCACAACCCTTTGAGGGTCACATATCAGATGTCCTGTATATAGGATATTTTCATTATGATTCTGACAATACAAAATTACAGTTATGAAGTAGCAATAAAAATAAGTTTATGGTTGGAGGTCACCCAACATGAGGAACTGCATAGGAAGGTTGAGATCCACCACTCTAGTGAATCTCAGTCTAGCAAATCCTGGGTAATGCTTAATGCAGAGACTCTTAATATGAGAGTATATGGTTATTGACTGTTCCTCTCTAAACAGGAGATCTGAATGTTCCCCATTCAAGTCTCAGGGAACATGGAGGAAAAGGAGACAGAGAGCGTGTAAGGGTTATAGGGTAGGAAGGAGTGCTGTATAAGGCTGTCTGTCTTTTGGATGTTGCATGGTTATTGAAGTCATGGGCTCACAGCAGTTGGGGAGACCTGCCAAACACAGTACAAGATAGAGACCAGCCACATTCAGTTATAGAACTGAGAGGTCCTCAGGAGGCTCCTCCCTTCTTGGAGGAGTTGCTGGTGGCAGTGAGTCACGTTCATCTTTAATGCAGACACTGGCTGAGTTGCCCTTGTTCAAGTAAATAACTCCACACCCAAGCGAGCAAGCCTCCTTAACTAATGCAGCAGCCATAAACAAGCAATGCTGGGTCACTTCTTGGGTGTCAGAGGACATCCTTGGGGGTGTCCTTCCTCTCCTTTCAATCTTGTTTGATGCCAGGACTTCCTCAGTTTTAAGAAAGCTAACTTTTGGAGATTTTATTTCTCAGTCTCTGACTTCCATTCCCTGCAGGTGCACAGGGCTGACAGAAGCACGTGTGCTAGTCCTGGTTTTATTGAAGTCCTGGGGATCCGAACTCAGGAGTCCAGGCTGGCAGGCCAAGGCATCAACCTAGCCCTGAGCCTTTAAATTTTATTAAAAGTATTCTAAGCATCAGTGTAAGGTTTAATAAAATATTCATGTATATTTCAAAAACATATGTATTTTTTTATCATGGTAGGACATTCTGTAAATGTTGATTGATTCAGATTGTCTTGTGTTCATATTTCCAAAGTTGATTTTTGTCCATTTGTATCAATTATTTAAAAAAAAAGAAAGTTGCAAATCACAAACTGTACTCTAAATTGACCTATTCATCATATCATTTCTGTTTTGTCATATATCTTTATATGTTGTAGAGCTCTATAACAAAATATGCACTTTGATAACACACACACACATACACACACACACACACACACACACACACACACACACGAGAGAGAGAGAGAGAGAGAGAGAGAGAGAGAGAGAGAGAGAGAGAGAGTGAGAGTGAGGAAGGGATGCGGAGGGAGGGAGATGGGACCTAATAAGTTTGAAACTTCATAGCCCACACCAGGTGATACACCTCCACGAACAAGTCCACATCTTCTAATCCTTCCCAAACATTTCCACTAAAGGTGACTAAGCATTCAAATATGTGAGCCCATGGGGGACATTCTTACAAATCACGTAAATGCAAGAAAGGATGAAGAGGCACAAAATTCTCAGATCATGTTCTCTACCTTGGAAAAACTTATTCTGGAAAAAGCTACTTCATTATACTTAGGTATGATGTCTCTCTGTGCACCAAGTGTCCCCCCAAGTATCCTGGGAGGTGATAGGAACTATAGGAGATAGGGCAGGTTGCCAGTGACCCATAGCTGGTGCTGCCCCCACTTTCTGTCTGCCAGGAAGTGAGTAGGCTTGCAACACACGCTCCTGGTGTCTTGATGCTTCTGGTGTCTTGATGCTCTGCATTACAAGACAGAGAAACAATACAGCAAGGAGGATGGACTGTCATCTCAAACTATTCGATAACACAAGTCCTTTGTGCCCTAAGTCGTATATATCTGACATCTTGTCACAACAATAAGAAATCTCATACACATGATGATCATGGGGTTATTTTAGCACAACAAACTGTTGTTAAAAAATGAAGATATAAATACTCATTAAAATTCTGAAAGTAGGCTAAGTCACTTGAAAATGAAACAACTGTTTGGCATGTATTTTAAGATAAATTTGTTACATATAGAATAATGGACAGACAGAAACCAATGATTTGTCATGCACATAAGGCCACCTAAAGAGCTAAATGAATTGATTTAGAACTTGAGAAACAAAAGGTTGCTATGTAGGCATCTTCTGTTTATGTTGAAACACTATGGACTTGTAATTGCTGATAAGGATTCTAACTCGCAGGCTGGTGATAAAGCATAGAGGGTAAAGACACTTACTCCTAAGGCTTAGGGCCTGAGTTCAGCCCCTGGGCCCATAAGGTGGAAGGAGAGAACCAGCTGCTGCCAGCTGTGCTCTGACCTCCACACAGGCTCCATGCACACACTCAAACGCATGATACATAAATGCATGGGGTAAACCTTTTAAAAGAGATGACTTCCTGGACTTTAAATACGTTCAATTCAAAAAGTGTTTTGAAAGTAACTTCAGTCTTTCAAGTCATGGTTCAAGTTTTCTTGGCAGGTTGGCAGGTTCCATGTGTTAATTTCCCAGTAGAGTTTCATATCAATTGAACTGCTTCTAAACACAGGCTATTTATACAAAAGCTCAGGGCAAGCTCTGAGAGTACAGCTGCCTCTGTCTTCATACGATGTGCATGAGCTGTGCTCAGCTACGCTCCCCTGTTACAGCAAGTAACATTGAAACTATTTTATTTTCCCCAAGTTACATAAGAATGGACTCAAACCTATAGACACTAAATGTGGGAAAAACACATTTGGGGCTGGAGTCCAGTCCTGTTGCTCATGCAAAAAGGTGGGACTTTTCATGCTGGCAAAGAGGCTACCTTCTTTCACTTCTCTATGAAAACTATTTTCACATTTCAAGGTCTATTGCCTCTGTGATGGCTTCAGGGACCAGTGGCTTCTCTGGTCCCCTAGATGTCACATAGCTGGATTCCTTAGTCAAAGAAGCTGGAGCTGGTGAGAGGATTACCCCCATGGACATCAGCTGCTGCCCCCCTCCCAGAGTCTCATACATTCTGGGTGTTGCTCTTTGGTGTGCCCCACCCCTTTCCCAGATCTCACTCTGTGGAATGCTCATCCATTGCCCAGCCTACCTCCCACCAGAAAATGGTGGCTTCTGAGGAACACGCTCTTGCCTGTTAATGGGACTTACTTCTGCTTTTCTGATCAGTGGCAGATTCTAGGATTAGCCAAAGAATCTTCTGGCACCTATCTTCTAACGCAACAAACATACATCACCGCTTTTGAAGCCAAGAGCGAGTAGTATCAGGAATTGAATCTTCAGGAGTTTTTTTCCATCTTCACAGTCTACTGTTCTCTATGAATACCTACACACTCTCTTAGATAGTAAATTCGGGTAGCGATTTTGGCTGGGACCAACACTGTTGTATTCTTCAGCAAATGTGCAGAGAAGCGGCACCTTCTGTGATTATGGAAACATTCGATGTCTATGCTGCTTTAATTAGCAGCCAACAACCACCTGTGCCACCGAGCACACAAACTGAAGTGCCTGCTGCTGAGAGACTGAAATGTAATTTTTCTTGATTGGAAAAGAAAGAGTAAGTTACATGAAATCATCTAAGAGTTCCTGCTCTGGACAGATACACATTGGCCTTAATGAGATAGATATTTGTCTTAATAATTATATATGTAGAAATTTATCAGAATTCATTTCCAGAATGAATATTGTTGTGCTTAAATGTAAACTTAATATACCTTTTTAAAAAAGCAAAACAAAGTCAACACTTATCTGATATTTTAAAAAGTAAAACCTTGAAAAAGTGAACACTCATCTGATTTTTTTTTACTTTATTAATTTATTCTTGCTACATCTCAATGGTTATCCCATTCCTTGTATCCTCCCATTCTTCCCTCCCTCCCATTTCCCCCTTATTCCCCTCCCCTATGACCATTCCTGAGGGGGATTACCTCCCCCTGTAAATGTTCATAGGGTATCAAGTCTCTTCTTGGTAACCTGCTGTCCTTCCTCTGAGTGCCACCAGGTCTCCCCCTCCAGGGGACATGGTCAAAGTTGAGGCACCAGAGTATGTGAGAAAGTAATATCCCACTCTCCACTCTACTGTGGAGAGTGTTCTGTCCATTGGCTAGATCTGGGTAGGGGTTTAAGGTTTACCACCTGTATTGTCCTTGGCTGGTGCCTTAGTTTGAGCGGGACCCCTGTGCCCAAATCTGCCTATCATAATGTTCTACTTGTAGGCTTCTAGGACCCTCTGGATCCTTCTACTTTGCCATTCTCCCATGATTCTCTCATCTAGAGTCCCACTAGAATGTCCTCCCCTCTGTCTCAGTTTCCTGGTAAGTGAAGGCTTTCGTGGGACATGCCCCTTGGGCTAATGTGCAGATATAAGTGAGTATATACCATTTGAGTCTTTCTGCTTCTGGCTTAACTCACTCATTATGATCATTTCTAGCTCAATCCATTTGTCCACAAATTTCGGGAATTCCTTGTTTTTAATAGCTGAGTAGTATTCCATAGTGTATATGTACCACAGTTTCTTTATCCATTCTTCTACTGATGGACACTTAGGCTGTTTCCATGAGATTCCATCTTACACCCATCAGAATGGCTAAGATCAAAAATTCAAGTGACACCACATGCTGGCGAGGATGTGGGGAGAGAGGAACACTCCTTCATTGCTGGTGGGAATGCAAACTAGTACAACCACTTTGGAAATCTATCTGGTGCTATCTCAGAAAAATGGGAATAGGGCTTCCTCAAGACCCAGCTATTCCACTCCTTGGAATATACCCAGAAGATGCTCCAGCACACAACAAGAAAATTTGCTCAACCATGTTCATAGCAGCCTTATTCATAATAGCCAGAACATGGAAACTCATCTGATATTTTAAAGTAAAACCTTGAAAATATGTTTTTATTCAAAACAAAGGCTTGTTAGAGAGTCTAGACCCAGACATTCTTGCAGAGGAGGCTTACCATCAGCTTTTCCTTCTTCCACAGCATGCCTTTTCTAGGCTAAACATCTGCAATAGTAGCATAAATAACCCCTCTCCAAAATTAACACATGGTGAAGGAGATACAGGATGAGTCCCTGCCACACTAGCCCTCCTTAGCCCAGCTCACTGTCAACACGTCCTGTCCTACAGAATCCATCTATGAATCAAGTCATTTATAAAATGTGGGTGGTAGGTTTTTTTTGCCTTTAAAAAATAAGACCTTACTGTGTAGAAAATTGAAAACTAAAATTAAATTTGGACTCATGTTATTTCTTTAGGCATCTTTGAAAAGTTGATTCTAACAGAAATAGGACTGACTAATAGTGGCAGCTTTGAGTTTGTAGTCCATCCTAAAACTTAAACATATATGAAGCGCAGCTGTCTTCATAGGGGATATTTTGATTTACCACATCACCACAGCTCTGCCCACATTTATTTTTAGAAGCAGTTTCATACTGTATGATTGTGTTTTCTACCATAATGGTTCTGATTCTTACTGATTCCCAATTCACTAAATATGTTTTTTTCCCTAGTGCTTGATCACTTATTGATCCATGGGCAAGTAAAAAAATATTTATTGGGACAGAATATGAAAACACCCAGGGTCTTTCTTACTTAATTGAGTATGTTTGTTATTAAAGTACCACTTTATTTTTCAGTACACTTTGGCTCATAGCTTAGACAGTATTTTCAGGATATTTTCTTTGTAGTCTTCGAGAATTTTACATATGCACTCAGACATGACTCTAATGTTCAAATACTGTAGGGTAGCTCAAAAGTGAATCTACAAAGAAAAGTGATTCAACTTCAAATCTGTGACAAACACAAACGCTATGGATATATATCTCAAAAAAGGAACACTGGAGACCCAGAGTGGCAGAAAAAAAACCCAATGAAAATAAAAAAACAACTGTTTACACTAGAATTTGGAAATTTGACACATTAAACCATGTCTACCCATGAAGACAGATAAAATCAAGGTGTGAAATGTTTAAGGTAAATTTGATGAGAGTCTCAAAAACATTAAAAAAATCAATTTAGTGTTTCTTTCTTTTGCCATTTTAGCAACTATTTTTGTTAAAAGAAAGTGTGTGTGTGTGTGTGTGTGTGTGTAAAGAAAAAATGACTTCATTTTGAAAAATAACCTATATTTATGAAGTCCAGTTTAGGTAATTTATCAATAGATCTTTTAACATATGATTAGCATATTTAAATTTTAGTAAAAATTCTTGAAAAGTTGTCTGGGAAATAAACTGTTAAAACAGCATTATAACTCAAGGAGGGATCCAAGATGGCACTGACAGGATATCTGATCTTCAGGACTGAGACTAGGGACAAGGCTGGGAGCAACAGACCACCAATCCTGAAGAGCCTTAGGTGAGAGGGGTCTTCAAAGTGCAGAGCACAGGTGGGTCTGGCCCTACCCGCCATTGAACAGCTACTATAAGCTACATCAGAGACTCTGTATCTGAGACTGAACTCTGGACAGTGTGACTCCAGCCTGGAGCTGCTGGCCTGGGAAAAATGCAGGAAAACGGGTGGTTCTGCCCTCAGACCCACCTGTGAGTCCTGAAAAAGCCCCAGGTAGGGGGAGACCACACCTGCAAACAAGCCAAAGCTCAGCACAGCGAGCGCTGCACTCTCTGTCTCCCTCACTGATCTTGAGCTGGCTGGCCCAGGGTGACTTGAGAGTGTAGATCTGGGCCTGCCAGTCCATGGAGGGAACCAGGGCCCAGGTAGTTGTGGACACACCCTCCATCCACAGCTCCAAAGCATCACACTCAGGATGAGTGATCTAAGGCTGCCCGCTCTGAACACTTTGGGCAGGAACCTCCATCCCAGCTCTAGGGGACTATTCCTGCACACTGGGGTGGTACTGAATGGAGCAGGCAAATGCCTAGCTAGCCACCACAGATCAGGGGCCCCCATGCTCTTGGGAGGGTGTGAACCAGCTGGAGGGGATCAAGTACAAAAGTAGCTACCCACTGCAACCCAGGGAGCCATTCTTGCAAACTTTGGAGGAGCCTGACCAGCTGCTTCAAACCAGGAGGAGTGCCTGCACATGCCCCGGCAGGACTGAACTGGCTTGAAGGGATAGGGGAAAACCTAGCCAACTTCCACAAGCCAGAGGGCAGTATCTGTTCTCTCAAGCAGGACATAACATAGGCCCCACATCCTGGATGAATCAGGCTGAATCCTAGCCAACCTCCACAAGCCAGCAGAGGTTCTTTCACTCTAGGGTGGACTGAGCCTAGACCTCATCAAAGCCCCAGTGTCCTAGGCAAGGTATTCAAACCCAACCAAAGGCAGGATAACCAGGTTTATCTACACTTCTTCGAACTGATTCTTGGGCTAGAGAAGACCAGCACCATCCTCTGCTGACCCAGTGGGGAGCTCAGGGTGCAGAGTAAAGTCCCCTGGAGCTGAACTAAGTCACCTGCCTGATCCAAGAAAGGACACCAGAAACTACCTCCCAACATCAGAGACAGCAAGATGACTAGAGGCCAGTGTAAAAAACATAAACAACAACAACAACAAAAACAAAATAATATGGCATCTCCAGATCCCAACTGTCCCAAACAAATCAACTCTGAGAACTCAAACACAATGGAAACACAAGAAAATGACCTCAAATGCATAGTAATGAAGATAATAATGAAGGAAATGAATAAAATCTGTAAACAAATGCAGGAAGATGCAGCCAAACAAATTGAAGACATTAAAGAGGTCTAAAGGGAGGCACTGGAAGAAGTTCAAAAAACACAAACAATCAGATGAAGGAAATCAATAAAATAGTTCAATATCTGAAGATGAAAATGGAAACAATGATAAAAGCATAGACAGAAGAAAGCTGGGAATGAAAGAACTTAGTGAAGAAAGCAAGGAATGCCCAGGTGTGCTTCTTTAACAGAATTCAAGAGATGGAGGAACAAATCTCAGAAGTAGAAGATACTATGCCAAGAAATCAAGGACACCATGAGAAGGCGAAACCTGAGGACAACAGGCATTGAGGAAGGAGAAGACGCCTGACTCTAAGGACCAGAAAATATCGTCAACAACAATCATAGAAGAAAATTTCCCCAATTTAAAGAAGGAGATGCATATAAACATACAAGAGGCCCACAGAACACCAAATAGAATAGACCAGAAAATAAAATCCTCCCACCACATAATAATCAAAACACAAAATGCACAGAACAAAGAAAAATATTAAAAGTAGCAAAGGAGATGGGCTAAGTAACATAGATTGCAAGCCAATCAGAATTACATCTGACTTCTCAGCAGAGACCATACAAGCCAGAAAGGCCTGGACAGAGGTCCTGCAAACCCTAAGAGACCATAGATGCCAGGGTAGAGTACTATATCTAGTGAAACTTTCAATAACTATTGATAGAGAAAACAAGATATTACATGACAAAAACAAATTCAGACAGTACCTATCCACAAATACAGCCTTACAGAAGTTACTGGAAGGAAGACTCCAACACAAAGTGACAAACTACAACCAAAATTACACAGATAGATAACTACACTGTCAGAAAAACATAACCACACAAACACTCTACTACAACCAACATCAAAATAAAGGGACTTAACAGTCACTGGTCAATATCTCTCAACATCAATTCTCTAATAAAAAGACACAGAATAACTGAATGGATGCATAACCAAGACCCAACATTCTTCGGCATTCAAGAAACACATCTCAGCCACAAAGATAGACATTACCTCAGGGTAAAAGGCTGGAGAAAGGTATACCAAGCAAATGGACAAAGAACGCAAGCTGGTGTAGCCATTTTAATATCTAATAACATAGACTTTCAACCAAAATTAATCAAAAGAGATGAGGAAAGACACTTCGTACTTATTAAAGGTAAAGTCAACCAAGATGACATCACAATTCTGAACATCTGTATTCCCAATACAAGGGCACCCACATTTGTAAAAGAACTATTAACAAAGCTCACACCACACATTGATAGTGAGAGACTTCAACACCTCACTTTCACCAAAGGATAGGTTAACGAAACAGAAACTAAATCGAGAAATAATGACACCAACCAATATCATGAAACAAATGGATCTAACAGATATCTACAGAACTTTTCACCCAAACACAAAAGATTATACCTTCTTCTCAGCACCTCAAGGAACAGTCTCCAAAACTGATCATATAGTAGGTCACAAAAAAAAGCCTCAACAGATACAAGAATATTGAAATAATACCTTGTATTCTATCAGATCACCATGGACTAAAGCTGGGCTTCAACAACAACAGCAATAACAAAAATCCTACACACACATGGAAACTAAATAACTCTCTACTTAATGACACCTGGATCAGGGAAGAAATAAAGAAAGAAATTAAGGACTTCTTAAAATTCAATGAAAATGATGGAACAACATTCCCAAGTTTATAGGACACATTGAAAGTAGTGCTAAGAGAAAAATTCATAGTACTAAGTACCTTCATAAAGAAATTGGAAACATCTCATATAGGCAACTAAAGAACACATCTGATAGCCCTAGAAAAAAAAGAAGCAGAAATACCCAAGAGGAGTAGATGGCTGGAAATAATCAAACTCAGGGCTGAAATCAATAAATTAGAAACAATAGAACAATTCAAAGAAGTAACAAAACCAGGAGCTGGTTCTTTGAGAAATTCTACAAGATAGACAAACCATTAGCCAAACTAATGAAAAGGCAGAGAGACACTATCCAAATCAACAAATCAGAAATGAAAAAGGAAACATAACAACAGACACTGAAGAAATACAAAGAACCATAAAGTCCTACTTCAAAGGTTTTTATGCCACAACATTTGAAATTCTAATGGAAATGGACAAGTTTCTTGATCATTTCCACTTGCCAAAATTGATTCAGGATCAGATAAACAAATTAAATAGTCCTATTTTTCCTACAGAAATAGAAGCAGTCATTAAAAGTCTCCCAACAAAAAAAGCCCAAGGCCAGATGGTTTCAACGCAGAATTCTATCAGACCTTCAAAGAAGAGCTAGCACCAATACTCTTCAAGGAAATTCCTCTAAAATTGGGGACCAGGCAAGGCTGCCCACTTTCTCCATATTTCTTTAATATAGTTCTTGACCTTCTAGCTAGAGCAATATGAAAACAAAAGGAGAATAAGGGGATCCAAGTGGGAAAGGAGGAAGTCAATTTATCCCTGTTTGTAGATAACATGATAGTGTACATAAGTGACCCCAAAATTCCACCAGAGAACTCCTACTGCTGATAAACACCTTCAGCACAGTGGCTGGATACAAAATTAACTCAAAAAAGTTATAGCTTTCCTATATACAAATGACAAACGTGCTGAGAAAGAAATTAGAGAAACTACACCCTTCACAACAGCCACAAGCAATATAAAGTATCCAGGAATACCTCTAAGCAAGCAAGTGAAAGCCTCGTTTGAAAAAACTTTAGGTCTCTGAGGAAGGAGATTGAAGCCAGAATAGCTAAAACAATCTTGTATTTGTATAATAAAAGATTCTCTGAAGAATCTCCTTACTTGATCTCAAGTGGTACTATAGAGCAACAGTAATTAAAACAGCATGGTATACAAACAGGTTGGTTGACCATTGGAATGGAATCAAAGACTGAGAAATAAGTTCACACACATATGGACACTTGATTTTAGACAAAGAAGCCAAATCTATTCAATGGAAAAAAAGATAACATCTTCAACAAATGGTGCTGGTATAACTGAATGCCTACTTGTAAAAGGATGCAAGTAGATCCATATTAATCATCATTCACAAAACTCAAGTCCAGGTAGATTAAAGACCTCAACATAAAACCAGAGACACTAAAACAATTAGAAGAAAAAGTGGAGAAGAGCCTGGATCATTGGCACAGGAGGCAACTTCCTGAACAGAACACCAACAGCCCAGGTTCTAAGATCAACAATTAATAAATGGGACCTCATGAGGCTGAGAAGCTTTTGTAAGGCAGAAGACTTTGTAAACAGAACAAAGTAACAGCCTGTAGACTGGGAAAAGATCTTCATCAACCCTACATCTGATAAAGGTCTAATATCCAAAATATATAAAGAGCTCAAGAAATTAGACACCACCAAACCAAATAACCCAATTAAGAAATAGGGCTCAGAGCTAAACAGAGAATTCTCAACAGAGGAATATCAGATGGCTGAGAAACACTTAAAGAAATGCTCAATGTCCTTAGTCATAAGAGAAATATAAATCAAAACAACTCTGAGATTCTGTCTTCCACCAATCAGAATGGCTAAGATAAAAAACTCAAGTGACACCACATGCTGGTGAGGATGTGGAGAAAAGGGAACACTCCTTCATTGCTGGTGTCAGTGCAAACTTGTACAACCACTTTGGAAATCAATCTGGTGCTTTCTCAGAAACCTGGGACTAAGGCTACCTTAAGACCCAGCTATTCCACTCCTTGGAATATGTGCAAGAGATGCTTCACCACACAACAAAGAAATATGCTCAACCATGTTCATAACAACCTTATTCATAATAGCCAGAACCTGGAAACAACCTAGATGTCCCTCAATCTAAGAATGGATAAAGAAACTGTGGTACTTTATATAGTATGGAATACTACTCAGCTATTAAAAACAAGGAAATCCTGTAATTTGCAGGCAAATGGATTGAACTAGAAATGATCGTCCTAAGTGAGTTAACCCAGACTCAGAAAGATACACATGGCATATACTCACTTATAATTGGACACTAGCCTGTAAGAGATGTCCCCTGAAGTCTTCACTTGGATATTGGTATAGATACTGGGACTTCCTACTGGGACTCTACATGAGAGAAGTAAGGAAGAATGGAGAAATAGAAGGATCCAGAGGGTCCTAGAAACCTACAAGAAGAGCAGTAAGGCTGGCAAATCTGGACCAAGGCCGGTCAGCTCAAACTACTATACCAACCAAGGTCAATGCATGCAGTAAACTTATAACCCCTATGCAGATCTAGCCAATTGTGTGGAGAGCAGGGACTGACTAGGACATGAACTCTTGTGCTCACTAATTGACCACTTTCTCTTGGTGGGGATACCTGGTGACAGAGGAAGAGTAAGCAGGCTACCATGAAGAGATCTGATAGGCTGTGATCCTATAGTGGGGGAAGAGGTCCCCTTTTGTTACATATCTGAGAGAGGGGAAAAGGATGAGAGAGGGAGAGAGGGGGAACAGGAAGATACAAGTGAGGGGATAACAAATTAGATGTCATCTGAATAAATTACTTAAAAAAAAGTTAAAAAGAAGTATAACTCAAGTATATTTACAGATTTGCATATCAAAGTATTTTCTACTAATGGAAAATGTATAGCTGATTTATAAAATATGATATTTTCTTAATCTTCTACCATCATAACCTGAAAAATGCATCCAGGAATTCAAGACCTATGCAGGTCTACACAATTCTACCCAGGTATCGTGCAGAATCATCCTTATTTTAAAGCCTGAAACTGACAAGAGTCATGCATCAGATATGGACCAAGGTGACAGGAAAATTTATGCTGCCCTCTTAGGAACTTTCTTCTGTAGGTACAAACATTAAAAATAGTTAACTACTGGGGAGGCCCGATGACACTGGGAGGAAGGATAGCAGACTATCAAGAAGAGACTTGATACCCTAGCATCATATTCAGGGGGAGGAGGTCCCCCTCAGTCACAGACATAGGGAAAGGGAATGGGGTAAAGTGGGAGGGAGGGAGGAATGGGAGGATGCATGGGATGGGATAGCAAATGAGCTGTAATATGAATTATTTTATTTTTCAATTAAAAAAAGAGAAAAAAACTACAGGTAGTGAAGAAAAAAATTAACTACTGAAAAATGAATATTTGTGACAAAGAGTAACAAGAATGTTACTGGCTATTCCTTGAACCCAAAAAGAAATTGGTTAAATCACCCATTCACACTATATAGGTAGGGACAAGTTTACAAAAGCACACAGCTAAGATACATAGTACTTATTTATATTGTCCTTAGTACAGTGGGACCTTCTTTAACAATTCCTAGACACTGTGATGAATAATTTGGAGTCAACGAGCTACATTCTACTGAATATATTTCTTATTGTCTTGGTTAATTGCTGTTTTTGTTTTCTTGTTTTATTTTGTTTTGTTTTTAATTTATTCTTGTTACATCTCAATGGTTATCCCATCCCTTGTATCCTCCCATTCTTCCCTCCCTCCCATTTTCCCCTTATTCCCCTCCCCTATGACTGTTCCTGAGGGGGACTTTCTCCCCCTTTATATGCTCATAGGGTATAAAGTCTCTTCTTGGTAACCTGCTATCCTTCCTCTGAGTGCCACCAGGTCTCCCCCTCCAGGGGACATGGTCAAAGGTGAGGCACCAGAGTATGTGAGAAAGTCATACCCCACTCTCCACTCAACTGTGGAGAATGTTCTGCCCATTGGCTAGATCTGGGTAGGGGTTTAAAGTTTACTGCCTGTATTGTCCTTGGCTGGTGCCTTAGTTTGAGTGGGACCCCTGTGCCCAAATCTGCCTATCATAATGTTCTACTTGTAGGTTTCTAGGACCCTCTGGATCCTTCTACTTTGCTATTCTCCCATGCTTCTCTCATCTAGAGTGCTTGTTTTCTTTTGTCAACTTGACACAATGTAGAATAATATGGGAATAGCAACCTCACTTAAGAAAATGCTGCCATCATGTTGCTTGTAGGCAAGTACGCAGGGTGTTTTCTTACTTAACAACTGATATGGGAGAGCCTAGGCCACCGTGAGTAATGTCACCCCTGGACAGGTGGTCCTGGCTTGTGTAAGAAAGCAGGCTGAGCAAGCCATGGTGAGCAAGGCAGTAAGCAGTGTTCCCCCATGACCTCTGCCTCACTTTCTGCTTTCAGATACAGGCCTTGACTTCCTTTGATGATGGACTGTGAAGTTTGGTTGTTAGTCCAACAAACCGTTTCTTCCTCAAGTTGTTTTTTGCTTGTGGTGTTTTATCACAGCAATAGATACTGCAACCTAGACAGATATTTGGTACCAGGATGGTGGGGTACAGCTGGAACAGACTTGACTATGTTGTTTTGGGGAAGGTTGTGGTAGCATTTAAACTTTGGGCTAGAAAAGGTGTCGAACGATCAAAGCTTAATGAGCTTTTGTGGGGCATTAGAACCCGGGTGCTATATTCTAGGGCTTAGCTGTGGGTTTCCTTCTTCAACTATAACGAAATGTCTTTGGCTATGTGACAAGAGTTTCCATAACATGTATTTTTCTGACTCACTTTTGATTCACTGTATGTGTAGATGTGTGTTTCTCTTTGTTGGGTTTGTCAAGATATATTTTACCCCCTGAAAGTTATCTGAAAACACAGCAGCTCTTCTCTGTCCATCTGAAAGCCTTTGTCTCTCTTTGGGCCATGTATTAGGTTTGTTTCCTGTCTGAAGGAGATACTCTACCCTTAACTTATTGGTTGAACAGAAGTGACCTGCATGTGATAAATTAAATGCACAACCACACTTATCATGGTTTTTGTCTCACTCGGATATGTTTAACAGTGCTCATCATGTCATCCCTTCTATAGTACCAAAGTATGTCATAATTTCTACAAGATTTTTTATTGTATTTTATACACAGCTGAAAGTACTCCCAGAGTATGTGACTTGGTAAGCTTTTGAATGTCACAGATACAGAATTTAAATTCTTAAATTCCAACATAAATATTCATAGGAATATTTAAGGGAATATATAAATCAATTACACACACGGAGAGTAGCAAATTCTTTCTTTTATATAGTATCAATGTTCTGAACTTAAGTCCTTAGATTATGGCTCCTTAACATGCTGAGAACTATGAACTGAATATGGGAAGAGTCTGAGAAGCAGTGTTTCTGCCTTCTCACCTGCCCATCTTCTTTTTATTCTTCCTACAAACGAAGTAAGAAAAATCAGAATTCGTGTTTTCCAAGACAGGTCATGGTGACCAGAATGCTTCTTCCACTAGAAAAGTTATGTTTTCTTTTCATCCTAGGAGATTCTCATTTCTGAATGGCCCTGCTCTAAAAACATCTATACAGGAGGTCAAAAAGAGTCTGAGTAGAAAAGCTTGTTAGGTTTTCTCCCTCAGCCCAATGTCAGGAAATGGTACCTTGTCTAATCACATTGCTATACAACTGTCCAGTGTGTATTGGACCTAAGTATTAAATAACAGTTACCTTTTTTTTATAAAAATGCTTGATGTGTCAAAAGGGGCTGATTTAATACAAGGTAGAGTATATACATGCAATTATGTTTGGGAGCTGCTCTCTGCAAGTTCACCAGTCCCAAGGAATGTGGCCAGGGAAGCAACAATGAAGGGGGAGACAAAGAGAGGAGAGAGGAAAGCCAGAGATAAGCAATGCAGAAAGGAGAGAGAGGGGGAAGAGAGATGGGAATCCAAAGATCTGGATTATACAGTGAAGAGCCTGTGGAGGAGGAAAAGCCCTGGCCCTGGGATGGAGAATGCAGGGTAGAGGGCAGGGTATGCCAGCCATGCTCTGCAGCAGGTAGGGACCTAGGGACACTGGGAGAAGCTGGAGGTCAGGTCTGCTTTGGTTTAAAAAGCCCCTCAGCCTCTTGTCTTGGGTTCGAAGCCCAACACTGGGGACTTTCAGCCTTTATTTCTGAAGCTCCCAAGCCATATAAAATTCTGAATACATGTATTATGTTTGTTTCTTGGTATCTAGAAGTGTCTGCTGTCACCTTCATGATAGGTGACACAGAGGCATCACATATTTCTTCTTGTACAGTTGTAAAGTCAGCCACACAATAAGGTAACAAATAACAATTAATGAATGGACAAAATCCATAGGGACAGTCTGGCCAAAGAGAATGCTAATCAGAGCCACTGAATTTATTCAACTTCAAGCTTCCCCTTACACTGTGTTCTGGGTCTATTGCCCCATGAGAGCTCAGTAGAGCAGCATAAACTGAGTCACTGGCAAAGAAAAAACTTTCCATTTTCAGAAAGCCAGGAAATGGTTTATATTTGACTCTAACTGAAGTTGATCACAAGTTAATTTAGTCTAGATCTTATTTTGCTGTTGCTGGGAGAATATATACATATATATGCACATATATACACATGTATATATACATATATGCATATATAATATGTATGAAACAGTCCTTATCCCCAAAGAGCTTTCTGCTTAGTAAAACTCCAGATATATAACTTTGGTACATGGAGAAAACTGAAAGCTTGAGAGAGCCCCAAATAGGCATGCCCAAGGTTTCTTAATGAAAGGGAATATTTGAACAATTGAGTGCAAAGGGACAAAGAATGAAGAAGAATTTAGTATGAACTGCAATACTAAGCAGGACTTTTAATTGTTTCAGTAGACATGGGATGGTGTTTGCTAATCCCTGTTGTAGGCAATATGAGCAACATATATAGTGGTGGGAAGCTGCAGTCTATTTCTTTTGGTTGAAGGTAATGTACACTTGGGGAGAGGGAGGACTGGAAAAGCTGGCTAAGGTTTTGTTATGCAGAATGTTGCATGCTAATATGCGGTCAGCTGGCCATGAAGGAGGCCTCTAATCCAGAAAACAGGACAGGACATCAATTCAGGAAGATTGATTTGATGAGAGTATTATAGAAGAATGGTGCAGGGAGGGGATCAGTGCACAGGAAAGAACCAAATGAGATAAAATTGGGGTGGGTACCTTTTTGTCAAGGCAGGAAGTATAAAAAAACTTGTGGTGCCTTGCCTGTAATCCCAGCACTCAGTGGGTACAGGTGACAGGATACCATTGCTGAGACTTATTTTTCATTTACTCTTTCTTTGTAGCTTTGCCAAAGAGGATTGACATTTTTAATTCTGTGAATTAATTTTCACAAGGTCTGTTATTGTCAAAGGACACTCTAACACCCTCAGCCTTTCTTTTTGTTTTGGGGCTGAGGAAATGATAGTGAACAGTATGATGATTTGGCATGCTGAATACTTTGAACTAAAAAAATAAATCAAGGTCATTCTTACTCCCTTCCTTCTCCACTTTCTTAGAAACAGATACATAGAAGGTAATTTTGTTAAAATATATTACCTCCATGATGCAGTTATTTTGTGCCTCACTGTCTCTTTAACTTTTTCCAAGGAACAGAGTGATCTTGGGTTACTGAAAGATCAGGTTCCTTTAAGAGCTTCCTCCCCAAAGGCCAGGCATTGCCCTGGAGGAGGCAGTGCTTTATAGGAATCAGGCTGAGCTCTTAAAGGATGACAGAAATTTTATTTCTTTTACTAATTTGCATAATAGAGTTGAGACAATGATCAAGGAGACCACACCTTGACCAAGTCCAATCAATTGTGCACCTGTCTTGTCCCATGCCCAGTTCTTTCTCTATTTAAACTTAAAGCCCATGTCAACACTCTGAAGATGGACTTGAGTTTCCCACATCTCTTTATCTATTCTTCTTCCCAACATGGCCACACTACATAAAGCCGTCTCAGCATTTCACTAGCATTTGTCCCTTTAGCTGGTATATTGAGGATGGGTTGCTGACCCCAGTCTGCTGGGGCTGATGGAGCTCAGGTGTCTGTTGTAAAAACTCTAGTAAGGACTTCAAACTATGCCCTGTCCTGTTTTCTCACAAAGCCTAGGACAGGCTTCTCTTTGAAGCTGCCTCGTCCACCTGGAGTCTAGATACCTCTGAAGAATGATTCATAGGAAGACAAACTAGACTGACACTCTTCATCAGGTGAACTCTGCCCCGGGCTACTATCTGTTTCTCTTGCCTGTTTAGCACCCCTAAGAGTCATTTAATATTTTTATATTGCTGACAGATCAATCTTTTCTCTCCATTCTGAAGAATTTTAAGGTTGGAGTAAAGGTCCTTCTTTGAGTTTCGTATTCTGTGACTATTATGCCGGTTTTTGTGAATGTATTTTTAGGCTTCTTTTCTCCTGATGGTCTGTCTATAGTCGCCTTGTCTTAAAGACTAAAAGTATTGAGCCTTCCAGGGGGGTGGGATGACAGTTTGCTATCCCTACATGGCCATTTGAGTTTTTGTCTCTAAAGAGAATAGAAACTGAGTGTTAACCCTTTCCTGTCACTCGAAATCAATGACACGGGTACTTCTGTGAACTATTCCAAACTTGGGTAGTGATGACTAAGGTTATGTTTTAAGTTTAAATTATTGTGTTTAATAGAGCTATAAAACAAAATGCCTCTAACCTGTAAGTCCTACTTGCCCAAGGACAGTTAAATCTGTATTTCCTACATTCCCTAGGCCCAATAACTTCATGGAATGCAAGGGGCTATTGTTCATGTAAGATAGAAAACCACGTGTTTTCATTTTTGTATACATGGTTGGTTACCCCAACTGCACCGGATGCATTTGATCACGTGTAAGCAGGAGATTATGTAGGCAGGGAAGTACATCAGGATGTATGCTTGCCCCTGATTGGACAAAATGGAAAGTACATAGCCTTGTGTGTTTTGATTTTATAACTTCAAACCCACTTTCTGGGCATCCCAGGCATGGACCTGACAGTTCCCGATGTACTGGCCAGTATTTAATAAAACTTCTTCAGATTTGTCTCAACAATTGTCATAATGGTCTTATTCTCACCCATTGGGATTATCTGGCTTTGAGCAGGTAGCTCCTCAGGCAGAACGCTCCCTATCAATAGCAGAAAGAGCGTCAAGGGATGTGATAGGGTAGAACAGAGAGTGCAAAACCTATGTAAACACAACAACAAAACAATCATACTTAACCAGGAGAAACTAAGAAGTAGTATGAATCTTTGAGACTTAATTCTAGGAATTACAAATTATTAAGTCTTTAGGTTTTCTAGAAACCGATTGGCTGTTTTGGTGGAGTCTGCAAAATACTTTAATATTTCTCTCATCATGAGCCTCTTGGGCAAGAGGAATTAGGACATTTTTTTTTTTTAGGCAAGGCATTCCTTGCCCTTCACCCTCAACCACACTGAGTAGCTCTGAACTTCATTTAATGTATTCAGCTTCTTGTCATAATAAATAGTGGCACAACCTTAAAAATGATTGTTTTTTCACTTAGCTCATATTGTTAAAAATTATAAGCTTTAAGAAACAACATGTTTTACCTGTCTCTGTATGCAGCGTGTGAATCTTCAGGGACACTACATGTGCATATTCCAAGTACACAACTCAAATAGACCTACATCTTTTTAGAGACAAAGCAATATTACTTTTAATGGTTGAGATACACAAACTACCTGGAATGGCTGATGGGGGGAATTTTTTTCTTTTACAGCCTAGAGGCAAAATTCTTTAAAATCCTCTAACTCATCAACTCACTCATATTCTCTCCCCTGAGAAATTCACCATAACCAGTACATTCATTATTCTCTACGGAGTACACTTGGCTACCAACTACATCAAGATGGATTACAAATAATTGCTTTCAGCAACATTCAACAACTATTAGAAGGAAAGGTGACAGAAGTCATCCATCACTTTATTAGTTTCTATAACAGCATTTCTAATGAATCCCCTCATCACATTTCAGATAGGAAAGCATTCCCTTCCTTATTGTCTCATGACTTGGGCAGCACTTCAGCACAAGGAAGGAGTCGCCCACTACAACACAGCACAGCTTCCCTGGGAAATAGGGAGCCGCTTACACATCTGGGAGGAAAATTACATCCAGCCTTCCTGTGGTTCCTCCTCTCAGGCTTTGTAGAAGATGTAATGGAACCTGGCACTTCCTCCTGGCTTCCTGACACAAAGCTCCCTGTTTGTTGCTTTTTGAGTAATTGCAAGGACGCAGCACATCCTTCAGACTGTGTGCCATAATCCAGCACCTGGGTTGCTTTTCAATTTTTATCCTGGGGCCCCAGTAGGTATAGACAAAATCGAGCTTCTGCTCTCCAATCTTCACCCATTGCTGTAGCCCAGTCTCCTCTGTGGGAAACAAGCGTTTGTTTCTCCCATGACTTTCACAACTTTCAACATCACCCTCTATTCTTCGGTTCAGAGCTGGTACAGCATGCCTGGTTTTCTGCCTGTAGCATGTCATAATTGTCATTGTTACCTTAGGAGTGGACTAACAGCATGGCACTCTAGCAGGTCTGAGGGGACCAGGGATGTATTTTGGTAAGTGCCCTTTGAAGATAGTAGCAGTAAATCAGATTTACTCAAATAGAATGAAATAAATACAAGTCACTATTGCTTGCCATGTCAACACAGAGGATATGAACCTGTACAGGGCGAGCATGGCAAAGTGCCCACCTGAGTCTCATGCAGAGTCTTCACTCTGCATTTTGCTGAGAAGGAGCTGGGAGAGGGTGCTGGAAGAAGGCAGTGACTGGCATGAGGCTTGGAGGTTACCAAGGATTTGGATTGTCTGAAAGAGAGGATTACGTGTGGGCAAGTGGGATTATATGAGGACAAATATGAGGTGACATGTGATATGGTCTAGGAGGACTATCAGTAATAATTTGGCTTCAGGTGTGGTAATTTGCAAGCTGAGAATCACCTGGTGGGTTTATTGCAGCACAGGTCACTAGGTCCTCCCATCTGCTTCTACCACCAAAGACTCTGATAGAGTGTGTTTGTAACAGGAGAATTTCCTCCTCTAACAAGTTCCTGGTAATACTTTCACTGATGGTACAAACAAACCCTGGGCAAAATGTAGCATTTCTAGAAGGTCTGAGGGTAAAGGAAGGCAGACTGCTAATGTCTCTGAAAGTCAGAATGAGGAGTTTGTGGCTCATTATTTAGCTTATGAACCATGCTGAGCAGTTATCAAAGAAGGCGGGATGGCACTGAAAAGAGGAAACACATGTTTTGGGAAGGGTGCTCCAATTAAGGTCATGGCTATGTAAACGTAGGCTAACACACTCACAAGAAAAGTTTGTCAAAAAAAATGCAAATGGTAGATGGAGTGGCAAACGTTTGTAATCCTGAGACTACACACGCTGATGAACAGAAGAAGAATCAGGAGTCCTGAACAACCAACCAACCAACCAACCAACCAACCAACCAACCAACCAACAACCAACCAACTAATCTGCAAATCCCCAAATGGTGTTTAGGCATATACCTCAAAAAATAAAAGACGCTTTGAGAGAATCTCTAGATTCACATTGTAGAAGTATTATTTTAAAAAGCGAATTATGGAAATAACATGTTTTCAGTACCCTATGTCGATATGCAGGTAATCAAAATGTGGTTGCACATACAATAAGATATCAGTCAGCCTTAAAAAGGAAAGGGATTTTGCTGGCCACGTTGTCCATAATTCTGGAATTTGAGAAGACAAGGTAAGAGGATGTTGAGTTTGAGGTTAGCCTGGGCTCTATAGTAATTTTCAAATCAGAAATATCTTGGACAATCCCTAAAGTCATTATTCTAAATGGAATAATCCAGACACAAAATAGTAAATATTGTATGATCCTATTATATGAAGTGCCTAGAAATAGAGACAGGAGCACAGACATTGCCATGGGATTGGAGCAAGAGAATGTAGTGCTTAATGTGTATATCGGCTCAGTTTGGGATGATGAAGACATTTTGGACAAGGATGTTGGTGATACTGAAAGAGGTAAGTGAATTTAAACTCACTGATTTTGTAAAATTGTGAATGAACACAGGAAATGTGATACTATGCCTACTTTATGACAAAATCTGCAAAGAATTAATGCATTCTCCGAGGTAGAGATTCATTTGGTTTAGGTGGGCTGTCTTAGTTACTTTTCTAATTGCTATGATGAGATACTCTGACAAAAAACAAGAGTTTCTTCCATTCAAGATTACATTCTGCCATGGCTGAGAAGTCACAGTGGCAGGAGCTTGAGGCAGCTGATTACATGGCATCCACAGTCAATAAACAGAGAGCAACGAATATCTGTGCTCAGCTAGCTTTTTTCATTTTATACATTTCAAGACCCGAGCCTAGAGAACAGTGACACCCACTTTTAGCGTGGGTGTCCCCACTTCAATGACACAATATAATCCTGCATAGGTGGGTCAAGAGGCTAGATCACCCCTTAAAGGTGTGCCTGGAGACTTGTCTCCCCGTGATTCCAGACCCACTTAAGTAGACAACACCAACCATCACATGGGTCTAGGAGTCTGCTATTTAATAATAGATCTAGGAGATTGGGGAGACAAACACCTCTAGCTCAATTCTAGAGGAAATAACTCCTTTGGAGCTAAGTCTTTTGGGAGCAAGGGGATAGTGTTTTGCCCAATGGGAGGATTTTCTAGCTCACCCTCACACCAGAAGCATCTCCTAACCCATACATAGCTGTTCAAAATATTTCTCTAATTGCAAGATACCCAAGTAGCAGCCTATATGCAGGGCTCTGCTAAGGATGTAAAGTCAGTCTGGTGGGAGTTTCCCCTCCTGCAGTTCTTGTGCTGTGTGTGGTTTTTTGTAATAACTATTAGAGGCAGAAACAGAGCAATGTAAACAGGGATGATGGGTGTTGTGTGGCTGAAGCAGAAAGCCTGGATTTATGCCTTGGACTTGGCACAATTATTGACTGGCTGAGAGCTCTCTATAATGAGGATTAATTAATACAAGGCAGGAAACAGCCCAGCAAGAAAGAGAACAGGGTATAGATGAGGATAATGGGGGTTGGAGACATGGCAACAAGATGACAAATGTGAACAGGGATCTGAATTAGGACCCAAATGATTTAGCCATGGAGACTACAGAGTTGAACCTTGCTAGCCTGAACTTAATGCATGCATTAGTCTACTGTAAAGTATGCTTACCACCGTGAAGATTTCCAGGAACTGAAAATTATAGGACAAAATATACTTGACTCTTGCCATTCCAAGTAGTAATTTAGAGGGAAGGACTTGCCTATGGTTTGAATCTGAAATGTCCCCATGGACTCTTGTGTTGAGTGCTCAAAGCCAAACTGGTCATATTATTTTTAAGAGGTGGTATAGACTTCAAGGGGTGTGCCCAGCTGGATGTGTGGACTTGACCTGGAACACAGATTCTCCTGGGTCTTCAGACAGCCAGTTGAGTTTGCAGATTTTGGAATACTATGCTTCATAACTGTGCGAGGCAATTCCATACTAAAGCTCTTTGTATGTACACAGCAACATATTATTGGATAAATATGTTATTTTTTTCTGTACAACCCTGATGAAATAGAAGTACTAGGTAGACAATAAGATGTACAAATGTTTGTGGTAAGTTACGAGCCATTAAATGGATGGTTATGACAGCCCCCAGTGAGTCTAGCCTCTGGTCATCGTGGCAGAGGCTGGACCCTACAACAAAGAAACTCACAGAGCGTCTGATCATTAGAGTCTTCACAGTTAGCCCTCAGACACTCATTCCATAGGAAAGACCATTAAAAATGGTTAAGCTTTCTTCAGTTCTTGTCAGTGATGTCTCTTGAATGGCCCGTTAATTGCCAATATGAGAGAAAGCTTCTAATTTATATTTGTGAGTTGTAAGGAAATGTTAGTTCCAAGAATACTTTTATCTCTTGTCCTCTTATAAAATATATACTTTTTATCATTTTATACAATCTCTACCAATGTGACAAAGTTCAATTGGTGTGTATCTTTCTTGCATTTGACAGTGCATGTATTGCATGGTAATATATAATATACCCTGTGTTACATGGTACTCTATCAAATACCATTACTTATGTATCTGATTGAGTGGAGAAGGCAAGCTCATTCAGGAGTTTTTAAGCCACAATGATTGCAGTGCTCTAAGCTTTCAAGAGAGATAATTACTGCTAATGTAAAAATATCATTAATCACCATTAAATGAAACTTTAGGAGTCAAAATTGTTAAGAAAAATATATTTGAGAAGTAGATATCAAATACTAATCATCTTACAAGTATCCCCATATCATAATTATCAGTGATTTATAAAAGAGTTTCTTGGAATTTATTCTGCCATATTTTTTGTTCCCATGCTGTGCCTGATACTCTACCAGATCATGTGACAGCTTTTAAAAAGGTGAACTTGACCTTATACTTCTTGTAGACTATTAGATTCAGCAAGATTTGCATCCTTGAAACAACCAAGGATATGTTTGTGAGGACAATTGTTTAGTAGTTGAACAAGTCCGTCTCTCGGTACCGAGGAACCGTTGTCTCTGTGTGTAAATGCATTGAGCAAGGGACTCATGGGAGCCACAGAAAGAGTAAGGATGGTCGCAATGCTACAGTTCACCTAATGCTTTTTAGTTTACAAATGTATTTCATTTCTATTGTCCTTCTGATCTGGAGACTTGGCAGTATTACAAAAATCAGCTTTGGAGCAGCAAATAGTGATCAGAACAACACAGGACTTGTCCTACATAGTCTCTTTTACCTGTCTCAGTGTTAACTCTTTATTTAAATTCTCTTTTTATCCCATAAACATATGTGGAGTATTAGGTGTTGGAGAGACATTAGTGAGAGAACACAGATGTGTGTGCTCTCAAGGATCACAGAGACTATTAAAGGTAAATGTTGCTAATTAAATAATAAATCAATATAAATTTAGAAGTGTGATCAGTGCCCTCAACATACAGTACATAGTTTTACAAATGAGTGTTTGGCCTAGTCATTGACCACTGAGTTGAAAGAAGACACTGGCCAAAGTAACACATGGTAGGAAGAAATGGAAAAGGGGCAGTGCTGAGAAAGGATAGATTGCTTTTAAGAACTGGAAGAAGGCTGGGGTGACCTCAGCTCTAGTCCAGCAGGGCAGGTCTGTTTATGTTTATCTTGCCTTCCAGATGAGGACAACGAAGAGAAGAAACATGCTAAGACAGGCAGGTAACAGCAAAACCCGACCTGGAACACAGCCACTCTTGTTCCTCATTTGCTGCTCCTCCCTAGAGAGCTTGATGCATTCTACAGGTCAGTCTCTGCATTGTGCTCACTGAGCATAAACATACAGTGTCAAACATTGTCCAAGAAAGGAGTCATAGGAGATTTCTGAGTGTTAGAAAACTCCTAGAAACCAAGACAATAACTTATGACCTCAGTTTCTTCAAAAACATAGGATTGTTCTCAGATTCTGCTTTTGTGCCCCTCGCAGATAGGGGTGAATTTACTTAGATTACTCATTACAACCAGATATTGTTGTTTATATGCTTTTATAGGAAATCTTGCCATTGTGATTGTACATCTTACTCATGTGATTCCTCTTAACACTTAGAATTTGTCTGATGCTCTCAACAAAGTTGAGTCTTGCATAAGACTAAAGTCTGCCTCATTTGTGGGCTCCATTCTCCCAGGTCCTACTGTGTCTGGAACAGTAAACAGTGTAGTATGGCCCAAGAAGGGAATATATCTATATCTATATCTATATCTATATATATCACGTATATATAAAAATATTTTGCTTTCACACCCATTATTTTACCTATAGGCTTTAAGGAACATGGAGCCCTTTGTCTTAGTTCCATAAGCTGAGTCATTAGCGCTAGTGGCCACAGTGTAACCTTGAAGAATTTGAGAAGCAATAAAAGGATGCTTGGCAAGTCTCCAGTGCCCATCTTTACAGGCACCAGCATGCTAGTTTGCTGACAACAGAATCTCCTTTCTTTAGAAAAATATATATGTATATATATATACATCACTCAGCACTGCAGTACATACTATTTACATAATCAGAATATATCTCTATTAATATACAGGTTTAACTTTATCAAAATCTCTGACAAAGCACAGAAGATAGAGAAGATTGTGAATTTAATTAAATTGATTAACTCAAAATGGTAACACAAAATAATTTAAAAAGAGACAGATATTTCTACTTTTTATAATAGATAAACCAAGAAGTACTGGCACGTGTTCTCGTTCCACACAGAATATATTATTAGAAGAACAAAACCAAACAACAAAGCAGCAAGAATAAAACAAAGCTCTGGGTAATGGAAGTTGGAATGGAAGGTGAGAGGGAAAAAAAATCACATTCCTAATTCATAATCCTCTGAGTGATATATGTGAGGTCTGTGCAATCAGCATCTGAATTAGGAAAATGCAACATTCAATTTCTAAATAAAGCAAGAGCATTACCACCAACAAAAATACTTAAGATTCAATGTATTCACTAAATTCAGTATGACTCTCGGGCAGAAAAGATCCAGTCGGCACACAGTGATTCCCTTAGCTTTGGGGTTACATTTGGAGTTACCCCCTCCGTTACATGAGTGAAAGGGGACGTTCAGCACAAAGCCTTATTTATATCATGTTTTCCCCACAGGTAAGGATCTATGGGAAAGTCCAATTCTATGAGTTACCCAGACTTACAATAACTAACAATAATTTTCACTTAAGCACTTGATGGCTTCTCTTGGCATGGTGAGTGGCCAGCATCATTATTGTACTTTGGGGCCTTTATTGAGCCAACTCAGGATTATTTAACAGAAACATTATGAAACTGTGACAGCCAACTGATAACCACAGAACTTACAACAATATGCTAAAATAAAGTTATGTGAATATCTTTTTAACTTGCAAAATTTTCATTGAATGTCTGTAGATGTTTTTTCTCTTCCTCGTTAAGTGGCGAACTGCATTTTCTGCTTAAAGGAAACACTTCTTGGAATCTCTTGGTATACTGGGTTGCCAGCATCATTATTGTATCTTCGGTGACATTGTTGAGTCAACACAGTTGAAACTAGCACTATGATTTTGTGACAGTCAACTGATGATGTAGATGATCACTATAGTGCAAATTACTGGGTAGCATCTCCAGTAGAGAAGTGCTGACAAAGGGGTTTCATGTCCAGAAGGGACACAGCAGGACAGCACATGCTTTCATACCACTTACAGTCATAATCTTTAAAATTTAAGAATTGTTTGCCTTTAGAAATTTACTTTTATTATTTCCAGACTGCAGTTGACCTTATGCCCATGAGTAAGAAAAACCACTCTATGTATTTCTGCATACACAGAAAAATACTCAGGTATATATACTTAGGTATATATTTCAAATTGAA
Organism: Acomys minous; assembly: GCF_964271855.1. Taxonomy (NCBI): domain Eukaryota; kingdom Metazoa; phylum Chordata; class Mammalia; order Rodentia; family Muridae; genus Acomys; species Acomys minous. Next base: position 103,306,549 of record NC_140491.1, read on the forward strand.
AGGCAGATAAGGGAAGACTTTTATTTTATGAGACAGAATTTCACTGTGTAGCCTTGACTGTCTTGGACTCGCTTTGTAGACCAGGCTGGTCTCAAACTCACAGAGATCCACCTACCTCTACCTCCCTGACTACAAGGGAAGGTTTTTATTTTGTACTTTCCTACTTTCTTCCCCTACAGAAACCAATGTTTGTGTCTTAAATGTTATCAACATTGGTTTTTTACTATCATAACATTAGGTATGGATTTCCTCGCACAGGCTATACAGGATGGTGCAATCATGCCAGACCCTTGGAACTTCCATCTTGCCATATTTCTACATTGCCCAATGCATTGTAGAGATGAGATTGCAAATGGATGCTACCAGTTTGCAAGGATTCTGGGCAAATTACATCCTTTCTTTTTTTCCCTTTGCTAGAAATGACAGTCTGAGTAAGTCAGGAAGGGGCCACTGTGGAGGACAGAGGAATGACTCAGTGTTTAAAAACAGCCCTCCCTTGCACAAGTATGGCTCCAGCTCCAGCTCTGACATGACAGCTCCTCCTCCCTACAGCTTTCCTCTGGCTCTTACCCCATCCTTTGTCTACCAGACTCCTTAGTATTCATTTTAGCCCATCATTATCTCTACAAAATGCCCAGAAGTTATTATGATGCTTCAGGGTAGGAACAGCCTCCATTCTTAGGTTCCCTTCAGTCCTCGTGCTAGTTAATGGTGAGTGCCTGACCCGTCAGCGTCTGAAGACAGACCCTCCAGTTCATAATGCTATCCTAGTTCTCACCACAAGATGCCCCCCACATGGAAATTAATAATAGATGCTCAATGCTTTTATACAACCCTGTCTCGGACCTTTGTTCCACTGATGAGATTACAAATAAATGGGACAAAAACATTTTGAAGAAAATAATATACATGAAGGATTTGGGGTGCTTTGGCTTCCTGACAAAAATTCTATTTATTTTAAAGTTCACAGTAAGGAAGTTTAAATGCATGCCTATTTTAAAGTGTACAAAAATTTAATTACATGTAGAAGGAGAAATACTTTGTATATATACTTTAAAATTTTTTATTTTTTCACTTTTACATCCTGATCATAGCCCCTTCCCTTCCCTCCTCTCAGTCTCACCCTCCCTCCCTCTTCCCCCTCCCCCCTCCTCTATTCCTCAGAGAAAGGGAGCCCCCCACCTCTCAAGTAGCATCAGGACTGTGCCCTCTTCCCCTGCAGTCTGGGGAGGCAGCCTTGCTAGTGAGGAAATGATGAGAAAACAGGCAAAGGGTCCATGTCAGAGACACCTCCCCCTCCCCTTACTAGGGATCCACATGAAGCCTGGGCTGCCCATCAGCTACATCTGTGTTGTGTATATACTTAATTTGAGTTCATTAAACCAAACTTTTCTTACTCTAAGTCCTGGCTGCTTTAAGTGACACAAGACTAGAATCTCTGATATTTGGTAATTGCTCAGCATGGTCCTTGAGAGTCTTTCCTTGAGATAAAGCATTGAGTTGATGCTAGAAGCGAGCAATCCCAGTGACTGAAATCCACGTGGGCACTGCCTACTCTAGCTGCCTGCTGAAGGGATCTGCTCAGAGAGTAAAGTCAGGCAACCTCAGATTGCCCTAAGGACATGGTCACTCCCAGCCTCACATACAGATGCACACAGGTGAGATGCCCTGGGCCACACGAAGAATGTTCTGGAAGCTTCAGCTTCAGATGCCCTGTGTTCTATATTTTCACAATCCTAAGCTAAGGAGGAGTTTCTCGAGGAGACAGACTGCTCCTGATGCCGCCAGCCTAGTTCTTCCTCTTTGGAGAAGAAGACGCTGGGCCCGGGAGTATGGGTGAGGAGCAGTGGTGCTGGAGAAATGGGGGCCTGTGATTCCTGGCTGTAAGATTCAGATTCCTGGAGATGGATTCCACCACAACTTAATGCTGTCTGCAGCGTGTCCTCCCAGCAGCTGACCCTGGAGGTGCTGGCTTTATTGCCGTGATAATTATAGTCCATTTATTGCTCCTTATTTGAGACTATCTGATGTGAAATACAATACAAATTATATACCTCATTCAACATACTATATTAACTGGGACTTTTTTCTATTTTAACAAGATTTTATTCATTCACCGTTGCGTATTATTATTTGTGTGGCTCAGATACGTAAAATTTAATGGGGGAAAGTCATTCTCAGAAGTTAAATCATACTTTAAAGAACCCTAGGAGGGACTAAAGACTGGAAACTGACTTTCATTTGTCTGTGTAAACCACTGGATTGGTAAAGAACTTTCTGACCATTCTTTTTCACCTCTCTGTGTGTATGGCAGGAGATGCTCTTCTATGGCAGTATTTGGAACTTTTGTGGTCTGGTTCCAAAATGTCTCTCAAAAGAATCTGGCTAACCTGGCTTAGTTGACTACATCTGGTCCAACCAGATGTGGTTAATTCATAGGAGATGTAGACCAGAAAAAGGAGGAAGAATTTCTAATGCAGTACAGTCTGGTGACATGGAGAAAAATCTACCTCCTTGAACTTTTCTGTAGAGCTGAGGCAATGATGCACAGACCTTGTCCCATATGGTCAGGTCACATTGAGTGACTGCTGAGACCTGGTGTGAATAAAAATTGACCATCATTAATATTTCCTCTTGAGTCATTAACTGTTTTGTTTGTTTTTGCTTTGCTAGTTTGAGATATTTTTGACCTTGTATAATCAGATAATATACAAAATACACACAAATAACTATGCAAACATTGAAGACTTTCTGGAGAATGTATCAAAGAATTTTCATTCATTTACGTTGTCCCAAAGGCTTAACAACTGGTGCTTCCTCCTAGGAGACTGAATTTGGGCAAACTTTGAAAACTGGCATGTAATATTTCAATAATCCAGCAGAGGGCAGGCCTCTCAAACCTAACTGCTCTGTGCTGAGGCAATCCAAGTGCATTAGCCAGAGCTGGCTGCTGCATAGAAGCTGTTGGCTTTCAGAAATTGCTGCTGCTGTCAAGAAGTAAAAAGTAAGGAAATGTTTTTAAGACCTAGACAAATTCCTGGTTGCACAGCCACGGGGGCTTTTTTCCCTTTGTGCTCTGCCTTCTTATCTTTTCTTTGGCTTCCAAACATCTGCCTACTACACAGTAGTTTCTAGCTTCTCTTCCCCACTGTGGCAATCTAGCCTCAAAGCCCGAAGCATTAAGAACAAACAACCACCACAAAACTAAAATCTTAGGAGATTTTTCTCTCTGAGGACACACTCAAGAGTGTAATGGTGCTCCAAATAGAACATGAATTGTCAAGACACGTGTTAGGAAATGCGACAAGTGACTGGATTAAAGAAAGGATGTTTACTTCCTCACCTTTAACAGTTGAGTAGAATCCCATTGTGTAAATGTACCACAGTTTCTTTACCCATTCTTTGGTTGAGGAACATCTAGGTGGTTTCCAGATTTTGACTATTATGAATAAAGCTGCTACGAACATAGTTGAGCAAATGTCCTTGTTGTATGTAGAACATGTTTTGGGTATATGCCCTGGAGTGATATAGCTGTATCTTGAGGTAGAACTATTGCAAAAAATATGAAAAGTGCCAAATCGATTTCCAAATTGGTTGTACAGGTTTGCACTCCCACCAGCAATGGAGGAGTGTTCCGCTTTCATCACTTCCTCGCCAGCATGTGCTGTCACTTGAGTTTTTTATCTTAGCCACTCTGGCAGGTGTAAGATGGAATCTCAGAGTCATTTTAATTTGCATTTTCCTGATGACTAAGGATGTTGAGCATTTCTTAAGTGCTTCTCGGCCATTTGAGATGCCTATGTTAGGATCTTCTGTTTAGCTCTGTGCCGCTTTGTTTTTAGTCGGATTGAAATGTGCAGGCAAAGGGATGGAACTCGAAAAGATGATCCTAAATGAGGTAACCAAGATCCAGAAAGACACACTTTGTATGCACTCACTTATAAGTGGATTTTAGCCATTTAGTACAAGATAAACTTACTACAATTCACATACTCAAAGACGATAAGTAACAAGGAGGACTCTGGGGAAGATGATTAAATCTCACTCAGAAGGGGAAATAGAATACGCAGTGGTAGTGGTTAAAGAGAGGGAACAAGATAGGAGAGGGAACACTGGGTGGAGATCAGACCAGGGGACAGGGACAGGTACGGAGGGGGAGGGAGGAGAGGAGAGCAGAGGGAGGGCATGGAGTGCCGAAGGCCTGAAGAGAGCATATCTGTGAAAAGCTGTAGACCCCGGACAGGGTAGACTTCTGGGAGGACATGGGCAGTGATTCTAGATGAGACTTCTAGCAGAAGGGGCCATGGAGACTAAAGAGGGACACCCTCTAATTACACAAGACTCCTAGTGGAGAGAAGGGAGCATCAATCTACTAATAAAAACTTACTCTGCCTACAAACTGTGCAGGCATAAAGATAGAGCAGAGATTGAGGAAATATCCAACCAATACCTGTCCCAACCAGAGACCCACCCCATGGGAAATAGCCAACCCTGACACTATTAATGATACTTTGCTATGCTCACAGACAGGAGCCTAGCATAGCTGTCCTCTTAGAGACTCCATGCAGCAGAGGATGCTGAGCCTCAGCCTCAGAGACAAACATTGGGTGAAGCAAAGGTGTCAATGTGGAAAAGTCGGGGGAAAGATAGAAGGACCTAAAGGTGACAGGAGCTCCACAAGAAGACCAACAGAGTCAACCAACCAGGGGTTGAGACTGAAGCACCAAGGACCATGCATAGACTTGAATATTGGCCACCTACACAGATATAGCAGATGGGCAGCTCAGGATTCATGTGGGTCCCCTAGGAAGGGGAGCAAGGGGCTGTCTTTGACATGGACTCTGTTGCCTTCTTTCTGACCACTCTCCCCTGGCAGGGCTGCCTTGCCAGGCCAAAGGGGAGAAGGTCATGTTCAGTGTTATCATACATAAATTACACATTGTGAGACAGGTGTGGTATGAGGAAGTTTAGTATTGTGAGAAGGACAAGGGAGAGGAGAGGAGATACAGTGTGAGTGAGCCATGAGAGAGACAAAGGTACAAAGTGGGAGGAAGACAGAGAATCAGAGGGACAGGCAGAGAGAGAGCAAGAGAATAAAAGAGAGAAGAGGGAGGGAGGGAGGGAGAGACCGGGGGGGGTGGCATTGATATTAGTCCTTTATATCTGGTATGCAGCTGAGGCACATACCTGGTGACAGGTGATGTCAGGGGTTGCTAAGCAACCTAGAGGCAGGCTAGTGGATCTGCTTGTAAACTAACACTCAATCCTGATGCCACTTGATGAGCTGGGGTGGGTGGGTGGGGGCTTCCCCTTTTCTGAGGAATAGAGGAGAGGGAATGGGGGAAGAGGGAGGGAGGGTGGGACCAGGAGGAGAGAAGAAAGGAAGCTATGATAGGGATATAAAGTGAATAAATAAATAAATTTTAAAAGGATGTTGAAAGTGGACAGATTTGCCTTTGAGTATTTTCTTTGGTTAAAGACATTACTAGCTTTATAAGCAGTTTGTAGTTGTGTGGCACTGGGGGGGAGTCACTAAATATTGTTCTCCTGTATGAAACCAGGACAACTGCTTTAGATTTCATCAAGACCAAGAGGATGGCGATGTGGGTATAGTGTCTCACATCACAGAAAACTCTTCAATGTGATTATCATAATAGCTTTATCTCAGTGATATTCCACCCACCCATTACCACAGGAATATGAGCCTACATTGCTTTATTATTACACTTCTTATAATGGCTCCATCCTCTCTCACATGACAGGCAGTTTCTGGGGCATCATTGTAAGGTCTGAACTGCAGGGAAAAGGCACATTCTCCAAGATGTGCTGATCCATTGGGGCAAGTACAGAGGAAAAATGGCCAATGTGGGGAAGGGTCTGCTGACTCTCTTATGGAAGTTAGTTGAAGGTGCTGGAAATTCCTTCTGTGAGAAATGTAAGAGTTGTTTTCAAATATGTGCAGAAATAGGTAGGATCCAGAGAAGTCTAGGCAAGAGCCTAATCTTGCAGAGCAAGTGTGTTTGCTTTTGTTTGTTGACTGCCAGGGTGAGTCTCTGCCCCCAGCTCTGTTTATGTCTGCTCCTCAGCCTAGAGGTTCTTGGAACTAATGCCACTAATTCAAGGGAACTTATCCTCCAAAGCCCAGGAAAGGACAGGAAACCTCTTATACCTCCCTGAGCCAGGGGCACCATTTTTTTCCCTGATTTGTCCTTCCCTCTGAGCAGAATTCTTGCAGAAAGCCAGATTTCTACAGGACATAGCAGTTTGTGAGACTCAACATCCCAAGGGTCTAAGCCACATCCGGCGTTGGCCTGAGCAGAATAAATCAAGGCCCATGTATCTAAATCCAGAGACCTCCATCTTCAGTGACTGCAACATCCTCATATGCACTTGGTGTTGTCACTGTGTTTTTGGCCCCAGGGGATTTCCTGAACATGTCCCCCCCCCTACATATCCAGCCTTCCCATAAGAGACACTTATTTTTACCTATTATTGGAAGGCAGGGGGTTGGGAGCAGCCAAGGGTACTGTATTCCTGAAAGCAAATGTTAGTCTGAAAAATTAAGTGATTAAAATTGTAAAAGTCATGATCACATTGAGAAGGAACTTGAAAGATCCTAAGAAGCAGGCTCTGCATTACAGGAAGCTGGTTAGAGGCAGTGCTTGCCCAGGGAGAAGTACAATGAGGGGTGGGGCAGCTCTATGATGCCACCAAGGAGAATCTCATCCTTTAATTCCAAGGTGAAAGGATTTAAAGGGACATGGGCCTTGCACCACAACATACCCACTTAGGACTGAATAGTGAGGCCATGGGGAAACTAAGTGACAGCTAAAGTGGGGCACTCTTGCAAATCGTCTCCCACTTGAGGCGCTAAGGGCCCCTGGAAAGAGGGCTGGAGCTGGTGAACAGTTCCAAAGGATTCCATCCATCGGATTCATTGTCCCTGGGTAACAAGAATGAGGCAGAATTGTTGGAGTCCACAGCATATGCAACTCAGACAAGAGTAATAGGCTCCCTGCGCACTCTCTGGTCATGAGGCTCACAACAGTCTTTCAGTTTAAGGAGTTTCTCCTTCATGTACATTTTCTTTTCTTTGTCAGGAGAAAATGGTTTTTAAAATTTTAAATCAAACATGCATGTATGATTACTAATAAGTATGAATGCTATGAATTACACAGAGAACCAAAGAAAATTCCACTTTTAGGGAGGCATTTACATGTGCATGCCAACCATGTGCTCATAGCAATATTCCTTGTCTAGTTAAAATATAATGACATCACTTCCCTTCCCCTTCCTCTTTTCTGCCGCTTCTGTGTCCCCCCTCAAGCCTCAAGTGCCACGTTTCTTTAATTATTGCTGTCGCATATACAAATAAATGAAAAATCATGTAACTGTAACAGCTGAGTCCATTCAATATTGCCTGCCTATATACATGTTTCTAGGGCTGACCACTTACAACTGGAGAGCTGTCTTAGTTAGGGTTTCTATTGCTGAGATGACTCACCATGACCAGTTCGGGAAGGAAAGAGCTTATTGGCTTACACTTTCATATTGCTGTGAACCATAGAAGGAAGTCAGGACAGGAACTCAGGTAGGACAGGAACCTGGAGGCAGGAACTAATGTGGAGAACATGAAGGAGTGCTGCTTACTGGCTTGCTCTCAATGGCTTGTTCAGCCTGCTTTCTTATAGAAGCCAGGGCTACTGGACCAGAGATGGCACCACTCACAGTTAGCTGGACACTCCCCCATCGATCACTAACCAAGAAAATACTTTACAGATGGATCTTACAGAGGCATTTTTTCCATTGAGAAACTCTAGCTTGTGTCATGTTCATGAAGAGTAGCTAGCACAAATAATCAACCAAAAGGCTCCAGCCCTGGGAAGACTAACTCTCCTCTTAGCAGTTGTTAATTGTGTGTAGCTCTTCCATAAAGCATAAACTTGACAGTAAACAAACCAATCTACTGAATGATGAATGAGTCACAGATGAAACTAAGAAAAAGTATTTCTTGTAACTAAATTGAAACGAAAACACAAGACAAGAAACTTTAAAAAAAAAAAACTTCTCCTAGATCTACAATGAAGGAGTGAAGTGAGCAAGGCCTCAGGAAGGAATGTAAGTGGCTTCTCTAGCTGATTATTGAGGGATCAGATTCTGCACATGCGCAGTGAGCATGTTCCTTGCTAGCACACAGGACTGCCCAGCTCTCTCTTGCCTGTGTGTTCCAGTGTTGCTTGGCAACCGAGTTCCCAACTGTTGCTGCAGTTGACAGCTTCTGAATCAGCCTGGAGCGTCCCTCCTGGGACCTTGTGGAGAGATTTGGCTCTGGGCTTACTTTGATATCGAAATCTTTAGGAGCTGGCACAGTATAAACTTTGGTTGTGGGTTTCGGGGGGAGCCATCGTGGAGTAGTCTCTTCTTTTGGGTTGGGGATGTGGGAGAAGCTTAACAGGAGGAAAGGGAGCCGCAAAGAAGACACTTACCATGCAGATGCTCTTCCACAAAAAAGAAAGGACGCCCCTGGGCTTCTGTGATGGCCTGGATAATATCTTCGTGGGCTTTGGGAGCAAGGATGAGAGAGGTTGTCGGCCGCCCAAATATCACACCAGATATGCACCTTACTATCGGATCCACAAGGCTGCAAGTACTGGGGACATAGAAACAGTGAGGAGCTTTGTTCTCCGGGGAATTTTTGACATGGAACAAATAGATTGGAAGTACAGGTAAGAGTGGGTTTGGAGCCTTGAGAGAGTTGTTAGGTACCTTGGAGGGAGGCCCAGTAACTCGGGAGATGGCCAATTTCCTGTCTGAGGTGAGAAAAGAGAAGCACCTGTCACTGATCTTAGGATGCACATTAAGAAGGGTGTAACACTCACCTGTTCCTCATTGACAGAGAAACAAATCAAGACTGATGCTTCACATCCTTGTCAGTTCTCCTTTTAGAGCACTTATTGGGCTTTTCAAGGGCTTCAACAAAATTATGTAGTAGAGCTTTAGTGTATCCATTCGGGGGGGGGGAACCCATACATAATATCTTCTGCATTGTGGGAAAATGCACAAGGAGAGAAATTTCTAGTATGTATCAACTTCCCATCTAAAAGCTTTTAAAAAAAATAAAACTTGATATCCTATGTCAGGGTATCATACATATGTTTTCATATGTATACAGGTGTGTACATTTTTTTATCAAGGAGACTTTAAACCATCAGATGGCTTTGTTTCCGTATTTATTTATTCACTTATTTCATCTATTTTAGTTATCTGTGCCATGTTCTCCTCATAACTTTCTGTACTCAGGTCCTCCTCCCTCACTAGTTTAAACACTCCTAAAAGGTTATCCGTGTCTTCCCGATAAGCCAATCATGTCCATAATAAGATTTGAGGATGAGTCCTGGTTTTCCCACAAGTGTTAACTCCAGTGACTTCTGTCAGGCAGTAAGGCTCACTGGCACCTTTGACAGTTCTCAATCACTCCACTCATCTTGACTTTCAGTTTTGTCCCCACTTCAGGCCGCTAGAGTCTCCCAGTCCTTCCTGTGCAGATGCAGAGATTCCCATTGTTCCTCCAGGGCTATCTCTTCAGGCCGCTGTGCACTGATGCCTTAAGAGAAGCAGGTGCCAAGAGCACTGTCCAGCTCATCCTAGTCCTCCAATCACCAGGACTGTGGCATGTGATGCTGGGTGCTCCTTGACACACACAGTATGTTGTCCAGAAGGGTGGCAGCAGGGTGCCTCGACACTGCTCTGTGCTGGTCAACAGGAAGAATCTATATTCTAAACCACACAGTTCGCATTTGGGGCATGCTGATGCTGGTGAAACTGGCTGCTCTATGTAATAAAAGGCAATACAGAGTGTTCAGAAAAAAATTAAAATTTAAAATGCAGGGTCATTAAATGATATCTGGTGATTATAATTACATGTCTAAGTTTTTTATTAATTTATTCATATTATATCTCTATGCTTATCCCATCTCTTGTATCCTCCCATTGCTCCCTCCGTCCCTTCCATTTTCCCCTTACTCTCCTCCTCTATGACTGTGACTGAGGGGGACCCCTGTATATGCTCATAGGGTATCAAGTCTCTTCTTGGTAGCCTGTTATCCTTCCTCTGTGTGCCACCAGGTCTCCCCATCCAGGGGACGTGGTCAAATATGAGGGAAGCATGGGAGAATGGCAAAGTAGAAGGAGCCAGAGGGTCCTAGAAACCTACAAGAAGAACATTATGATAGGCAGATTTGAGCCCAGGGGCCCTGCTAAAACTATGGCACCAGGCAAGGACAATACAGGCTGTAAACTTCAAACCCCTACCCAGATCTAGCCAATGGACAGGACATTCTCCACAGTTGAGTGGAGAGTGGGGCATGACTTTCACATGTACTCTGGTGCCTCATATTGACTACATGTCTAAGTTTTAAGGAAATGCTTTTGAAGTTCATAAAGGTCCCTGTCATGCTCACAGGACTGCCCTGCATTTTGCCTCCGTCTACGGCCATCCAGAAGTGGTGACTCTCCTGGTGCAGAACAACTGTGAGATTAATCCAAAGGACATTAATGGTGCCACACCTCTAATTAAGGTATATTACAACCATTAGCTTCAGATGATGTGAATTTGAAATACATTTTTACAAGAAAAATGAAGCTATGTCATTTGAATGTAACTAAATAATGGAGCCTGTGGAATGCTGGTCTCGAATTCTTTAACAATCTGTGCATTGTCATCACATCCACAGGCTGCACAATGCAGACAAATGGAATGTCTTGACACTCTGTTGAGTTACGGTGCCGATCCAAATATTATGGACTGTTGTGGCAACACCGCTCTGCACTATGCTGTTTACAACGGAGACATTGGAATAGCTGCGAGGCTGCTAGAATTCAAGGCAAACATTGAAGCAATGAACGAGGTATTCAACACCTAGCTTTAATACTGTTGGATTTGAAATGCACAAATTTTCAACATCCACGCGTATGTAGAGTCAATTTTCTGTGCTTTCATAGTTCTAGTCCTCAGATGGAAATGTTTTGAAATAACTCAATCATTGAAGATGCCACTTTAAATATTGGTACTTTTAAAGAAGTATTACACAATGCAGCTTTCTTGAATGCATTTCTGACAAACATCAAAAACTGGAGTTTGCTAAAGCACCAATTTGCCTGTTTCCAAGTCTCACAAAAGCATTATCTTTACTAGTTTAAAATGGCAACTAAAGTGGACATTTGCCTTTGATATCAACTTTATCTTTTGTTTGTTTGCTTGATTATTTCGAAACAGGGTTTTCTGTGTCACATCCCTGGCTGTTCTGAACTTGCTTTACAGACCAGGCTGACCTCGAACTCACATAGATCCACTTGCCTCTGCCTCCCTAAGTTCTGGGATTATGGACGTGCACCATCATGCCGAACTTCAGCTTTATCTTAAATAAGAAAGAAATGATTTGTGATAAATGGACAACTCTATGCTGCAGACAAGTTGTGTCACAGGACCAAGCTGAGTGGTAAAATCAAAGGAGGAAAATAGAAAGGGGAGTTGATGAGAAATAGTCATACAAAATTGGAAATTAGACAATTGAGGGGAAAAATGAAGAAGGCTGGAGGTTTTTTTGTAAAATAACTCACTTTATGTATATTTCTTCTGTGTTCTTCAGTTTAATGAGACTAATTCCTAATTAGAGGCCATTCCTAGTTTACAAGCATGTCCAGAGGTAAATTTTAGTAGGACTCTGAAGAAATAAGACTGTCAAAGAATAGGTGGCAATTACACAGAAAACGGGAAAGTAAATGATGCACCATAAAAATCTCTCTTTTGGCTAAATCCTGAAGTGGAAAAGAGAACTGGTCTCCCTGTAGGAGACAAGGTGAAAACAAGGCAAAAGCAATAACTAACCTGTGCAGCACAATGATCTGGAGACAGTTCTGACAACACACAGTTGAATAGACTTTACCTGTAATGTGAGAATCAATGACCTGATAAGACACAGGCATGAGTATTTAAAAATGTTTCCTTCAGCTTCTTCAGCTCCTAGAAAATAATTTTGTATGCCTGAAGGAAAAATGTGAGCCTCACGCAAAGTGAAGTTTTGTTTTGGTTTTGGTTTTGTTTTGTTTTGTTTTATAAAGGGTTAAGAACTCTGCGGAGTCGGCAGATATAAACAGTGTTCTCCAGGAAATGAATCCATAGCTAAACTCCATAGTGATCCTTTTGAAAAGTTTTAATTAAAAAAATTTTGTGCATGAGTGTTTTGGCTTTGTGTGTATTAAGGGTGCAACATGTACTCAGTAAGCCGCTGTATGGGTGCTTAGACTTGGGCACAGGTCCCTTGGAAGAGTAGACAATGCTCTTAACCACGGAGCCATCTCTCTAGCCCAAGATGATTCTTACAGAAATGTGGGCTTCCAGTTGCTCTCAAGTAATCCAGGTCAGACTGTTTTGAGCTCATTTTATTATTTGTTTCCTGTGACGTAGGTATCCTCATTGTCTGAGGCTCACAAGTGCTCACTTTGCTAGGGACCCCTTCACATTACCAGATGTCATCTACTTAGCCGAAATATGTGTTTGCATCAACAGTTGTTTAATGGTGTCTTGTGATAGAGATTTTAAATTTTCAAGACAATTTATAGAAATATAGTCTTAGTGCCAATGAATGAGATTGAACTTTAGATGTTAACAGTTGTCATCAATTTCACTTTTTCTTTACATCTGTCTTAAATACACTCACATTGAAATGCCTGTATATGCTATTAGGTTAATTGTAGTTAACTCTGAAAGGTTATAACAATTGCAAACAAAGTTCTGTATTTATGTACCAATGAAGGTAACCTAGTGGCTTTCCCCATCATAAAAGTAATATGTGTAGATCAGTATTAAAATGATTACAGATAATAATTCACTCCTGGCATTTGTTTTGCTTAAAGCAGCTTGCAGTAGTAATTAACATGGAAGCAGAATAAAAATAGACTAAAAGTTTCTGAGCAAGGCATGAGGTTGTAGTTCCTAGAATCATAACACTTAGGATATTGATGGAGGAGAGCTAGGAATCTAGCCTGGTCTAAATAGTGACATCCTGTCTCAAAAAAGCAAAAATCAACTATAACTAAAACCCCAAAAAACCCAAAAGTAGTTATGCCTCAGAATCATGAGATCACCATCCTCACCACCACCACCACCATCATCATCACCATCATGATCTTTATGAGACAGACTCTCACTGTTATTCAGCTCTAGATATCCCTGAACTCACTATGTAGATCAGGATGACCTTGATATCAGATCCATGGGCCTCTGTCTCCCAAGGGCTGGTATTAAAGATGTATGCCTCATACCCTGGCCCAAGATTATTATTATAATTGAGAATGAAATTTCTTTCTTAGATTTTTTTGTTCTGTTTTTATTTTTTGAGAATGGGTTTCTTTATGTAGCCCTGGAACTCTGTAGACCAGGCTGGCCTCAAAAATCACAGAAATTCACCTGCCTCTGCCTCCTGTGTACTGGGATTAAAGGCATGTGCTGCCATCTATAGTGAGAATGAAATTTTTTAGTGAGCTCTCTAACAGTTAAACAAGACTCTTATTTTATAACAAGAGCAATCAAAGTTCTTTTGAATCCTGTTCACTTAAGTGAGAGTTTGAATTCCACCAATGTTGGTATATCAAGCTCTGGCCCTGTACACAAAGGGAATTAACCAGTTTCCTCTGTACTGCAGGAAACCTCAGATCCATCTCAAAACTCTCAAAACACCACATCCCTTTAGCCCTACATCCTTAAGTGCTAATGATGTCATAAAAGGCAGTTGAAAAAACATAGAAATTATGCACATTAAAAGATTTCTCTATTTGAGTTTTGTCACATTTCCAGACAAGCAATCATGCAATCTTTTTATTGGGCCACAGGACACCTGGAGAAGAGACCTTTCTTTGTAACATAGGCCAATATGCAATATTGACAGGGGAATTTAGTTTATTTGCCAGAAACAATAAAATGTTGGGGGCTGTGGGTTTTGTTGTGGATTGTTGAAATAAGGATACAGAATCAGGATGCTCTTGCTTAGATGGGAGCAATCACATGACCCCCCAAAAAGCCATGACACATGCTTTAACAGAAGCAAAAGCTGTGGAAACAAAGTGTTTACCATGAAGTTGGGAATGAATCTATGTGATCACTCTAGGTGGGGGGATTTCGCGGAAAAGGGGGAGCACATGTGGAAGTCAGTGGGCTGAGGAAGAAACTGCCAGCCATTTATTGCCAGCATTTATGATTGTGTGCTCGACATTTATTAACTTTCAGATCATCACTAATTGTGTTTTGGCAGAACAAGATCACACCACTTTTGCTTGCTCTGAAACAAAACAAGGAGAAGATGGCAGAGTTCTTAATCAGCAGAGGGGCAAATGCAGAAACCTGCGATTTCCTGGGACGGTAAGAAGGTCTTTGAACTTTAGTGGTGATTGAGTTGATACTGTATACATCACCTGAGACATGCCGTTAAATTAGTAGGGAGAAGAATTTAGCTTTTACTTAGTGAAGTAACAGTAACCTAGACCATCCAATTGGTACAAAAGTAGTTATTCAGTGTGAACAACACACAGACAATGTACAATATTTCCTGATTGTACTGCATTTTATTCACTGGATAGCTTATGTAGATAAATGGGTTTCATATTCTATTTCTTTTTAAGATCGTGGTTTTAATTTTTGAATCACAATGCTATTCTTAATGGCCGTGTAGCATTTGTCATCCATGCTTTGTATATGCTGCTTCCTTAAAAAGAAAAACTGATTGGATGGCTGTTTCTATTAAATTTGTTTGCAAAGTATTGTTTGGTTATCCCTTAGTGACTATGAATTTCTATTACCCCATGGTACTGCACTTCTTCCATTTTCCCCTTTATTTTGAAACTTTGACTAACATTTGGCGTGGTCAAAAGGATAAAAAAGCTACTTTTTTGAATAAATTTGGATGAGTAAAAATCATAGTTGGGTGATGAGAAGAAACCTCAATATTCACACAAGACTGAATTTAATTCCACCTTAGAAGTGTTGTCCATTGTTAGATATATTTTCTGATTAAGAAAGCATAGTTATACCCAACCATATTACATTTTATGTCCTATTTAGTTCTAATATATAATCATCTCCTACAAACATCATTACTACCATTATTATTAAAAACAATTATTTTGTAATTAAACTATTTTCTCTTTTGATCTTCATCTCACATATAAGTTACAAAACATTACATCAGACTCAGGAAGAATTGAGTAATTCTTTACTTAAATATTCATCTCCTTTGATAAGTAGCTTTAGTATCTGTGGATGAAAGGACAGAGAATTATAGCTTCTACTTTGGATACTGCTACGTGGGAGAATGGGATTTCTGGTCCCCTCCCCCTTGTTTTTCCCAGAGACACTTTACAGGATGATCATTTGAGCCCCAAGATGTTAATTTTTTCTGTTGGTAAATGGTTAATTGTATACACACAAGCAATATTTTTCAAACTGGTAAAAGATATTCATTGAGATGTTTAGCAACTTTACTAAAGTACCCGACAGCAAAGCTCCACCCCTGCTCTTTCAGAAACAGCCTCATGTACGCTGTAAGGTGCGGGTCCGAGCACATCATCAAGCTGCTTCTTCAAAGACACATCGATACCTTTAAGAAAGATGCTTTTGGATGGACGGCTAAACGCTACGCTATTGAGAGTAAAAGCAAAGTGTGAGTGTTCCCATTTACTTGTTAATTAACATGAAACAGATACAGAGTAATTACAAATAATGCACCTTGTGTGTTTAGTTTGGGCTGTTTTGGAATGGCAGTTATATAGACTATTCCGTTATCCAGAACTTGATCAAAGCTGTTGATGAATTAGAAGTAGCAATGGATACAGGATTCTTTTGTCCCAGAACTTTTAGTGTGGCTATGTGTGTGCAGTGTTGTGGATGCTGACAATTGAGCCTGGGGCTTCACATGCATTAGGCAAGTATTTTATCAAAAGACGATAGACTTGCTCTTTGGTTAGGACTTTTTAAGCTCTGTAGGTGAAGAAAGTTTGTAAGTCCCCAGTCATGAGACTAGTTAATGATGTTCACCAAAAGAAAGCCAGGGTTGTCCTAGAGAGATGATGTCTCAACCGTTAAGAGCACTATCTGCTCTCCCAGAGGTCCTCAGTTCAATTCCCAGCAACCAGGTGGTGGCTCACAAACATCTATTCTGGGATCTGATTTTCTCTTCTGGCAAACAAGTGTACATGAAGACAGAGAGAACTCATATATAATAAATAAGTAAGCAAATAAATAAATTAATTAATAAAAAAAACCAAAACCCAGGGTTGATTTATTTCATGCTATGGGTAACTTCATTGCAGGAAATGCACATATACTCAGCAAAAACATTCTTAGTCCCAGAACACAATGGACACCCAGCTTCCAGTGCTCTGTGTGTTGGGCATTCTTACTTTGAAATGTCCTTCTAAGTCTTTCCGTTGGTCTTTGCCACACAATTTGCTCCTACATTTTACTTTCAAAGAGATAGGGCCAATTGGACATTTGGACTCCCTGGGCATCCTATAGAGACTGGAATATGCCAGGAGTCTGAGATATAAGGAGAACTTGTTGATACCAAGAACTCTGAGTGATCGCAGGGTCATGAGGCTATCTGGAGACATAGTACAATAAGAAACACTTGGATATCTGAGTGAACTGAGCATTTGAGGGACCTGGAGGCATTTGGAGATCTAAGGTCGCTGGAAGTCCTTGTGAGTCTGAGGGCAATGGGTGGTGAGCTGGGTGTTCAGTAGACTTAAGGGTGAGGAGTTAGTAAGATCTAGGCAAATCGAGATGTTGGGTACCATTGAGTATGGTGAGATGTGGGAGGGTACGGACATGTGATGCACCACAAATCCCAGGAAATCACTTGGAATCTGTTTATTGACATCAGGTCCATTCCAGTGTTTTGCTAACTCAGGAATTTTAAGTCGTTTTTCTTTACTATCCAAGCATTTTGCATTTTTAGTCGAAATATAACCTATGCCTTTGAGGTATGAATAATTTCACATTGTTGTTAACTAGCTATTTAGACCTTGAAATGGTAGATGGATGATTTTCTTTGAACTATATGACAATAGCTATAACAAAAGCAGACTTTGATGCTTTTTGGTTAACTTCAACATAAGAAAATCAGATCTTGTTGAGTGTTATTTGAGAGTCTAAAACAATTCAGCTTTAAGAAACAAATGATCTTGTCCCTCTTCCGTTTGCCACGCATCCCTCATCATATCTTATTTAATCCTATCAGGTTGATATGTCCAATGCATGCACTGGAACAAGCAACTATTGGCTACAAATGTAGGATTTCTTCTGAGTTCTATTATGTTGAGAAAACTTAGTTCACGTACGAAGGTGGCTTGCTCTTGAGTCATGACCCTTCTGCTTTGTTTTTTCCTTGTTTGGTTCCAAGCTTAATGCAGTAGAGAATCCACGTGTTGGTGGCCTATATTTAAAAATTCTGGTAGTGTCATGGCTAATGTGTGGAATGCTCCTCCAAGTGTAATGTGACAGGCAGGTGTTTTCCATCATTACTGAACAGTAGAGTGATTTGCTGTTCTTTTGGTACCTGACAGTAGGAAGCTACTTATAGACCATGATGAAGCAGAGGACCTGAAACACATATGTTCAGGTAAGACATCTGACAGTGAACTATGCTTGGGTTCCCAGCTGGAAGAAAGAGTGAGGAACATTCGAAACCGAATAGAAATTGCATTATTTTTCCCCTAAACAAGGATTCTCTTCAGATCACATTGTAGCTCATAATTGGCACAGTGTCCATTTAGACACGCCTTGACTAAGACTTCTGAATTATGTGACCTCTTCAGCCTGCCTCAATGATGACATTATTTGTACTTAAATCTTCCAGGAGCCTGAAGATGAGCTTGATAATCCTCTATGTGTTCCTCTTCCTAAAGTGTACACTGACTGAATAGTTCTCTGATTTTCACACTTAGTGGAAATGTTAGTACTCCCATTGGAATGGGTGGCTGAGCATAGCTCTTTGGGACTGCTGGAACTTAGCTCTGAAATAGTTACAAGTCAGGACAGCAACAGGACAGAAGTACACTAGTAGAAAATATGAGCACATATTTTTATTGATTTTTAACTTAATGTACAAAGCAATGAGTTTAGTCTTGACATTCACAGTGCAGTACGCTTGGCCTTCTTCTCCTACCACCCTTCCCCATGCCTCTCAGTCCTCTGTACAGTGGTCCTCTCCCTCCTCCCAAGTATTCCATCCTTCTTTCATGCCGTGTGTGGGGAACACATGGTAAATAAAGTTATGATTTAGAAGTGTCCCCAGTGAATGTAAGTAATGTACAGAAAGTATCTGTATCACAGATTACTGTCTTTTTCAGGGAATAGGTTTATGACGCAAGGCTCCCTTGTCCCTGGGGAAAGGGTTTTGCAGGATAAGTAGCCGTATTTAGGCACATTTGGGAGTCTTGAATGGAAGACTGTAAAAGCTGATATTATGTTGCCTCAGTTATTCTTTTGTGAGTTTAGCCCTGAAGAGGAATGATATAGGTTATGCATCACTAGATTCAGGAAGACAGTGCTTTGGTGTTTAATAAGCCTGCGTGCCGAGGCTAGTAGGTTATGTAACACACAGGCAACAGATATCATCAAATCGAGAAACATCGAGGCCTTTTCACATTTTTAGTCGTGTTGCAGGCCCAAGTGAGTTGCTGCTATTGCTTAGCACAGTTTTTAAGTGTCTACTGTATCCTGATGAGCTACCAAAATTCAAATATTTGATGAGAGCTACAGGCATGAGAATTGTGCTCACTCCTGAGTCTTTGTGAATGTTGACTGTCTCTGCTGTCCGCATGAACTGATTACATCTCCTTTTGCTTTTTAGAGGCTATCAGGAAAGTGGCGTGCTCAACGGTAATGACTTTTATAATATCACTGAATTACTAAATCGCGACTGTATGACACATATGTAACATTTAACACTTTCCTGTTTCAAAGCCCATCCCGCCAACCACGGAAGTGCAAGATTCTCCTCAAAGTGAAGCTGCGGAAAAGGCCGAGGAAAGACCATCCGAGTCAGATAAACCTGACAGTGTAAGCTACTTTGAAAAGAAGTAGGTGAGTTATTAATGCGCCCAGGCTGCCTATCCCAAATGCTCTGCATTCACAATGGCATGTTATGACTTGTAGCAGGACAAGCACCAGTTTTGCATCAATATTTCACCAAAAGGTAACTACAGGCACATAGGAAACGGTTTTCAATGAATATGAGTTTCACCTTAGATTCTCTCTTTTTATCTTTCAAAACCTTAAATTTACCACTCTGGGATCTCTGTCCCTTACAGGCACTTTTGAGGTAAATTATAACAGCCAGTTATATTTTCCCACAGTTCAAACCACTAGAACAGTGCAACACTGGAACAATGGGGAAGAGAGCTGTATAAATAACGCCACGGTGACACTTGACCACTTTTCAGTACAAGCTGAAAAAACACATCAGACATGTTCGAGGTGCAGCTAAGGTGACATTGCTGCCTTCAGCCCCAGGAAACCAGGCAAATGTTTGCTTGAACCCAGAAGTAGGCTTGATACATATAAGATACCTTCTTTTCATAAACTAGAGGAAAATCCATTTCAATTTGAATGGGATAGTAAATCATTTATTAATGGTCCCAGTCATTGTCTAGGTAATTCAGTGACCTCACCAGTTAGTATGTGACCATAGAATATAATATTATATTACTGAGTACAATGCTCAAATATAAAGTTATACCTTTCCAAGTTTCTGATTTGTATGTACGTTACTTTCCTTTTTTTTCTTCCTTCTCTCTTTCTCTGTGTTTTTAAATGAATTTCTGGAATTTTAACCATTCTGTGCATGTATGCAAGGCAGTGTGAACATGTTCACGCCCACTATACTTTGCTCATCCTCCACATCTTCCTGTTATTATAAATAATTCTATTTCTGTAATTTTCATTTTCCCTTGCATCTTTTTTGGACCAGAGACAGTTATTCCCATCTGTGTGGTAAGCATACAGTGTACGAGTACTCTGACCTTGGTTCTTTAGCTTAGTAAAAAAAAAATGAGAAAGGAAACATTTAATGGAAAATATCAGCAAGAGCTGCTTTAATATGGAAGAGGTGGAACACAATCTGCCGAAGCAAAACATTGAAATTGTTTGCTTATGTCCCTTCCTATCTTATAGTTAAAAAAATTACTTACCACTTAGTTACTAGTGTTTGTGTGCATGCCTAGGAACACGCATGCAGCAACACACATGTTGAGGTCTGAAGACAACTTGTGTTCCAGGAATTGAACTCAAATCACTGCACTTCGCAGCAAGCTCCTTTGCCTTTTGAGCCATATCGCCTGTCCAAGTCTTTCATACTTCCCAGCAGGTTTGAGTTCTTCAGGACTCATTTGTTTGTTTCTAAATTTTTAAACAAATGTCCTTTTGCAGTGGAGTTAGATGCATGCTAAGTGTCTCATGGAACTTTACTTCAGTTTACGCCAGCTTCATCTCAGTTCTTGTAATGCTGTGCTCTATTAATTCCCCTGGCTCTACTTATTCTTATGAACTTTACATCCATCATCACTACATTCAGAGTGACAGATTACCATTGACAGCATGAATAAAAAAATGCTTTAGAACATCTGTAGCCAAGACTCCAAAATATGCTTTCATTATTTCAATGTAAGGCTGATTATACCAGATTTCATACTTAGCCTTCTCTTCTGGACCACTTCTCTGGCATTACTGGGCATCCACTGATGACCTCATCAAGCACATCTATGTTGTTGGCTGTTATGTAGCTCATGTAGGACTTTCCTTCCATTCCTACCTTGTACACTCTTACCCTTACTAAACTATGTCTGCCCAAATTCACATGCCATGTTTTAAGTAAGGTAATACTTCTGTGTGGAGGAAAAAGACTAGTAAGTGCCTGTGAGAAGTCAGGGTGACAGGAACAGGGACAACGTAGAATCGTCATTCTACAGTGTGTGCGTGGAGACGCCATGAGGAAGACCACCACTTTGTACACAAACTTAGAAGAAGAATTACAAGTCTTCGGTTCTGTTAGTTAGTCTGCTCTGTCCTGTTGCTGCCTTCACGTGGTATTAGTTTCAGAGCAAATGCTTCAGCAGCCCCAAAGAGCCACGCTCAGCCACCCATTCCAATAGGAATATCAATGCTTGCAGTAGGTGTGAAAGTCAGAGAAATATTCAGGTAATGTGCACAGTGGGAAGAGGAGCCCATAAGGAGACCATCCAACTCAGGTACAAAACTGCAGTTCTAGTCACTTGGAACAGCCTAGGTGAAATTTTAACACTCTCAGGCTTCCTGTTCTAATTCCACTAAGCCACACACAGGATGGTGAAATTTGTTGTACCTGGTGCACAGGTGCTGTCATTGACATCCAAGTTGCAAAAAGATGTGTGTGAGATGTTGAAAAAATGAGCCCCAAGGGAGATTTTTCTCCTTTTCTGTTTCAATGCCCTACAACCGTTTTGACTCTTTGCTCACCATAGGCCCTTAAGAAGGTTAATCATGAAGGTTATCAGATACTCCTAAAACCTAAACATGCTGGGACTCGATGCTACTGAGGACCTTGTGTAAGACAGTTACATATGAATGTGTCATGGTGAGATATGGGTATCTAGAATAATCTTCAAAAAATCAGTCAAAATAGAAATAAAATGCCTGAGATGCAAATGCCAAGACACAACCTAGAGTCTCAGATTCTGGAGGCTGGAGTCCTAGACTAGCTTCGACAGATAGCAAGATTATTTCTATTCAAAGATGGGTAGAGTAAAGCCCATGTTAATCATATCATGCAATTTGTCACTTATTAATGATTCAGAGGTTTTTCCAGTTAACTTAGTGGTGTCATCAGATATGTATCTGATTATAGAATATAACATTATATAATTAGATATGATTTATAAGTCCAAGCTTATATATACTTCAAAGTGAACTAATTGTACTTAAATATTATTCACTTATATATTTTCTCATTTGCTTGTTTTTAAATCAGTTTAGGGCATTTCATAACTGTATAGAAAGCAATGTGACCAAAGCTACTCCCGTTAAGCTCTCTTCAACTCTGCTGACCTTACCTTTGTCAAATAACTGTCACAAATAATCACTATATTTTCTTTCTTTCTTTCTTTCTTTCTTTCTTTCTTTCTTTCTTTCTGACCAGTAGTATATGGTTTTCCCCTAGGTCCCTGGGATATCTAGTCTCAGGTTCTAGGTCACTCAAGCAATGTTGGGTACGGGTTCCATCTCCTGGAGTGGACCTTCAGTCAGATCAGTTATCCAATGGTTATTTTTAAAAAGGTTATTCTTGTTTACTATTTTTATAATGAAGTATTTACACAAAATTTAGTATGCATATTTGTATTATATCCCAAATATTAGAAATTTTATGTTATTATAACTGCATTCTATCTATAGACACTAAACAAAAGCTGACAAACAAAACATTTCCTCTTACTTTGCTTCTTCTGTCATTCTCAATATTTTAGAGTTCTATGTACATACACATTACCATGGCAGAATAGTATATTTTTATACATATTTTCCTTTTAAACTCATACGCTTGCCCTGAATAAAATCATTTAATGTGTCTCATAATGTCTTCATGTAGACATGTCTTTAAATCCTTTGAATGACTCAAATTTCCTGTCTCTGAAACTAAATAGAATGCATGTACATTTGCTTGACTCCATTACCCTATTTGCCCTCTATTTCCCCTTTATTGAAAGTGCTATCAAGTGAATATTGTGATCGGAAGCTGTGCAGCTGCTGGACTCGAGCCCTCCTTCCAGTTTCACTCTTGGTTTTCTATCTGATTGCCAGGTTCATGCAAAGGTGACTACATTTACTGCCTACTTATCATCATCATCATCATCATCATCATCATCATCATCATCACCCTTATTATTTGTGTGCATGAATTTGGATTTCAGTGAGTGCGAAAATACACATGCCATTGCATGCCTGTGGATGTCTGAGGATGACTTTGGGAGTTTGTTTTCTCCATTCAGCAGACATTCTGAGAACTGAACTCAGCCTTCTGTATCAAACACTGTTTTCTCTTGAGCCATTTTGCTGGCCTGTTATCAACTGTTTTGATGTACTTTTTTCTTACCCTTCCTTCCTACATCATGGTTACTTGCCTGCCATTACATAGTTGCAAGTCAGACTTGTACACAAGTGTTTCTTCTGAAATAACTTGGGTTTTACTGTGTTATTTGTCTATGCGGTGAAGACAACTGCTCACCTATCTAAAATGAGGAATTTCTCTTGTGATTTGGACTTGATCTTCCTCTTCTACCAATCCACTTTTTGTTCATGATGGGTTGTGTACAAGGCCCTGTGTATTCTCCCTCTTTGCTTTCTCTGCCTTTCAAATTATGTGATGTTTAGAGAATTTCTTAAGCTTCACAGGAAGAATGGATTCTTTCTTATGTGAATGTAGAAAGTTCTCTTCAGAGATGGATATAATGAAATAAACTTTTCCCATCAGTTATCACATGTCACTGGCTCTACTTGAAAAAAGAAGTTAGTCTCCCTCACCTGGATTTTTAAGGGATAGTGCCTGTCACATGATAGACTGTACATATGCTTGTCTTAGTGACTGATAACGTGAGTGAGTGGTGGGGAGAACCACTGAAGAAATATAATTTCTGAAGTTTGCTTCCTTCACTTTTCATGACAGGAAGAAGAAACAAGGCAGCCAGTAGAAGAAAGTAATAAAGAATGGAATCTTTCCAGGAAGCAATGAATAATGACAACTTTACATATGCTAATAGAAAGAATACAATAACAGCTATGACATTTGCAAATGTGCATGAAAAGTGTTTGATGTCCAAGTACTAATAAAATAAAAAAGTCCAAACGTGCATATTCTCAAAAAACCACTGCTTTTAAATCTTTTCTTCTTTAGTTCCTACTATAACAACGTTTTCCTGCAAATGCTTCAAACATCTGAAATTTTATCTCACTGTCTTATCACAATATTCAAACATCAAAATGTAGTGATAAGATATATTTAATACACACATATCTGTAAGTGTATGCCTATTTAACTGCTCTGTAACAAATGTTCTCTTTAATGTTTCTGTGACTATAATGTATAGACAAGACCTCCATATTCCAGAAAGTTGAAGATTCAAATGAGGATGCTGAGGTTGCCAAATGATGGTTTTGTTTTTAGGAAAAAAAAAGAATAATACATCTATAGTAAATTAATTTAGTTACACATCTTATGAACTAAACTTATTTTCTCATTTGTAATAAAATGTTACTGAGTCCAGTTCAATATAGAGGTTAACCTTTTATCTCCAGCTTCTCAGGGCAGTCTCTATAACTTAACAAATTTAATACGTTTGTTTTAGTAACTGATGCGTTGAATGAGTAATAGGGAAAATGACAAAACATAATTTCTTTACATTTTATTTTTTATTAATTTATTCAGATTACATCTCAATTGTTATCCCATCACTTGTATCCTCCCATTCCTCCCTCCCTCCCACTCTCACCCTACTCCCCTAACCTAGGCCTATGACCAATGGGGACCTTCTCCCCCACTATATGGTCATAGGCTATCAAGTCTCATCTTGGTAACCTGCTTATTTTTTGAGTGCCACTAGGCCTCCCTGTGAAGGGAAGTGGTCAGATATGGGGCACCAGAGTTCATGTCAGAGTCACTCCCCATTCTCTACACAACTGAGGAGAATAGCTTGTCCATTGGCTAGATCATAATAGAGGTTTGATGTTTACTGCTTGTATTGTGCTTGGTTGGTGCAGTAGTTTGAGCAGATCTCCCTATGCTCCAATCCACCTGTCGTGATGTTCTTCTTGTAGGTTTCTAGGACCTTCTGGATCCTTCTATTTCTCCATTCTCCTATATTTCTCTTACCTAGAGTTCCAATAGGATGTCTTCACATCTATCCCAATCCCCTGGTAAGTGAAGACTTTCATGGGACATGCATTTTGGGCTAGTGTCCAGTTATAAGTGAGTATATACCATGTGAGTCTTTCTGCTTCTGGGTTAACTCACTCAGTATAATCATTTCTAGATCCATCCATTTGTCCAAAATTTTCAGGATTTCCTTGTTTTTAATAGCTGAATAGGATTCCATAGTGTAAATGTACCATAGTTTCTTTATCCATTCTTCAACTGAGGGACATTTACACTGTTTCCAGGTTCTGAATATTATGAGCAAGGCTGCTATGAACATGGTTGAGCATATGTCCTTGTTGTGTGCTGGAGCATCTTCTGGGTATATTCCAAGGAAAGGAAATGCTGGATCTTGAGGAAGCCCTATTCCCTGTTTTCTGAGATAGAGCCAGAAAGATTTTCAAAGTGGTTGTAGAAGTTTGCATTTCCACCAGCAACGAAGGAGTGTTCCTCTTTCTCCACATCCTCGCCAGCATGTGGCATCACTTGAGTTTTTGATCTTAGCCATTCTGATGGGTGTAAGATGGAATCTCAGAGTGCTTTTGATTTGCATTTCTCTGATGACTAACAACACTGAGCATTTCTTTAAGTGTTTCTCAGCCATTTGATATTTCTCTGTTGAGAATACTCTGTTTAGTTCTGGGCCCCATTTCTCAATTGGGTTATTTGGTTTGGTGGTGTTTAATTTCTTGAGCTCTTTATATATTCTGGATATTAGACCTTTGTCAGATGTAGGGTTGGTGAAGATATTTTCCCAGCCTGAAGATTGTCACTTTGTTCTGTTGACAGTGTCTCCTGCCTTAAAGAAGCTTCTCAGCCTCATGAGGTCCCATTTATTAATAGTTGACCTTAAGGACTGGGCTGTTGGTATTCTGTTCAGGAATTTGTCTCCTGTGCTAATGTGTTCCAGGCTCTTTCCCACCTTTTCTTCTAACAATTTAGTTTCTCTGGTTTTATGTTGACGTCTTTAATCGAATTGGACTTGAGTTTTGTGAATGGTGACAAATATGGGTTCAATTGCATTTTTCTACACGTAGACATCCAGTTAGACCAGCACCATTTGTTGAAGATAATATCCTTTTTTCCATTGAATATATTTGGCTTATTTGTCAAAAATCAAGTGACCATATAAGTGTAGATTCAATTCTGGGTTATCGATTTGATTCCATTGATAAACCAACCTATTCCTGTGCCAGTACCATGCTGTTTTCATTACTGTTGCTCTATAGTACAGCTTGAGATTAGGTATGCAGAACATAATGTCTAAAGATTTTGTTTTTCTTTGTTTCTGATGGCAGACAGTAGCAACACAGCAACTTTTTCTTGGGCAAAGGTAAACAAAGGAGTTGTACATAGCAGCCATCAAATGATAGTCTCAGTCATGATAATAGAGTTAAAAATGCCCAAAATGATAAATTTGTAGATATACATGAAAACTGTTTTATGCTCATGTCCCAATATTGTAATAAAATAGGTGCAAATGTTCAGCCCTCTGCCCAGCCATATCTTGCACATTCTTTCTCAGAATCTATCCCTGTGATTCTACCTGATCCTCCCCTCTGTGTAACCTGTCCAAGCTCCCAGATCTAGCCGGAATCCCACATCCAGAGTTCCAGCCTAGTCTGGCTAGCCTTGCTTCCACTGTCCTCACTCTCCAGGCTCTAGCCAAGACCCATTCTACCCCTCCAACCTGTAGGATCCTCTAGTGACAACCACATCCAATCTCTCTCCCGAGATAGGTCCTGCACTTCTTACAAGGGTCTAGTAGGGTGAGTCTGTCTCATCCTCCATCTGTGAACATTATTCAACCTCCAGATCTATCACCAAACAGCAGGCTTGGACCAGGATGTACATCTTACATGTCAGGCTGGTGCCTTTTCTCTATAAAACTCACAAAAAGTCTACATGACCAGAGATCATACCAAAAATACAAACATTATGAAATATAAAGACAGTATACCCCTCCTCCAATATCACCAGTCTTATGGAAATGTCCACCACTGAGAATTACATATATGAACCCAGGACACATAATTCAAAATAATAAGAATAAACTTTAGCAAAGAATTAAAGGAGTTTAAAGAACACACACACACACACACACACACACACACACACACACACACACACACACAGTTCAATGAACTTGAAATGAGTAATCCTTTATTTCAAAGTAGAATTAAATGAAGAGAAACATTGAAGAAAAATCAAGGTAAACTTAAGATGAAATTGAAAACTCCAGTAGTTTAACTAGAAAAGGCAATCAGAATCTTTACAGGTCAAATAAATCAAGTAGAAGATAGAATATCAGAAGGTAAAAGTGAAGTATATGAGCTAGACAAAATAATCAAAGAACACAAAGAAATTAAAGAAGAAAACAACCAACCACCACGACCACCACCACCAACAACAACAAAAACCAAAACAAAACACCAGAAAGGAACATTCAGGAAATGTGGTTCACCATAAAAAGACCAAACCCTTGAATTGTAGGAGTAGATGAAGGAGACAAATCCCAAGTCAATGGCATAGTCCAGATCTTCAGCAATATCAGAGAAGAAAACTTCCCCAAACTAAGAATACACTCATACAGATGCAAGAAGCACAGAGAACACCAGATAGGAACAGAAAAGAAACTCCCCAGTACATACCATAGCTAAAATTTAAAGTATACAAAACAAAGAAATAAGTACTAAAAGATAAAAGAGAAAAATCACAAGTAACATAAAGGGAAGGCTACCAGAATAGTAGCAGCTGGTTTCTCAATGGAAATTATAAGACCCCTAAAAGCCTGGAACAACACATTTCTAGTCTTAAAAGACCACAACTGCCAACTTTAGACTAATGTATCCAGCAATACTATTTGCCATAGTTGAAGATAGAAAAAATGTTCCATGATATAAATAGCCTGTAAGCTTTATATCCAACAGACCAAACCTAAAGAAAATATAGGAAATATTTCTGCTGAAGAAAGAAATGGGCACAGCCAAGACACTATAGAAAGAAAATAGAACTACAATTATTGAAACAAAATATCACTGAAAATAAAATACCAAAAATGAACAACATAATGAGCCTGATCAATATACCTTTCATCAAGTCTTTACATATTAATGGCCTCAATTCTCCAATCAAAAGACACAGGTTCGCTGAGTGGGTCAAGAAACAAAATCCATCTATGTGTTATCTACAAGGAGCACACAGTTAAGCACTGTCTTTGAGTGAGAGGGTGGAGCTAAGTACTCCAGTCAAATGCAATTGGGCAGAAAGCAGACAGATTCTATCCTAATATCTGAAAACATAGAATTAATCAGAGGAGAAGAAGATAGATACTTCATTCTAATGAAGAGAACAGTTAACCAAGGGGATTTTACTATTTAAACTGTATACAGAAACAATGGTGCACTCAATTCCATTAAAGTATGCTGTTATAATTAAAGACACACTGAAGATAGAGGTTGAAAAGAAAGAAGGGGATATAGAAATTTATAGAGATGGTAGGAATAAAAAGTAGATTATTAAATCTACTCCTCAACCTAAGGCCTTATTTGTTACTAACAAAAATATTAGTTTTAATTCATTGGTATAGAATTTTGTATATTGATATAAAATAAAATTAACTTTGATACATTGATACACAATTCAAATTTAAGACTATTTTCCACACACATTATATATATATTTCTAACCTTAATATGAGGCACTGAACCCATATAACTCAATTATAATTCAAAGCTTACTTCCAATACCTGGAAAGTGCTAGTGCAGGCTGATTAGGATAATTAGGTAATACAAGCTAATTGTTAGTTGATCAAATTATGACCATGTCAACAACTGCCTATTTTTAATCACAAGGATATACATCACAAGGATAGATAAGGTAAAATATTTAGATAAGGTCTTCAAAGCCTCAGAGACCTACTGAATATGGTATTTAAGAAGTTATTAATATCTTAAAAGTTCTTTGACAAAGAGACAGGTTAACTCCTGTCAACACCCAGCCTACCTCAAGAAGATGATGAGCATCAAAGATCCTCCTTATGGAGATGGCTTTAAATGTGGCAATCCAGCCACTGGGGAAAATGTCCTTGTTTCTGCCTCAGACAGAATTCTGCCTAAAAATGGGCAAGCTGGATTTAGGCAGAATCAACAGCCAGACTTTCCCAAGACTACCCTGTTCAAGCAAGTCTTCAATAGGTTCTGCCTCACAAATATGTCTGTCAGCTGTATTGGGCCAGAGAGCTGAAGATGATGCTCCCAATGTTATAGTTTTGGCTGACTGTTCAGGCAGCAAACTGTCTCATTTTTTTTTCCTTCTCACTTTGGAAGCTGCTAAACTGCACTTCTGGTTTATTCAAGTAATTAAGTTTCATTCCTTCTCAACTCTCTGATGAGGTTGAAGACCAGGTAGTTTAGTCTTAGAGTTAACCTTAGCTGTTTAGAGGTTAAGATGTTTTTAGGTCTAGATAGAGGTTTTAAGTTGTCAGAGATGAGATATGATAAATATTGATTCTCATTCAGAATTTTAGACTCACCAAGATAGAAAACATGTTTTTTACAAAAGTTGCCAAATACAATTAACCAAAAAACACCTTGAATGTAACATTCATATGATCCCTGATTATTTTGTAGTTCTTTTTGCTATATGTAATTTTTCTACTTATATATAATAATATAAATGTATATACCAATAAAATAAAAAATCTTAAATTAAAAAAAAGTAAACACAGATTAACATCAACTGATTAGCAGTAGCTGATTTAAATAACTCTTCTTTGCTGCTTTTAATATTTTTCTTTGTTCTGAAATTTTTTTTGTTTTGATTATTATGTGGCGGGAAGACTTTCTTTCTGGTCTATTTGGTGTTCTGTAGTCTTCTTGTATGTTTTTATGCATCTCCTTCTTTAAACTGGGGACATTTTCTTCTATGTTTTTGTTGCAAATATTTTCTGTGCCTTTGAGCCAGGTGTCTTTGCTTTCCTCAATGCCTATTATCCTCAGATTTCATCTTTTCATGATGTCCTTAATTTTTTGGATGTTTTGTGTCAGGAATTTTTCAGACTTAATGTTTTCTTTGATGGTTGTATCTTCTACGCCTGAGATTCTTTCCTCCATCTTTTAAATTCTGTTAGAGAAGATTACCTCAACATTTCTTGCTTGCTTCTCTAAGTTCTCTTGTTCCCGGCTTTCTTCTGTCTGTGCTTTTATCATTTTTTTTTAATTTTCATCTTCAGATCTTGAACTATTTTATTGATTTCCTTCATCTGATTGCATTTTCCTGAATTTCTTCCAGTGGTTTATTCATTTCTTCTCTATAAGCCACTTTAATGTCCTCAATCTCTTTGGCTGGATCTTCCTGCATTTGCTTATGGATTCTGTTAGTTTCATCCATTATCATCTGCAGTACTAGGATTTGAGAGAGAGAGAGAGAGAGAGAGAGAGAGAGAGAGAGAGAGAGAGAGAGAGAGATATGAGAACAGAGAGAGAGAGAGAGAGAGAGAGAGAGAGAGAGAGAGAGAAGAGAGAGAGAGGAGAGCAGAGAGAGAGAGGAGAGAGAGGGGAGAGAGAGAGAGAGAGAGAGAGAGAGAGAGAGAGAGAGAGAGAGAGAGAGAGAGAGAGAGCAGGTGCTGCACTGGGCTTTGGATACTGCGCAGGGTACTCAGGGTGGAATTTTTAACTATCTCTCTTGGCAGCCTGCATAGCATTGTCTGATAACAAGAGAGCTAGTCTTTTTGGGGGAGGTATCCAGGTTAGTTCCAGTTAGATCCTTCCAGGCCCTGAGGCCCCAAAGTGTGAAGAGTTTCAGCAATAAGGTCTTAATGTTAAGTCTTTGGAGGCAGCCAATAATGAAGGCAATTGTTTTGAGAGTCTCTTGGACTCTTGGAGCAATTACTGTGAAGGGAAGTTTCCCATGCTAGATAGCCTATGGATCTTATTACTGCAAGTGATTTAACTTTACTCAAATTATTCATATATGCATACACATATACCTTCTCTCTATATTTTTAAATAAAAGCATGAAGTAATATTTCCCCATGGATTTTCAATCATCTTTAGTGTTCTTTGGTGCTCTTTATCCCTCCTGACTTTCTTTCCCTCATTATTATCCTCTTTCCCCTTTACCTATTTAAAGTACCCTCCTTTGTTCTTCTTTCCTCCTTCAGAGCACCTGTTTCCTACTATCCTCTCCTGAGCTGTTTCTCCTTGTTGCAATGAGCTCTTTTTACTTTCCTGGTTTCTGTGGTTATTCTAAGCTTTGTATCTTATATTCTGTATGTAAAGATTCAGAGCTAGTATTCACAAATAAGGGAGAATATACAATAATTATCTTTCAGAGTCTGGGTTACATTATCCAGTATAATTTTCTAGTTCCACTCATTTACCTGCACAATTCGCAGCCCCATTTTCTCTAGAGCTGAACAGAATCTTATTGTGTATAGGCACCATATCCATTCATCAGGTGAAAGGCATTTATGTTGTTACCACTTTCTAGCTATAGTGAATAGAGTAGTAGTGAAAATAACTGAGCAAGCATCTGAGTAGCAGGATGTACAGTCCTTTGGGTGTTTACAAGGAGTTGAGCACATGTATTTTAAAATGTGTTTTATTTTAAGTAAAACTAATAGAGTAATTGCAAGATCTCACTTTCTTAATGTAGCTTTCACAACCCTTTAAAGGAACCAAAGACTTGACTTCCATGCCATTAAAATAGTCAATGAGTCTTTCTTTTCAAGGTATTTTCAGCATAACTTCCATCCCAGTTTCATTGAAACTTTGTAAGCAGTTTCAGAACCTAAATAATAAACCACAATCTCCATTCATAGCCATTTATAACTAGGCTTCATTCATCTTTTCAGACCTTGTATTCTCTTAAAAATAATGTTTAAGCTAGGTATGGTGGTACATGTCTTTAATTACAGCACTTGGGGAGGAAGAGGCAGGTGGATTTCTGTGAGTTTGGAGACAGCCTGGTCTATAATGTTAATCCAGGACATCCAAGAATACACAGAGAAACCTTGTCTCAAAAAACCAAATCCAAACAAAACCAAAAATCATATTTAAAAAATTTTATGTACATGAATATTTTGCTTAAGTGTATATATGTGCCTCATGTACATGCCTGTTGCCTGTGGAACACAGAAGAAGGAATTGTGTCCCCCAGAATTGGAACTACAGGTGATTGTGAGCCACCCCATAGGTGCTGGGAACCAAATGAGGTTCCTCTACCATAACAGAAATAGCTTTTTACTGCTGAGCTAACTTCCCTGCCCCAGAAGACATTTTATTCTAATAATGCAAACATTTTCCTGGGCCCTGGCCCACTGGCATCAGCAGTAACTGAGCTTACTAGAGAGGTACTTTCCCCACCTTTTTCAAGCACTGCCCGTCAGAAACCTAGGTGGGAGTGTCTAAACTCTCCAGATGATTGTGAGCTTCTGAGTCACTCCTATACCCGTTTCTTGTGACACTCCGCTCAGAGTATGTCTGCCATTGCCCACGTTGAGTTTATCCTCACACAGTCCCACTTTTAATCAAGCCATATCACAAGAAGCTTTCAAACCTCACAGTGGTTGCGACTGGCCTCCTTCACATCACCCCTTTCCAGTCACATTAACCAGAGCATCTGGGTTGCATGGTCTGTGTCTTTTCTATCCACATGGCAGGCAGTGACTACATTATAGTATATAATATAAAGGTATTATAGCGATCTATTGGGTAGATCTTGTTCACCACTACTGCATTCAAAAGACAATTGGGAAACTTAGCAACATATACTCCTGGCCTCTTCAGACCGTGGAGAGCTCAGCACTGTTAGTTCATTCCCAAATCATCTGTGAAGATAACAACACACCGTGGACAGAAACTCAGCCGTGATGTTGACATCCTGAAGCAAGGGGAAGTCAGTTATGTGAAGAGGGATGACAGGCAGCTAATCTCCCAGGTAAATGCCATATATACATACACGTACATCGCTATGCTTATATAATATAAGTATCTATGCTTATATATGAGTGTGTGTGTGTGTGTGTGTGTGTGTGTGTGTGTGTGTGTGTAATAGTATAACACTGAGACTGGCCTGTAGCAACAGATGCTGAATAGAGTGAGCAAGGCAGATTCCATCTATACTCATCAGGGGAAGGGCCTGGGACCAGGTTCCAGTCTCCAATGGGCCCCATCTAGTCCTCTGAGACAATTTCTCTTTCCTTTCATTCTTATGACACATAATCTGAAGGATGACTCCTAATCTGATTGCTTCCTTGCAATCACTCAAAAGAAATAAACAGTAAAATCTGTTGGGAAGCCAGGAGGAAGTGCCAAGTTCAATTACATCTTCTACAAAGCCTGTGAGAAGGAGCCACAGGAAGGCTGGATTTAATTTTTCTCCCAGATGCTGAAGCGGTTCCCTATTTCATAGGGAATTGTGTGCTGTGTTGGAGTGGGAGAATCCTTCCTTTGCATTAAAATGCTGCCTAATTCACTAGAAAATAGGGAGGGAAATGCTTTCCTATCTGAGTCGCTGTTATAGAATTAATAAAGCAATGAATGATTACTATGATTTTCCTCCTAATGGTTGGTTAATGAGGATGAAAGCAATCATTTTCATAATACATTTTCATGTAATTGGTGGCCAAGTATATTCAAGAGAATAATAAATGTACTAGCTTGCGATTAATTTCTTTGAGGGGTAAAAACAGGACGATTAAGAGGATTCTGGAGAGTTTTATTCTTTAGGCTGTAAGAGAAAAATGTCCACCATCAGTCCTTGCATGTAATCCCAGTATCTCACACTGAAAGGAGACTGCTACTTCCTGAAAGAGGCATTTGTCTTGTGAGTTCTGTTCTTGGAATGAGTTTATAGTGTTGCCTCAGATTCCCAAGCTGCCTGCCTCCCAAGCTGACAGGAAAAATATGCTTGTTTTCTTAGTTTGCCATTTTCAGCAATATAGGCTCAAGGAAACAAAAACAACCATGTTTAAAATTATGCTAGTTTTTTTTTTAATGTACAAAAAGAAGTTGTTTTCGTTAAATCAAATTCAAAATTCAGTGCAGTTGATGGTAGGGGTGAGGTGAGTTCTTAGTCTTGACTAAGACAGGGTTTTAAGTCTTTTGCCCAAGAGTCTCTGAGGAGGGTATTTGCATATTTGACCAAATCAGTGAGTACTTATTCAGATCCTTGTAAAAAAAAAAATTCTGACTTGATCCTTTCTAGCTCCTAGAAAAATGTCCCAGATATATGCAAATGTTCCGATCACTTCCCAGCTTCTGTTTATTATTTACTATATTTGTGCAGTCTTAGAACTCTTACTCATTGTCATCTCATAATTTTTGAGGTTTCCTGTTACCAATGGAGAGCATTCTTCCCGGGCAGAATCCGATCAAGACAAGCATGAACTTGTATGAAGACGTGTCCATGGCATCTATCATGGGTGACAGAAAAGTGTTGACACTAAACTAACCTCATTGCCTCTAGAGAGGAAACTCTGATGGCTCTGTAGGGATAAGGAACATTCTACCCTCCAAAGATTCGATAACTTGAGCCTATAAAAGCAAGCTGATGGTAGAAATGACCGGCGGCAGATGAATGCATTAACACAGTGGGATCACAGACTGTGAAATTCAAAGAAGGATCATATGTTGAAGACCTCATTAATAATTTAGGGGCATGATGAGGCTGTGGGGACCTTTAGAAAGTTAGTGAATGATTTCTGCGGGGATGAACTGACCATAAAAACAGACAGAGGCTTGGACCAAAGTTCAGCTGGGCTCTGAATTCAATTCTAGTCCTTCTTCCTGTGAGCTTTTGGCAAGATTCAGACACTGGATAGAGGAACTTCATCAAGAGCACCTTTTGATGTATTGGAGAAAGCAGATGACAAGATACTGTATGATGTCAGAGATTCTAGGTCTAAAGCCCGGGGCAGCAGTCACAGTGGATTTGGCTCAGCCATCCATCCCAGTATTCCAGTCAGAGGTCAAAGTGGTAAAAAGCAAAGAGAGGAAGAGATAATGAAGGCAATGACCCCAAGTCAATTTCAAGGTGTTGGCATGAGCTTTAGTTCCAAATAGAGGAAGAGCTGGGCCAGGCTAGAGGCATGTGGGATTCAGCAGTCTCGGTGGAAGTGTGTGCTGCTTGCTCACTGTCTCTAGGGTGGGCTCGGTTCCAACAAGATGGCCAGCCTTCCCGGGCAAAGCTTGGTGAATTTTTAGCTTCAGGCAGTCTGTTCTGGACCCTCCTGCTGTTCCAAGGACCTATCATAGAGCAAGGGAATAGACCTAGGTCAATGATTTATCTCTGTGCCTTCAGGAACAGTAAAGGAGACAAGAGCACATGCCATATGCTATTTTTAAAATATTGACTTAGTGTTGCCTGTACATGTATGTATGTAGGACAGTCAGCTACAGCCTCTTAGTGTCTCTCTCCCAGCAACCATAAATTGTCAATAGCTGTGGTTATGTTTCCCTCAGGGTTTATGACCTCCTGAACTATGAAATCAGTCTTACTGTACTAATCATGAATTTCCTCCTGTGAGCGGGTCCTGACTCCAATCAGAAATTAGTTGGGTTCCTTCATGCCAATACTGTACCAGTGGGCTTGTTATGCCTGGCAAGTCAGTGCTGTAAGCTGTAAGTAAGGCCCAAGGCTGAATAAGAAGACCACTGATACCTTTCCAGAGCTGCATAGCACTTTCTGACACTGTGTAGGCTAGCCAGCAGGGAGGAACTCGGTCAGTTACCACTTCATTTCTCCATGCTCTGCAACCAAAGCGTGTGGTGTCTTCATCCATGGGCCTTCCTATCTAGTTCTGACAGATAAGCATGAGCCTTGGAAATAGCCCATGGTGGTTTGGGCATCTCTGAGTCCACCAGGACCAATAACTCATAAGTATGTATCCCACACCTGGCACTATGATTTCCACTTAATAACACGTCTTCTCAGAGAACCATTAGCAACCAGTGCAGGCAGGGTACCCCCAGTCAGGCTCCTTTAAAAATGAATATGCAATTAGATTATAAACAAGTGGCTTTTCATAAAGTTTTTTCAAACATTATTAGTTTTGATTAAACTATCGCTATCCCCTACCATTCCCCATACTCCTCTCTCCCACATTATGTATCACATGCTTACCCTTTAAGTACCAGTATTCTACACTATTTTATACCTCATATGTTATACCACTTCCTCCAATTACATTTTAATCGTGCATTTTTAATTTTTCAGTTTTTAATTGCAGGATAGTAGGTTTCTTTACTGTTTTTTCATATGTCCTTTATTTTGCCTAGTCTTTCCCTGCCCCACATTTTCTCCACTACTGCACCCCCCCTTTCTTGTTTAAACCTAACAAAAATGTCAGGGCCATTCTTCACAGGTGTAGAAGACACAGTCTCAGAATTTAAATGGAAGCACACAAGATCAAGAGTAGCCAAATCAATTCTGAAGAAAAAGAATTCTCTGGGAGATTTCACATCCAAATTTGAAATTATACTATAGAGCAATGAGTAAGAAAACCAGCATGGAACTGACATGCATCAAACACACATATGAGTGGAGTAGAAGAGAGGAGTCAGGTAAAGTCTGTACAGCTTGCTTATTTTTGACAGAGATACCAAAAATATATATTGGAGAAAAAGCAATGCTTGATTTCAGCATGCACAAGAATGAGTCTTGAGGCTTGGCTCTCACCCTGCACAAAACTCAACATTACAAGAATGGAGTTCTAAAACTCTGTAAATGCTGGAGGAAAGCAGAGAGTAAACTTCAATAGGTACAGCAAGGAGCTTTCTGAGTAGGACCCTGCTGCAAGTAAGATCATACAAAATGGCAAAGATTCTACATAGAAGAGGAAACTATCAACCCAGTAAAGGGGCAGTAAAAAGAATAGGAGTGGGGGGAACCTTTGCCATCTACACATCTATCAAAGGCTCAGTGTCTAGAATGTGTAAAGAATAGACACACAAAATAGCACCAAGAAAATAAGTGGCCTAATTAAAAATGTGGCAATGGAACAGAACTGAAAGTCCTCACAAGGACTACGAACGGCTGGTAAACACCTTTAAAAAGCATTCAACACCATTAGCTTTCAAGAAAATGAAGATCAAACTGCTTTAGTGCTCCATCTCACACTACTGAGAATCCCCACCAGCAAAACAAAGGACAACAAATGCCAGCATGGATGATGGGAAATGAGAGCTCTCATTCACTGTTGGTGGGAATGTAAACTAGTTCAGGCTTTTTGCAAATCGGTCTAGATGTTTCGACCAAAAAACAAAAACAAAGAGCCTTCTCCTAGAAATAAAACTACCATACGACCCAGCTACACCACCCCTAGATACATACCCTAAGGACTTTATGCCTTACATAAATATCTGCATGTTTATGTTCATTGCTGCTCTGTTCACAAAAGCTAGGACATGGAAATTAGCCTAGATGTCCCTCGACAGACTGATGAGTGGATAAGAACAATGTGCTTATAGACATGGTGGAATTTCATTCAGCTGCAAAGGAAAATGAAATAATGGAAATGGAAGGTAAATGCATGAAACAGGAAACTGCTAGTTTCCAACCTCGGGACAAAGGACTAATTGAGCTGCCTATTATCATATCAGAGTGGTCTCTGGCTAGCCAGGGCCAGTCTCCCTCAGTCCCTACCTGTCCCAGGGTCCTCCTTGCTGGCATACCCTGCTCTCTACCCTAAACTTCTCCAGCCCAGAGTCTGCGCTGCCCTGCCCCAGCCACTCTTCCCTATATAAAACCAAGCCATTTTGGTCACACACCCCATTTTTTTTGGGGGGGGGGCTTTTTGCCTCTTGCCCTCTTGGCTGCTGCTCCTGCTTCTGCTCTCTCCTTCTTCCTTCCCTCCCCCTCTTCCTTCCCTCCCCCTCTTCCTCACATGGCCTGACTCAGTCTGCTGGCCGTGTCCACTCTAGACTCTCCAATATCCCTGCCTCTGACTGTGCTCGCTCTCATATCTAAAATAAGTCTCCTCCACCATAGAAGCCCCTCAGAGCAGTCACATTCTTTTTTATTTACTTATTTATTTATCATTCAGAAACACTCACACCAAACAAGGCACATGCTGCATGCTCTCATATGTGGAGCCCAGCTTTGAATCATTAGTTTCATCTTAGGCTTGGAGTACATGTGGAAACCAGGCAAGAGGCCTATGGGAGAAGTGCATTAACAGAGGGGGTGGTGTTAGAATGTAGGAAAGGCTGATGTCTATTTTTAAAAGATACGATAGAGTTTTTAACTTTTGTCTCTATGAACTGAGTTTGAAATATTAATTATGAAAAACCTTTAGTGTTAAAGTCTTGGAACGGACACTAACAAGCCAACCAGTGTCTTTAAGGCCCGAGACAGGGATCTGAGGAGGCAATGATGATCTTCACATCTATGACACCCCCCCCCCCTCATCCCATCAGGATGATCAGTAAGGGGATGTTGTCACATGGAAAGCTGGTCCTTTTCTTGCACATTTCAGATCACCCCTGACCACCTCCATAAAGCTCGACTCCTTTTGCCTGAGGGTCATAGCCTGCTCTCTCTGCTCCTGCTGCCCTGCTGGTGGCTCCCTGCGGGACTTCTGCATGTCATTCACCAGCTGTGACACCTCTCTGTGTCAGATTCCTCCTCCGGTACATCCTTCAAAAGCTACTACTACCCCTTCTCGATGCAGATTTTGCCATTCTGCGGGAATAACGCTGTTCCCCTTCCGAACTCCTCAAACATCGGGTCTCTCCTGCTCAGTCCTGACCCAAGCCTGCCTAGAAGCCCCTTGGTGCCTGGCACGTACAGTGTTCCCAAGAATTTGTTCTCTGAGCATAGAAGACCAGAAATATAAAGTGGACCAGGCACTGAGTGCTGGGGGACAGACTGAGGATGCAGTTCTGTCCTGGGAGGTCAGTCCTGTGTCACCAAAGGTAGGACTGGCCAAGCACAGGCAACAACAAATGACATGGTAGCAGATCTCTGAAGGAGCAGCAGAGGGCAGCACAAGCATGAATCTGGTCCTGCCTCTCCCACTTGCCTGTGGGAGAACAGGACAACAGGGTACTTACTATGACACTGAGCCTCCTCCTAGGCCAGGAGGGACCTCCAGGTAGGTTTGGAATGAGGAAGACAGGGCTTGGCTGTCCTTCATATTCCCCGGAAAGATACGCTTGCTAGAATTGGGAAGGGTCTTTTGCCTGGAGGCAGTGCGCCTGTTCGTCCTAAGAGCCCTGCAAACTGCCCTGCTAATCTTTATTTCCGCAACTCTCTGAATGGCAGCATGGGGCTCCAGGATAGACAGGCAACTGAGCATCTAGGCCAGCTTCCAGGCCCGTTAATCCTGTGCCCTGGCACTCTAGCCTTTAAATCCTACAGATGCACTCCAGGGCTTCTGTGCTTAGGTTTCCATCTCTGAATCTCATCCAGGGTCTCCCGTGGTTCCAAGGCTCCACAAGAACCTGGGTGCCAGAGGGGCATGCGCCTCAGTACAAGGACACCAGGGACTGCAGATGCCACAGTAACCATCTCTTTCTGGCTCAGGCTGTGCAGTAGCCTGGGTGCTGGGGCGTCTAGGACAGGAGAGCAGTGATGCTGGCATGGAAGAATTCCTCAGGGGCGTGGGTGGACCTGCGCCTTCTTGGGCTCCAGCACCAGGGCTAGGCTGAGCCACACCCTCTGGGAAAACTCCATTGTGGTTGCCATCAGAGCCAATGGCTCCTTATGGGCTCTCAGGCCTGAATCGGGGCCTGGTGACTGTCTCAGGAAGGAGCTTTTGGGGGCAGTGGGCCTTTTTCAATATGTAAACTCATATCCATCTGGAAAAAAAAGAAGCTTCTGTGCTCATTTATAGAACATAATATAGAAAGGGGCAACTGTGGTCCCCGTATTTATATCTGTTCTCACTCAGATCTAAACTTCAAGCCAGTCTAAATCAAATCAAGGTGTGAGGGGCTTGGAGAAGCTCTCTGGTAGATTGTGGGGCAATAATGGTAAGACAGAGGGACAGAGCTGTCTCGGACAGACAGTCCTGAGAACAGCTGACCCAGGGCAGCAGTGGCCAAGGACGCTGAGGATTGAGTATACTTTTATATATGTAAATGCTAACACATGCATGTAAATAAAACAAAACTATTGCTTAGCCTTAGCATATCACAGTCTTACTACCATCATATCTGGTATTAAACAGCGGCGGACACCTTGATCTTACTTGAGACTGGCCTATGACATTCTCAGAGGAGACAGTAAAAGCACACTGCTGGAGGAGAAAGGTCATCCTCAGTATTATCTAGGTGCGAAACTTTTGGGTCACACTAACAAATGGTATGGCAACTTGTGTCCACTGTTGCAATAGTGGCACAAGTGGTAAGGGAGCAACCAATCACTTTCTGATTGGACTTAAAGCCCAGCCCATAATATGGACCCCAGG
The DNA here is from genome assembly GCF_964271855.1 of Acomys minous. Classification (NCBI taxonomy): domain Eukaryota; kingdom Metazoa; phylum Chordata; class Mammalia; order Rodentia; family Muridae; genus Acomys; species Acomys minous. The sequence goes on from NC_140491.1 coordinate 103,346,957, forward strand.
CCGGGTACTAGTAACTGAACCAGAACTATGGCTGGGTAGGTCCCAAGCTCCACGGAAGAAATTACTACTCTCATTCTGCTAAATGGGCATAGTGATAAAATGTCCACCCTAACACTTACCTTTAATTAAAGTAGTTCATCTCTCAATCTTTATCACAGAAGCTTCTTTTTGTAATAGATAGTAATACAGTGATTTATGACTGGTAACAGGCAGAGAATAAAGTATGGTGGGACATGTATATCACGGAGCCTCAGGAATCATCATAGAACAGGAAGAAGAAAGATTGTAAGAGCCAGATGTAGTGGGTGATGGTTATGAAACAGTATTTGATGCACACAAATGTACAACTGCATAATGAACCAACAGTGGCTGTGACTACATTCACAAGATGCGCAAAAGATCAAGAAAGCCCAAATCCCAGCATGAGTGGCAAGGCTCATGAAGTATCTTGTTAGCCCAATTCCTGTCCGAGGAGGTACTGGTGGCTCATTGCTCCTGGGCTAGGGAGAGTAAGCTTTCTCTGGAGATGTGGTCCTTGAAAGGCTACCAATGCTTCAGCATGGTCCTACACACTTGCACCAACAGGCAACATCAAATGGACTCACTGGGAATAAATTTGTTTAAAAAGTGAAAGAGGACATGACGTTGTGGAGGAAGTTGTTTGCTGGGGGGGGGGGGGGCATCAGGGATAGGGAAAGAATAAGGCTTGGGTATGATCCAAACGTTGTATGCATGTATGACTTTTAAATACAGTATATAGTTTAAAAAAATCAAAACAACCAGCAGGTCTTTAACACATATGCTACAGTCCTTTATCATCTACATCCTGAAAACATGTCACATACACATGAACCCCTCATTACCTCAAAAGACTACTTAATAGACATTTCTATTGTGTCATTCTTCTTACGGTATCTCAAATCTAAATTTAACATAGGGATCTGTGCTGTTTCAAAACTAAACATCGGAGTGTAACTCCAATAATAAAGTTTACAGCTTGTTATCTGCTTAGAAAGTAGGGGGAAATTGCTAATCCACACAACCATGCAAGAAAACAGCCTTCTTTATTTTGAAAGGACACTAGCTTCCTCCTCCCCTCCCCCACCAGGGAACAGCAGCATTCTTGGAGGAACTCAGAATAAAATTAATCAATTTTATACTGCCCACTGTTCAAATCCAAGCAACAATTTTGTATTTTTTTTCTATTTCAATTTCCTTTTCTTGGCTATACAAAAACATAAATTAACCTAATCCTTAAAGTCTTCAATTAAAAATGTCTTTAATCCAAGTATAATTTCTAATAGGACCTATCAATAGAACCGCTGTTTCCAAGTGACACTGAATAACTCCTACTGGGTGGGGTTTAATTCTATTTTCCTATTTCATTTGCAGAACGTCTGCCTTTTACTCCATAAAGGCCAGTTTCACATGTTAGCAGAGTCCTGTAATTGTCCATAAGGAACCCAAGGGTGCAGGCAGTCAGCATCCACCCTGCTCCAGTGTCTCATTTCCTACAAATTTCTCTATCATCCAAGCCCTCTCAAGAGGCTGCTGGAGGCGCACGGCATACCTAGGGGCCCAGGCCAGCCATCACCCTTGCTTGGTGTGATTCCTGCATGTTGGCTTTCTGGACAGGGAAGGGACTAGGCAGCCAGAAAGTGAGGGGCCAGGGTGAAGTGCTTGTCTCTCCCTCTGGGGCTCTCACCCCCCCCCCCCCGGACCCTGCCTGCCCAGTGCTTTTTTAAAATTCCCTGGCATCTGTAGCAACCAGGAGTGGCCACTGTCTCTGTTGCTAGCCACACCACACACACACACACACACACACACACACACACACACACACACGTGTCACATCCCTGTGGAGACTGCAGTATTCCTTTGCCTGCCCAGGAGCCCAGCAGTATGGAGAAACACTGCTTAGGGAGAATGGTGAACAGCTGGCTGCTGTTCTGGGAATACAGGGGTGGGGGTGGGGAAGGGCAGGGCAATCTTGGCCTGTTTAGCCCTCCCTTTCTCTTTCTTTAGGTAGCACACCCCCTCACAAATAATTAACCAAGAGCAGTGCAAAGGAACGCAGACTAGTAAATGAAGAATAATTACAAACATTCACGTTTTCACATCTTTTATTTTATGTCAGCAGCCAAAATATTTAATGTAGAATTTATTAGTTGAATAAAGGGAACTGAAGCCATTTATTGTTTCTGATCACTTATCTCAGAACTGACTAGGCTTAATTCGTGCTTTTCATAAAACACACCTCCTCTGTCTTCTCTAGTGGTGGTCGTTACACAATTCCTGCCATGTCTGCAAAAATTCAAATAATATTTATAAGGCTTCTGTTAAACAAGAAATACTACTACCCGAATGATGCTGAGAAAGTGGCCTCTGTTGTTGTGGGTAGGTGGAAGAGATAGGTGGAAAAATGGAGGATGCTGTTACAAGAAATAAGTTATGCTTGAAAATGCTATATCAAGACCTAATGCTTTGCATGTTAATTAAAAAATATATAAAATTGGAAAAGGAAAATGTGACCTTTGGATAATCCTTTTAGGGACATCTTCTACTTGAAGAATGGTTTGAAAAGTCATCACCTAAGTCGGATCAGATAAATGTAATTGTGCCTAGAGGAATAGATTATGTGTATAATGTTGGTAAGGTCACTTTGAGTAAAAACTGCAATTAACGAACATCTGTCTACTTTTTGTACACCATATTGGGGATGTGGCTTCATTATTTCTGTACAAAGATTAATCAATTCAACTCTTCCTTTATTCCAGATGCATTACTTTATGATTCTTAGCAAAAATATGCCCTTAAATAAAATATAATCTGATTTTTTCACTTTAACAAAATTTTACTTTAGAGAGACATTCAATGATTAATTAATTATTTAATGTCTTCGGTGTGGCCAGTTTTCAAAACATTAAACACACAAAAGAAGAAACTATAGTGGCATACAAAACTGTACTTCTGGGAAAATACTTAAGATATTACTCCATCTGTATGATGACTCAAAGTTTCAGCAATAAGTTGACTTTGAATAGTAAGGGAAATATAGGCTAGAGTCACAGGTGAAACTAGAATTTTGTTGCTTCGCGACTTCCTCAGACAGGAAACAGTAAATAGTGCTTTAACAGGAACTTTGATACCTTCCCACTACATTGATTACATTTATTCACTTAGTTACGAAATGTGTGATTTAAACCACGCTTTAAAAGAGAAGAGAAAGAGAAGGGGCCTGGCACACAGGCTTTCCCCACTATCTACTCTCAGTGCCAGATCCAGTAGCCTCAGAGTCCCAGTCTTGGCTAAGGTCGGACACTCTGTGTGATCCTCTATTCACTCCGGCACCACTCTCTTCACAACTGTTGGCCTTTCTGTTAATTAACAAACACATCCATTTGCTTGGGTCTGGCTTTCTGACAGGACAAGAGCAGCAAGCCCTGGGCACTGGGTTGGCTCCCTCAAGCTGCCCAGCCACCACCAAGTTTCTTTTCCTGGTGCTGCTTCCAAAACAATGGAGAAAAAAAAAATCAGCTACTTGGGATCTAATTGAAGTGTTAGAAAGTTTGTTTATTTTTCCCTTTTAAGATATTCGGTTGTAAAACTTATTAGGAAATTTTAGACATTTCTTTCCTCTTATTTTTAAAGATGATAGCTGGGTTGGAGAGAGAGTTGAGGCCCTAGTTAATGTGTCTGTGATATTTTCTGGCATTGGGAAGATCCTGAAAAATAGAGACCACTTTTGCTGATTGAAATGGGCATTTTAATAACAGTATATATAGAATAAAAGATGGTTTTTTAAAAATATTTTTTTCTTACAATGAAAAATTGTTCCAGTTGTAAGGATTCTGCTTCAGTCTGCCTACCTGTGATGCCACTGCTTACCTGTCACGGGGGCGTGGCCCTGCCCTGGACCATATAAAAGACATCCTCCATGTGGCTGCTCTCTATTCTCTCTCTACCTCTCTACTTCTCTACGTCTCTACTTTTCTAGTTTTCTACCTCTCTACTTCCCTCTCCTCTCTACCTCTCCCCTCTCTCTCTGGGGTACTGCCTTCCTCCCCTTTCCTTCTCCCCCCATGCTCATTTAATAAACTCTGTATAACATAATATCTGCCTGGTACCTTGTATTCTATCATCCACCTTAATCTTTAGTTTTTATATTTTTATATATAGCACCAGTAGTAGATACTCATCTTGAACTGACTCAAATATTGTGTTTTATTTCACACTCTGTAAGTGACATACTGTGGGATGGCTTCAACCATTTTTGATATACAGGTAATGATGGTTTCTGAACTTTAATCAAATACATTCTAACAAATGTTAGAGTCTACTACGATAACTATTTCAATGTCTGCAGCAGTGAATAATTGGAAAAGGAAATGCGTTAAGTTGTAATCTTTAAAAAAGCTTTCCACATATTTTTATGAAAATATTCTTATGACAACTCCAATGGGTATGGGGACAGCATGGAGTCACACATGAGACTGTGGCTAGAAGTGGACTGCATGTTTTTAAGGAAGTAGCAAGGGAAAGGTGCCATATACCTTAACTTAGCTCTCAATCCCTCGTGTGAGAGCAAGGTACAGAAGATTAATAATGTGCACGTTGAAACATCAGATTTGGATTAAGAAAATAGCCTTCATGATAATAAAGTGTACAGCAATAGTTACATTGAACAAAAACTGAAATCAGCATGAGGTAATTAAAACAGAAATTAAAAGAATATTCTTAAATTCCTTTGATTTTGTAGGTATAGACCCTTCATAAAATGTATTCCTCGCAGATTACATTAAGTTTGAAGCATCCACCAGGGCGGTGGTAGTGCAGGCCTTTAATACTGGCACTTAGGAGGCAGAGACAGGTGGATCTCGGAGTTTGAGGCCAGCCTGGTCTGCAGAGTGAGTTTCAGGACAGCTAGGACAACGCAGTGAAACTCCATCTGGAAAACTAAGCTGAAGGAATGAAGGATCCGCATAGCATCCGCAGAAAAGGAAATGCTTAGATGCTGAGTGTGGGGTGGGGGAGAGACACCCTTTAGACTACTCTGAACATGAACTAAAGCAAAGTTCCTTAGGAGCCAAGCCAACCCCTTCCAAGTCTGCCTGTGACTACAGAAAAAACACTAGCTTATAAAATTAACTTCGCTATTGCCTTTAAAGAAAGTTTGGAATGTTTTAGTAGTTACACCTATTGACTCAAAGAAGAGGTTATTTGCTGAAAGTGAAAAACTTCAAGGATTTAAAAATGTGTACGATTGGGAAATCAATTTAAGATGAGTAAATTCTACCACCCAATTAAAAACAAGACTTATAACAGAGCCCCGAAACCATAATCAAAAAGCATAGTGCAGCTTACCCTGCATAGGTAGCAATCTAGACTCTCCACAAAGCGCCATGGCCTTAAGTTTGGCACCATCACAGCTTCTCTCTGAATGAAGTTTCCTCTGGGTCCCAAACTGTTGGAGCTGTGTCCAGCAGCAAAGCCCAGTTCAGGACTTGCTGTGCATTTGCTTGGTGCAGGACTACAAGGCTCCATTTTCTCAAAGCTCTTCCTAATGGCTTTGTCTTGCTGGTTCTGAGACCTGTGGAGATCATAAATGAAAACATAAGCATCTCATTTTCCCATAAAGGACCCCCTAAAACTGGCAAAAAAAAAGAGGGTAAAGGAATTTCCCACCAAACATCGTCTGAATACTGTAAATGTGTTAGATAAGCCATGTATACAGTTATTATTTAAAGTTGAACTGTGAATATTTATATTTCTGGATTAAAAGCTAAAAAAGGAAGTAACATAATGCAAGAAACAGAAAAATGACTGTCACTGATGTGTAGCTCAGTGGCTTAAACTTGCTGGAACGCAACTTGCAAGATTCTTGACTGTGTAATTAGAAACACTTGTAGCTGGGTGCGGTGACACATGCCTGCATTCCCAGCACTTGGGAGACAGAGTCAGGCCGATCTCTGTGAATTCAAGGCCAGCCTGGTCTACAAAGCAAGTCCAGGACATCCAAGGCTACACAGAGAAACCCTGTCTCAGAAACAAAAAACAAAACAAAAACAAACAAACAAACAAATAAACAAGAAACACTTGTAACTACCCAAGGAGCTCTGTAGATGATGTCTAGCTCTTTGATTATAATAAGAGCTAAAATGAACTCTCCTGTGCTCACAAAGTCATCATGGACGGGGCCGGCCATTCTGTCTCCACACGTCCCTCTCAATGAACATGAAACAGTTTCAACCACTATTAAATTATGCTCTTCTTCACCTTGATGTTAACCTCCTCATGATGTCACACAGCACAGAGAACCTTAGAAAGACCACCTGTCTGTGCAAACCCTCTAGTGGTAACACCAATCAACACAGTTGAAAGTCAATTAAAGTGCTGGAGCCTGGGTCTGTCTCCCCCGCTCCCCTCCCCCCAATCCCATGTAGCATTTCTACTATACTTGACCCCCGGGCTCAGGTAGTATACTCAAACAATAGTTAAACGACTAACTTTAAAAAAAAATCCATGGGTATTCTGATCTTTACCATAGTGCAACTACATACAAGATACAGTGTATATTATATATGTGGGGCAGGGGAGGAATGCCATGTAACCCAAACTTGGAAAATAATAGAAGCTACTTTGGGCAAACATTTTAAAGAGCAGTTGTTTATAAACATTATTTTTCATAATTATATTCTCTACCTTTATTTCACAGCATTCAATCTCATAAACATCTTTCACTGATAATTATTCTTCAGACACAAATTACTGGCACTAGTTTTCTTTCGCTTCATTTCTTACCTTAGTTGTTCATAAGCTAATGAGCTCATCATTTTTACGTTTTCTAGGTAGTCATCCTCATATTTTTCTGTTTCAGCTTCATATGAGGCTTGATGAGTTGATTCTGCTGGGTGTTTGGGCTGCAGGTTTGTATGAGTGGATTCCTGTGGCTTTATGTGTGAGGCATTATGGTTTCCTATTATGTTATAAAAAGTTTCATGACTTTCTTCTCTGACCTAAAATTTGAAATAAACATATTTAAATTTGTGATAACAGTACATGCAAGTGTTTGATTCCTCTATTTTCAAGTCAACAATTTTGAGTAATTAAGGTGTGAAAACTATAGCCTTAAGATGTTTACCAACAATGTTGTCTACATTTGATCTGAATTAAAAACACAGCAAAAATTGATTCAGGCACATGTGTGTATATTTGTGTCTGTGCATGGTGTGGAGTGTGAAAGGGCCTTTTCACATGTCACACATACAAACTCGTGTATCACTCTCATGTTATTGCTATGGAATCAGGTATTTTTGAAAAACATACAGAATGAATAAAAACATGGAGAATAATTGAAATTAAAACTATTTTCAGAGTATGGTACTCTTTGGACCTAGAATATAAAATCGCAAGTGCTTCAGAAAGGCTGACATGAAGGTAATAAAGGCCAATGGGGAAGAAATAACACAAAAGCCTTAGGAGAGGGAACTGTTGTTACACAGAGGTACAAGAAAACCATCAGATGAAAGACTGAGAAGAGTCACTTCTGGGACAACTGTTAACTGAGCCGTGATCAAAATGACCTGAAACATTTCCTTAGGGAGTGAGCTCCTTCCACCCTAACCAGGTCACCACAGGTATGGTCTGCCCTCTGTGTCCCCCCCCCCCACATCCCTCCCAGGGAACAAGGAAGAGTCTTTGAATTTGTAAATTAAAATTGGCTTCGTCCATAGTGACCAATTACTTGATACGGGTTGAGTGAAATGAGAATAAACTTGTTATTTTAAATATTCCTTCCAGAAATTGTAGAATATTGGAAAATCTTGAACTTGCTTCGAGTGAACAGAGTGTGGCAAAAGTGATGCCTTGTGACTTCCAACAGTAATTTAGAAAATGTTCCACATGACTCATCATCATGAAGTGAGTATATTAGTCTATATATCAAGCTTACATGCTCCCACACCAAAATGGAGTTTCTGCCAGCATCTATTAGCAACACTTAAAGCAATCAGACTTCTGAGGGATAACACTCCAGAGGATTCCGGCCTCCCATCCTTCCAACCCGTCCTAACCAAGTTTCAACAGAGAAGAAAGGATCTGTCTTTGTCAAGATTTTCTCGAACTGTACATTATTAGAAAAATGTTATTTTTAATTCACTAAACTTTGGATAATTGAAAACTAAATAAATGATGGATGTGAAACGAGCCAGTGTAGAAAGTCTTCACAGAGTTAGATTTTTAAAGGCCGTAATAACCAAGAGTACCTTATTAACAACAGTGCTAGTAAGAAGCTGCAGAAAACTACCACTCACTCGAATTCTTGAGGAAAATTACTTCTTGACAAGAGTTTTCATAAATGGAGTCTTAGTAAGACTTTAATCAAAGTTCTTACAAGTGCTAAGTTCCAATGAATAAATATATCAGTTTTGCTTGTCACAATGAATATTGGAGAATGACACAAATAACTATTAATAAAAACGAATTGTGGTCCTAAAAGAATAGATACTTTAATCATGTGTTTAGGTGGCAAGATTTGTCTTGGAATTCTAGAGGATGCGGGAAAGTGTGTCAATGAGACCGGGGATGGAGGAAACAGAATTCCTCTTCTCATTATAGTTGTGATTTGAAGATTTTTTATGTTACCACAATCTGAGCCATTATCCCTTCAGGTAAAAAATTAGGAGAAAGACAAAAGTTACTCCATTTTGAAAATTGAAATATTTGATTGAGGAGATTAAGTTTATTGTAAGACTGTGCAGCAGTAATCACGTTTGAACAAAAATTGAAGCTAACATGTGATAAATAAAAATAATTAAGGCCATTTTTATAATTTTTTTGGTGTAGCAAGTATACAGACTTCAAAAAAATTATTCCTTTCAGAGTCACTTAACTCTAGGCATTGGCATGAGATACAAAGTGACTGTCAAACCTGCCATGCTGGAGGAAGACTCTATTCCACCTGGAGACAAACCAAAATTGCTTAGAAGACGAGCCAACCCCTTGCCAAGTTTACCCACAACAGCAATGCTAGTTTTATAAAATTTAGTTTCTGTACAGCCTGGAATGAAAATTAAATGCATTTGAGTAGCTGTGTCTATTGGCTCGAATTAAGGAAAAGTTATCTGCTGAAAACATAATCTGTAAGAGTTTGTAAAGGTGGTTTCCTTTCTTTATTAACATGCGATTGTGATATATACTTGGAGCAAATTGGTTAAATAAACAACCCAATCAGTCACCAGTTTAAAAACTGGAATGATGGTAGCCATCTGAAACTAAGGCAACCTGTGTAGCACAACTTACCCTGTTTTGGAAGTTCTCCACACACTCAGCTAAGGGCTGAGGCCTCAAGCTTGGGACCAAGGGTTCTCTTTGGGCGTTGTGTCCCCGGTTGTCATAGAGACTCTCAGGCGCAGTGATGCCTGCAGCAGGGCTCACGGTATGCATGTGGGGTGCAGACCTGTTGGCCTCCACTTTCTCAAAAGGCCCCCTCCTGGCCTCATCTTGCCTCTCCTTAGACCTGTGAGGATCACAAAGGCAAGTACTAGGCACCTCATTTTCCATGAAGGATTCCTAAGTGACTGACCTCTAAATCTGGCAGTCAAGTAGATGAAGCCCCCTACCAAGCAACCTCTGAACTCTGTAAATAAGCTGGACAAGCGCTGAGTCGTGCTTCAAAATCGAGCAAGGAAATAATGATGTTTCTAGATTCCGAACCCCAAGTGAAAATCAAACAATGCAGGGAGCAGAGAAACGTCTGTCTCTGATGTGTGGCTCAGCAGGTTCAACTGCTGCCCACCGAAACGGCTCTGCTGAAAGATTTTTGATTGTATTAGAAACACTTGTATTTGCCAAGGAGCCGTGTGAGTTCCGCCCATCACGGTTACCTCACTGTAGTGGGAACCAAGACACATAAAAGCAGCGACCGAACTTTAGAAGGACCGTCAGGACTACTCCCCAAACCCACAGGCCCATCATGCATCACTCTCAATCTCGCCGGTAAAGAGGAAGTCCATAGAGAAGGAGAGAATGTTTCTCTGAGATTTGTCAGATAGGGGATTATTATCTAGAACGTATAAAAAGCTAAAGAACAAACAAACAAAAACAAGTGACCCATTCAAAAAATGGGCCTGGGATCTGAATAGAGAATTCTGAAAAGAAAGAAAGAAAAACAAAGAAACAAATAAAGAAACAAACAAACCAGGGCTAAAAATATCTCAAGAAATATTCATGGTCCCTAACAATTAGGGAAATACAAATTGAAACAACTTTAAGATTTCTTCTTATCCGAGTCAGAAAAGCAAAGATCAGCAAAACCGACAGCAAATGTTGGGGAGGATGCACAGAAAAGGGACCCCTCACTTACTGTTGGTAGGACTGCAAGTGGGTACAGTCACAGTCACTCTTTAAAAAATCAGTATGGTGAACCCTTGAACAAGCTATAAGCGAAGCTATCACATGACCCAGCTAAACCCCTCATTGGTGCATGCCCAATGGGATGGACACCCTACTCTGTGCATACCTGTCTTAGCAATGCTCACTGCCGTTCTAATCACAGCAGCTAGGGAAGGGAAACAACCTACAAGTCCTCGAACAGATGAATGGACAGAGAAATGGTGTGACATACACAACCAAATACCACTCGCATGCAAAGAGTAATGAAATCTGCAGGCAGATGGATGGAACTGGAAAATAGAGTGAGTGAGGTCACATGACGTAAGTTCTCTTTTTCCCCACCCTTGACTTCACATTTTCAGATGTGATTACGTAATGTGAGTAAGAACAGACAACAAGAAAGTAAAAGAGGACCATGGGAGTGGAACAATGGATGGGGGGGATAGCAGGGAACACGTGATATGAATGAGGAAATGGGAAAGATGAAGTTATTTTTAGTTAGGGGGGAGAGGAGTGCTGTCAATACAAACAGTAAGCCATAAGGAATCGTATTATCTGTTTTCCTAAAATTAGGTACAATACATACAAAGCAGTGTGTATCCATATAGCTTAAATGAAATTCTCCCACCTGTACTAACAAAGATCCCCTAAGTTTCATAGGCTGCTTAACAAAATCCCTCATGCCAGGCATGAGAAGGCCCCTTTTGAATTGCTGGTCAGGGCTGTCCAAGAGATTCTCAAAAGATTACAGGCTAATTGCTGTTACCCTTGGTTGCCTCCCAAAGGTTAAGTCAGTATTTCTGGAGACACCATGCATTCTGGACATAGACCCTAGAGTTTCAGGACTGGATCGGGTCTGAAACTTTCTTCCATGGGAGTTTATGAGTTTTCATAGTACTTGAAGGTGTCATGCGAAATTTCAAGGGAGGGAAACAAACAGTAGTTGCCCCAAAGCTATGAAGCCTGTTAACTTCAACAATTGTCCCCCAGAGGCTGAAGGTAAGTCTCTATTACAGAAGACACCAATAGTTCCTTAAGTAAACCTAAAGTCCAAAGACAGGAATCTTTCCTCGTACTGGAAACCTAGCTAACTACCCTGAGTTAGGGATGCCATGTATCTTGGAGAAAAACCTACTGCTGTCACATTACTAAAGCAACATAATTTCTAACTGCATCCTAAATATTTATCCTTATACCCTAAGATAAGTTTAACTCAAGCCCCTCATCAAAGTAACTTCTCCTTGTAACTGATGGGAACAATGAAAAGAAGCCACATCTGGACAGGCGGTACATCTAAGAAACAATTTCTGTAGCGAAGGCTAGGGGAACATCACAGAAGAGGGGATGGGAAAGACAGAGAGAGAGAGAGAGAGAGAGGCGGGGGGGGGGTGGGGAGAGAAAGTTTGCCATGAGACTACATCTCCTATAAATGTCAGAGAAGCTACACATATGAGGTCTCCTCAAAATGGCTGCCAAAACAAGACCTGAGAGAAGGTGACGCTAACAGACATGATAACACAGAAGGCGGAAATACCACAAAGCCTCAGGTTATACCCGAACAGTAAGAGACTAAGGAAGATTGAGAATAGGAAAAACAGTCCTTCCTAGGGAGGAGTCCTCCAACTGGTTATCCAAAATCAAATAAATGATCATCCTGAAGTCATATATATACATATCAGAAACATTATATGGACTGAAACACACATATTATATACCAGCGACTAAAGGAAACGAGGCCACAGACCATGAAATTAAGAGAGATCAAGGAATTCACGTGTGAGGTGTTGGAGGTAGGGAGGGGAAGGCGGAAATGATATCTGTATTTTTAAAACAGCTTTAACAAATTTCAGAGGACATTTACCCCCTATAAACCCTCTAGTAATTATATCAGAAAACAAAGATGAAACCCAATTTCTAAAGTGTTAGGATGTGGCCCAGGTGTAGCATTAGTATGACCTGACCTGTTAGTGTACAGTATCATATCCAAACAATGAGGAAAAGGAAGAGGAGGACAATGTAAATAGTATTATGATCTCAAAATAAAAATAAAATAATTAGTTAAAAATTCATAAGAATTTTGATCTGTAATTTTATATAGAATATTTATCTGAAAAGGTGCAACATTAGGATTTTGTGTGTATGGGTGGGGAGAATGCTGTGAGAATTAAAACGTGGGGGGAAAATCAAAATTTTTTGGGTTAATGTAGTAAGAGAAAGTGTATTTACTAAGTGTATTTTCCAGAATTATATTCTCTAGGTCAATTTCCCATCATGCAACCCCATGAATATCTTTAGTAGCAATTATTCTTCTGAGACAAGTTACTAACATTTTCTCATGATTTTTTTAAACTTACTTTAGCTGTTTATGAGATGAGGAATGTATCTTTTCTACTCTTTCTAGGCAGAGAGCCTCATATTGACTTGGTTCACCTTTATATGACTCTTGATATGCTATTTCTTCTGGCTGTTTAGGTTGCAAATTTCTGAATGAGAATTCCCATGTACTTATGTATGAGGCATTTTGGTTTCCTGGTGTGTTATCAAAAGTTTCTCCATTTTCTCTTCTTAACTAAAAAAAAAAAAATTAAAGGATATTTTAAACATTTCTGATCATCATCATAAGCAATAAGATATTGCTTATTTGATTTCTTTAGTTATGAGTCAATGAGTCAGAAAGCTGAAGTGTGTGAAAGGAGTAGTCTTAAAATATTCATCAACAGTATTGTGTGTATTTTTTTCTGAATTCTAAAGGCATGAAGCAGGCTTACGTGTATCTTTGTATTTGTATGTGGTGTTGAGTTTCATAGTAGGTTCTGGATAGTGGAGGTAATTCGTCGATTACTGAACTACATACCCAGTCCTGAATCATCCTCATGTTAGGATCCAAGTAATTAGATAGATACTTTGGGGGAAAAAATCAGAGGATCTTATAAGTACTGATGACAAATATTTAAATCACTTTCCTAGTATGTTATACTCTGGACCGAGAATCTTAAATCATAAGTGCATCACGAAGGCTCCCAGCAGAAACTGGTGGCTGTTCAGGCACTGACCCACGGAGATCAAGGCCACTGAAAAGCTGACACAAAACCTGAGAGCTGTGTGGTTGTTGTTACACAGCCCTCCCAGGAACAAGGAAGCATCTTTCGATTTGTGAATTAAAGTAGGTTTTATCCATAATGACCAATTATTTGATAGGGTTGAGTGCAACAGAGCATAATTTTCAAATGGGAGAATAATATGTTTTTGACCAAAGGACATAATGTAATAATTTGAGAACCTGTTACTCTTCAATATTCTTTCCACAAATGATGGAATATGGAAAAAAATTCAAATTTGCTTCTAATGAACAGAACGTTCATTAGATTCATGCCCTGTGACTTCAAACAGTGGTTTGGAAAATGCTTTGTATTGATCTCATCGCCATGTTGTGAGGACACTTGCCTACAAGGAAAGCCTAGGCGTTCGGCATGAGCGCTCCATCACCCTGCTGCGAACCAAGCTCCTGCCGGCGTCTAATGCCAGTATCCAAAGCAAGCAGACACATTAGGGAACAAGACTCTGGAGGACTCCAGCCTCCCTCCCTTTCAACGTGTCCCAAATGAATGTCATGGGAGAAGAAAGGATCTGTCCTTCACAAGAGTCTCTCATTCTGTAGAGCTTGTAACAAAATGAATACCGTTTAACCCACTAAGCTTTGGATATGTGAAAAATAAATTGTCAAGTGATAGCTATGAAATGAGCCAGACCCTCACAGAATTGAGTCTTCTTTAAAGAAGGCATTACTTTTGAGGAGAGAAGTTTCCTGTCACGCCCTTTTAATTCAAATTCTTTTAACTCTGTAAATGTTTCTAATTTTTTAAAAAGAAAATTAGCAACTATAGGATATGAGAAATGGATAAATACAAGTAGTTGGGAAACAACTGTACTTGGAGTTAGCCATCCACCAACTCTGATATCATCTCTTTCTGTCCAGTATTCACCAATGATCCCTAAGCAGCCTTTGGAGGAAGAGGTGAAGTGTATCTGTTCTGTTTGTGGCTTCTTATTATTTTATTAATTTTTTATTATTTTTTTTATTTATAATAATAATAATAATAATAAATAATAGTTGTTGTTGTTGTTACTATAAGAGGCTATTGTCAGGATGGAATGTGGCTAGAAAGTGTAATCACTATGCATTTCATTTGGAAATGGTAAAATAACAGATATGGGAACTCTATAAAGGACTGAATTTCAATTTAGTACTTACTCTCTCATATTTACATATGGTAATCTTTATTCACTTAAATCATACCCTGAAATTAACTTCATATTTGTGATATGGAAACAGTCATACAATATTGACTGCTTGGGTTTTAGATATAAACTCTCTTTTGATTCAGAAAAAGAATCAATTACCTGGTCTTTGAATAGAAAGTTGACACCTTTTTCACTTCATACTAAGTTGGTAGCATTTTTAAAAAGCATCTCACTTATCATTAGAGAGGTTTAGTCAGCACACTGACTTTTTGAGTCTCCTAACTCATGGAACAGTACCTCATGTTGTACATCAGTTGGAATGTCCATTTCAAATTGTGCGGTGTCCAAACCTTCAGAGAGACTGAGCTGTCCATTATCACTCACAGTTGATATTTTTGTCAGTTTAAAACATTTTTTACTTCTACAAGAATGTAAAGACTAAATTAATGACAACTTCAGAAGAGTAAACACAAAGCATATGCTATGTGTAAATACATAAAACTCAATAAATTGTGATTCTCACTTGTTTCAAACTAACTATTGGAAAGCATTTAAAATAGTAACTTCAAGTAAATAATATGAAGGAAACTATTAAGACAAACAGTATATAAATAGATCGCATGAACCAGCAGATATAGGACTTTTTATATACGTTTCATGACCTTATTTCAATCCCCAGAATCCACAAAGAGGGGAATATAAGAACTGACATCATAACATTGTTTCCTGACCTTTACACACATCCACACATCAACATGGTTATCACAAATACTTTTACACAATTCTATCTATCTATCTATCTATCTACATATCTATCATGTATCTATATCTCTCTAATTATCTATTTCTATCTTATCTCTATCTATACTGATATACTGTCAGCCTTCCTTATCTATAGATTTATATCCAAGGAATCAACCAAGTCTCCTTGGAAATATTGCAATATATTGAATATGTACTAGGAAAGATCTTATTTCTACTCTTTATTCATTAAATAGTATGGCACAATGAGTTCTACTTAAAAGCTGAATTATATATGGTACTAAAGCAAGGTTATCTCACCAAACTGACAGAATGATTTCATTGCTGAAGTTAACACCCACCCAACTCATTGAACATGGAGAGCTTGAGCTGATGCTTACATAGAACGTCACCCCTGTGTTCTAGTGTCTTTGGTATGGAAGGTACTCCGCAGACTACCAAAAGAGACACATAGACACCAACCCAGTCACACACTCTTGGATCTACAATGCAGTACTGCCTACTAAATATGCTAGAGCAATGGTGGCACAAAGTTTGTGATAGTAACCAATCATATCTGATTTGACTTAAGGCTGGCTTCATGAGATGGGACCCATATCCAACAATACCAAGAGCCAGACACTAGATAGCCCAGAGACCCAGGGTAAATCCAAACACTATTGGTATTTTAAAAGATAGTAATAAAATGACTCTGTTGCAACAGATGGGAACAGATGCAGAGACCCACACCAAGATGTTACACAAACAAAAGGGTGGGGGAGAGCAAGAGGGGGGAAAAGAAGGGCATAGAAAAAATATATGTATATATGTATATATATATGTATATGTATATATATATGTATATGTATATGTATCTGAAGAAGGAGATGGAGGTAGAAGTAGAGATAGAGATGGAGATAGAGAGAGAGAGATAGAGACGAGAGAACTTAGAACATAGAGCTCTAAATGGGGTGTCTCTACCAAATACCTCCTCTCAGAGCTTAGGGAACCCTGTGGAAGAGAAGGCAGAAAGTGTGTAAGCCAGAGGGAGTGAAGGACACCTGAAGAACAAGGCCCTGTAAATTAATTGAGCAAGGCTCATATGAACTCACATAGGCTGAGGAAACAAGCAGAGGGCCTGCACACAGGTCTGCACCAGGACCTCTGTGTATACGTTATAGCTTCCAGTTTAGTGTCTTTATGGGACTCCTGAGTGTGTGAACAAGTGGATCTCTGATTCTTGTGCCTGCTCTTGGGATTCTTTCTTTCTGTTGGTTTTCCTTGTCCAATTCGATATGATGGTTTTTGCTTTATCTTATTATGCTTTATTTTGCTGTTATCTCTTAGAAACCTGTTTTTTTTTTCTAATGAGAGACAGAAATGGAGTGGATCCAGATGAGAGGAGACGGGGGGGTTGGGGGGGAGGAACTAAGTGGAGTAGAAGAAGGGGAAACTGTAATCAGGATATACATGTGAAAGAAGAATCTATTTTCAATTTTAAAAAAGGAAAAAACAAAAAAATATAACACTAAAAAGAAACTTTGTGAGGAAAAAAATTAACTTACAGATGATAAAGTTATTGGTAATTATGACCATGCTATATGTAAGTAGTATGCTGTTTTGTATAAGGGACTTGGATATAGTGTTGTAGTTTGGAAGGTGATACATGCCTGTGGACTTGAGAGCGAAGGCTTGGTCTGTATCTGGTGTTTCTGATTAAAGAGACTGTAGTCCCTGTGAACATGGTATTCACCATGACATGTAGGTTCTTGGGGGATGTGTGACATGTGTGATATGTATGATGCCTCTTTTGGGTCTTTCTGCCTCCTGGTCTATAGAGATGTGAACAACATGTGCAAACAAGCTAACGTTGCCGTGGAAGGCACTACCCTCTACCATGCCCTCTCCACCAAGGTCGGCACTAACTACTCTTTCAGATTACATTGTAGAATAAAATCTTCTTCCCTTGAGTTGCTTTTATCAGGTGTTTCAATGGAGACATGACAAAAAGTACAGTAGATGGGCTTGGGTTTCCGACAGGTTTCTCAACTCAGTCCCCTCCCCACGTCAAGACATGAGTAAGCATGCGTGGACGTGGAAACCATTCCTTATCTACCACAGTTGTTTTCTTCTGGGCAAAGTACGCTTTTAAAACCAAGTGAGACTAACACAGAAAATTCAGTATTTGTAAAATAAGGAGAGTTGTAAGGCCTTTGGTACTTGACTTCAGCCATGATTTCAAGGTGAAGGCAGAGACAGCCACAATGAAATCTGCATTTATTTCCCCAAACGAATGTGTCATAGAACAGTCGTGACCTTCTTTAACTTAGGCAGGTTAAGGTCTCTGGGATGTCCCAGAGCTGCTGCCTGCTTCCTTTGTACCCCGTGTACTTTAGCCCCATTGGGGAAGATATTTGAATTGCTTCCATTTCTTCTCGGAGAGCTCTGAACAGCCTCCCACACGCTCTTCAAGGATAGCCAAATACTGTCTTATATCACCAGGGAATCCTATGTGCAAAGTGGTTTTCTGACTCCACCACGGTGCCATTTTTTTTTTTTTTGGTTCAGACAAAGAAAAAGCAGCACAGATTACAACACCTTTATAACAATCGTATTTCACTTCATTGAAGAGAAAGATCCAGTACACAGCCTTAGCTCACACCCACACCCTCAGGCAAACAAATTAACACAAACCTATGCAGACAAGCAGACAGAAAGACAGACAGACATGTGCACACTAGGTGCATATGGAGACACCTGGAAAATTGAATGTATCTGATTGGTTTATGCTGTTTTTTTTTTTGAAAAATCGGAGCAAGGAGATAAGAAAATCAAGGTACTTTGTGTTGGAATTAAAAGACAATGCCGAGGGGATATTTTATATTAAAGTATTAGCTGGAGTGCCAAAGGAAAGGGTGATACTAAAAGAAGAAAACATCTTCAGATCAAAAATGCAGGCCTGATGAAGAGTGTGGCTGAATATCCAAGACTTGACTACACCGTTTCAACACCGTTGAAGGGCAATGTGAGCTTGCATAACTGGTTTGCGGTTTTTGTTTTGCATTTTTGAGGTTAATTTTAAACTACCATAACTTAGGTAAGAAAATGCAAATACAAAGAGAGTTCTTACTTTGATTTTCATACAAATGCCGTGAAAACAAAGAATGAATGCTTAAACGGATATGAAATAGTGAAGTCTTACGGAGTTTTCTCTTTAACCAATTCCGTGTATTTCTTCTTTGTTTGATCCAGCTCAGACTGCGGAGACAGAACTAACTTGGTGAGGGCTTCATTGAAATCTTCATCGTCACCTGCAGCCTTGGAAAAGGGCGGACGTTAGTTTCTAAAGGACAGAACTTGTTCTTTCTGGAACCTGTTACTTCTCACAGGTATGCACGAAGCGAGTGAGGTCTACTCTCTTAAGTTGCATGCTGCCGAGCCCACTAGTGAAAGCAGGGGGCTTTTCCTAAAACAGCTCAGTTCTAAGCCTTAGGCGACATACGTTTAAAAGGGACAATGGATGCTCCAAGTTGTCCTCTGGCTGCTACATGCTTGTTCTTCAACCCTTTCCTCCCCTAAAAAAGCAAAAACAAAAAACAAAAACAAAACAAAACAACAACAACAAACAAAACCAAACAACAACAAAAACCCTAAACAAACAATTTAATTTTAAAAATCTTTTAAAAACTAACCAATTCAGTTATTTACACATCAAAAATCTCAAATCCTTACTCAGAGGGGGAAAAAATGAGTAACAGCACTAACCACACCCAGGTTGGTTGCTATGCAGTGATTTGGAGATTGTGGGCCTGAAGTGGGAGTCGCCATCTTCTCTTGGGTAAAGAGGTTTCCCGAAGTCCTGTGAAGATTTGCGGAGCAGGGGCACGCAGAGGCAAGGACAGAACGCAGCATATTCAGTAATGATGCACTGTGCTGAATCAGCATGACGTACAGGGCGGTGACCTCCTTCAGCTTAGCTTCAGTCCTGTGAAGAGCAGGAAGGCAAGCGTTACCTCATTTTCTGCTTATGGGTGTGCTAGACAAGGAACTTGGGGTATCTGTTACCCACGGAGCATCGCACACCCAAGAAGGAATTATCTGAACGCACCATGAGAAATACTGCCTATTTCATGCCGTGTTGATATTTGTCTATGTCGTGTGTGCGCTTTAATGGAGACTAACAATGTCCAGAAGAAATGTTTGTGCTTAGGCTTTCTCCACCAGACACGCGCAGGATCAGACTCTGGGCAAGTTGCCTCGGGGAAAACTTGTATCCAAAGGAGAAGCCCCTGTTGTCCTTGACACTGTGAGTTTATGTTACAATATTCTAGAAAATATTCAAGTGGTCAACATGTGTATGTCTGGAAATGTTGATAAGCAAATTTGTAAGCATTATATCAGCAAATTTATTGAAAAAAATCTAAGAAGCCAAGATAAATAGGAGAATACTAAGAGAGAATACTGTGTATATACCAACCAAAGCGAAATGCCTTCTTTCTGGGTTAGATTTCTACAACTCATCTTCCAGTTTGTTTGTCACTATTGCTTTCCAAGGCCATATTTCCTAGTTAGCTTTTAGGTGAGTAATTTTATTTTGTTAAAATGCACTTTTGTGGTAGATGGCTAAGGAGATAAATTAATATCCTGTATGATTCTTGGACTTGACTTACTCCCTCAGTTTATGTGATTGATGAAGTTTGATATAGTTTTCCAGCACCATTGCGTCATTACATGTTTGAATCTTCATTTCAGAGATTTCGCTTTCTAGATGTTGAATTCTGAGTTCCATCTGACTCATTACTGAAGTAATATAATTTTCTCTGAAATTATTAAAAAATTCCTGGCCTGCTTGTGTCTGAAAAAAAATTAAAAAGATTGAGAAGATATACTTTTAAATAATCATAATATAAATAACAGTGCATTACATTTTTGTAGTTTTAGCCAGTAATTTAGCTGGAAATTAAAATGTG
This sequence comes from Acomys minous, assembly GCF_964271855.1. NCBI lineage: Eukaryota > Metazoa > Chordata > Mammalia > Rodentia > Muridae > Acomys > Acomys minous. The sequence continues at coordinate 103,367,302 of NC_140491.1, forward strand.
TGAAAACTGATGGACTGTAAAGCATTAACCATCCTTGTTTACTGATTTAATTTAAATTATTAAATAAATGGTTCATTATTGTTCACATGCATGCATCTAATTTCAGTTGCTTAAGTCTGAAAGATATTTGAATATTCATTAATCAATATATAATGACATATTCTCCTTTTCTTGGTAAGTAAATAAAATAGGAAGGTGAAATGATTTTCAGTACTGTTGGGATTGAACCAGAAGCCTGAGCAACTTGATATAACTCCCCTTTCTTTGTCTTACAACTTGGTTGCATAGGGAAAGCACAATGCTTTTACATACTACAAAGTTTCAGGTAAGACCCAGTGGCTGTGTTCTAGTTAATGGAGCTTCTGCAGCCACCAGAAAGCTCAGTCAATGAAGGCCGTACCTCAGCAGAGAGGAGACTGTTTAACAGCTGCGGGAACCCAGCTAGTGCCATGTAAGGGAGCCAACTCCTGGATGCAAAGACCCCACCCACCTCAGCTGCATGACCTTTTCACAATGGACTATTGTGCTGTGCACTCCCACAAATGCATGAATGGCTGAATCCTGCTCCTTTTCATAAATAGTTATGGACCGTTCACTAGCTGTTTATAAATTAGGACCCAAGATTTATATACACCAGTCCTTGTCAAGGTTGGACTCTAAAGCCCTTGAAAATATAATAAATAAAAGTGAATTTAAACCAACTAACAAACAAACAAAAAATCTTTTCTGAACCTGTAACACCAAGAGAACCTGTTTTCTATTGTAGTTCTACTTGATCTAGCAGCCATTTCTCTGTTTTATCAGCTATTAATTCTGTTTTTAAGATTCCAAAGAGAAAAGCACATTTCTTGAGAACAGTGGAGGATAATGGTTACTATCATTAAGTCTCCAAAGTTGTTACAATTCTGCAGACTCACTGACAGCTTCAGATTCCAAGATAAACTCAGAAACGTACAGAACGTCAAATTTCTTGGAAGATTAAAAGACTTGTAAAATATATAATAGTATTCAAACAGGTTTTGGTACACCAATTTCCAGGACAATTTTTGTCAGAATGGGAAAATGTAAAAATTTAAGTGCTTACTATTGAATGAACAGAGTGAATCATTGCATATTTAAAATTTCACTTTAAACCAACTGTGATCTTATCCATTAAATTTTACTGTCAACACAGTTAATTGTATGGATTTGGCCAATTTCTTTATAATCAAGAAGACAGGCTCTGATGATAACAATATGAACACAGCAAATATCTTTATCTATCAGAATTCTATTATTGCCTACAACATTCCAATATCCAATGGCTACAGAAAGAAAACTTCCACTTCTGCTTGGTAGAAATTAATAAAAAGCTGACCTACCAGATTGCCAGTTTTTGCCAGATTTTTATCTTCACTTGGTAATTTTTTCTCAAGCTGTTCTATCGTCTTTGTTTGTTTTCCGATGGTTTCTATTAAATTAAAAACGTCGTGTTCAACCCTAAAAGGTATGTTTCAATCAATCACTCTGAGATTAATTATCAGATTAGCAAAAGCGTGAGAAGCATCTGAGTCTGAATCTTATTGTATGCGTTTCTGATGGCATGTCTGAGAGGCTAGTTGGTTTGGTAAATGCATCTTATTTCCACCTGGGTTTTGTAGCTCATGTGAAGACTAGAGAAGTATTTGAGCAGTTGGACATGTGTTCTTTCTTTGTTTTTGCTGGGGATTTAACCCCAGCTGTCAAGGTCATGCTGTGTACATCCTTCTAACTCTGAGCTGCTTCCAAAACCCTAAATGCATATTGCAAATAATGCACAGAAGACTTTTCTAGACTCTAAACAGACACACGTATCATGAAGGCTGTTTTTCCAGCATTATGTATATTGCAAAAATTCAAGTGCTTTTAAGTGCTACTTTAAACCATACTTTTGCAGGTGTTCTTTCGTCATCCTGTCACTGTCTTCAGTCTCTGCCTCTCGATGCTGTGCTTCTTGCAGCTAACAGAAAGAGAAGAAACAGGGCATATTAATCTGCTCATCAACTGTCCGTGTGCGGAAATTCTACACGAAGGCACCTGGGTCTCACTGTATCATTTGTGCTACCTTTATGCTCTTCCTTGGGGGTAATGGAATTATTTCTGTTGCAACAGAGACTTCAGGGCTCACAAAGTTAGTCTCTCAAGTGAAAGTTTATTGACCCTGATCTTGGACTGAGACACATTATCCTTGCCATTCAATGTGAAATATTTTTTATTTTTCTGAGATAGTATCTCAGTACGTAGTCAAAGCTGACCTTAAGCTCACAATTCTCCCTGTGCTCCGTTCCCAGGTACTATAGTCAAGCTATGTTTATCACACTTAGCATTTAAATAAAAAAAAAAAAAGGAAATTCAAGTTGACAGATCTGGTGTTAAAGAGAAAACCAAAAGATGCCTTTGCAGTGAGCATTGCTATTTTTATATTCAAAGCACCTCTTACTACTCTATAACTTGAAAAATTTCCACGTATGAATGGCAGAGATAAACCACTGAAATACATAGGTCTCCCATTGGGTAACTAAATGCTCCACGGGGCATGTAAGAGGCAAAGGCTGTGCAGATGTTCAAATGCCTGAATTTCTACATCAGTAATTATTACTGGCCATGTATTTTGAGGAAGTTAATATCAAAATAGCAATATCTGACTTCATGGATGTTGGGGAATATTGGACTAGGGAATTACATAGTAGGGAACTTTGAGGGGTGTGGATGCACCCGGAGCTGTCAACCTTTCCTGTTAGTGCTGGTACCGTGGTCAAGTTAGATGTCCTAACAGAACTTGGTTTTAGGCAGAATCGATGAGAAGGGAAGAGGTCTTCTACACAGGTGTGCAACGTATCCTGCTTTGCATCATCGCAAGGGGCAGGAATGAGGGTGTGAGCCCAGAACATACTCAGCAGTGCCATTAGCCAAAACTCCATTTTTCACTCACAACAAGTCACAGCTCATGGTCTTTAGCAGTCGCAGGAGTGGGCTGCCCAAGCTTCAGTGGATGGCTCCGCTCCTGCACGCACGGGAGCAGCAGCGATTGGGTCAAGGTTGTGTGATTGAAAGAGAAGCAATGGAGGGCAGGAGATGGCTCAGCAATTAAGCATACTTGCTTCTCTTCCAGAAGACCTGAGTTCGGTTCCCAGCACCCAAGGCAGTGGCTTAAAACTGCCTGTTACTAAGACTCAAGGGGTCTGACATGCTCTTCTGATCTCTGTAGTCACCCGCATGCAAACGTGGGTACACAGACATGGACGCAGACCCACATGTGCATGCATGCACAGACACAAATACGTACACAGACAAATAATAAAAAGTAAACTTTAACTGAAAAAAGACATGGTGTTTGGAGGAAGATGTGTTTAGAAAGAGTTGGAGAGAGGGGAGAGTACATATACAATCAAAACGCATTATATACATGTATGGAATTCTCAAATATTAAGGAAAATGTAATAATAAAATTTCTCAAAGTTCCTCAGTGTAAGGAATCGCTTTTAAAATCTAAATAAAACACCTTTTAATTAAAAAAAATACTCAAAATAACTTTATGTGGTGGGCTAGCTCCCTGTCTATTCTTTCATTTGGAAAACATATATTAAAGAAGAATCCAGGGCCAAGATTTACAAAGAACGTGTAAATTAAAATATCAGAATTTAATACTCAGGGAATATAAAATTAAACGGATTCAGTGCACGCACATGCCACATGTCAACGTTTTGCTCTGAAATGGCCTGGATGCACAGTAGTCGCCACGTGGCAAGGTCAGGCCTCATGGTGGTATAGTAGACATCCTCCGTCTAGGTGAGCACCACAAGTTTACAGTGCACAGTGCTGAAGTTCCAAGCTGTCAATTTCCTTATCTTGGTCTTTTCTTTTCTTTCACTCTTTAGTTTTTGAGACAAGGTTTCTCTGTTTAGCCCTGGCTGTCCTGGAACTGGCTCTGTAGACCAGGCTGGCCTGAACTCACAGAGATCAGCCTGCCTCTGCCTCCCGAGTGCTGGGATTAAAAACGCTCACCACCACTCTCTGGTCACCTACCATGCTCATATCCTTAAACAAAAAAGGACTCCATGCACTAAACGGAGTAAAGACTGTAAGTCACAGATTTTAAACAAATTTAGGAGCAGGATGTTTTTTACCAGTAAATTTACCTTATTCATATCATCTCTGAGACGCCTCAGTTCCATATCTTGTGCTATGAGGTGCGTTTCAAGTTGTTGTTTTTCTTTTTCATATTTCTCTTCTTTTTTAGTTAGTTGTTTCTTAATTTTTTCATATAAATAATGAGAATTTCTTTGTTGTGCTTCTTGTTTTCCAGCCAACCTGAAAATTGAACAGGATGCCATTAAAAATTCATTTTGGTAAAAGTAAGTTGATTTTATTATCCTATGTCATCTCTGCTTTCACAATTCAATCTCTCCAAAGGACATATAGATTGGAAAGATTATAATCAAATATTATTCAGAAACTTGCCAGTGTCTTTTTACTAGCAATTCTGTGACTGTAGAAATGGATCTTTCACATTATTCAGTATCATGAAAAGTTGATGCTAAATTATTGCCTTTCTTAAATACTAATAATGAGCTATTAGAATTAACATGAAAATGAAGCTTCTCATTGCTGCTTAGGGAAAAAGGCAGTATGGATAAATAATCCAATTGCTTCTTCAAAGGCACCATGCACTATACAAATTAAAATCACACACACACACACACACACACACACACACACACACACACACACAGAGCAGTAAGACAAGATAAGTTAAAGGGTTGAAAATAGGAAAGGAGGATGTCAAAAATAACCATTTGCAAATGTTTATTAGTGAGCCTACACTCCAACATGATTCTAAAATTAAATACTAACCTTGAAATCATTCAATCAACAAATGGGCCAATGATCTTAATAGACATTTCTCAAAATGAGAACCGTAAGCTAATGCAACACTGAAATCCCCCCCCCCCCCCCCGGAATCAGTAGGCTGCCCGAGCTGTTCACACTCCTTAGACAGGCATACCCCGCATCGAGGAGATCCAGTTGGGGTTCTTCAGTTTTGCGTCTGAGCTGCGCTTTCATTTTTCTTGTCTCTTGCGGCTTCTTCAGCACTTTACTAGCTTGGTTTTTCATATCCTTACTCTGCTCTACAGGCGACTCTGAGTGTGTTTGGTTTCGTTCCAGTATCATTTTATATGAAGGAACTGCATCCTGCATTTCCAACAGTCTTCCAGAATCTACACCAGGAAAGAGTGGGTAGGAATTAATGCGTGAACACTTTCTCTATACAATGGTTGGTATATTTCCATACGCTGTAAGTCATGACAAACAGACACCGACTGAGCGGCTACAGTCTGGAATACACTATACTAAGAATCTCAAATAACATGGAGAAGTCAAGCTATTCCTGACCTGGAATACTAATCCCTATAGTCTAGCTTTCATTGTGCTGGAAGATACTACACATGCTTCTGGAGGAGAAAAGCAATCATGAGTCTTACCCAGCTCTGTACCCCTAGAGCTACAAATAACCCCCGGATTAGTAAGATATACTCAGTGCTGCTAGTGGCGCGAACACCAGGGGACTAACCAGTAACTCTGTGGCTTTAAGTCTGACTCCACAAGATGAGGCCCACACCGGCTACCATTTATGGGCTACAAACCTGTAGCTAGAAAGTTCATAGGCCTTAGGGGAGAACATACTAGTACTTTGCTAACTAGAGGTCAAAGAACTTATCATTACACCTATAGATTAATATATTTTTCAACTCTCCCCATTTTGGACAGAATTATGATAATGGGTAAAAAGAGGACAGAAACGTGGTGAAAAATGTGTTAGCTGGTTTAAAGTTGCATATATTGTAGCTGTAGACAAATCAGCTACAGATAAACTGCAGCAATTTTCTTTTAAATTTAATTTTGGTTTTGTTTGTTTGTTTGTTTCAAGACAGGGCTTCTCTTTGTAGCCCTGGCTGTCCTGGAACTCATTTTGTACACCAGGCTGGCCTCAAATTCAGAAACCTGCCTGCCTCTGCTTCCTGAGTGCCGGGATTAAAGGAATATGCCGCCACCACCTGTCAAAATGTGGCAATTAACTTTGAAGAATTAATTTTCTCATTGAAAAGATAGAAATTGAAGAAGAATTAAAGTATGAAAAAGAATGCTCATACTCACAAAATATTTGAATTAATATTACAAGACAAATATATTTCTGAAAATGACTTATAGAGTAGTCCAGTGTTTTCCAAAATCCCAATGAAAATTTTCACAGGATGAGAACAAAAAGTTAGAATTCAGAAGGAACACAAGTATCCAAGGTAATGTGGAGAAGCAACATTAATGTTTACTTCAGTTATGCTACAGAACTGTAGTAACAAAAGCAGCACAATAAAAACACACAATAGAAACAATAGAAAATGGTCCCAGAAATGTCCCCAACCCAATATAGACTCCCTACTTCTGATGCAGTTTCCCAAAACATGACTTAGTGAACAGTCAACATCTTCAAAAGTGAGCAGAAGCACACAACAAGAAACTTTGCTCAACCATGTTCATAGCAGCCTTATTCATAATAGCCAGAACATGGAAACAGCCTAAATGTCCCTCAGTAGAAGAATGGATAAAGAAACTGTGGTACATATACACTATGGAATACTACTCAGCTATTAAAAACAAGGAATTCCCGAAATTTGTGGACAAATGGAATGAGCTAGAAATGATCATGAGTGAGTTAACCCAGAAGCAGAAAGACTCAAATGGTATATACTCACTTATATCTGCATACTAGCCCAAGGGGCATGTCCCATGAAAGCCTTCACTTACTAGGAAACTGGGACAGAGGGGAGGACATCCTATTGGGACTCTAGATGAGAGAAGCATGGGAGAATAGCAAAGTAGAAGGATCCAGAGGGTCCTAGAAACATACAAGTAGAATATTATGATAAGTAGATTTGGGCCCAGAGGTCCCACTCAAACTATGGCACCAGCCAAGGACAATACAGGCCGTAAACTTCAAACCCCTACCCAGATCTAGCCAATGGACAGGACATTCTGACAGTTGAGTGGAGAGTCGGGTATGACTTTCACACGTACTCTGGTGCCTCATATTTGACCATGTCCCCTGGAGGGGGAGACTTGGTGGGCACTCAGAGGAAGGACAGCAGGTTACCAAGAAGAGACTTGATACCCTATGAGCATATACAGGGAGAGGAAGTCCCCCTCAGTCACAGTCATAGGGAAGGGGAGTAAGGGGAAATGGGAGGGAGGGAAGAATGGGAGGATACAAGGGATGGGATAACCATTGAGATGTAACAAGAATAAATTAACAATAAATAAATAAATAAAGTGTGCAGGAGAAATAGTTTGTTAATCTGCATTCCCCTATCTCACACTACACCCAAAATTCAAATATATCAAAGTCTTCAATGGACAACCCAAATTCTGAATTTGAAGATTGCCTCAGCACTATACTAGAAGACTTAAGTTTATGCAGTGGTCTTACCTTTATAGTTCATTCGAAGTTGGTCAACTATCATCAATATATTGTCATAATCAGACAACTCATAATCCTCGGAGAGTGACTCAGATAACTGGTGATCATCCACAGCATCTGTGTGTTCTACAGGCGCCTGTACAATAAATAATACAATATTAGAAAGTCCTCAAATACTTACACTGTATAGTAAATGTGGCAATGAATTAGCTATCCATCATTTTTATGGTTAGAAATTCTTGAAGATATGAAAGGAACAGATTTTTCAGAGATTATTAATGGCAAGTCTTTGTCACCCACTGTTTCAATATAAATTGTACCAAATAACAAAAAATTCTAAACTTTTTCACTTTAGTTTAGATCTTGTATTTCACACATATTTTGTAATATGTAACTTCCTTTGTAAATTATTTTGAGTAAGAAATTGTTTTAAATTTAATTTACTGTACCTTATATTTTTCATCAGATGTTTTCTTATTCAACCTACAAAGAAGGTAAAAGTATCTTTTTAACATTTAAATATGAAAAACAAGATAATATTTTAAACCATTATATTTATAGAAAACACAAGCATTTATTTCTCTTACTACTAAAATTTATAATTTCAAATATGATAAGCCTCTACAAGTGAGATTCAGTTAAAATAGAAAGTCACATTAAGAAACAAAACATCTTATTTTGGTTGTGAGCCTAACCTTAAACAGCTGAGACCTCTCCAGCCCAAGAAACAAAATATGTTATTACTAAAACTATACAGATAATTAAATTTGAGCAAGCTTTATGACACCAAATACACAAGCAAACAAATATGATATTGTTAGTTTTATTTTATGAAAAGGAATATGTTGACTTCTGTTATTGTCATTTTTTTATACAAATCAAGCTTTATGGATGCTAACCCGAATTGAAAAATATCATGTAAGTCTTCAGGGAAGGGCAATACTCGTGCAGTGAAGAGTTAGCTTATTTGGGACCTCCACTGTAATGTAAATTCAGTTTAATTCTCACAACAATTATGTTAGGTAAATGACAGTATTTTATAAATGAGAGGACTAGGCTAAGAAAAGACCAAGGAACTTGACTAAGCGCCTATAAAAAGTCAGAGGCAGGTTGAATTCAAACCCAAGAATGCTGGCTACACGTGATTCTTATTAGTCTGTGAATATTGTATCTGTCTTCAAACATTTTAGTTGAATTAATGATAGGTAAATTTATACTATTATTGTATTCGGACATGAATAATTTTTCAACTTCCAAGTATTTAAAACATTTAAAAGACTAGATATATAAGCAGTTTAAAAAATCTACATTCAATAAACAAAGACTTTATTTTTCTAAAGACATTTCTCAACAAGTGCATTTATCTATTCAACTATTTATGCCTACATTAAACAAATATTTACAGAGTCTATAATGTATGTCAATAAAACTGTTTATAAAAGGGAATACGGCTTTTACACTTTAGAACCTCATAATCCAAAAGCAATAACCCATCCTGCATTACTTTTGTATTAAACAATTACAAGTGCTTTATCTTTTCTTCAGAAAACAAACAGCTATTAGATTGATGTATCCAATATTTTACAATATCCTATAAAACAATAGAAACATAGCTATGATAATCCTAGCAAGGGAAAAAATAAATTATTAGGATGTATTTACTATGACTCATGAATCTGCATGTTTTTATTACATAAAAATTTAAAATGTACTGCATGATAGTTTTAATTTTAGATAATCATTTTAATGTACAGTTGTATTAGATTGTTGCATTTATGAGCCAGTTCAGAATGTATAAGTAATTGCATACAATATAGAATAAACAGCATTTTAAAGGACACTTTGTCTGCTATAACTTCTCAAAGATGGCATATAAAAATCTTCTAATCTTTGGATATGAAGATCCAATTAAACTCAATAAAACCACTGTCTCACATGGAAACATGCTCTAAAAATTTCCATTATGCAACTTTAGAGGTGGGAAAGAAACCATGGAGGCTGGATGGAAGGCTCATCAGTTAAGAGCACATAACCCTTTCAGAGGATCTGATTTGGGAGGCTTACAGCTGGCTGTAACTCCCTCTCCATGTGGGCTGATACTTATGGCCTCCTCCAGTACCTGCCCTCACAATGTACACCCAAAAGAGATGCACACACTTAAGTAGAGTAATAACACCTATTAAAATAGCTCAGTGGGTAAAAGGAAGTACAAAGGTGCTGAGTTCAATTCTCAGCCACATAAGGCAGCACACCACTGCCTGTGATGCCCCACTGACATCCTTCTTACACACACACACACACACACACACACACACACACACACACACTATAATAATTAAAATTTAAAAGACATGTAAGAAACTATTAAGTTACAGTTTATGTAGTTTCCCTCACCCCCTTCTTTTATTTTTACTATTACCTTTAACAGTAAAAATTCTCTGAAAAGTTGAAAACACCTACCCATACATTGAGAATTCCATAACATGTTGCTTTCTCATGGCTGTTGCAAAATTCTTGCAGAAAACAACTTTAGAAAGGAAACGTTTATTGTGGTCATTGTTGAGTTAGGGTTTATCATGGAAGGGAAAGTGCGAGGCAGGAATGTGAAGTCACATGACATTCACATTCAGATTTTTCCCTAAAAATTTTCTTAATATTTCATTATTTTTAATTATATCTGTGGTTCTGTGTATGTGACTGAGAATACCAAAGCCTTTATGCATTGATTCATTCATAGAAATACAATGCAACTGGATAAAATTACAAACTGTCTCCATTTTTGTTTGTCTTTAAATTTAAACTAAAATGCAGCGAATACTAGCCAGACACAAGGAAAGATAAATTGTCACCTAGCTTAAAGCATAAATGACAATGTTATTGTAAATCAAGGTGGCATCTGAGTAGACATATGAAAGTGATGTCTGAGCACGAGGAAGTCCAGAAGGGCAGCATAAAAAAAAAAAAAGAGGAGCTATCCAAAAACAAAACAAAGTACACAAATAAGCAAAATGCCAAGAAAATGGTTTTACTCAGAGAACAAAATGGAAACAAAACTGTATGCCACCTATGTATTCCCTAGGAGCTTGGAGTTGAAAATGGAGAACACTCAGAAACAAGAGGAGACTAGTACTACACTAGGGCTGAACACTGCACTATAACACCAGTGTTTATTGCTCATGGCAAATGGCAAATGGCAGTAAGAAAATTGGATTAATAGTTCAATCTGTGATAACAATTTTTGTTTTGGAAAATAGTAATACTGGACTTAGAAGAAGAAAGATTTAAAATCACGGAAAACGTGTACCATGACAGAAAAAGACAGAGAAATATCTTGGGAACAGTCTTCTTGTATAAGGACTATTTGTTGTTATGTACAGTTGAAGATAACCATATTATTTAGTTATCTGTTCACCTCACTTTCATAATTATCTTTGGACTCGGGAAAATGGGGTATAATCCTTAATAATTAATAATGATGATGAGGATGATGATGATGATGATGATGATGATGGATAGCAAAAGGAGGCTGCTTTGATGATAACTGAGGAATACACTAATCTACAGGTATAATAAGTCATTAGTCAGTGTTAGTATAATAGTGTGTCCCTTTGGTGGAATAAGAGTGGTAGACCCTCCTCAAGGGCTTCTAACCAGTTCATCCATAGGTTCTTGGTCCCAGTAATGGTGCCAAATATGGGTCCTATCTTAAGCAGTAGTCCTGAGATCTAAGTGGTATGTGTTTGGTTAATTCCATAACATTTCTGCCACTGTTACCAATGGGCATATCTTGCCATGACAGCCATTACTGTCATAGCTCACACAGCTTGAAGCTGGATTAAAAGTAATGATTATCTTTCCATTGTGGTAGCATGCATAGAGCCTTCCAGCACTATGAAAGCTAGCCAGTAGGGCTGAAGCTTGCAAGTCAGTATTAGCTTGATGTCTTTGTGTTTCATGACTCAAGTGTATAGTGTCCTCAGCAAGACATTGATAATGGTGTAATGGCGGAACTTTTAAGTTGAGGTTTACTAACAGCTGTCTAATTGGATCTAGGATGTGCTCAATAGGGAGCAATTCATGCCTAGTACTGTAAACTTAGTCAACTATTCCCAGCCAGCAAGTGTTAGACCCTAGAGGAGAACCTACTATTGTTATTTTTCTAAACTAATATAATTTCTAAGTGTGTTTTAAATGCTATCGCCACAGAAAAGTATAGCCGTGATCCCCCATTAAAGAATCTCCTTTTTCTACAACCACTTTGGAAATCTATCTGGTGCTCTCTCAGAAAACTGGGAATAGGGCTTCCTCAAGGCCCAGCTATTCCACTCCTTGGAATATACTCAGAAGATGCTCCAGCACACAACAAGGACATATGCTCAACCGTGTTCATAGCTGCCTTATTCATAATAGCTAGAACATGGAAACAGCCTAAGTGTCCCTCAGGAGAAGAATTGATAAAGAAACTGTGGTACATTTACACTATGGAATACTACTCATCAGTTTTTCTCTGTCAACTATTTCTTATGGTGCTAGGGATTTGAACCAAGGGCAGTCCCATGTGGCCCAAGCACTTTAGCACTGAACTAACACTTAAAAATACGGTGATTTAAAAAAGAACGCATTATTCACTTGTTATCTATAGCTGATTCTGAACTGCAGGAAGAGAGAATTAATGCTATCAAAGACTGAAATATTTACTATCTGGACGTTTACAGGAAAAAACGCCCCCTTGTGGTTTCTTTAGTACATTGTATACATTTCCTCGCTTATTGCCATGATAAAGCACCTAACAGAGCAAGGTCTCTTAGGGAAGGAAGGGTTAGGATTAACCAAGGGTTCATAGCAGTCTCTGCTCTCCCCTTTACTCAATCTAGAACTCCAGCCTACTGAACGATGTTGCCCACAGTAATGGCGGCTTTCTCCGCCTCAAGTAACCTCATCTACATAACTGTTCATAGACAGGCCCATGGGTGTGTTCTCTTTGCTATTACATACCCTGTCCAGTGGACAATATAACTATGAGCAACCCACTCCTCGTCAACTTGACACCCAAGCACGTGCCCGTTAAATTAAAGTCTTTGTTCCTATGTGCCCACCAAAGATCTGATTGTGGAAGTTAAGCTGAGGGGATATAAAACGTATTGTAAAGGAAACAGGGAAGCCTGCTACAAATTTATCTTCAAACAGTACTTGTCAACTTCAGTTAGCAACACTGCACCAGGCATTACAGCCCTGCGGTTATCTTTCTAGTTAAACAGTTGTCAGTATAATGGCAAGCAATGGCATCTCACTATATTCTTTTGATGTCAGTGCAAGGCTGAACATCCCGGGTAAAAGCATAAGATTTATTAAGCATGGACACTGGGCCAAATTAGAATTAGTTTCCTTGGAGAATGACAATGGCATAATACTAAATAGTGCCACACTTACCCAATGTGCTTTCTTGATGGAACAGGAAATTGCTGCTTATGAGCCTTCCTACAATGTGTTTGTAGGACGGGTCCCTTTCTAACACGAGGATCAGCAATAGCAACAGCACCAGCACCAGTGGCACCACCGACACCAGCGTCACCACCGGCACCACCGACACCACCAACACCACCAGCAGCGGCAGCAGTGGTATTGCCATAAGACGGCTTTTCTGCTGTGTCCGCCTTGTTGCTGAGTCTCATCTTCCTTTTTCGTTTCAGCTGCAACAAAAGTTAGCTACTAAGAATACTGAACAGGTTTCAATAAAGACAACTGCATTTTCATCAACTTCGTCACTTTACCCAGTTTCAGTCTCATGATTTAAATTAACAAGACCTGTTTCTGTATGTGGTTCAGTATGGCCACTACAGTATTTTTGACCTCATAGTTTTCTTTTGAATCATGGTTTGCTATGTAAAATGTTCACTGTCTGTTAAGAGTCATCTGTGTCAAAAGACACATGTGTCGCCTTTTTGTTCTCACTAGCGAGATGCCACATTGAAGAGTCATTTTAGAGAATGTGGATCTAGTAGGAAGTGATTGTTTTAGCCTAAAGTAAAATCAAATCTATAATATGCTTCTTGGGAGACAAAGAGAAAGCCTGAAGATGATCCAGCATAAAGCGTATGTGGACTTTTGTACACATTCCCCTCCAGGGGACCCGTATAGTCAGTTGTGCAATAGTTTCCATTTGAACCATGCTTGTTTGACCAATAGTTCCTCAGCTACGTTTGAGGTGGAGCTGGACGTACAGACATCATGTCTGTCTCAATTCTTACTCAGTTCTTGTTCTTGAAAAAATTTTTTTGAAGATGGAATTATGAATATTAATTTGATTTGATTCTTAAATGCATTGTTAGAGTAAGTTAAAAATGTACAATTAATTTGATTTAAAATAAAATAAATTTAGCCTTTAAGTAATCATGGAGATGGAAAAAAGACAAACTAGGAAACGAATTGAAATTTACCTTGCAAGCTTCATACTGTATTTTATCTACTGCCCCCCCAGACACCAAGAAGCTCTTTGAAATAAAAGAAATTTGTGATAGCCTAACTCAGATTTAAAATATGAGTGGCAAAATGTTAACTTTTTATGATTTTGGAATGAACTTAATTCTCTGTGGGGAATTTGCTAAAAATCAAATTAAATGTCTTTAATACTATATGACAGCTTCTCTCATAGAAAATTACACACACTATCTTAAGTAATCAGCATGTTCAGTGAATTTAAGACATTTATCTAAAGTCCTATAAGTAAAGAGCAGGCAATTTTTAAACTATTTAGATACCAAAGTCAACTCAGCCTCAAAGAAAATCAAATTCCTACACTGTAATTCAAATAATAGGCTATGACAGTGTTTGTACCAATATGAGCTATCTGCATGAGTCCAAGCTAATATATTCTTCTATCTACTCTACTTAGCAGACACAGACATTGGATAAAAGTCCCCAAATTTCTACATTGGAATGAAACACATTAGAAAACTATTCTTTATATACACAAACATCAACTGTGCCTTTCTGGAACGTGTCGTTTTCTTATCCTAGAAAACAGAGTTGATCTTATGACACCACTTTCCTATAGTGTAAATATTATCAGAGACTTACAGGAAGGAAAAGCTACACTTTTGACAGTGCAGATACTGAATGTCAACAGGAACCCATAAAATTTGTCCTGATAGGAATTATCACCTAAACTATGAATACTCCTCAGTCATTATTACTTTATTATGTAAGGAGGCATACACGTGGGACACAAAGATTTAAAAAAAATCCCCTCACTTTAAAGGAAAAACTTCATAAAACTTTTATGAGTATTCTAATATATATATTTTTCAGAAAATTTCAAATTAAATATTAAACATTATTTATAGACTCTGCCATGCACTATGAAATAGTATTCTCCTGGGTCTATGCTGCATTATTAACCAGATACATTAAGTGAGACTTTTAAATTAAAAAAGTACACACCAATGGCTGACTGTTGTCGTTGCCAGCGTCTTTGTTCTGTTTCTCTCTGGATGTAGCAAGCAAGTTTGGTTCTTCTGAAAACCCAAACATTTAAAACAAAGTACAAAGAAAAGTTCAATAAAGTGACAGTCTTTATAGCAACAGAGAAGTGCAAGTTGGCTCAGTAGGTAAAGGCACTCTCTGCCAATACTGACGACCTGGGTTTGATACCTAGGACCAACACCATGGAAGGAGAGATCTGATTCCCGCAAGTGGCACTCATGTGCCCCTGTCACCCCCAAAAACATGTACAGTAAGTGAAAGGACATATAAAACATTTTTAAAAATCAAAATTTCATTTTCAAAAGGAGTAAGATTAATCACCACTTGGCTATCACTCTCCTTTCTTGAGGAATATATTTATTAACAGATAATTGGAAATTACCAAACATATCAGTGTTTTATTTGGGCAGACACTGCGTTGTATCGTGTTTAGAAACAATGGTACCAATGAACAAACCCTCAGAGATATCCTTTTTAAATACCACAGAAACATTCAAACTCACCGCATACACCATTTTCTATCTCAGCACTGATGCTTAAACAACCTTCATTTTAATAAAAATACTCCTCCGCTCCTTCCTTCATCTCTGGCTGTGACATCCTCCCATCTGAGAACACTTTGTCCATGTCTCTATCAAACTTCTTTCCTTCCCTTAAGACTCATCCATCATGGAAAGTCATTACTGAGTGTGGCAATTTTATTCTATTAGAACAATCATCTCTTTTGAGTTCTTTAAATTTTGTGAAAAAAAATTTTTTTTATTGTCACTCCGGTACGTGAAACCTACACTAGTGTCACATGCCTACTTCTTTCATTTCTGGATTGGGGGAAGGGGCAAGCCTTTAGTATTATTTTCACACACAGGACCATGAATTTCTGCTTCATTTTTCTAGTACTCATATTTCATGTATTTCCTATTAATTTTCCTATTTTTTACTGCTCTTCACTATAGCCCAATAGTTCTCAGATCCCTGAATATTTTGAATTTGATTTAAAGTGGCATTTCTGTTAAACCTATGCTAAATTTGGTACCAAACTTATTGCTGTTTGAGTCCTATTTGAACTCTCTGTATATATGTAATAAATAATTTTCAATGGCTTATGACATACAGCAGGGGCTCCTGACCCCAGTAATTACACCACCAAATTGCTTTCACCTAAATACAATTCTGACCTTTCATTTGTCCATTTGCCACCTTTTCTCCTCTCTGATTTGTGATCTTAGGTAAATAGATACCGTCCTTCTGTGAAACAGGCTCAGAGATGATCTGTTGAAATCAGAGCCAAGAAAGATTTTAACAAAGACCTCCCATTCGTTACTGAAAAGACAGCTTAGTTTCTTATTTCAAAGCAAAACACTGGAAATCAAGGATGATTGTGTTGTAATGCAAACTATTAAGTAGAGTACTCTACAAGGTTGTCTAAATCAAGACCAACATTTTTTTTCATGTAGCTGTAGATTACCACATAGGCCAAACATGAAAGAATAGGGGAAACGTACTCAGAGAGACAGCATATGTCAAAAACCAAGAAGTTTTGAGTATAAAATTATACATTGTTTTCTAAGGAAAATATAATGTGTGTTAAAATCTTTAAAATCTTTAATTATTTGACAGTTTGATGCATTAATGAACAATTGCCTTTTTTAACCCCTCCTTTCCCCCTCTCACTCCCTGCCTTTTCTACTGAAACGCTTCTTCCCACCAAGCTGTCCTGCTGCTCTCCTTTCTCCTTTTGTGCGACCCACTGGCCTTCATTAGAGTTACTTGCCTGAGTGCATGTGGGTAGTTACTTACTGAGGCAAGGACTCAGCTATATAAATAAATATATCCTAAGCTACACCACTGAAGCCAATGACACCCCATCCTGAACAATTGTTAACTGCCAATAATGTCTTGTCTGCCGTGGAGGTAGCCAATCACTTTCTGGTTGGAGTTTTGGCTCACTCCACAGGAAGATTCTCCTGTCTGACCTGTAAGCCTGGTCAAGAGTCCATGGCTAGAGAGTTAACATGTGCTAGGGAGAAAGCTACTACCACTAATTTAGCTAAGTGGCCATATTTTCAATCTGTATTATGTTTATATCTACACACTAGTGTTATTTCACTGTAGAAACTTTTACTTCAGTGGAAAATAATTAATACAAAACCCCATGACAGACAAAAATTTCAATAATGGTAGAGTGGTGGGCCCTAAATGATACACCTGCATAATCCCCTCAAGGTTCAAGAAACACTGTACAAGAGGGGGCAGGAAGAATGTAAGACGAAGAATATGTACCAAGAATTCATTTTTAAACAGTAGCATATAAAGTAAGTTCTTAGATGTAAGACGTTATGTAAGTTCTTATGTAGTGTGGTACAGTAATAGTCACTTACAGGAATTTCAATGAGTGAAGTTGTTTTAAGGGAAAACAAGATATATTTCATAAAAAATAATATGCCACATTGATAATAAAGAAAAGATTGTATTAGCCTTTTTTTCTGGTGGATAAAATGGGCATACATTCTGGAGGTGTTTGGGAAGATGGCTTGGTGGAGAGACTCTTTTCTGTGTAAACATAAGCTCCTGATCTCGAAATGTCAGCAACCTGTAAAAAACCCAATGTGGTCATGCCCGCCTGCCCGCCTGCCCGCCTGCCCGCCTGTGGGTCAGTAAAAACTCACTGCTGCGTGCAGCAGAGACAGGAGGCTGTATGGACCCAGGTGAATTCAGTGGACACACACACACACAAACAGATATCAACCACATGCAGACATCTCTCTTAACACACACACACTGCCATACATGTAAACTCTAAATATTGACAGGTAAAAAATTATAATAAGATATTATTTGAATAAAGTGAACAAGTGTTAAAGTAGATATGTATTTAGGTTTGATTAAAATGACAGCATGAAAATATTAAATGTAGTATGGAACTTGCCGTGGTTTGCAACTTTTGGAAGCTCTTCTTCAACAACATAGGCATGCTTATTTATTTCTTTTTGTTAAGTGTTGTAATGATTCAGGCTTTAATTTGCCATTTTCTTATGCATTGTTTACATGTATAAAGTTGGTTGTGACAATATTTTTTTCTACTGTGTGCTTCCTGGTTCATCTGGGGTGCAAAAAGCCAAATAGTGTACCTCTGAAATGAATTTGTCACCATCCTAGATACTAGTGTGGCTATTGTGTTCTGATTCATTAATGCACAGCTGAAATCTTGCATGTCCATCTACTCCGATCACAGAATTATTTTTCTGCTTACAAACAAGAGGAGCTGCAAACTACATCGATAATTCCTTGTTCTAATCCCCTGTGCTTTCTGCATATTAAGCATGTATTGTGACAAATGAGGGTTCTCAGCTGACTGGCTTTTCTACCTTGTCGCCATGTCAAAGATTCTTACCTGGAATGCTTAGTGTGTAATTTTTGTTACAGAATGGTTATGCACTAGAAGAACTATATTCAATAATCAAAATATTTACATCACTCTCAGGAACACTTCAAGCAGAGTTAGAATGTGGCATTATAAAGTATATACTACTAGGTGTTTTCCTTTAAGAATGAGAACTCTGTATTTCAAATACATCAACATGAGCTACCTGTAATGGTGATGAAAAATCAAGGCACAAAACTTTAATATTTGCCAATTTACACCACTGAAATAAAGATAAGTTAGGAAGCTCTATCTTATGTGCTTGCCACAAAATGTCCCAAGATGCAATTTTCCCTATATGCTAATAACCACCACAGTAAATAAATGCACCTAGATTCTCTTGCTCCCTCTATGGACACATGAAACACATCTGGAGATCATAAAGAAAGGACTCAACATTTACGTTTTGTAAATACCGACTGGTGATCTGGAAATAGAAATGTTGACTGACTGGGAATGATCACCCCTTAACACCAATAAAATTGTAAGGGTATCACATATATCTTCTTCACAACTTTAAGTGCTAGTGGCTGTGAAGATACTTATGTTGGCAAAGTGGCTATAGTAGAAAAAGGAGGTCTTGAGTCAGTACTCACACAAACAAGAGAAGCATAGCACTACGTTTCTACTTTTGAATCTAACAAATTGATGAGATTAAGTTCAGTGAGAGACCTGGTCTCAATAAATACAGAGTAATAGAATAAGGACCCAGAGACTGACCTATAACCCCTACGTGTATTTGTATGTGCACCAGCCACACATTTGTATTTTCTCTCTGTCTCCCTATCTCTGTCTCTTTTTCTCTCTCCACACACAGACTTCCCCCAAGTAAAACATTAATATTTAAAATACATATTTATATCTAAACTATGGTTCAGGTTATTGAATTATACACTAGGGACTCAAGCACTTTTCAGAAAGAAATTTGACAAGAAACAGAAAGTTGATGTTTAGCCTTAAACTCATGCAGACTCTAAAAATATTTTAAGAATAACAAGCTAAAATATTTAAAAACTAAATATTAAAATATGATCAATTGTTCTACAAATATAATCTGATATGTAACTTTAGTTGCATATTTTGTTTATGATATTAGTAAAACTTTCCATTTAAGTTATTGCATACCAATGGTTGAATACTTTCATGCGTATCATACTTTCTTTCATCTTCTGTTGCTGTCTCTTTTTCGCGTGGACCTGTCGGTAAATGTACATATTTAAGTAAAAGAAACTACAAGTAAATAGAAGATAAGATGAATGTATTTTATTAAAGTAGAAATAATTGACCTAGTTATAAGTACTGTATTTTATTTTTATATAGTTCAATTATATTTGATCTTTAGTTTAAGATTTAGGTTTTTTTACAGGATGTTTTGATTTGTCATTAGTTTTCAGAAGCATGAGACTGGAATGATGTACAACAAGAATTGATGTAGTTATAATAGTGTAAGTCATATGGATATGACGTGGAGTAACTTCTTGAAAGGTAGACCAATAATGAAATTTAGTTATGGTGTTATAGTATTTGCTTCTATTTATTCTCTTTTCCAACTTTAAAAAGGTTTCATTTTTTAACTTCATGTAAGTGATCTGTAAAATTGTGTTTTTATTTATGTATGTGTGTGTCTGTCTGAGATCACGGATAGTGAGGGTTGACATGGATGTAGTGTCAATCCTGCTATGAATTACTACAAGAAGGCATCACTGTCTACCGACGTGTATTGGTTTTCATGATTTGCACAAGTATGACTTCAATGAGTATTTATAAAATACACCTCTTGCCTTTCATTTCTCTGGTATTCTTATTTTGTCTTCTTTGATCTGTCGTCACAGCTAAATTACTCACATCATGCTTCTTTGCAGGGTGCTCACAGAAAATCTGTTAAATTTGATATAAAGATAAATGGTAATAAATATCCTTCTAAGTTCTAAGAATATTTGAATTCTTCATTTCAAAAGTAGCAAGCTTGGTTCATAAAAGAATCAGGGAATCCTATGGTATTTAGAGAGAACATAATATGTATTATCAAAATAAAGTCTGACTTTTGTCTCATGTGTCTGCTTATTTTAAAAAAGTAGAAAATCAGAAGAAATATTTTCATAGAACAGTGGTTGCCAACACATTTCAATTAGTAAAGAAACATTAAAGATTATTTATGTTGATAACTTAAAAATGAAAACATTACACACACACAATAGACACATAAAACACAAATAATTAGTCACAATTTAGTATTTAAATAAAAATATTTTAGCTCCTTACAATCTTTAGGATATTCTTAGAGTCTTCCTGTATTTAAAACTGAATAATAGCATGGCTATTCTGTTACCAAATAGCTTCCTGAATTTTGCCTAAACCTCAGTATATACAAACTCTATAACATGCTAACGAGTTCAAATCAGAATAGACATACCTGAGTATGTTTAGCGAGACAAAATGGCATACAATGAGAGCCCTTGAGTAAAATATCTAACATACCAGTGGCTGGACTGTTCCTTGGCCACCATGCTCTCTCTGCTCCACTCTTGCTGTCCCCTCTCTTCCCGGCTCTGCTGACAAATGGATGCATTCAAGTCAGTTAACTGAAACACTGTGATAGGGTGGCCATGTTCCGGTGGAAAGCCACACAGAATGACTGGGCAGCATAAATTGGTCTTGATAGGTTTAAAGTAAACAAAGCTGAGTGAGTGGGGGAGAGGCTGGCCCTGGGAAGTGTAGGTGAGGAGGATGAATTCGATCGAAACATTTTGCTTCTCAGAGAGGTAATAAAGTGGGTCCCTAGAGATTAATGTATTACAAATTGTCCATGATTATACATAACAGACATAATGTATGGTGTAAGAAGAAACATAGCAGGATATGCACAACTATTAAAGAATGAATTAATTTATGACAACGGTTAAAAACAGGATGCAGGCTTGAAGTTAAAGATTGCTTACAGAGATTCTGAAACCTGTCAATTTCCCATTTAGCACAAACTGAATTGTTGCTAAATAAGTAAATGTATGCGATGCTGGACCCACGAAGGATACTTCCAATCATTACTCACAAAATTACATGAAGTGAAATAAGAAATTGAATAGTAATATATACAGTTTCATTTCCTGACAACGTTACATTTTGGAAGGTCGATTATCTTCATTATTTCCCAAAAAGCCACTATTTTAATTGAATCAAAAACCACACTTCTTCCCTGTTTTCCTTTTTTCCTGATGCTTGGTAATTCTTCTCATCCTTCGCTCCTCCGCTTTCCCTGTACTTTGTGATGCCTTACTGCTCCCCCAGTACCACAGCCCTGAGCAACTTCACTGCTTTAGTGGAAGATTCCATTTCACATTTGCAGAACATGGGTTAGATGTTGCTCTTGTATCGCCACTTAATCTACTGCATGACAGAAATACACAGCTCTCTTTATCCACTAGTGCTGTCTTGATTTATGGAGCTATTTTTTCAAAAGGCTACATACAAAATAAAGATTTTTACCATTCATTTCTAGACTTGTATTGTGTTCTCTTCTTTGATCCACAGTGTCAGGTAAGTGGTCCAGATTCTTTTTTGTTGAAGAAAGCGCAGAGAAAATCTGTGAAAAATCAATATTAAAATAGGGTTGAACGTCCTTCTATTTTCTGGGAAAAAACAAAGTTTCACATTGCAAAGCAATGAGATGACCAAATAAGGGAAGCACTTCATCAGAATTCCACATTTTTGAAGAGAAAACCTTAGACATGCTACCTAATTACAGTCTAACTTTTGTTTTCATATGGTCACTGACAATGACAGTCAACATGAAGGCTACCCTAGATATAAGAGTCACTGTCAAAAATATGTCAAAAAGGTTACATTTAAATTATTATTAGTAGTATAAAAGTTAAACACTATAAACACACAACACACAAACAATACCTCCACCTGTGCCAAAATTTATTTATAGCTTATCAACTTAAAATAACATCATCATATATGTTAAACTCTCATCTACAACCAAATAACTCACAATTAAATGTAGCCTAAACAGGTTATTTTATTAACCGTGTAGGAAGACTCGGACATCATGGCTACGAAAATTAGTAAAAATGTGTTTCTCACTTCGTATGCTGATGGTCAGAGATCAACAATACCTTACTGCTGTCACTGAAATGATAATTAAAATATACAGTGCGATATTAAATCCCCAAATGGAAAATAACCCTAATCAACACAACTGATACAATAGAGTATTAGCCAATTACAAATGTAAAAACATTTTCAAAATTAAATAATTGTGACTAATTATTGTTACAAGAAAATTGTACAAGTAATTTTATTTTCTTATGATTTCTAGTTTCAAAATAGAACAATTTTAGATGAACATCTTCAATTTAAATTTAACATACCAAAGTTGGAGCTTTTTCATTCTTACTTCTCCACCCAGCGTTCTCCGCTAATGTTACTCCTTTTTTTGTAGCTGATAATAAAGAAAGACATTTAACCAATTTTAACTGTAACACAATGAATCATACTGTCAAAAATATTACGTAGAGATAAGTACAAAAGATTAGATACAGCTAAATTAAAAATTTAAGCTCTAGCTTCCTAAAGAATACCTTCAATAGTCTAACCATTTAGTTGACGTTTTATTTAGCTTTTCATGAGGTACTTGTGATCATGTAAGACTTAAATATATCCCATGGGACAGACATAAAAATGCACCAGGTAGAGAGAACTGAAGCATTTCATGTATTCACCTAAAAATTAACAAACTCAACACAAAAGAAGCACTCAGACACATTTAAAAAAAAACACCACTGAAGTATTCACATTGACAGTGTGCAAGCTCATGACCTCTGAACTTTTGTCTATCATATGTTAACACAAAATTATCCAAAAATATTTGTTCACTTCTTTTTTTTTCCCCCTTGGGAAGACTGTCGGCTATAGGGAGTCTCCATTGTTGGCTATGTTTTCCTAAGAGTTTAGGCATCCCTATTTGGAGTCCTTTACTGGTCTCCTTTCTGAACATTAATATTTCAACTAATTCTTTCACAGTGTAGATAATTGATAAATACAGAAGCTCTTAAGCCATTTTAGTATTCAGAAAGTCAAGTGTCACCTGGCAATTATTTATTGCAGTCTCACTAAGCGCTAGAGATTAGGTTTATGTCCAGTCGATAGAAGTATTCGGGGACAGATTTCCATCAGGGAAGTCTGGAGCGAGACCCATCATTTAGTTTTCATGTATAAGAGGGTGGAAATGGGAAAACAAAACAAAACAAAACAGACATAGATGGAATTATAGGGGAGAGTCAATACCAGATTGGGATTAAAAAAATAAACACACAAACAAACAAAAAAAAAAAGAAAGATGAACAATTAAAATGTAAGACTGAGGACAAGTTCAAGTTGCTAAAGGGTTATAAACAACTTATAAACACTTAGAGATTAAGAGTTTAATGGGCTTTGCGGCCATACTGTAATCAATATGGTAGAAGAGAAATATTAGCAGAATATACATATATGTTAGAGGGTAAAATTTGAGACAATGACTGAAAGTAAGATGATACAAGCTTGAATTTAGAGAATGTTTCAAGAAATACTCAGCAATCATTTTTCCAGTATAAAATGAAATATTACTCAGTGCATCGGTGTATAAAAATCCTGGAACCCTGAAATACTCCACATTGCTCACTAGCTGGAAAGGTACGTGAAATTAGGCAACACACATCACTAAGTGCATACTTACACAGTGTGCTACACCTCACCGAATATGCTTAATTTTCTGTCTCAGGGGATTCTGTTCTATGTAACCCACTTAGGTGGTTTCTTCAGGATGTCCCCTTTCTCCAGTGGGAGGAGTTATTGGAGAATTACAGGGCAGTTTGAAGCGTTAACAAGCATTCATTAAACACAGACATTGCGTGTTCTTGATCCCAATGCTGAAACTAAAGCGATGGCTTGTAGAGAAGAGCAGAGAGAACAAAAGTACACATATCTGGAAACAAGGGCATGCTAGATGATATCTGCCTTTCCAACAACTATCTACAAACTTTGGGAAAGCCACGCCCTTTAATAACTAGCCTCAGAATCCTTAAGTGGTACAGAATTCCCAAGTGTGAGCTGTAGAGTGCAGAGACATACATGCAGAACTCACAAAGAGAAAGGTAAAATTTTACATGCTATTTTTTAGTCGTTTGTAAACCATGTCTTTCAGAGAACTTTTTGCCAGCAAAGACATTTGAGTTATTAATGCCAAAGTCTTGCTTCAGATTTCAGGGATCAAAGACTGAGGAAGGAGCACATGGTAAATATTTTATGTATCTTAAACTACTTGTTTCCTTGGTGATGGTTACTCCATATTACTTGGCTGGCATGTTCTTCCAGCTGTCTTTGCTAATGCTTGGTTTAGATGTCAATATTCTATTTTAATAATGGGCAGTCAGGTTACTGACAACAATGTAATGATCCATCTTTATTTCATATGTTATAGAGTTAATCATAGAAGCAACAATCTAAAAAATGGTGCATTGACCTGAGAATGAAATTCCTTTTGTAATAAAAAAAATAACCCCACAAACAAAAAAAGTTATATATAAAGAAACAAAGTAAACCAGAAATTGACAACTATTTACTAGGGAATTGAATCCTGGTGGCTAACTTAGTAAATAATAAACTGCTTAAATTTGGGTCACCGTGTGTGTGTGTGTGTGTGTGTGTGTGTGTGTGTGTGTGTGTGTTTGGCACTTTCAGTGTTCTTGGGTTATGAAAACAAAATGACAGAAGTACTAGTAAGAAAATACAGGGAAAAGTATTATCTAAACTTTTAGGAATGGTTTTCAGAACCAGATGATGATTCTGTTAAACATAAGCAAAGGCTAGACCACTTAAAACATGCTGAGTGGTGCAAAGAAACATGCCCTTGAGCAGAGGACGCAACCAGCAGCCTGTGAGTTTACTGCTTCTGTGCAAGCCAGTGGAAATCAATTGAAGGCATATATTTACTCAAACACTCCAGTGACTTCATCCTATTAGACCATGAATATTTTGATGTTGTCGTCCTTGTCTTGTAGTTTAATAAGCACAAAGAAGTGATGGGAATGACATCACAGGAAATACACGATGCTCTGTCACCAAAGACACTTCTCAGAATACTATTTGTCCAGCAGGAGTATATTTCACGCAAAGGTCAAACCTAGACTTGCAGAACTGCTGATCTACGGTCTGGATTCTGTCATTGTCCCCAAAGAGAGGCTCATCAAAGTGAGAATCTATTGTCATTCTATTCTCTTCTGAGCCTAATCCCCTGGCCCCATCTCTCAGGTTCACAACATCAAAACTTCAGAAGGAATTACTCATTGAATTGTTCCCTCTGTGCTTGATGACTCCACAGCCCGTCAACTTACCTTTGCTTTTCTCTTCACTGCAGTTCTTTAATTTTGGCACATATGACATTATCTTCAGAAGTGGCCCATTTTGAGTCATTGATTCCTATTCATGTATGACCGAACACCTATATTTCTACTCAGGCTACGTAAGTCAGATGTGGTTCTGTGTGATGCAGCACTACAATGCTTTGTGCCTCTCCAAACGTAAGACAGAGAAGATGAATGGCCACACTTGTTTGTAAAGTTATTTTTTTAAAAAAGAGCCAGGGTGTCACTATTTGGCCACAGCTGGCCTAGAACTCATTGATCTCAGGCTGATGGTGAACTCACAAAGATTCTTCCACCTCTGCCTTCTGAGTACTGGAATTAAAGACATGCACCTGTACGGCCATGGTGTTTGTGCTTTCTTTAAATGGTAAAACACTGGATTTTTCATTTCCTGACAGCCCTTTGCCTGTACTTCGCTTTCTAAAAACTTTTAAGGTTCTTCAGTCTCTTGTATGTGATATTTTCATATCTCACATTCTATCTGAGTGCCGTGACAAAAATATATAACAGGAAACAATCCATCAGATGAGCTGGAGAAGGAACAAGATGTTGACCCTGGATCCTCAGGTAATAAGTAGAGAATAAGCAACAAGCACGTCTATGACATATAAACATCAACGTCTGCCACTACCAACAAGCTGCCTGCCAACAGGCAGCTTTCCCAAGTAGGCCACCTGAGAGAAGAATTCACAGAAGCCTACAGAGCACATTTTACCTTCAAGCGAGATTATGATCTAGCCTCCATAGGACATATCAAGATGCAAAGTGCATTCATTTCAATTCCTGAACTCTTCCCTGTCATTATCAGACACAACACTGCTCAAAAGTCTTAAGTTTCTTCTGAGACTCAAGAAAATCATTTAAGTGAGCCACTGTACAATCAAAAATACAACTGACATATTTCCAACACATAAAGGACACAAAGTAAACAGCTTCTTACTCAAATGGGGGGCTAGAGCATGCAAGGAATGTTTAAACTAAAGCATGGATAAAATTCAGACAAAAATTAAATCTTGCACCTCTGCGTTTGGTATATAGGGCTCAGAATAGAATCATCTGGGTTCCTCGGGGCTTAGATAAGATCTGGTGCTCACAGTACACACTGATCTCTCTTTAGCTGGCTTAACTCCATGCATGGACTCAGATTTCCTCACCAAATGTCTCACTGTTCTGACATCTCCAATATTCCCAAATCTGAATTGAAAGTTGAGTTCCACCATCATTTCACACAACGGCTATTCATGTTCATTTTGCAAGGACTCCTTACTTTTTGTAAATGCCTCAGTGGATTTCTGGATCCATGATGCAAGACTGCTGCCCCCTCTCTTCATAGTACATATTCCATATGTGTGGAATCTGTATTATATAAATGAGTAAACTATGCTGCCAAGCTTTTTCCTATTCATTTGTTAATTATAATTTTATTCATCTTACATCCTGATTGTTATCCACTCTCTTGTATCTTCCTGTTCCCA
Source organism: Acomys minous (assembly GCF_964271855.1). Taxonomy (NCBI): domain Eukaryota; kingdom Metazoa; phylum Chordata; class Mammalia; order Rodentia; family Muridae; genus Acomys; species Acomys minous. The sequence continues at coordinate 103,394,578 of NC_140491.1, forward strand.
CCCTCCCTCCCTCTTCTGCCCTATTCCCCTCGCCTAGACCTCTGACAGGGGGCCCTCCTCCCCTGCCATGTGACCACAGCCTATCAGCTCTCATGTGGGTAGTCTGCATCTCCTTCCTCTGTTTGGCCGCAGGACCTCCCCACCTAGGGGAAGCAATGAAATTGTGGGCAACAGAGTTAATGTCAGAAGTAGTCCTCCACTCTCCCCACAATCTTGAAGAATGAGCTGTCTGTTCTCTATATCTGAAGAGAGGTTCTAGGTTCTCTGTATTCATTTTCCTTGGCTGGTGCATCAGCTTGTGCATACCCCGCCCCCCCGGGTCTAGATCCACTGGCCGTTTGGAATGCCTTTCCTCAACAAGACACAAATCTAAACAATCCCACCCCAAACTGTTCCTCATCTTTCACCATAGACTTTGATAAGTTTGGTTACAATGATGTCACAAGATGATTTTTTTATCCTGCTTTGCAACTTCCCCTGCTAAATACATTCATCTGTTACTGTTAAATTCAGAATCATTGGAGTGTCAAGAGCATGGGCAGGAATCAGTCAGTCAGAACCTTTGCCAGAATAAAATCCATATGGCTTATGGCCCAGATCTCTATATAATCCTTTCTCACTCTTGAAACATCATGAGCTGGGGGCATACAGGGTCTATGTTTCCCAGGGAAGTGGTTCTCAATCTGTGGGTCATGATCCATTGAGGGGTTGCATATCAAATATCCTGCATATCAGATATTTACATTATGATTCCTAACAGTAGCAAAATTATAGTTATGAAATAGCAACGAAGTAATTTTCTGTTTGGCATCACCACAACATGAGGAACTGCAGCATTAGGAGGATTGAGAACCACTTCTCTAGACAAAATATCCGTCGCCACCCAATATCCAACCATAAAGCCTCTGTAAGACTTCTAGTTCAAAGTCTCAAAGGTTTCCACATTCCTCCTGCAAACACTTTCCAAATGCCAAAGAACTGCATGGTAAGATTCATCACAGCAAATGCTCCCACTTCTACGGAACCACTTTTGTGTATGTATTAATTTTTCCATAGCTGAAATGAAAAAAACTAGGATGACAGGCAACTGAAGGAAAAAGAAATGTTCATTCTAGCTCACGGTTTGAGGGATATATTCCATCGTGCCAAGGAAGCATGACTGCTCAAGTTATATTCCACAGTTTCTCTACAGTGATGAACAGATCATACACTTAAGCTTGCTTGTTCAGGGTATCACACACTAAACCACAGCACACCATTCCCCGGTGTCTGATATTCCCTGCACTATCAACAACATTCTGGCCATTGACTTCCATGTCTCTATGAGGTCACTATGCAGAGGTTACACCACCGAATGATTTACTTAATAGTTCAGCCAGTTCAGTGGCACACTCAATTGGTTAGGTAACTGAATTAGGTTTTGTTATTACCCTACTTTTCCTTTAAGTTATGATATAAGAAATAGTTAAGTAGTTTTGTCTACTAGAATATATTCAAAGCCATCCTTCTTTAAATAAACGTTCTATCAAAGGCTACCATTAAACTTAGCTCGTACCTTCCTTTTCGCCATCTGTCACATTTTTCTTTCTTTGATGCTCACTTGAAGCTAAGTGATCCACATTGTGCCTCTGTGGGAGAGATTCAGAAATAGCCTGGAAAAGTAATTTTGAAAGTGGGTTGCACAAAATCACCTTTTACTTCAAGGAGATCAGAGTGTCCCATTGTAAAGTAATGAGGTGAGATGTCAAAGGAAGCATTTACTGGATTCTACATCATTTGAATAAAGAACCTATTATTATTTTATTTTTATTTTATTATTAATTTATTCTTTTTACATCTCAATGGTTATCCCATCCCTTGTATCCTCCCCTTCTTCCCTCCCTCCCATTTTCCCCTTATTCCCCTCCCCTATGACTGTTCCTGAGGGGGATTTCCTCCCCCTGTATATGCTCATAGGGTATCAAGTCTCTTCTTGGTAACCTGCTGTCCTTCCTCTGAGTGCCACCAGGTCTCCCCCACTAGGGGACATGGTCAAATGTGAGGCACCAGAGTACGTGAGAAAGTCATATCCCACTCTCCACTCAAGTGTGGAGACTGAAGAACCTATTATTGATTACCTAAATCAATTCTATGCGTGGCCTTCATATGGCCAAAAGAAAACTTGGACTAGGGTAATAAAACTTGGAAGACAAGCAGTAATTTTTTTTTATGGAATGGTAGGTGTCAAGGATATGTTAACAAAGAAAGAAAATTTTTAAAATATCTTAAAAGCAGATCATTTATGTTAATGTTTGGAAATAAAAAGCCGATGCACACACAAAGCCTTCACCTATGGAAATTAATCCAAAGTTCATTTGTAATGTTTTCAAATTTATATCAACACAGCAGATATATAGAACTCCAGCCTTTAATGGAGACACAAAGAAACACAAAGAATGAGGAGGTATTCGACTACCGAGTATGAAAACTCAAACTCATGAGAATTTAGTATTCCTGCCATAGATGCAAAGAGAAAATGGGTATATATTGCTTCCTAGGTTGATGGTAAACTGGCATTCCCATCTTAGTCTTAGAACAAAAACAATATCAAAGATTAAAACATAATGTAATGTCATGGAACCTCCATGGTTAAACTTTGAAGCAAAACGATTCCCTAATTTACAGAAGATGAAACTAGTGTTAATGAAGATGAAATGGAATAGGGATATCAATGTGTGTGTGTGTGTTTCATAACGTAGGCACTTCTAAGCAATGATCCAGCATCTTTGCTGTTTGTTTAATGATATTAGCTAAACACCACAGACTGCAACAAGCTAACAAGCCTTTGATGTTTATATGCACTGTGGGCATTTACTTAGTAACTCATTTAGTAATGGTAACAGTAAATGAATGGACCATATTAAAGAAAATAAATGGAAATTGGCTCCAAGGAACATAATTTGTGAAAGCACATTCTACATTGCATTCTCTAGAGGAAAGAAAAGAGGGTATTTTTGAAAGTTACAGATTTATACACATTATTTTAAAATTGCTAAAAGTGAGTTTAAGCACTTAAAATAATTTGGTGCACATGTTGCTTTGAAGGAAGAGGAGGGTATGTGGCAAGAGAAGGCTTTGAAGTTTAATTAGCACTTACAGTTTTTTATTAAGACAACATCTTACAAATAGCTCATTTTATGTGTGAAACTTTTTAATGGCCTAAGTTGTAATGATTTTCATGATAAAAAATGTATTTGAGTGTCTGTAGAAAGTATTCAGCTGATAGAGGGCTGGATGTTCCTGTAGAGAACCCAGGTTTTATTCCCAGCACCTGCATGGTGATGCTTAACCTCTGAAAACTCCAGTTCCACATGGAATATGCTGCCCTCTTCTGGCCTCTGTGGGCAGTGTATGCATGTGGTGCACTTAAATACAGGCAAAAACACATACATGACAAAATAAAATCTTCTGAAAAAGTAATTTTTTTGAATAAAGTTATCAAGAATAATAAAAATGTATATTGGATGTTCATTATACAATCTCCTGGAAATATTCGAAAGGATATTCAGCCAATTCCCAACTTGGATGATGTTCCAGAAGGCACAATGAGTTTTAATGGTGGGCTCAGGGATCATGGTGGAAAAGGAGACAGAGAAATGGAAAGAGCAATAGGTAGAGGATGAGTACAAGAAAGCAGTGTGGACAAACGAGGGCGCTCACACAGATGGATCCACAGCTTTCCCCCATGACCTGTGCAGCTACAACAGATAAAAATCCCAACATGGGGTGGGACAGATGGGTTGACACAAAGTCTCACCTTTAGCTAAGAACTGTTGGCAATTGATCACTGCTAAAAGAGAAACAATAAGATGTTTTTAAGGGTGTGGAGGACCACACATCCAGCAGTGTAGGGGCAACATCAACTTTTTTTTTTTAAAGGAGAACACAAAGTTGATGGGAAGTGAAAGGATTTGCTCTAGGAGGAGTTGGTGGATGGAGGAATATAGTCAGGATACACTTACCAAATTCCCAAAGAAATAACAAAAATGTATTTGCAAAAATGAATGAATAACGTGGAGGTAAATAAAATTGAAATTGGATTCACTTAAAAACAAGAGGTGGAGATAAGAATATACACGTAGTATTTGAAATGATCCAAGGACCCACTTTAACATTTTTTTTTCTGTCCATCTTAAAAGTAGAAACTATGACCTTGTTTACCCATCACCTGTCACTGGGTTATTCCACAAGGAAAGAAGCAAAGATGAATAGATGTGACCACTGTGCTCAGTGTGTCTACTGTCTGTCTCATGCCATGGTGGACACAGTCTCAGTCCCTACAGCGCAGCTGAGCATCACACACAGCACTTAACTCTCTCACAGAATTCCACCTGCACAGTCACTGATGGAACCACAAACTTCTTCAGTGTTCTTCTGAAAGCCTCGAACCTTACACAAAGAACCATGTTATGACTTATAAGTGTTCTCCATGTCATGAGTACTCATGTCTGTTATTCTGTCCTTAATGCATATCATAAGGTCATATAAAATCAGTAATCTAAAGGTGCAATGTTTAAGATGCAATGTTTATGCGCTTGGAAGATATGGGAAATCTTCAGGAACGTCCTTGCCACAGAAGGAAAGATCAAGTTTTTCTCCAAATTTGCTCAGGCTTTAAGAATATGTTTAAAATCATAATGAGCTAAAGTACTTTAAAATTAAATGCCAAATTGTGACTAATTGCATACATCTATAATAGTGTCGCAATTCATGTACTTACATTACCCTTAGCTACGTGGTCAAATAACAATGACATTTACATACCAATGTCCCCAGTCTTTCATTGCTCTCCTGTCCTTCTTGTACTTTTGTTGATGTCCTGACTCCTATGTCCGGTTTTGCTGATAAATGCACATATTTAATTAAAGCAAATTTTATGGCATCATATATTAAATGAAAGACATTAAATATTAGCTCAGATATTTAAACATACTAAAACAAAAGTTGAATTTCTGTACTGATAATGAATGGACTGGGTCCTAAACCTTTAGATGAAGCCTTAATTCCACAGAGAATGGTTTAAATTTTGTCATTATGTAATGAGTATATGCGTGTCTGTATGTATCACTCAGAGAGGTGCCAGTTTGCTCCAGGTTATGTTGCCATGACCTATAAAATACTATCTTGAGAACCAAACCATTATTGTACACTAGCACTTATTCAAGGAGGAGTCATTAGCAAGGTTTCTAGTTAGTTTATAATATTCAAACAGGACTGCATGTTGAAGTACTCCCATGTTCAATGCCGCCCCAACAGTGGAGAGAAAAGGAGGAGGGCACATCAGTGCCCGTCCTGACTTGACGTAGTTAAACATGCAATCAGTTTATCTCCCCTACCTTTCCAGTACTCTGTTTTTCATCTTTTAAAGAATTTAATCATTTTCCTCTATACAAACTTTTTATGATTTCTTTATACTCTTAGTGCTCAGAAACACCCTGTCTGTACTTATTATGTATTACTACTCCTCGGATATTACAATACCATCTATGATATTACAATATCATCTATTGAGCAATTCAGCAGCTTTAGTGCCACACTCAATTTCAACTTTTGTGGAAACTGGGTTAGGTATCAATCTTATTAATACTTAACTTTCCATGTGAGAAACAGGTAAAATCTTTGTTTAGTACAACATAGTCGCCCCCTCCCCCTGATTTACTGGAGGATGACACATAACTTATAGTTCTCACCTTTCACTTCTGAGGTTGCCTTATTTTCTGTTCTATGATCTGTGGCCATAGCCACACGAGTCACATCTTTTTGTGGAAAAGGCTCCGAGACAATCTGTGAAGTTAACGTAAAGATGAGTTGAAGAAAACATTCTGCTCTTTTCTGATAGCTGAAAACCTCATTCAAAAGGACTGAGGCTGAAAAACACAGGTGGAATGCACGAAGGCTGCCGTTCATGCTGAGGTCCTCAGCCATGCTTTCTAAGTCAAATCTAACTTTCAAGCTGATATGGCTGCTGGAAATAAAAACCACACATCTGAAGCACTTTAAGAGACAGGAAACTGATAATAAGTAGAGGTATGCAAAACATTATTTGTTAAAAATTTAAAGATACATTTGTAATATACACTTGTGAAAATAAATGCCAAAGATCATTTGTTGTTTTCTGCAAATTACAGTCACCACTCCATCTATGAGATTTCTACCTATAACTAGGGACATTTATAACAACTCCAGACAGTTAAGAAAGCATCCCTTCAGTCATCTCTGGGGATTTGGGGCAGTGTAGTATTATGGCCTTTTAAATTAGCAACAAAAAAATTATTTCACTTTAAATAGTTACGGTAAAATAATTTTCCCATCTTAGTGCTATAATAAAAATGATAAGTAAAATGCGTAAAATCACATAAAATATCTAAACTAAACACAAATTACTAACACTCTGAATTCATAGGTGAAGAATCTGATTTTAACAAGGTTAATATGGGAAGGATATTTCAATATGATCTCAGGGCAGCACTTAGACTTTCCTTAGCCAATGTGCAAAGCCTGTTGTATGTATATAACCAATATTTCATATGTACAGGCAAAACCCAAATGCCCCTTTTTGCTTAGAATCATCTGATGGTTCTGTCAAAATCTTATCAATAAATATCATCTACTTATGAGCAATACATATACCCTATCAAACAAAACAAATGTAAGTTGTCAACTAGGAAAGTAGTTTAGAATATTCTGATATTCTTCTCTCCCTAAAATGAGGAGATTTTGAAACTTACAAATTGAAACTAACTTTGACTAGATCAGTGGATGAGAGAGTCGCAATTAGAATCATTTCAATGACAGACATTGTAGAAAGTAAGAGGCGGACTTATCTACTTACTAAAGAGACTGCATTTTAATCTTAATTAGCTAGTATGTTGGTGAGTTTATACCTGGTAATTATCATGAAATTATCAGAAGGTGTCTGGAAACAGGATGAAGGTGATGTTTAGTTTTGAATACATGGAGACATTCAGGGTATATCAAGAAATATGAGGTGGTAAACTATTTTAAATACAAAATTATGACCAATTAGTCTATATAATAACCTGACATGTCATTTTGTTTGTCTATGTTCTCTTGTTGAACAAAACAAGATACCATCAAATTAATATTTACATACCAATAACTGAACACCCCCATGGATGTCACGTCTTCTTTGTTCTTCTGTTAATGTCACCTCTTTGCATAGATCTGTTGGTAAATTCATATATTTATGTAACATTAACTATGAAACAATGTCAGTTCAAAGCTTTTGTAGAATCAAATGTGAATGTTTAAACAGTAATAACAAACATTGGATTTTTATTTACACAAGTAATGCTTTCAAGGGCACATAATCTTTTGAACAAGACTTAATGTTTTATGAACCACGTATAACCACGCAAATTTTTAATATATCCCTTGGATAGACACTAGTTTTTGTGAGTTTCAAAGAATTGAGTGATTTTAAAGATTCATCAACAAACTCAGCATAAATGAATAAGTTTAGATACAAAGTTTTAAAACACCGCTGAAATATTCACAACACACAGTTTCCTGTGTCATAAAACTGTATGAATAATGCGCATTTTCCAATCAAAGGATATATGCATGAAATTCTCAGAAAATAAAACATTAATAGAAACTTGTTTTTCCACCCTTCTTGTGTGAACACAAATATACCCAGAAAGTTTTTTTCATATTGCAGCATCCTCACACACTTGGGGTTTTGTTGTTATTGCTGCTGTTTTGTTTTTGTCTTTATTTGTTTTTGTTGTTGTTGGTTTTTCGAGACAAGGTTTCTCTGTGTAACCTTGGCTTTCCTGACACCCTGGTTTATGTCCATGAAAGATAAGTCAGCTATGGGATGTCTTCCTTGATCACCTATGTATTTCTATAAAAACTGAGATTTCTATTTTGGAAATCTTTTATAACATTCACTGTTACCCTGATGTACATTAATATTTCAAGTGCAAATCAATTTGTAAGTGTAGAACCTTTGCTAATGAATTTGTAGGGACAGAATTACTGATTTCACTCAGTAATGGTTTGTTGAAATCATGCTAACTGCTGGGGACTGACATCACATCCTGTCAGTTAGAGGATCATGGAAGAACTTCCAATAAATCAGTCTGGAGTGAGACAGCTGTACGTTTAGGTGCATAGAAGCATGAACACATAAAGAATAAATGTAAGTAGTAACAGATGGAGAAAATAATTACCCTACATGATTAGTTTGAGTCAGCATCAGCTTGGGAATCTTAGAGAAAAGGGAGAGACAGAGGACCATGAAAAGGTCAAGAGTTCAGTCAGGTTATGAATGCTAACACATGATGAACAGCTTTTACCCACTTAACCATCAAGATTTTAAGTGTTGTAGTCTTATATGCACTAGGCGTAGGTCAAAAGAATGTGGTTTCAGAAAAAAAAAACCATTAGTAGAATACCCATAAATAACAGAAGATGATTTTATTTAAGAGAAAGTTCAAAATAAATGATTCATGCTGTATTTTGGCATGCTTCCAGAACACTCATGACCCCAGCGTGCCACTGTCTGTTCAGAATAAAGCAAACTGTTAATAAATCACTGTGGAAACCTAGAATGCTGGATACTACGTTCTGGTTATTATGTAAAAAAAAAGCAGTCAAAATGTGGCTGGAAATAAATTAAACAGTATAATAAAACTCACTGAGCTTGCTGGTGTGTTTCACATGCTCTGTATTAACACAATTAATCTAGGAATTTACTTTCAGTGTCCACATTCTAAAGTACTAGGAGTTAGTTTATAAAGGACAAAGGAAAATTTAGGAAAAGAGAAAGCAGATATTCAGCAGAAGGGGGAGTTTAAGGTGGAGGGAGAGTTCAGAAGTGATTCTACAGGCAAGTAATTTGGATTTTCCTCCTAGAATCTCACCTATAGCAAATATTTTATAATCTTTAATTACAGAGAGAAAGGATGATACAAAGTTTTTTGGCAAGAAAAGGTCTCATGTTTCAGATTATTTCACAAAGTATTTTATTTTAAAGTTTAGTATTAAGTCATATGAACTGCTGTGATGAACCCTAATCTGTGGCATTAGAGTCACGAAAGCAAGTAGGAAGCTAAGTAGAATAAACGCTGGATGAATATAACCACTGTCACAAGCTGGGGACCTTGGCAAAACACTTGAGACTACAGGAGACGTTTCACATTCAAGCCACACCACACTTCTGAAACAGTGTCTGTCATTCTGTGGCCTCCACAGTTCTCTCATCATTTGTTGCTAGGTCATTTGTCTACTTCATTATGCCTAAGCGCCATGAAGATATTACAGTACTTTCAGTGCACTGAACAACGCAGCTGCATTGATATTGAACCTGGATCAGATTTGAAGCTCATCACTATTTTTCTCTTTTAAATTACCATATAAGAGTCAGGTCAGTGTCTTTGTCTACTTGTGCACTATGCACTCTAATTTAAGTGCATATGCCATCCAAAGGCTATTGAGAAAACGTGGCTCATACCTCCTGCCTCAGCATGTGTCACATTTTCACTTCCTTGTTCTATAGACACAGCAAAATGATGTTCATCTTCCTTCCCCAGCTTCTAGAGTGAAGATAAAATCCGAGTTGCACAAAACAGACTGTTAACGTCTTAAGAGTTCACATTTTCCCCTTTTTAAACAGTAACAAGACTAGAAAATAAGCCGAGCACTTGTAGGATTCCAGGCTACTTTAAATGCAGATCCTAATGTTGTTTGTTCATACGACCACACTGACTAGGAAATCAAAACGTGGATGGCCTTCAAAACGTTTTCAGGGAGAGAATAACAGGTGTAGTGGATATGTCCACACGTTAAGGTACGCGTAAGATCATTGTTAATGTTTTAAAAATAAAGGAGAAAAAAAGAGCTTCTACACATGCGCACAAAAAATTCTTCCACCTATGAACGTGCATTTGCATGTTTTAAAATTCATATCATCACCCACGTCTTAAACTCCAGTCTTTCACAAACCAACTCTCAAAGTTATATAGGCAGTGAGCAGAACATTCCACTACAAGTTAGAGTCATGGCCATCTATTATTACTTCTATGATAACTAAAAACTGTGTATACTACAGTTCTTATAATGGTCATAAAATAGAGTCACCGCCTTAGTGTTAAACACATACATACTAAACATTCAATTACGTAATATCATGTTAAAACTCCATGATGAACATTTAATGTAGATCTATTCCCCATTTTACAGACACCCAGAGTGAGGATGATGAAGATGAAAGAGACTCCAAAATGACTTTGTTTCACTCTCTACACTCCCATTTTTGTGTCTCCGTGCATGTGTAACCGAGTGCTTGTCTGTATGTGTGTGTTGCACATGTGTGAATGGGTATACTTGGACACATGTGTTCCTGCCTGGGGAGGCCCAGGCTGACTTCGGGAGTCTTCCTTGATTGCATTACACTTTATTCATAGGGATTTCCAAATTGAAGCCAAAGTTTACCAACAACTAGAGTCTGGCTAGCCAGCTTGTTCTCTGGTCCTTCTCCACTTTAATAGCCGTTGGGTTATATATGGGCTTCCATACCCACTTGGCACTCATGTGGGTACTGAAGACCTAAACTGTGGTCTTCACACTTCTGGGCAACTATGTTGCCGACTGATCCATGCCTAAGCCAGTCCCTTATTAACCAGACAATTTAAAAATACTATCCAGAATCTGTACTGAATATTCAATAAATTCATTCAGTACTTTGAGAAATCCAAAGACCTGCCTTTTGTTTATTAATCATCTGTAGTGCTTTTTTTACATCTACTTTTTCAACTCTTAGACTTTCAGATTATTGTAATGGAAAATAAATGGATCCTATTAAATAAAATAAATGCAAGATGTTAATGAAAACAATTTGTTGGAAAACCAAAAATTACATTTGGTAAAAATAAAAGAATATTAGCAAATGTTACATGTAGAAACAAATTCTTCTATTGTACTTGGTATAATAGAGTATGAACAACTTAACAAGATTTCAGTGCCTTACTTTGCTTTTAAGGTAGTGAAGGATATGGAGTGAAAAGTTTACTTCCTTCTTGCATTTCTTATGCAGAGAACAGTGCAATAATTGCTTATTTTAGCTAAGAAACTTTTTAAAGCCTGGTAACAATTTTGATAATAAGATAGTTTTAATGAATTAATAAAGATCATGGAAATTTTATAAAGGAGTGTATTTACATAATGTCCTTCATATATAAGAAATGATATATATCTAAATCATAACTAAGGGAGAGATTTTTAAAGTGAAAATCAAGGCTTAGGAATGAGAGAAGCATGAAAAGGTTTACTGGGACTCTGATCTGTGTGTGTGCCAGGCACTCATAGAACATTTCATTCGCTATACTTCATAAGTTAAAATGTGACTATATGGGCATATGTGCCATTGCTTCTTGTCATTCTGCGATAGGAAGACCCTATGATGAACAGATGTGACCCACTAATCCTCTGTCCAGTGTGCCATCATCCTATCCACTGCCCTGACCGACTTGCTCTCAGTCCTTAGAGTGCTGCTAATACCATACAGGACAATCTAACTACAGACTCCCACACACCCCTTCCTCATTCCACCACAAACACTCTTCTTGCATGAAGCACCCTTTGCATCAGGTACTATGCTCATAAATGTTTGCGTCTTTCTAGCTTTGCTATCCTGTCACAGCGTCATAAGCCCTTAAGTAGGGTTTTCAGTGTTCAAAATGTATATAAAGTTCATATGATATAACAGTAACTTATTCAAAATTAAAATCTTTAAAAAATCATCAAGAATGTGCCAAACCTAGTTGTGATATTACTTTAGCAAATGACTACTAAAAGCTTATGCACATGAAATCCATATAGATATATGTATTATTATGAGCCATCCAAGATAAGGCCAATGTACACCTACGTAAGAAAGTGCACATTAATTTGAATAGTATTTGCTAGTTTACACCATTTAAATAAAAAAGCTAAGAAGTAGGATAGTTGGAAGTATAATTTGTATAACTAAATTATCTTGTTCAACAAACAGTATTGAATGACAACTGTCAATACACATATCTGCAAACCACTGACTTAACTCTTTCGCCGTTGTAATGCCTTGTTTGCCTTGATTGTGTTGATGTTACTTCTTTGTTTGGTTTTGCTGGAAAATACACAAATTTAAATAAATAAAATAGATACCATTGTAGATATAATAAAAGTATATATATGTATATATGCCTTTTTATATAAATTTATATAAAATTTATATAAAATTATTTAAAATAAAATTCAAATACATATTTTCCTAGTTAATGGTTTTCTTTACCCTTTGTATTTGTGCATAAGCATGTACACACATATACATACATATACATTTGTATGCTTATGTATGAATTGTACAGACATCAATTTGCTGCAGGTTAAAGATATAAAATATTTTGAGGTTTCATTCACAACTCCATCAATGCAATGTTAGCAATCAAATCCTAACAGACAACATTTCAAAATAAGAACGATGTTTCCAAATTCACTGTCAACCTCATAAAAGAAATATGAAAATAATGTTCAATTTCAACATCAAAACTATTGGTAATTCTTTTTGCTCATTGCAGGATCACATGTATTGTCAAAATTTTGTTCATTTTCCTGTGTCTCTGTTAAGACCCTACCCATCCTCACTAAGTGGACAGGAGAACTTCCGGGCCTCACTTAAAAGCCATCTTCGACTCCTCAGCAAGCTCCACATCGCAGGAAGAGAACCTTTCTCAAGAAATATGGTGGTTGGCTTTGCAAAACACAACTTGATAATGACCTAAGCATCCACATGTATAACATCACACATGCACACACATACACACTTATGCATGTATACAATAATCAACACAGATGGTCGAAAAGTACAATTAAACAATCTTCATGTAGTTACTCGGGATTTGGAGTCAGCCACAGATAGACTAATTGCAACACTTACTACAACGTAACTCTGTGACCCTGGAAATAAGTATTTTAATAGTATCCTACATAGATAATATTATCCTGCATTGCTCTCATGTACCATGCTAGTCTTGTAGGCCTTTTATGAGAGAACTAAACAAAGCATCCCCATGCTAACAAGAGCTATCGTTTTTATGTCAGTGGTAATATCATCTGAATACATAGGATCCCTGTAGCTTCTGTTTTTGGTGCGTAAAAACTATAAAAGGATCAGTGTGGTGATGTGTTCACTGCGATTCTAGACCTCCCTTCAGCTGCAAATAACCTATGATGCAGCGAAGATTGTATGTGTGTATGTGTGTGTGTGTGCTTGTATGTGACAGCATACGTGCATGTGTGTTTGTATGTTTGTCTGATGCTGTATCCAAGCAGCCATCCAATCTGCTTTTTGAAACACAATCATGGCTTGGTTTTGGGCTCACAGTGTAGGCAACAGTAACTAGGAAATGTGTTCCAAACTGATTGGCCTCTGCATCCGTAGAGCTGGAATTTCAAGGCTGGGAACCCACGCGTCCTTTTACAGGGGTTCACTTAAGCAAACTTCAGTATGCATGAACAGCGAGCACTTGGAGAGTGAGCTTCCCCACCAACCACAGAACTTTAGTTTGAATTAGAATCTAATGAAACCACATGAAGTACATTCTGGTAGATATGCAAGGCGCTGGTGGTGAGGAGACCAAGGGGACGCCCTCTGCTCTCCTTCCCCGAGACAAACCCTCCTCTTCTGGCATGTTCGCCATTCCTTCCATTTTTTCCATCTATGTCCTTCTTTCCTTCAGCTTACTGTTAGCTGATAATTATGCTGCACTTTCTTTATCCCCGAATCAGCCAATGTGTAGGAATTACACAACTACCAGTATAAAATCAAGTGATAGCACCAAGAGTTAATGTGAAAAGCCCAAAAGGAATCTGGAAAATTGTTCTTAGCCGTTTCTTTGGAACTGTCAGGCTGTTGAGAAACATGCCCAGACCCAAAGCAGCATTTATCCTTTCTTTGGTTCTGTTATATTTCAAACTGTAATCAAATGTATTGTTTAGTTAACCACAATCCTCTTCATAAACCACAGGAAATCCAGAATCTCAGAGCAGCCTAGTCTCAATGTCAAGTGTGCCACGAGACCAACAGGTGATCTATCAATATTGGGAATTTATATTTGATAGGATATTCCCCTTCTAAATTATATTACTACCTCAATTCTTTTTTAAAAGTCTTCTTTCCCTTATGCTCACAAAATTAAAACCACAGAAGAACCAAACATTCCCGGTGGGGTTTTGAACTGGCTGTAATGCGACAAGGCCCCAGTGGTTTGGCTTTCCTCAGTTCTGTTAGGTGGGCTTTTGTGATACTAGTGTGAGAAGTGACCCATTGTTGGACATTGACTTCTATCCATGTGTACATGACAGTTCTGTATCTACCTGGTGAAACCCAAGGACAAGTCTACATACTGCTTTATTACACCTAACACCTTCCCAGAAGCTGAAATGCATGTTTTTGCTGTTGGCACTTGGTTACACGGTAGAAGGTCACATTGTGGTTCCTACATATCCAGTGTTCTATGCTTTATTCCCTAGATAATTTCAATGTTTTACACTCCCCTCTCTGCACACCTTTGCTGGCTGCTGGGTACTCCCCATACTTAAAACCCATCTCAGCATTCCTCCTTCTCCCTCCTCTGCACTTTCTTTATTATGGTCCTTAGATAACTCAATACTTTGTAATCTACTTAGAAATTCAGCTATGGTAGTGGCACATTAAATTTCAACATTTAGAGAAAGTAGATTATACATCTTATTTCCTTCCTTCCTTCCTTCCTTCCTTCCTTCCTTCCTTCTTTCCTTTCATATACAGTGTTCTGCCTGCTCGTATGACAGCACACCAGAAGAGGGCATCAGATCCCATTGTTGATGGTTGTGAGCCGCCATGTGACTGCTGGGAATTGAACTCAGGACCTTTGGAGGAGCAGCCAGTGCTCTTAACTGCTAACCCACCTCTCCAGCCCCTATACATCATTCTTATTACCATGTAAATTGCTGTATGAGAAATAGGCCCATGTCTTTGTCTAGTAGAATAACTTGTCCCATCTGACTCATGTGAATATTACTTACATGAACATTCCTCCCAAGGGCTGCATGTAAAAGGCAGATCGTACCTCTAGTTCCAGCATTCGCCATGTTTTCTTGTATTTGGCCTGTAGTCGCAGAAACACAAACCACGTTTCCCATATATGTAGGAGTCTCAGAGGTAGTCTGTTAAAATTAATATAACAATAATGATGCTTAAATACAACATTCTCAACGTATTCCATTTCAATAATTAGAGGGCCAAGTATTGTAACCCAGGTCGTTTGAACTAAGAACCTTATATGACATCTAAATCAAATCTAGTTTCTCTTGCCACGTGCCCACCTACAACAGACAATACACATAAGACCATTTGCAACATTTTAGGAGAAATAAGAGAAACAAACACCAAAAATACCAGCAGTAAATATAAATGAAGATTATTTAGCACTATTTTTCAACTGATATTTAACACTTGGGGGCAGAAGCAAGTGGATCTCTGTGAGTTCGGGACCATCCTGGTCAGCAGAGCAAGTTCCAAGATAGCCAGGGCTACATAGAGAAACCCTGTCTTAGAAATAACTAAAATAAAATGAATTTTAAATCATACATATTATATCCATACATACATCAAACCTTTCTCCTGTAAGAATACCAAATTCAGTTTTTGTTTGTTTGTTTGTTTGTTTTGTTTTGTTCAGACAGAGTTTCTCTGTGTAATAACCCTGGCTACCCTGAATTCTGCTTTGTAGACCAGGCTGGCCTCGAACTCACAGAGATCTGCCGGCAGCTGCCTCCCAAGTGCTGGGATTAAAGGCTTATGCCGCCACGCTTGGCCCCAAATTCAGTTTTTATTAAATAACAATCACCACCTGAAATGTATTAAAATCCCATCTTTAAGAGACTCACAAGGTGAGGCAAGCACTTCAGTAAAACAGTCTGATGATTAATAGGGATCTAGTATTATTAGCATAAAAATTGGAAAATCATTTTACATGATTGGGGTAAATAGTATGGTCATTTTAATGCCATAGAAATGATTTTACAAAATAAAGTATATATTATCTCACTACCTCTGTAAGATAACCTTGTGAATTTATCTTAATCCCACTCAGTGGGCAGAGTAACAGAAGTTATTTTGCATCATGTACAAGAACACTGCAACATGGTGTCATTTCATGAAATAAACTTTTCTTAAGTAATGCCCAAAGTCTGCTCAGTGTGTTCAACAGATTTTATTATTTCATTTGCAAAACTCATTAAGCCCTCTGTTGGGTCCTTCTGATATGTGGCCAATAAATGTCTTTAGTGAGGGCAATGATAATTGCCTGGATCTCATAAAACAAAAGTTAAAAAATGTAAGTTGTCAACAAGGAAAATGCTATATGAAATAGAACTTAACATTCCAATCGCAAGTAAAATCCTTAAAAAATTATAACTTCAAAGTAACTCTTATCAGAACAGTTGATGTCATAGGCTATCTCTTGACTAGAATTGACTCCACGACAGATACTGCTGAGGATGAGGAGGCTGTGCAGAAAGTAAAACTTTTACTTAGCTGTTCATTCATGAAACTGCAGTTTGTTCTTAACTGGCATGTTATGGAGCTGCTACACGTGTAGGATACAGTAATTTTCAGAAGATGCTGGGTAACAAAATTAACATGCTTTTCAGTTTGGAATCAAAGTCTCTAAGAATATACTAGGAATTTGAAGATGGTAAATATTTTTAAAAACAAACACAAAAAATATTATTCCATACAGTGGCATAGTATACAATTGTATGTGCCTATGGTATCTTGTTAAGCAAAGCAGCGTGGTACTGCATATTTACATACCAATGCGTGAACATTTCCATGGCTGTCATGTCTTTGTTCTGTTGATATCATTTCTTTGTCTGGAACTGCTGATGAATACACATATTTACATAGTATTCATTATAATGCAGTAGTAGAAAACATGAAAATATTATATCAAAATAATGAAAAATGTTTAAACGTAGTTATAATAAATGGTGAATTTTCATCATCCCAAGTCATGGTTAGAAAACCTAACCTATAGTTGTGAATTTAATATTTTATATGATGCATCAAATCATGCAAGGTTTACATATAGAGGCATATCACCCATTTGTGATACATGGATATAGTATGTGAAAGCCTTCTATAATGCTCAGAGAGAATAGCAGATGGATAAGAAAGAAAGAGCCTCCAGAAGAGTGTAGGTAAACCTATGGTGGCGCATGTGATTAGTCCCAGAACCCAGGGAGGAAGAAGCAGGCAAATCTCTGTGAGTTCAAGGCCAGCCCAATCTACAAAGCAAGTCCAGGGAAGACCATCCAAGGCTACACAGAGAAACCCTGTCCTAAAACAAACAAACAAACAAACAAAAAAGTATAGGTTGAAGAAAAAGAAGAGAAGTAGTAAGAAAGGATAGAACATTTGGAAAATGATTTAATTTGATTTGATGGGCAGGCAGCTTGCATTTATTGGCTGATACTTATCCATACCACAAATTTTTTCAGTTTTTAAATTTTTAATATTTAAATAATTTATTCAGATTACAACCCAATTGTTATTCCCTCACTTGCGTCTTCCTGTTACCACTCCCTTTCTCTTTCACCCTATTCCCCTCCCCTAGACCTGTGAGAGAAGGGGACCTCCTCCCCCACCATATGATCACAGCCTGTCAGGTCTCATCCAAGTAGCTTGCTTCCCCTTCATCTGAGTGCCACCAGGCCTCCACACCAAGGGGAAGTGGTCAAACAGGAAGCACCAGAGTTCATGTCAGAGGCAGTCCCTGCTCTCCCCACAACCATGGAGAATGTGCTGTCCATTGGCTAGATCTAAACAGGGTGTCTAGGTTTATTGCGTGCATTGTCCTTTGTTGGTAAAGCAGTTTGTACAGGCCCCCTGGGTCCAGTTCTGCCAGCCTTGATGGTCTTCTTGTAGGGTTCCTGGACCCTCTGTCATACCACACATTTTATAATTAAGCACACAATTATATAAAATATTTATTTTGCTATTCTCCCATGCTTCTCTCATCTAGAGTCCCAATAGGATGTCCTCCCCTCTGTCCCAGTTTCCTGGTAAGTGAAGGCTTTCATGGGACATGCTTCTTGGGCTACAGTCATAGGGGAGGGGAATAAGGGGAAAATGGGAGGGAGGGAAAACTGGGAGGATACAAGGGATGGGATAACCATCGAGATGTAACAAGAATAAATTAATAAAAAATTAAAAAAATAATAAAAATATTAATTTGTGTGTGTATGTCTTTCTCTCTGTGTGTATCTGTCTGTGTGTAGGCACCCACGTGCCATTGCCCACATGTGGAAGTTTAAAGAAAATTATAGAGTCAGGTGTCTCTTGCTACGTTGTGGGATCCAGGAATGAGCTCAGATCATCAGGTCTTTGCACATTCTCCTCTATCCAGGCAGCCTTCTCACTGGCTCAAGGTCAGTTTTGGAGAGAAAAAGGTTACATTTGTCTGACTATGTTACACCTTATCATATTATGCTATAATATTTATAGTCCGTCATATGCTCTGTAGCAACAGGACTGACTAAGACAGCACAGACACTAAAAATATGGCCAAATTAATAGGAGAAACATCCAGTGAACATGTCTGGCATGCTGTGTATTCCAGGGGAAATTGAAACTACAGCTTCCTTTTTTAAGCCTTGTACAATTGTGTTGTTCAGGATAGCTCTAAATTATGAAGGACAGGCCAACCTTGTTCTCAACCTCTGGTTGTATTAAAAAAAATGCAAGAAGCTCAATGTTGTCCACCTCTCCAATAATTATTTGCCAGCTTTGGAAAGACACAACACATTAATAAAAATAGGAGTCACTAACTGGTGCAAGATTTTCAAGGTAAGCTGAGGTAGCTGAGGTATACATTTATTTAATATATATATATATATATATATATATATATATATATATATATATACACACACACACACATACATTTTCTGGACTCCCTAAATGTTTTGATGTGGTTACAGAAAAGGATAGAAATACAAGAAAGATAATAATAACGTGTTAAGTGAGCTTTAATGGGTGAGTTTTCAAGGTCAGATGATGAATCCAAGGAACAAAAAGAAGAAAGCCCATATGCCATTATGCACATGCTAAATAAAAAAGAAGAAGAGCCAGGACGGTGGAGAGCATCTCTAGATCTATTATCCTCATTCTTTCTAGTTGATATTGGTTTCATAAATTATACTGACCATTTCATTCTCCCTTAGTTTCGCATAGTATCTAAGAATTATAAATTTAGAATTACTAGAGTAATGAATATTATAGGGAATTTGCTCCTTGCAATAAGAAACTAAAACCTTTTATTCTTTCTCTCATTTGAACTTTCCTGCTGCTCAAAACACGAACAGAGACAAAACAATATCCATCTTTCTTTAGATTCTTGTATGACTCAAACAATTATTCAATAGGCTCTTTAAAAGATCGTCTGATAACTGCTCTTCGAACAATTTTTGATTGACAAGAACCTTTTGAAAACCTATGGTCAGGTCCAGAATCTTGGAATTGCTAAATCTCAGTGTCAGTTCTGTTATGACCTTCAGCGGTCAGTGGCTGTGCTGGTTGGATTCTGTCAATTTGGTAAAAACCTAGACGTATCTGGAAAAAAAGGGTGTAAATTAAGAAAATGTCTACAAAATTGGTTTGTAGGCAAGTCTGTGAGATGTTGTCTTGATTTATGATTGATGTGGTAGAGCTCATCCCACTATGGGCAGGGTCTCCTGAGGTATATAAGAAAGCAGACTGAGTAAGCCAGTAAGCAGCATTTCTCCATGGTTTCTGCCTCGGTTCCTGACTCGATGTTCAGAGTTCTTTCTCTGACTTCCCTCAGTGATTGACCAAAGAGATAAAATGGACTCTTTTCTTCCCGAGTTGCCTTTTGAACTGAAGTTGCTGCAGCCATGACACAGGATACTAATTATATATGATTGGGGTGAGCTACCAAGAATGCCCATGCTGTTCCCGATCGTGTTATTTTATCACAGCAAGAGAAACCGTAAGATAGTGGCTGATATAGATGGCCATCTAAATTGTATTGGCTCAATTTTCCACTTCAGATTAAGATGACTTTGTCAGACTCTGTTTTTTATGTTTACAACATTAAAACCACAGAAGAAATGAATACTTTTCAAACAATTTTTGAACTGCCACAGTAGCCTGACCACGTCAAAACACACCCACTATTTATTTTCCTTCTCTCTGATTTTCTCGTGTGGGTATGTAATACTACTCTGAGCAGTGACCCTTGTTGGACATTAATTTCTATTCCTGTATGACATAACAGCTATGTTTCTATTTGCTGTATGAAAATTAAACACTGATGTGCAGGATGGAGTAGCAAATGCTCAATATCTTCCCCAAAGAGAAAAGGGTTACAAATGCATGCTTCTGTTGTCATGATACATAGACAATATGCACATTAGAGATTTTTTTATCTTTCTGACATGCCTAGTACTCCCTGCTTCATATGTGAACGATTTCGTTACCCTTACACACACCCTACACATGCATGCATGCACTGGTTCCATTTTATTCCTTGACGGCTTTTTTTGTCACTCCTTTCTCTCCTTTCTTAGCCTCGCTACTTCTCAGACATTATGATACTTTGTGATATATTTGGTATCTCAGCTTCTTTAGCAGTTCATTCAGTTATATTTCCCAAAACTGCTTATACATGGCTTGTATTAAGCTTAACTTGTTATGTGAGAAATAGTAAATGCCTTTGACTAGTAGAATAAACCAACTCTCCTGATTTGAATGATTATTCACCCTAAGGGCTACACATAAAATGCAAATCTTACCTTTCATTTCCACCTTCGTGGTATTTTTTGGTCTTTCTTCTGTAGTTCTTGGTAAATGAACCACAATATCTTCCTGTGAAAAAGTCTCAGAGGTAGTCTGTTAAAATTAAAATAAAATGAGCTACAAAATATCTTCCTTATAAGGGTATCTGAAGGACTTATTACAGTTGGACTGAAAATTAAGGGTAGAATGTATGGGAAACCATGTCATTCAGACCGAAACATTTAAATATTATCTAACTGAAGTCCAGCTGCTGAGTTCTCATTCTTCTAACAGGGAGCATTTCACATGAAAAGAAAACTGAAACATTTCCCAGGAATCAGAATAACTGTCAACTATGTGTCAAAAAGATAAATTGGGATTATTTGTAATGTTTTAATACGAGAATTTAATATCAAATGCATACTAATACCTTAAACCTATAAAAATAAATTCTGTCTTATTTGCATTTTGATATTAAAATCACCACCACAATGTATGATGCTTCCACCTTCAACAAAGCAACTCACCACAAGCACTTAGATTTTAATGAGAATCCCACAAGCCAACACAAGAGCTTACAAGGCATTGAGTATCTTTACCACTAACAAAGTGTGTGTGTGTTTAACTTATTTGTTCAAGGTAAAGTACTGTTTCCATCTTGGTGTTATAATAAAATGATAATAATGATAATTAAAACATAAGGACATATAAAGTTCATTTTAAACCTCTGCTTTCAATCTTACTGCTATGTCACAGACTAAGGAACTGATGAAATGTGGCCACACGCATGGTTACAAAGTGTAGCCTTTGCTTAAGTATAAGCCTATGAGGCCATTAGATGTTTACTATTTATTGGGTAAAATCTAAAGGCTCTATGTGTTTAGAGACATTTGCTGGTGCTTTCTTACAGGTAGCCAATAAATATATGTATCAATAACACCAATAAACAAACAGATGGAATCAAATAAAAACAAGATATCAATTGTTAATAAAGAAAATACTCTGGAGTACCAAACTCAACATTCCATTCCCAGAGAAAAGAAAGGAGAGAATTTCTATAAGTCAGAATAGAATTGATCTCTTATAAGGAGAAGTGAGACAAAAAGTACTGGGTAAATAAATCATTTCAATAAGAGATACTGACATGAAGTAACAGCTGCCTACGTGGTGACTAGGAGATTTTCTTATCTGCTTTTTCCTGAGGCTGTATTTTGAGCTTAACTAATTAGTATGTTATCGAACTCCCACACATGAAGCTTCAAATAGTTTTCATAAGTATATTGAGCCACAAAATTAAGACCACATTTAGCTTTGAATATCTAAGAACCCCAAAAGTATTTTAAGAATAATAATAGTAAAATATATTTTAAATAAAGAACTTAATTGGGACTCATTGTCTTGATAGTTTTGTATGTAACTGTATTTGCCTTTTTATGCTATTAAGCAAGAAAAACAAAACAGTATTGAATGAGACTCATCAATGTAATATTTACATACCCATGAGTGTATACTTTTGTAGCTCTCAAGGCTTGTTAGCTCTTCCACTGATATTTCTTCATTGTCTGTCTCTTAAGACAAATGAATATATTTAGTTAACATTAGCTATACTATAATAATAATAATAATAATAATAATAATAATAATAATAATAATATGAAAGTATTATATAGAAATAAACTGAATGTTTAAACATAGTTATGATGATACTGAGTTTTCATTTTTTTCCCAGTGATAATTTTAGGGCTCTTTCTATTTAGCTGAAAACTTAATATATTGAGGTACACATGCTCACACAAATGTAAATACATCACTGGGGCAAACATTAGATAGTTTGATGAAAAGAGAGCTCAGTGACTTTAAACATTTACCCACAAATGAGCCAGACAACATGAAAGAACAAACTCTAGACACAAACCTTGGAAATATGATTTAAGTATTCAGATTCAGAGTGTACAACATTCTCAAGCTCATATCAAAAGTGTTGCTGTTTTTTCTATATTGTATGCAGAAGGAAGCAAACATATCAAAAAGTTTTGTCTCCTTTCCTAACATTCTTGTGTGTGTGTGTATATATATATATATATATATATATATATATATATTCATATTACATTTCAATTGTTATCCCATCCCTTATATCCTCCCATTCCTCCCTCCTTCCCGCTTCCCCCCATTCCCCTCCCCTATGACTGTGACTGAGGGGGACCTCCTTCCTATGTATATGCTCATAGGGCATCAAGTCTCTTCTTGGTAGCCTGCTGTCCTTCCTCTGAGTGGGATTCTAGGTGAGAGAAGCATGGGAGAATGTTTCCACTTCTTAAATTTAGTTGGTGGTGAGAAATCTTAAGTGATTGGCTACATTTTTCTAAAGATTAGGTATCTCTAAAATAGGATCTTTTACAAATTAGTTTTCTATTGTGTTTTAATAATTAAATCAAGGAAAACACAGGAAATAACTCTACATCCAGAAATCCAAAACACAGAAACACACGCACTCTAATACCACCAACATCAAAACAAAAGGAACTAACAACCACTGGCCATTAATATCTCTTAACATCAATGGCCTCAACTCCCCAGTAAAAAGACACAGGCTGACAGAATGGGTACAAAAACAGTATCTATCATTCTGTTGCATACAAAAAAACACTTCTCAACAATAAAGATAAACATTACCTCAGAGAAAGGGGCTGGAAAACAGTATTCCCAGCGAACAGATGCAAGAAGCAAGCTGGAGTAGCCATAGACCTTCAACCAAAACTAATCAAAAGAGATGAGGAAGGTCCCTACATCCTCATAAAAGGAAAAATATGCCAGAGTGATGTCTCAATTCTGAACATCTATGCCCCCAATTCAGGAGCAATGACATTTGTAAAAGAAATGTTATTCACTTGGGAGGCAGAAGCAGGCAGATTGCTGTGAGTTCGAGGCCAGCCTGGTCTACAAAGTGAGTCCAGGACAGCCAAGGCTACACAGAGAAACCCGGTCTTGAAAAACCAAAAAAAAAAAAAAGTTACTAAACTTTAAACCACACATCAAATCCCACACTTTAATAGTGGGATACATCAACACCTCTCTCTCTCTCTCCAATAGTCAGATCAAGACAAAAACTAAATGGAGAAACAAGGAAACTAATAGACATCATGAAAGAACTGGATCTAACTGATATCTACAGAACACTTCATCCAAATACAAAAGAATACACTTTCTTTTCAGTACCTCATGGAACCTTCTCCAAATTTGACCACATACTTGGTCAAAAAGCAAACCTCAACAGACACAAGAAAATTGAAATAATCGCTTGCATCTTATCAGACCGCCATGGATTAAAGATGGAACTCAACAACAAAAGAAACAACAAAAGAAAGCCTACAAACTAAAGGAAACTGAACAACTCCCTACTCAATGACATCTGGGTAAGGAAAAAAAATAAAAAGAGAAATTAAAAACTTCCTAGAATTCAATGAAACTGAAAGCACAACATACTCAAACTTATGGGACACAATGAAAGCAGTGCTAATAGGAAACCTCAAAGCACTAAGTTCCTTTATAAAGAAACTGGAGACATTCCATACTAGCAACTTAACAGCACACCTGGACGTTCTAGAACAAAAAGAAGCCAACACACAAGAGGAATAGACAGAGCTGGAAATCATGAAACACAGGGCTGAAATCAATAAATTGGAAACAAAGAAAATTGTTCAAAGAATGAATGAAAACAAGAGCTGGTTCTTAGAGAAAATCAACAAGATTGACAAACCATTAACCAAACTAACTAAAAGGAAGAGGGAGAGTATTCAAATCAACAAAATCAGAAATGAAAAGGGAGACATAATGACAGACACTGAGGGAATCCAAAGAATTGTCAGGTCTTACTTCAAAAGCCTATGTGCCACAAAATTTGAAAACCTAAATGAAATGGACATTTTTGATAGCTACCAACTACTGAAATTGAATCACAATGAGGTAAATAAATTGAATACTCATATCACACCTAAGGAACTAGAGGCAATCATCAAAAGTCTCCCAACAACAACAAAAAGCGCAGGACCAGATGGATTCCATGCAGAATTCTACCAGACCTTCAGAGAAGAGCTAATACAAGTTCTCTTCAAACTGTTTTATAAAATAGAAACAGAAAGAATATTAACAGATTCATTCAATGAGGCCCCAGTCGTCTTGATACCTAAACCATAGAAAGACACAAAAAACAAAGAGAATTTTAGACCAATTTCTCTTATGAGCATTGATGAAAAATACTCAATAAAATACTCACAAACCAAATTCAAGAACACATCAAAACTATCATTTACCATGACCAAGTAGGCTTCATTCTAGGCATGCAGAGGTAATTCAAAATGTGGAAATCCATCAATGTAATTCATCATATAAACAAACTGAAAGAGGAAAAAATCCATGATCATCTATTTACATGCTAAAAAAGCATTCTTCAAAATCCAACACTCATTCATGTTAAAAGTTCTGAAGAGAGCAGGGATACAAGGCTTATATCTAAACATAATAAAGGCAATATACAGCAAACCTATAGCCAACCTAAAACTAATTGGAGGCAAACTTAAATACCACTGAAATCAGGGACAAGACAAGGCTGTCTACTGTCTCCATAGTTATTCATTATAGTACTGGAAGTCCTAGCTAGAGCAATAAGAAGACTAAAGGAGATCAAGTGGATACAAATTGGAAAAGAAGAATTTAAACTATCACTATTTGCTGCAGATGATATGACAGTTTACATAAATGACCCAAAAAATTCTATCAAGGAACTCCTACAGCTGATAAACAACTTCAGCAAAGTGGCTGGATACAAAATCAACTAAAGGAATGCTCAACATCCCTAGTTATCAGGACAATGCAACTCAAAACGACTCTGAGATTCCATGTTACATCTATCCCAATGGCTAAGATAAAAAAAAAAAAACTCAGGTAACAGTACGTGCTGGTGAGGATGTGGAGGAAGGGGAACACTCCTCTATAGCTAGTAGGAAATTGGTCTTTACCAGCTGATAATCATCCTGGTACAGACTCTGAGAGGAGATATGTATGAGCCCAAAACCAGAGGCTTGGCTTTTTAGTTTTTGCATCTCTTCCTATTGTTTGGCTCTTCATCGCTGTGCTTTGAGATGCTTCTTGGAAGAAACTGTCCAGACAACACGTTGAGGGCTTGAATATCTGCTGCTGCTCTGATTCTAGCTGCTGTGGTTGCAGTTACCTTTGCTGAATTGCTGGTTTGCTGTTTAACAGGTCTGCTGGAATCCTGACAATGAAGAGCAAAATTGCTCCAAGGAACTGAGTCTAAAAAGGTCTATTTCTCCTGTCTCCATTAACCTCTTTTTTCTTCTGTCTAGGGTAGGTGTGTTGTAAGGGATGTTTAAGCATTAAGGAACCACAAATAGAGTAGGTTTGTAAAAGATCAAAGCCTACAATGTTAAGTCACATGATCTGTGAATGGACCTCGTTCTGTGACCCAGGGCAGACATAGAACGCCATAGTGAGCCATCTGGAAGAAACACTGAGCATTGATTTCTAGTTGCTTGTGACTGGTCAAGGATCTTCATTGTGAACTGTATTTGGGGAACCATCCAGATGGATTTATGTTTTTAAAAACCCCTCATCTCCAGTGCTGTGTACATTTTGTAATTCATGGGCCAATATCAACAAGGACATCTGAATCATTGGCAACTCTTTTCCTAAGATTTGGGGTCAGAAAAATGAAAGACTAAGACAAATATTTCACATTTCACACAGCTTCTTTTCGCAGTATTGATATTGCAGATTACCTGATTCGCTTGTACTTTCCTGCTTGCTTACTACTGCTGTGTATTCAAGCAAACTTTCTCCAGGCTGTATGAATGGTGAAAGAAGAAATTTAGTGCTTGTTTTTATTTCATAAGACATGAAGTTAACCTTATTGGGAACTATGTGGCATGTACTACCTTGAGTTGAGGAGGATATTCCTTTGGAGATCCTAAAAATATAAAGAGGTATAGAACCAGTTACACAAAATCCAGGCAAAGTAACTAATTTAATAACACAGTAGTAATAGGGAAGAGAAGCTTTCCAAGTAGCTAACTTGGAAAATTGTGATCTACCTATATTTTGGGTTTTGGAGATAATTGTTTGCCTCCTTTCATGTTTTTAATTCATTGATAGCAAATAAAACAGGAATAAAGATTAGAAAAATAAGGATAAATGTAGGATTTTTCAGAGTGTAATGAACATCACTTAGGAAAATACAAATACACCACCTTGGACATGCTGAGTGGTGCAGGGGGATGTAATGTCTATCAGATGACAAATCCAGGATCTTGAGGAGTTAATACTTCTGTGTACACTGATGGAAATCATCAGGACATATTTATTTACTGGAACGTATTATGAGCATCCATTCTGTCATACTATAGCAATTTATCATGTTACTCGTTAGTTCTGTGACTCAGCAAGAGCAAATAGATTATGAAAATTGCATATGAGGAAATGTGTGGAGAATTTTATCAACATTTTTCCACTAACTGAGAAGATTGGAGGTATACTCAGCCCTATGAACACACACACACACACTCTCTCTCTCTCTCTCTCTCTCTCTCTCTCTCTCTCTCTCTCTCTCTCTCTCTCTCTCTCTCTCTCAAAACAAAAAAGGGGTTCTTTCACCCGATTGGGGATCTAGTATTTATTTATCAGCTCATTTTAAAAGATAATGAAAACATCATCTGAATGCCAAGAGTCCTTTCAACTATATAATATACTTGATATCTAAGAATTATGAGGAGGATCAAAATGATGCAGCTCACCACAGCACTAGCATTGTTCTGTTTTCCAAAAACAGCACCTACAGTGACTGAACTTTGAGCTTAGATATAATTTCAGTGAATCCATTGGAAAGAAATTTTTTGGGGGTTCCTCATCAAGAATTTCAAATTTAACCTACATCTCCTGCAGTCTTTTACATAGAGATTAATTTACTCTGAGCAAATTATCACTACAATTATTTGTCTTATTATATTAATTTATTCACAAACACGTTCTGATTACCGCATTCATTCTTATTCAGCAATATGTGTATATTATACAACTGTAAATGTAGATCTGCTTGATAAGATGGAGTATTAGGATGCTGGGTCCAACATGTGCCTAAAATTTTACTATTTATTATTATCTCTTTGCAACTTTCATGCTCCCTTCAAATGTGCCTAAAACTAAATCAATACTTATCTGTGTTTTAGTTCAGCTGTGCATCAACATAGTTAGCAGTGAGTCATTGCACAAATCTTGATATCTACTCCTGAGAGCGTGGTTAGTAGACTGGTACCTTCTTTTACCCAAAGATAAATCTGAAATCCTAAAGCTGCCGAATCGCATAGCCAGCATGATTATGATCCCCAAGAGGATAAGAGGGAGTGAGGGTAATCCAAAAATCATCCAAATCTGTCTCAATTGACTCACTTTCCCCATTACACCTCAATTTTCCAGAGGAGGTGGGATCAAGCATAAAATCATACACGACCAAGGTTATTTACTTTCTTCATATTTATTTGCTTTCTTTATAAAAACGATGTTAATTCTTTTAGAATTTCATACATTGTATTCTGATCATATTCGTCCCCTTCTCTTAACTTTTTATAGATCTACTCTCTTTATTGGTTATCCAACTTTATGTTCTTTAAAAAAACTTTCAATCAAAACCAAATTGCGCTACCCAAATACTCTTGGGTGCATGTCCACATATCACCTTCTAACTGCAGCGCGCTTCTTCCGTGGTTTCCGGTGTGCCTGTACTCCATCCATAACTCTGTCCTCACTTGTAGCCATGTCCTCTCTGCATTGTGTTGTGATTAAATAATCCCCCCCGCCTCGATCTTACTGTGCTTTGTAATTTATTGAACAACTCAGCTGGGTTACTTACACAAGCAGTTGCAATGCCTGCTGAAACTGTTTTAGAAACCAATCTTATTACCATTAACCTTCTTTAAATTAATATATAAAAATAATTGTATTTCTTCTTTCATATATTCGTCCTGATTTAAATCACTTTTCTATCCATGTACATCTCATAAACATAGCTCATACCTTTAATTTCTCCACTTGTAATATTGTTTCTTCCTTGACCTGCAGTCCCGGATAAATGACTCACATCTTTCTTCTGTAGAAGACACTTAGACATAAGCTATGAAATTTAACATTAAAAAAATGAGTTGCACAAATGGCTTAGAAACTTAAAAGAAATTAGAATTTCTCATTTTAAAAGCAAAAGATTGAAATAAAGAAAGATGTCATATGACTCATGTTATTGGAAAAGATGTACATCATCTGAATCAATTCTAAGTTTTGCTTCATTGGCATTGAATAAAACTGAGAAGGCCTAGAAGGCTATTGTAACCATTCTTGTAGAAAGAATAGTAGGTGTCAAATACACGCTAGCAAGGAAAGACACAATTAAGTCTTAATGATATATAAAAAATAAAAAGTATACAGTTGAAAGAAAGATGGAAGCTATGCTAGGGAAGGGATCTCGAGAAGGGGAGGAGGAAATGGATATGACCATCGTGCACTGTATAAATGTGCAAATATTAACAAATTAAAAAGCTACCAAGAAGAGACTTGATACCCTATGAGCATATACAGGAGGAAGAGGTCACAGTCATAGGGGAGGGGAGTACGGGGAAAATGGGAGGGAGGCAGGAATGGGAGGATACAAGGGATGGGATAACAATTGAGGTGCAATATGAATAAATTAATAAAATATATTAAAAATAAATTAAAACTAAATAAGCATAAGTTCAAAACAAAAAATAAATACTAAATACTGATGAGTTATTTTCTAGGATCATCTGACAAGATAATTTTATTTGCTTTTGCTAATTTGTTATGCAGAAGAGAGCTGCGTGAAATGAGGACCTGAGATGAACTCTTTACATACCAATGACTCTGGGCTCTCAAAGCTGCAATCTCTGTTGTGCTCCT
Organism: Acomys minous; assembly: GCF_964271855.1. Taxonomy (NCBI): domain Eukaryota; kingdom Metazoa; phylum Chordata; class Mammalia; order Rodentia; family Muridae; genus Acomys; species Acomys minous. Next base: position 103,424,441 of record NC_140491.1, read on the forward strand.
CTGCAGATGTCATGTCAATGCTTGCTACTGCTGATAAATGCATGCGTTAAAGTACAGTAAAAATATAATGAAGTGATGAATAAAATTAAAATGTATTAAATAAATAGAAATGTTTTAAATTTAATTCAAACAAAAATTTGAACTATTGTTCTCCCAATTAATGTTTAAACTTACTCTTAATTTTTAGTTGAAGATATAACTCTTTTTAAGGACGTTTATTTTACTATTTATGTGTGCGTATGTCTGTAACCATACGTATGTTCCAAAACTGTGAATTCCCATATAGGCCAAAAGAGGGCACCAGGTCCTCTAGACCTAGAGTTATAGGGAACTCTGAACCACTTGATTAAATTCTGGTCCACAGAAAGAGCAAGTGCTTTAACCACTGAACCATATCTCCAGCACGGAAGATGTAATACTTTTTGGAGATACTTGTAATCATGTAACACACACACAAACACGCACACACAATCCATAATGTAACTTTTTACAGACATTAGTTTGTTACATGTTAAACAAACATAGTGATTTGAAAGCTTTATCCACAAATCCGTCAGCTGAACACAAATGAAAACACCCTAAGAGAGAACAGTTTATACTTTCATTGCAGTGCTCAATCTCAGTGCAAAACAGACTTGCATTTCCTAAAAGATACACACAAATACATAAATGTTTAAGAAGATCATAACAAGAAGCTTGAATTAAATATTTATAAATTTTATATTTAAAAAGTATTTATATATAAATATATAAAATGTCTCCTGGTTTATGACTTTCTCCTTCCATTTGATAATGGCTTTATAAGCCTTGTTGAGCAATGCACTCTTCCCTATTTAGCAGTAGTATCTAGAATTATACAGTTAAAACACCAAAATAAATTAGTATCACAGAAAATTAAAATGCTGATCCTCATAAGAAACAATTTTCATTTGGATTTTTTTCTGCTGTTTAGAAACATGCTCTTTGTTTAATTCTTTTATTATTTTTAATTAGTTTATTGATTTATTCACTTTACATCCTGATTGTAGCCCCTTCCCTCCTCTCCTCCTGGTCCCACCCTTCCTCCCTCTTCCCCCATCCACACTTCCCTGTTCCTCAGAAAAAGGGAGCTATCCCACTAACCCACATACCCCACCTCATCAAGTTACATCAGCATTGGGCACCTTCTCTTCCCCTGTGGCCTGACAAAGCACTCTTGCCAGGAGGGGGAGTGGTCAAAAAAGCAGCCAATCAAGTCCATGCCAGAGACAGTCACTGCTCCTCTGACTAGGGAACTCACATGAAGCCTGAGTCTCCCATCTGCCAACTAAGGGGCTTAGGGCCAGTCTATTCATGGTTCTTGGTTGGTTCTTCAGTCTCCCCAAGTCCCTCTGCGCCCTGGTTAGTCGGCTCTGTTGGTATTCTTGTAGAGTTCTTGTCATCTTCAGGTCTTATCTTAAACTATCATGCAAAGGATCTTTAGGTAGATCTTCTTTTTGAATTTGTTTTGAGATTTTCTTATCTTACTAAGGTAGTTATGGTATTCTATCACACCTCTCCCCTCTTCCAATTCCTCCCATGTTCCTTCCACTTGTTCTCAAATCCATAGTATATTATTCTTTAATTATAATAGTCACACATTTATATTATTCTCACTCCCAAAGAATGTTTAACTAAAGTCTTCGTGATATTTCAAGGATAGATGCAGAATGCCAGAGCTACTGAACTGCAATGCCAATCTATCATGGTCCCCAAAAGGGGATTCAACAGAATATAGGATGAGTACGAAATCTCCCATTAAATTCTATTAATCCTCAATTTACCTTTTCAAAATCTAGGCTCTGCCTCTCACTTTCATGCTTCATATATTAAAATTGCAGAGAAATCAGGTTATTTCCAAATAGATTTATTTAAACTGATCATGATGCCTTTGACCACCTCATAGCTCATTCTGTGTTTTTTTTTCTTCTCTCCAGTTCTCTTATTTTGGCCTCTCTGAAACTCTGCTGGGAAGTATCCATTGTTGCAAATTATTTATATATATCATACTCACTACCTTATGAAAATTAAACATAGTTCTGTTTGGTGTGGTAGTACAACACTGAAGACCTTCCCAATAGTGACGAGGATAATAGTAATAGTGTCATAAGCTCTGTTACCTGACACAGTGACATTTTCTAAGATCACCTGCTTGCTGGCATTTCTAGAGCTATTTAATTCATCTACTAAAGAAGTTCATTATTTTTGCACATTCCTCTATACTCCCCCCTCCTTGTTCCTGTCAACTTTCTGATCTAAACAAATTTCTCATAACCCATCTGCTGCCTGTTTTCATTATGCCACTTCTCAAACAATAACTTATACATTATCTACTGAACAGTTCAGCCAGCATACAACTACAACATGTTAGAAACCAGATTATACATAATTCTTTTTTTTTTTTACATAATTCTTATAACTATTTTAACTTGGCTAATGTGTATGTTGCCCTCTCGAGCACATAGTGCCTCCAGACTTACATAAGTGATTCTTCAAATCTCCATACATAAAATAGTAGTCTTACCTTTCATTTCCATACTCGCAATGTTTTCTCTTTCTTGACCTGGAATCCCAGCAAAATGAATGACAGCCTTCTTCGGTGGATAAGGCTCAGACATAATCTGCTAAAATTATAAAAGTGAATTGCAGAAGAAAGCCTCACAACTTTTAAGATGGTCTGGCTATCTCAAATCAGATGCACCGAGATACACAACGTCACATCACAGTTACAGAGAATCTCATGTATATTATTTAAAGCGAGTCAAACTTTTGGCCATCAGAAACATTGGCACAGAAATAAGAACACCTGTCAGGGAAACATCACAAGTGAAGATACAGTCAAAGCTATTTGTTAACTTTTATATGAAAGGTATACTGCATATGCACACACACAAAACCTTCCACAAAGATAAACTTCACTTATTGTTGTTGTTTCAAAATGATATCAGGTCACGTGTGTGTTTGTCATGCATTACAAGGTAACTCACACATGAGTATTTACAGCTGGGTAGCATTCTATTAATGAAGAGATTTTGGAATCTGATATTATTACCATAAAATTATAAAAACAAAACTTATACATTGCAACATGTGCTTATGTTAAGGTAGCATAGTCTTATGTTAAAATATGATGGCCATCTTACTGTTATCATAAAAATGATAACCATATGTCATATTGAGTTTCTGTGGTAAAGGTATAAATTAAATCTTAACTTTATTTTATAGATGGAGAATCTGAGGCTAAACTGAATAACACAAAATGGCCATCTCAACGTGGTTGTGTTGCTCAATACAACACATGAATATATGCCATGTACAATACAAAACCCAACAAGCATTATGTATTCAGAGGCAACTTTTGCTAGTTTCTTATATCCAGTCAATAAATATCACTTGGTAATAATAACAACAAATGAAGGGATCCCACCACACAAAACAAACACAAGTTGCTGCAAAGGAAAATACCCTAGGATAGAAAGTACAATATTTAACTTTGAAGAAAATGAAGAAATAATTTATAAGTGAAAATCAAAACTATCTTTCATAAGAATTAATGCAAGAGTATCAAATGTTGAGACAATTTGTTGTTTGGAGGAAATGGAGGACATAGATGAAGTATCAGGTATATTTGGTAAGTTAAATAATCAACCTATTACAGAATTTATAGACACCGAGGTTTGAGGATTCTGAAAGGCATTCTGTTACAAAGCAAAAGTGGTATTTAGTTTCTAATACATGGAAACTCTAAGAATAACCTAAGAATTTCAAGGCAGCAAAATATGTTTGTTTGTTTTTTTCAAACCAAGACAGTGTCTCTGTGTGGCCTGGCTGTCCTGGAATTGGCCTGGCTTCAAACTCAGAGATCTGTCCATCTCTGCCTTCCAAGTGCTAGGATTAACAGTGTCCATCCCATGCCTGGCTGTAAAATGCTTTTTAAATTAAATAGAGATAGGAACAACTCTTCCACAGCGTAGTGTGCCAAGCTATTATTTTTGCCTGTGCTGTCCTGTTATACAAAACAATTTAAATATTTACTTACCGGTGATGGGACACTTTTCTGACTTTCATGTCTCCCTTGTTCTTCTGTGCTTGTCACTTCTTTGCACAGAGCTACGGGTAAAGGCAAATATTTAAGTAATGCTAACTATGGTGTGTGGGTTCATTTTATGAGTTGTTACACTAAAGAACCTTGACTAATACATATAAAATGAATATATTATATATTTATAACTAAACAGAAATGCCACTTAGTTATAAGTGTTCATATTTTAATAATATTTTCATTTATTCCCTGAAGATTCCATTCCTTATACTTTTATCACACACACACTCCAATTTTGTAGTTTCAAGGACCCTTTATATTTAGTTGAGACTTAATAATTTTTGAGATCCTTATAATCATTCAAGATTTATGTATATCTGTGGACTGGCTGTAGATTGTACAAAGTTCAGAATATTGAATGAAAGTTCACCCACAGATCCCTCAAGTTAACATTAATGAACAAACACACAGTATTTTAGAATATTATTGTGCTCAGATTCTCAGTATGCACTCTTCACAGCCTCATTAACAAGAGTTTGGATGTAATGTGCATATTCACAACCAAAACCACCATTATATTTTGTAGACTGACTGTGATTACACACACACACACACACACACACACACACACACACACACACACACACTGTCTTATATTTCATTTTTTTTGTTGCTGTGATTAATATACTGGCACAAAGCATGTTTTGCATCAATTTTTAAACTAGAAGTTAGTTATGATTTCTAAGGTTTTTTTTTTTTCAGAAATTTGTGGTGTTTCTCAGAGTGGAATGCTGTATCTGAGATACTTTCCTTGGCTCACTATTACTGGTTACTGTCATTGTGTGGAAGTCAAAATGGCAGGAACTTGAAGCCACTAGCCACTAGCCACTCGGCCCAAAGCTTAGAGAGAATCAATGCGCACATGCTTGAATTCAGCTCCATTCCCACTCTTGTACAGCTCAGGGTCACATTCCTAGGGAATTATGTCCCTCACGTGGGCAGGACCGCCTATGCAATGTAATCACATTAATCCCCCCACAAATACATTCACAGCAAAACTGACCTAGACAACTCTCGTTGAGACTCTTCCCATGTGAGTCTCAGGTCAACACAACTAACTGTCACATATAATTAAAAGCTTTCTCACACTTTCCTCCTGTAAAAGCTCAATCGTCCTTGGTTCACTTTCATTGATTTCTCATCTTTCTAGAAAAATAGGCACCTCTAATGTGGGGTCCTTTATAATGTGTTTTTCTACTGCACATTAATACTTCAACTGTAAAAAAAACCACTTTACATGTGTAGATTTTGAGATGATGAATTGGAAAGGAGAAAAATTTAAATTGTGTTTCTTTAAATAGTCATTATTAGTCATGATCATTAATAATTTACTAATATCCCATTAAATGCTAAGGATTGCATGAATGCACGTAGGCAGTTTCCAACAGTTAAGCCTGAACTTAATCTAAACTTTGAGATTGCATAGATAGAAGGGTGGAAATTGTTAAGATAAGAAATTCAGGAGAAATATGAGGTAAAATAGTCATGTTAAAACATATGAATTATTGGGGAACAAGAGCCACCTACTTGGGGATATGAGAGAAAAGTAAAAGACATGAAAATGCAAAGTCACAGTGTCATGACAGATGCTTATTAAAATTTTATAAATCACACATAAAGGATTAGTGGTCAATATCATATGGTCATATCGGTACTAGACGGAGAACAATGTAACAGTGTAGAGGAAGGACTGACAGCAGGGTATACATATGTGTCACAGGATGTTTTAATTTGAGACAAAAGTTCACAATAAGGTTGGGCTTGAACAGGAATCACTTCCAGAAACACTTAACACTGTTGATATCTAGTAGGTATATAATTAATTATTACCTAATCAATGTATTACTAACTGGAAAACCTGGAAAATGCCACTCTGATTATTAGGAACCTGGAGTAACCAGAACCTGGAACCTCAGGAGGAGCCGGAGCCCCGAAGCTTTCCCTCGAGCGGTTCTCTCTAGGAGCTTCTCGAAGAGGAGCGATGAACAGCTAAAACTATCCCAAGGCTCCAAAGGCCCTGCCTCTTGTTTTTGGCTCACATTTATACTTCCTCTCAGCATTTGTTCAAGGATGTTTTTCAGCTGCTTAATAACCAATCTCCCCCACATGGTGGTTTGACTTCTAAGGGGATAAACATCACCTGCTCTCTCACAAGTCAGGTCAAAGTCAACCTCTGGTGGTTTTCCTTAGAAAACATACCCCTTGCTTGTTGAGACAAGAAATCTTATTGGTCTGGATCTGTCTGATTGGGCAAGGATGGGTGGGCAGTGACTTTTAGTATCTTCTTGTCTTCACCTCTCTAGATCTGGGATTATAAGGAGTGTACTATACTCTGCTCTCTTTACATGTATTGTGGTGATTAAGCTTGGGTCAATATAGTCAGAATAGCCTAATACATTATATCATGGAGAATTAATAGGCAGGCTCTAATAGGAGATTAAAATGTTTGACTCTTTCGTACTCTGAAACTTTCATCTGATTTGGAGTCATGCTAAGATTCAATATTTATCTTTCCTTTCATTGTGATGTATCATACCATCACCCAATGGTCCTTGACAGAGATCTTTGAAGACCACGCCTCAGAAACTATTTATTCAATGAGAGGACTCTTGATTAAGCAGTGACAATACAGAACTCCATAGCTGCTCATTTCCAATGTCAATTTCATCACAGTGACACAAATTTGACAATCCGTGGTCAATATGCAATCACCTTTATAGTTCTATTAACCTCAATCTACTTTTTAAGAACCTTTTCTGACTGTACCTTACCCTAATGTCTACAACATTAGAATTGAAGAAGACATCACATATTTCCAAATGTACATTTGAGCTGTCCTTGGTGGATCTGACCACTTCACTATGAGCCCTGTGATTTTCTTTCTCCAGTTCTCATATGCTATTGCATATGACACTATTTTGAGAAGTAGCTGGGTGTAAGGTATTAATTTTTAATCTTGTATAAGTGACAGTGCCTAATTCTGTTTCAAGATGGAAGAAAAAGAGGAATGGAAAGTGTGTTTCTATTACCTCTACACAGCAGGCTAATGGACAAGCTTCTTTTTAATAACTCTGTATCCTAGCACTTATTTTTCAAAGTCTTGGCATTTTGCACATGCCCCAGTACATGACATCCTCAGTTTGTGTTACTCACTGTATGTAAATTTTGTGCCATTCATCACATATATTTTCTCCATTTCCTTGTGTCTTTCTACTCCTAAGATATATTGAAATTTTGTAATACTATTCTTATTACCATTTTCTTACCGTATGAAAAATAGGTAAATGTTTTTGTGTGCAAACATGAATTAGCCTTCCTGGTTTATATAAACATTTCTTTAAAGGTCATTAATAAAATATGCACTTTACCTTTCAATTCTTCTCTTGCCATATTTTTGCCTCTCTGATCTCTGCTTCTAGTTAAGTGGTTCACATCTGCCTTATGTGGCAGAGGATCTGAGAAAGTCTGTTAAAAGTTAATAGTAAAAGTGAGTGGCAGAACATGTCCTTCTCCCATTTAAGATCTCAATACCTCATTCAAAAGCTCCGAATTGGACAAATGAGAAAAGTATGTATTGGAATTCATGTCATTCAAACGCGGTAGATATATATTTTATAAACCTAGTAACTTTTGTCTTCATGTGGTCACTAATAATGAAAACCAACATGGAAGCTCACCAAAAACTTTCTTAGAGAAACAAGAGTGGCTTTAACCATATGTCAACAAGGAAGTATTTGCTTAAGATTATTTGTTAATAATTGTGAAAAGTAATGATTACTATATTGCATATGTCCATATATAGGAGCTATCCCTTATAGAAATAAATACCAAAAGAAATTTGTATTATTTTCTATTTAAATTCAGCATCACTAATGTGTTAAATGTCCATTCATAGCAAAACTGCTCACACATTAATACAGTGAGGAGCATTTTGGAACCAAAAATAAAAATTCATGAGAGTCTACTATTACTGTCATTAAAAAAATAGCAAAATAAAAGTGTGCCTCCTTTTATATCCTCGTGGTAAAATAGCATAGTCATCTTAAAAATATAATAAAACTGGTAACAGAAATTAAAATGCATAGTATCATATTAAATCTCCTGTCAAACCTCTAAATTAAATCGTATTTCCTTTTCATTGATGCAGGAAATGGTTCTAACATGGCCATGTAAAATGAACACTCTAACATGACCTTGTTTCACACCATGTCCTTTTAAAATAAAAATTTAATAGCTGTCCTTTGAATTGAACAAATACACATGATATATTATGTAAAAATATTACAGACTATATTTTTAGAGGCTTTCTGTATTCAATATTTAGAGGTGTGCAATCTTGTATCTCATCAATAAATGTAATTTAGTAATGACAATGATGAATAAACAGAAGTTGTGAACAAGGAAAACACTTTGGAATACCAAAGTCAAGGATTAACTCCAAGAAGAATTAGTGGATATTTTTAAGAGTAACAAAGTAAAATTCATTATGATTTAGACATCCATTCTTAAGCTCATGGCTTCCTTCCTCCTTCAAAGACCTCTGGGCTTTCCCCGTACAATGGGTGGGTGGATACAGAAGAGAATTAACCAATTAATAATTTCAAAGAGATATTCCTTTGAAATGAGAAGAGGATATGAGACAGAAGCGATTTAACTATCTGCTTAATCATGAGATATATTTGGATCTTAATTTTAAAAATACATTTATTTATAATGTATACAGTGCTCTGCCTGCATGTACACCTGCAAGCCAGACGAGGGCATCAGATCACATTACAGATGGATGTGAGCCACCATGTGGTTGCTGGGAATTGAATTCAGGACCCCTGGAAGAGTAAACAGTGCTCTTAACCTCTGAGCCATCTCTCCAGGCCCTGGATCTTAGCACTTTAGTATGTTATGAAGTTTATGTATATGTGGATTAGGCAATTCTTAGGAATAGATTTTGCAACAAAATAAAGAGATTTGCTTTTAAATGCAAGAAGACTCTGAGAATATTCTAGTTATAAGGAGCTAAAATATTTGTATAACTTGTGATCTAACATGCTATTTAATTTTCTCTGATATTTTGCTAAACCAAAGTGTTAAATAACAATCTTCAGTTTACATATTAGTGCACCCAAGAACCTTTTTCTGAAGATATCACCTACAAAACCTATTGAAATGGAGATGTCTGGCTGGTGCCTACATAATGTCTTCACTCCTACATTCCACCGTCTTTGGTAGAGGAAGGTACTCTGCAAGCTACCAAAAGGGAAACACAAACACCAACCCAGGAACACACCCTTTGATCAACAATGCCACCTTGCCTGCAGGGAGCAGAAGATGGGAACCCATAATTGAGATAGATTATGTGAAGAAAAAAGTATATTTTCAATAAGGGGAAAATAAATATTTGCTTACCCATGAGTTATCGCTTGCACTGCTTTCATATGTTCTTTGCTCTTCCGTTGATGTCATTTTTTTTACTTCTGCTGATAAATGCACATTTTTATTTAAAGTAAAATACAATGAAATGATAGGTAAAATGAGGGCTTTCTAAAAATAGAGATATGTTTTCATTAAGTTAAAATTGTTAAACTTTTATTTTCTCGATCAATGGACTCACTCTTTGGCTGAAGAAGTAATTTTATTAGGTAGTTGTAATTTTTGCAAAATGTGATAAACAGATGATATAGATAGATAGACGATAGATAGATCACGCAGAAAAAAACAAGTTTGTGCAATGCTTAAAAAAAATTATCTGAACCTTTTAAAATCTGAATCTAAAAGATTCATTTACAAATTAATCTACTCAGCATCCATGAGCAAGCTTTAATATTGTGAAATACCACTGATGTATTCTCAGTTACGTTACACATTGCTCTCAATATCACAGTAGAGGCATCTAAAAACATGCATTTTAATCAGCAAAAGCTATTTTATCTAAATTCATTTTGTAGATTATTATAACTACATGGTTTCTCCCTTCCTCCAAACCCAGGCATGTACATCCTTGATTTCTCTCAAATACAAGGACATTTTCTTTATTGTTACATGCATATGTGCAGGTGTGTCTATGTGCATGCATGTATGTGCTTGTCTGTATATGTATTACTATACACATAAATACAACTTAATCTGTGTGATGTTATTTGTGTGTATGCTTTCAGGATAATGAAGTAAGCCCTTTCCTTTGCTATTCCCTCTCTCACTATTCCTTAGTTGCCCACAGATCTTTGTGCAGGGCTGCCGCCTCATGAGCTTTCCTCAGTCCACATCAGGTGTACATTGGAATTGACCTTGTTCAGCTCATGTTTAGGCTGCCATGTTTGTTGGACTTCATGGTTGCGGCTTCTGAAACTTCATGGAGACACAGCATCACAGTACACTCCCTGATGCTTTCCTTCTTGCAATTTATCTACCCACTCCTACACAGTGATCCTTGAACCTTAGGTACAGGAGATCAAAATTATTGTTTTGTCACTGTATGTGAAGATAAAAAGTATTTTTAAAGCTTTAAATCCAGTTCCTTGAAAACTGCCTTCCCTTTATGAAGACTCATCCTACTATTTAAAGTGTTCATTGAAGAGAAGACAAGAGGGTGTCACAGGATCTCTTAAGTATGACTTACCATCTATGTCTTCATTTACCCAAAGAAAATAAAACACAGCTTTATGCAATGATGTAAATATCAAGTAATTCCTTCCCAGCAGTGAGGAAGGAAAAGCAATGGAAAATACTGCTTCTAATATTTTTTACAGAGTTAGGTACTAGATCCACTTATATTCTGGCTTATAAAGTACTTCATTTTCCATACTCTAAAAAAATCATTATTTTCACATACTTCCCTCTACAGTCTTGCTTTGGTTAGTATTTACTTACTGTGCTCAAAAACTTATTGTTTATGGCCTGCCTACTCTATATTTCATTTTGCTTTGCTACTCTCCTGATATTAAGATATCTGGAAATTTATTCAATATCTGAATGGCAGCAATCAATTTTCAATTTTGCAGATGTGAAGGACATATTTTCCTTTTGGTTATTTTTATTTGATAGTTTATCATACATATATACAATGTGTTTTGATATATCTGACACTGACTCCCCTCTCCAACTCCTGCAGACTCTCCATGTGGACCCCCCAAGTTCATGCCCTTTATTTTCTTTTTATAACACACAGATTCTTTTTTTTTTCTTTTTTTTTTTCTTTTTTCTTTTTTCTTTTTTTTTTTTGCTGTGCATATGAACAAGTACGGAGCCATCCACAGAACATAGACAATCTACCAAGAATCACACACCTGAACAAAATTAATCTCCCTCTCACAGTAGCCATGAACACACAATTAATTCCTCAGCTAGAGATGGAGCCTCATATTACTACCCCAAGTCTATGTGGCGATGTGTACTGGCTTGATGCCTTGTAGATCTTGTGCAGGCAACCACAGCAACTGTGACTTGTGGGCAATGGCTCTGTCGTGCCCAAAGACACAGCTTTGCAGCTCTGACCTCTGACTTTCACAATCTTTTTCCCCCCTTCAGTGATGTTTTTTTTTAACCTAGGGAGGTTGATATTTTTGTTCCATTCATACTGTTCTCACGGTAACTTGACTTCTCTTCTAATTTATTATACATGAAATAGTGAATTTCTTGGGCTACTAGAATGCATTCGTTGTCCTGACTTAGAAGGAGCATTTCCATGGACAGGTTTCTTTTGGTGAGACTTGGAATTGAACTCAGATCTCTACTGCTGAGGTACTTCTTCAGTCTCAATAATGGGTTTTAAATTAAGACAGTCCTTACCAATCATGCCTCCAGAGACCACATTTTGTGTTCGTTGGTCTGGTACCCTCTGTAAATAAGCCAAAATCTTCTTTGGTCCATAAGTCTCAGAGATACTCTGTTAGGAGGGATATCAAAACTAATTTTCACCAAATCTCTTGGTCACTTATGGAGAGCATGTGAATTTCTTATTGAAAAAGAATGAGACTGGAAATTAAGAGACTAACATACATGAAACCACATCATTTCAGTAGAGAATTTCATATAGGTAACCTCTAACAAGTTTCTCTGTTATATTCTTACGGCCACTGACTCCATACGCTAAACCATGGAAGGCAATCACAACCATTTCCACAGTCATAAATATGGCAGTGGTGAAAAAGGTTTAATCATCAAACTCTACATTGCATTCCCTATATGAATAAAAGGGTTATCTTAAATATATTGAAGAAGATTGACATAAGGATATTTGCTATCACAGAACATTAATAACTAGGAATGGCTTCCATGATGAATATAATATTGAAGGAAAAGAAGGACATGAAACTAGCCAGAGCTTTGGCTGTACTCCGTGTTGCATATATAGAGGAAGTTGTACTAGCAGTTTCTTTGAGGCAAACAGGGGCTAGAAAACCAAAATATTAATTGTAAATATTTAAATGATATTAAAATTAGAACCACTGTTAGACTGTGTAATATGCAAATATTAACATGACATGATACTGTATCTCAGTTGAAGGAGAGCTTCAAAAGTCTAAAGCAAGCTGTATTAAAAGACAAGCATAAGAGCTCCGTGAAATAAAACAGCTACTCCTTTGCCCATTGTTAAAATCTATGCACTTAAGGACAAAGGTGACTAAAATATGTAATGGAAGTTTTGGGTTCTTTGTAAACTCAGTTCTGTTATGTAAATATGTTTTTGTTTTTGTTTTAATCCCAAGCGTGGGATGTTAGTTTGGGCTTTAGTTTGTACACAACTGATGAATGTCTTGTGCGAGGTGTGGACTTTGCCAGCTGGTAAAGGCCTGCCTTATGGGGCACATAGAGAGACGTGGTCTAGGACTCTGAGGAAGATAAACAGGAGAGCCTGGAGAGAGAAAGTGTGGCAAGCAATGGTGGCGTGAGGCAGGTAGCAGTTTGTAGAGATCAGAGATTTGTGTGGCAGATTGAGAAAAGCGTATGCATTTATTATTGACAGAGATTGGTATTACCCCCCAAAGAGCTCATTTGAACTTAAACAGCCAGGAGAAGTAAAAAGGTCTATGCCTACTCTCCCTACTAACATTATTTCTCATACCTGGGGTTAAGGGGTTGGCGGAAGGGAGGTAGAAGCATCAATACCCCAAATAAAATAGAGCTTAAAAAACAAGCATCAACAAAAATATGTGTGCCTTTCTTTACATCTTAGTGATCTGAAAAACCTAAGGATGAGGAGAGGTGATCCACTATACTCAATGTCCTACATAGGATGTTCCAAGTGATTAAACTGATTGACATGCTCTCATTGTAAGGTTGATCTTTAATTTCGTACTCAGAGAGATATACTCTGACTCAATAATGACAATACAATGTCATTATTGTTTTGCTTTCTACACTCAAGCATGTATTCTGACTTACAAGTGTTTTCTGTTCACTTGTTTTATTCCCTGTGACCATGTTGTAGATTATTATGTGGAAGCTTCTATACTTGCCCATCTATCATAGAGTATAAAATAGAAAACAAGTATGCAGTTTCAAAATGTATAAAACACCTCTCTGATTACCTCAAGTATCAATGAGAATATTCTCACAGCATATGTCTACAAAAAGTTTTGTGGCAGAGGGGTGTCTAGAGAGATGGCTCAGCAGCTAAGGACACTATTTGCTCTTCCAGAAGTCGTGAGTTCAATTCTCAGCAACCACATGGTAGCTCACAACCATCTATAGTGAGATCTGGTGCCCTCTTCTGGGGTGCAAGTACAAGAAGACAGAGTACTCATGCATATAAAATAAATAAATCTTTAAAAGCTTTTTCATAATTATCAATTTTTCATAGTACCGGGCACAAATATGAATTGTATCAAGCCCATTATAATTTCTACAAAGAATAAACCTAATATTCTTGACATTGCCTAATTTGACTAATTGAAGTATTAATAACTAAGAAAGAGTTTTTATATTAATAATGAAATGTCACATACAAGTGTATTCTCTTAGTAGATATTGTCATTTATCTTCTGAATCATACAGACTGAAGCAGTCATATGAACAGTCAAATCTTAAGCCACTGAAGTGATCATATTTTACATGAATCCAATTTATAAGCCACCATATTGTCTTGTTTATAACATCAAATAATTTCTCATAAGATATAATTTTCATCTTCATATTTTATCATATTGAGGTGGCTGTATAAGTGGAGGCCCAGGTAATCATCAGAGAGATAAGTGGTAGCAAATTCAAACATGGTGTTTAGCTCTAAGCCAATTCAGACAATGAAAGTACCCTAAGAATCATCACAAGATAAATATTTCAAAACTAAACAGTAAGTTGTGATCAATAATTCTATAGAGTAATCTGATATTCCATTTCACTCACCTAAGTTACACTGCTAAATCATCAAAATATATCAAATTATAACCGTAAATATAAAGGTTCACATACAAATGCCTGAGTCTTTTCACTGCTGTCATCTCTTTCTTCCTCATCTCTTGATGTCACTTCAGTCACTGGCTCTGTTGATAAATAAATATGATAACTATACTATAATGAAATAGTAGACACAAAGTCATAAGAAACACCAACATTTCAAAGCCCCAATAATAAAACTTGAATTGTATTGTCTTAGCTAAATATTTAAACTAACATTAATATTTGTTGAGTATTAACTCAGTGTATAATCAGTGTGTAATTATACAAAATTTCAATATATAGAACACACTTGATATTCGTAGGTTCAAGTAATGTATTTCCAAAGATTCATTTACAAATTCATGAACTGGATACATATGAAAAACATCCTCTGTTGGAACATTTTAAACATCATAGAAACATTATGGTTTATAGTGTATTCTGTGATTTACCTCTAACAAACAAACAAACAAACAAAAAGAGCCATGTAGCCATAGACATACAGAGAATAAAATGGTTTCTGCAATTGGTACTTATATAAGCAGCATGTGCACATACATACACAACAATGACAAACTAAAACAGCCTATCACTCTGAGAATGGGTGCCCTTAGGAGGGGGGGTGTCTGGGAGGGACAAGAGGGAGGAAAGACTGGAGCAGTGTGATATTTTATTTCAATTAAAAACACTTTTAAAAGGGAAAATATTAAAATTTCCAGAGTTAGCTCCATAAAACTACTATTCTATGTTCTTTACACATGAAATGATGTTTGGAATTTTCTGGAATATATTCTACTTTTGAGGCTACTCCAATATAGCAAATCTTAATTCATCATGACTATGTTTTCTACAAAAAGGTACATGCCGTTGTTGGAATATAAAATCTCCTCAGGAGTTTGAACACTTGGTCCAGTGCACCTGGCACTGATTAGGGTGGGGTCTTCCTGGATGAAGCAGATGGAATGGGGCTTGGGGCTTTATAGCCCACTGCCATTTCATGTTCACCCTCTTCTTCCTGTGTGCAGACAGAAGGTTGACCATCCAGCTTCCTGCTCCTGCCTTTATGCCTTCCCTTCCTGCAGCCATGTTTTCCTCATTTCTTCTTTTAAAATGGTCTATTAAGATGATATCCCTCAGTTTAAAATATAATTGATACAGGCTTGAACTGAGACAATATTTCTGAATATTTAAAATTTAAAATTCTCGGTATCCAGTCATTGCACAGTTAATTCTTACTGACGGAGTAAATTTGTAAGCCTGACTATTGCTTTTTTTAAAAAAAAATTATGTGAAGCGGGATAATAAAGTCTTAATTATTATATTCATTAAATTCACTTGGCAATTTTAAATTCACTTCACGTTGTTCTACAATATGGGACTCGTGGGCATTTTTTTCTTATTTTTTTCTCTCATAGGCTGTCCAGCTTCTTCCTCCTCACATGCCTAGGTAGTGATGAGAATAGCAGAAAACATACACACTATTTTGTTATCAAGGAATGTTTCTGAACTGATCAGCTCAGCAACCCACTAGAAGAAGACTGGTTTATTATATGTTTCATTCTTTCAAGCATATATTTGATTGTGTTGTGATTGCACTTTCCCCTCCAGGGTAGACAGGTTGAATATTCTTTGCCAACTTGTATGATAAGTTTTGCCAACTGCACAGTGGAAATAATGAATCACAGAAGTATAACACTGAAAGTTGATTATCAAAAATTAAGCAGACTGTACAGGCAATCATTTCTGATTATTATTTCTTTACCTTCACATTTCATTCCATGATTTCTTTTTCTCAGCTCTCTTATCTATATGAGTCTATAATGAAGTAATGAGTTATGTGGCATCATAGCACATTTATGAATGGCTTATTGTATTAAATTGCACCCACCCATTGTGAATATAGTTAGCCTATACGGTTGGGTACTTTAAAGTTCAATGCCTAGTAAGCATCAAGGGAGGAAAGAAGTCTGACTCTATTTCTGGTCAGGTTTATGCATTACAATGTTATTTTGTTTTGTTCTCCAGTGTTGGTTTTCTCTCATATACATTGCTTGCTGGGGTTTTTTTTTTGGGGGGGGGAGGTTGGTTTTTTTGTCATTCCATTCCCCATTCTCTCATCTTCATTGTGGTTTAATACTCTTCAATACTAGAACACCTAAATTTTTATTTACTAACTCAGCTGCATCCATGAATTCTCATCTGCGACACCTGTGGAATATGAAGAGATACCATTCTTATACCATTAATTCTTCCTTTTCACCACTATATTCTACATTTAATAGTCGTGTGTTTTTGGAGAGTAGTATATATTAACCCACATCATTTAAGTCCCTTGTCAAATAGCTTCTAAGAAAACCTGTTCTACCTTTCTTTTGTCCAATTGCTGTGGTTTGTCCTTGCAGGTGGGCATTTCCAGTTAGATAACCATTCTTCTCCTTCTGTGGAAGATACTTAAATATAGTCTGATAAAACAAATATAAAATTGATATGCATAAGATATGTGAGTTTATTTTAAAAGAAGAAAATTAAAGAAGGATGTTTTCAGAACTGGTGTAGCTTCAGTCCCTCAGAGAGCAAGTTACACTGACTACGGAATTCAATCCCCACCTCTAATTTATTGTGCCTACTAATGTTACCATACTCTTTATACAAATGTAAATTCTTCATGTAAATAATCGCTATAACCCAAGCCTAGTTTACTTGTTTCTTATTTTTATCCTGTCACTGTACCACATGCTGGTACATTCAGTGTTTAGCTGCCTATCACACAGCACACACTCAACGCCACAAACATTCAACTCCTAGACACTTAAAGCATCAGCAGAAACACTTGAAGGCCAGTGACAACATTTTTACAGCACATATCTACATGCAATTGCCTACAGGTGAGAAACTTTCAGAGAGTTATGTTTCAACATGAACTACTATGATAGCCAACAAAGACAGTACATGGTATCTTTGGCAATATTTTCTGACATAATCTGGTGAAAATAAAGTTTGAAAACTACTGTTTATACCCTAACACCAAAATGCTCCTCTCTGAAGCAGCCATTCTCCAACAGGCTGTTGATTTTCTAGCTGTTATTGACTTTATGAACTCAGGTTTTTCTCCATTGGTGGACAGGATGAAGTGCACTACAGGTCACATGGAAGACCTCACCCTTTCCAAATGAAAACACAGATTTTGAAACACTGATGATGATCAGCTTTTAACAGTCACTTACTTGGAGAAAAGTAAAACCAGAACATTCTGGGATAATAGATAGCTCTGGAAACTATATGAAGTGAGGCGACCCAATAGGGAAAACATAAGAACTGCATGCTCTCTCTCACATGCGGATCCTAGCCTATAATGTATACACATGTAGATATGTGCAAAGGTGTATATGTGTGTCAAGTCTAAATATCTAGAAAGGAGCCGTAGAAAGGGTAATATTAAGTGATGGAAAAAGACAGAGTGTAGGCAAAAGACACAAGATGCCTGAAAGTCCATAGGAAGAATTTGTTTTGCTGTTTAACTCTGTCATGCGACTGAATGTCTTCAGTTGGCTCTGCTTTGTTTCATTTTCTCTTCCCATTGGTAAATATTTGAGTTCAACTCATGGTATACTCAACATTAAATGTACAACTGAAAATTTAAACAATTACATACCAATGGCAAATTAATTGTACTATCGCTGTGACTTTTTTCCTTTTCTGTTGATGTCACTTCTGAATCTGAATTTGCTGAAAATACATAGATTTAGAAAAATAAACCACAACAAATTTATTAATAGAATGTTAGTATGTATAATAATTGAAAATTTAAAAATTGGTAATAATGAAATTGTATTTTTATTTTCCAAATGAAGAGTTTAATTAGCATAAATATTAGCTGAATAATCTCCTCTGTAGATAATTATTCTAATTATGCAGATGTTACATATGATGCTCGAATGACCACTAGAAACCATCATTTCTATTACACACTGTATTCATCCTCTAACTCAACCATTCTGTATAAGAGAACAAAGTTGGAAACTGGCTTTCATCAAAGAGAAGCAAGTGGATTCACACTTTTGTACCTCATATCAGTATCTCTTACACTACCTGGAAACTATTTACCTTGTAAAAATTACTGCTTACTTCCTCTCTTATATCAGATGACACCCTACTCCTTAATGTCTAACATGTGCTCATATAACATTGGGACAAGCATCTTGTCTTCTTTCTGCTCAGACTTTTATGTGGTAGGCCCCATGATTTGGTTGACTTCCCCCAACATATGCTACTATGCACCACTCTCATTCAGGGTTTCTACGACTTTTCTAGGGTACCTTTACTTACTAAATGAAGTTTCAATAGCTTTCTTTTCTATCCACTGCACTCTGAATTGAAAGTAACAATCTTTTCAACTATTTGTGTTTTGAGTCCCTATTTTTTTTTCACTCCGTAAGTGATTTTTGGGTCCCTTCTTGTGTTCTAAAGAGTGAAAAAAAAAAGTACTGAAATGGCTTTTCAGCAGTTCTCAACCTGTGGGCTGCGTCCATCAGAAAGCTCATATATGCCATGGCCTTAGGAACTAGAACACTGCTCAGAATCAAAATGACAGTTATGAAGTAGAAACGAAAATAAATTTATTGTTGGGGGTCACTACAATATGAGGGACTCTGTTAAAGGGCCATAGCATTAGGAAGGTTGAGAATCACTGACATAGAGTATAAGCAAAAATACAGAGAACACGATGACTAAAATGTGAGAGTATGAAACTAAATCACTATGGAAGCAAAGTATCATACAGCTCTCTGTCTCTCTCTAACTGTCTCTCTCTGTCTCTCTTTCTCTCCCTCCCTCTCTCCTCTCTCCTCTCTCTCTCTCTCTCTCTCTCTCTCTCTCTCTCTCTCTCTCGTGCGTGCGCGCGCACACACTCACTCCTTCTCTCTCTCCATTGAATAGAAACAGCATCAGTGATGAGAAACATCATAATATTTACAAAGTAGTATATTGCATGATTTGTTGTTACCTATGTAATTTATGACTGATGTATGACAATACGATGCATGAATCAGAACACAGATTAGATGCAGATAATGAAGAGAATGAGTCTCTTCACAGAATTAAGATGTAAATACTATTTAAATATTCAGGATTGATGTATTTGCTCAAGATGGTCAAATATTAGGGTTAAAGTAAAACTTGTTTATTATTGATAAATTGTTTATTATTTATAAACTGTTTCTATCATTTTATTGTTCCTATTTAAGGGCTATTAGTAATAATGCTCCATATTTAATTGACTTGAGAAATTTTAAAACAAATAATATATGATCTTTACTGATTTATATACTCCTGAGAACTTGCTGTACAACAGCATACCTAGAAAACACATATCTTATCATACTGAATAGTAAAATCTATGAGCATGTATTCATAGAGAGTGGAATTACAATGGAAATTATTAAGATGCAATGTCATGTGTTGTTCAAGATGGCTCAAGGGAAACTTTGTATTCAGCCTTTATAAATGATAGATAAAAATTAGTGTACACTTATGGAATGTTAAGAAAACCTGCTTAAGGTGATCATAATTAACTTCTTTTGACCTCTGGAATCATTCAAGATGGAAAACATGGTTATAAATTAAAATGTAGAAATTTCAATTCAAACCTACAATTTGAAAAGATTTCCGTATGTTTGTAAATAACACTGCAAAAATGTGATGCCAATAGTGGCAGTTGAGTCATTTATATTAAATAGTTAAATCAATATGGAGGCAAAAGAAGTAAATGATGTTGTAGTCTTTTTGAATAGTTCAAAGTATTTTTCCAGAGTGGCTTTTATCGCAAAAGTTACCTGATGTCAATGTCTTTACTGCTTCCATTTCTAATGCATTTTTTGGATCCAAGTCATTCATCTCAATGGTGGGCTGCATTGTTGGAATCAAAACACTTAGTGGTCATTGTATATGGCATTCATACGCACTTAATGATCCTTTATCAATGTATTAAAGTAATTACCTTTATAAGTGGATACTTTGTTGGTGATTCTAAATACCAAAGAAACAAACATTTATGTAAATATGCCAAAACAAATGTACATTAATGCAACTGAAGGTTTATGCTGCTTTTAGAGATAACTAATGAATTAGTTTCTCACAGTCAATAGTACACTGATCTGAAGTGCAGCAATCCTAACAGTTGAGTGAAAATTCAGTCCACGAAAACTCAGATGCAGGGAGCACAGACTGTGTTTTTCGTGGTGGTGGTGGTGGTGGTGGTGGTGGTTTTTCATGTTGTTTTTGTTTTCCTGTTGTTTTGTTTTTTATTTTTTGTTAGTTTTTTGTTTGTTTGTTTGTTTGCTTGGAGGTTTTTGGCTGTTGTCTTTTGCTGTTTATAGAGCAACATAAAAGAAATATCCTGACAACCTAGATGTCTCTCAACCAAAGAATAGATCAAGAAACTGTGGCACATTTACACAATGGAATGCTAGTCAGCTCTCAAAATCAAGGTAATCTTGAAATTTGCAGGTAAATGGATGGAACAAGAAATGACATCCTGACTGGGGTAACCCAGACCCAGATAGACACGCATGTTACATACTCACTTTTAAGTGGATATTAGCCCAACATAGATGTCCTCTGACTGACTCCACCCAGAGTGGATCAGGAAAGATACTGGAACATGGAGCTGGACTCTGGGTGAAGAGCTGCTAATTGTATGGAAGAGTTAGGAAATGGAAAGTTGGGATGTTGTCAGGAGCTCCTCAGTGAGACTTTCAAGACCGGGGGATCTGGACTGAGGGGGGCCCACATAAATTGATGCACCGACCAAGGACCTGCAAACAGAGGACCTAGAGCGCTTTTCAGATGTAGCCAATGGACAGCTCATTCTCCACGTGGGGGTGGGGAGCTAGGGACTGCCTTTGACATGAGCTCTGGCGCCCTCAATGTGATCACTACCCATTAAGGGAGAGGCCCTGTGGAAACACAGAGGAAGGGGATTCAAGCTATCCATATGAGTCCTGGTAGGCTGTGGTCAGAAGCTGGGGGAAGAGGACCCCACCTGTCTGAGGTCTAGAGGAGGGGAATAGAGCAGAAAGGGAAGGAGAGTGGGAACAAGAAGATAAGAGTGAGGAGATTACAACTCAGATGTAATGTAAATAAATTAATAATAATAATAATAATAATAATAATAATAATAATAATAATGAAATTTAAACATAAAAAAAGAAATATCCTGAAGTGAAATAAGTTTTTAGCTTTAAGAACACAGGAAGTTAATATCTTCAATGGAAGATTTATGACTGCAGTCAGTGCAACTGAAATATCAAAGGGAAATATATAGATATAGGCACGAGGGTTGGTGAAAAGAAATATACCATCTGCTCAGACCTCAACCTTGAGATGACATCTGAACTCTCAAAGCTAATACAATAGAATGTAAGAGAACAGATACTTTGTGAAATATTTTAGAGTCATTTACACCACATTCTTCAGTTTGTCCTGTAATTTAAGAATTGCAAAGTGATGGCAAATGTCCACAAGCACGTATAATTCATTTAATTTCAAGAGAGTGGTTTTCAACTAATTAGCTTGAGGATATTAATTGACAAAAGAAGCTTTTTAATGCATGCATTTATGTGGTATTAATATGACCTATTTTCTTCTAATTTAGATACGCAGCAGTCGGGAGGCAGAGGTAGGTGGATCTCTGTGAGTTTTGAGACCAGCCTGGTCTACAGAGTAAGTTCCAGGACAGCCAGGGCTACACAGAGAAACCATGACTTGGAAAACAAAATCCAAATCAAACCAAGACAAACAATGAAAATTTTAGATTTCTTTAAAAACCAATTGATGTTATGTGAATATGTTTTTGTGTTAATCCCAAGTGTGGGATATGGGGCTGCTTCAGATTGTCCACAGCAGCTGTAATATGTCTGTGCTCTGGCAGGGACATAATATTGACAGATGAGGATAGTTTACATTTGGAACTCTGGGGACTCTTATAAATGCCAGAGCCTGGAAAGGGGCCAGGAGCACTTCAAAGAGAGGCTTCTGCTCCCCCTTTACTGTGGCTATTGATGCTGTTGCTGTTGTTGGTTGTTTGCTGTTGGTTGAGGCTAGTTGTAGTTTGTCAAGTAGTCGTGTGCAGAGAGAGGAGAAGAAGAAATTGAATATTCTAACAGGAAAGTCAAACTTAGCCCAAGGAACGCTATGCCACTGATCAGGAGGAAGTAGTCTAAACAGGTCTACGCCCCCTTTCCCCTCTTACCTTCTTCCTTGCCTACCTAGTGTTGGGAGACTGGAAGAGACTGGGGTGAGGAAGGGTGGTATATATAATAACCCAATAAAGTATCCCCAAAAATGTGCCTACACAAAAACAAATTTATTGACCTATTTATGGGAAAATAAATTGAGTCTAAAGTAGGAAATATTCTGATCACTGATCAGAAAATAGTGCATGAAAAAATTTTCAATTAAAAATTTAAAAGGCAAAAAAGTAGGAAATAATGTATAAGAATTCAGGGTTGAAATGTGTTTATCAAGAATAGACTGCTGCATTTCAGTTCAGTGCAATATTGACTGTGAGAAACAATTTTAGTATTCAAGAAATAAACATATTATTTATTTTGCATGAAAAATTTTGTCATACTTTAAAGGAAGCAGACAATTTCTTTATAAAAAAACAATCAAAGTGTCCTATTCAAATTAATCATTTGAATATATAAGGGTAATCAGCCCACTGCTCTGATGACTGAGAGGTGTGAGAAACAGGATTGAGTGGCTCCTATTAATTCCAAATCCTCCCTCCTCCCTCTCTCACTCTCTCTTTCTCTCCCTCTGCCTCGCTCTCTCACTCTCCCTCCTTCCTTCTCTCTTTATCTCCCTCCTATAGACTCTGAAGCAGCACTAACAATATTTTTTGAGTTCTGTCATTTTCCTTTTTAAGCAAATGTTCCATCAAGTGGCATTTTACGGTTCTTACCTTTATTGTGTTCCTCTCCTGGCCCATCTGCAGCCCCGTGTAAATGATCACTGCCCTTCGTGGAAAGACACTCAAAAATACTCTATTAAGGGAAGCATCAAACCTGATTTGCACAAGCACCACTTAATGACTTACTAAGAAAGTATATGAACTTTTTAATTCTAGAAACAGACTTGAAAAATATTTTTAGAATCAAAGCACTTGAAACAAGAACCTCATATGGCCAATGACTACAAAAACTGACCATGGGAGGCCAAACAACACAAAATAGCAAAATTATCAGATATAGCTATTTCCAGAAGTAATAAACTGAGCAGTTCCCTAGACCAAGCCAAGAATTAGAGGGCATTTAAAAATCACCCTTCTAAAAATGCATGAAAGTATTAGAGCTTCAGGGCATTATTAATATTTAGAATGCTTCCAATGAGAAAACTACTTCAGAGGAAACAATGTGGAGCATCCAGAGACCTCACAGTGCAGAGTACTGCAAAGACACAAAACACATGCCTAGGAAGCCAACACTATATCCCTATGTATAACACAGTAAGGGCTCTGATGTTTAAAGAAAGTGAAATATATCTGGCTACTACCTGAGAGAGCCAAACGTTATCATATAGTAAGGCTTCATCTCTGTGCTGAGACCAGTACCTGGCAGGTCCTTTTACCTAAGACATCCATACAACCCTTCCCACAATGGCCTCTTGGAATATAAGGTCGCTGTATGATATCTGTGATCCTAAATTCACTGTTCCCATAGGGGTAAAATAATCTGCTTTGTTTTGTTTAAATTATTTGTACAGGACAATAGGAAACCAATTTTTAAAAACATACATACACACACACACACACACTCATAAAATGCCTATACATACACACACAACACACACAAACACACAACACACATATTATCTTAAACACACATACACTTATTTTTCAGTTTGTGAATTTTTCTTTGCCTGTCTACATTTAAAACCCAAACATACTAATAATTTAAAGGCCCAGTCATCAATTTAAGTTCCATGATACAAAATACCATATGGCAAGTTTTCCTCTAAATCTTGTTCAGACTTAACACAAATCATTCAAGGCATTTTCTCAAAACAAAAACA